>NC_064618.1:863817011-864442011 GCF_023898315.1 Schistocerca nitens
AGGTGAACTCGTTGCCAGAATCCATGACACTTCCACATTATTTACGCGTTTGTGTATCTGCCGGGGGTGGGGATTATTTAGGCCCTCCCCTCGTTTTCCATCTTTTTATCTCGCCCGCGCATTCCTCACCTGAACGTGGCCACACCCACGCTGCCTGCACTCATTAATCTGACTCACGGATTCCGTTCGGGTGTGGCTCATCTGATCGCCTACGAAGCTGCTCTTAGATTTTCTCGGAGTGACTGGTTAATTATATACTTTCGCGCATACAACCGGAAGCACACCACTAGTCTTTAAAAGCTCTCACGATAATGTGTTTAGTGAACAGTTGTGTCAATGCCACTCACTAGAGGAGACCCATCATTGGAGCTAATGCCGAATGCTAGAACCCGTTTAGGCAGTCGAACGAGTGAATGCGGAAACAAAGTCGATAGACATGGGTCAGCGTTCAGTTGATGTTTAAATATTGTTCTCATGTTTCTTAGCTGTTCCTTTACTAAAATACATCCAACACTTTCCCGTTGTCACCGCGTTTTTCTTTTTCTTTTTGTTAGAGCGTTTCTTTTCGAAAGATTCATCAATTCTGTAAGCGCGCAGTATTACACAAAATAAAAATAAAAAATACCTCCGCGTTTCAAATTGGATGCATCCTTACCAACCGCAAGAGCTAAAATGAGATAATTTACTTCATATTATGAATTCGCAGTATTCTTTAAGTTGCTTAGTTCAGTTTACGGTATGGGACATGACAAAAAAAAATTATAAATTTGTTACAAGCAGAGCAAGTGAAATGTAGTCTGACACAAATACTGTATTTAAATATGACAGCAACATTCTCTTACTAAGCGGGTTGTACACGTGCCACTCACGAGTCGGTCTTACAGCTTAGAGTGCGCCAGTAGCTGCAGCCAACCGCCACAATTGTCGCGCATGCCTATCAGACCTGGAAAAGACGCCACGGCTGTTATGGAACTTCTTTACAGTAGGTCTGCTGCAGGATGTAATATCCGCTCTGCCAGGTACCGTTCTTTCCTTATTCTTCCGCACGCCTCCTAAGAGAAGGAAACCATGGGATGCAGAGGCCTGTTATGGAATACCTGCTGAGCGACCGAGCTAGGTGTCGTTGTGGTTAAGGCACTGGATTCACATGCAATCACATGCACCTACAATTACTGGATGACAATTCGAAAATCTGTTTCCCAAAAACAAAAAACAAAAAAAAACTGTCAGTTAACACCAAACTTAAAGCTTATAATGTCCAGTGATAGTACAGATGGTGTTATACGGGACAGAAACGTTAAGCACCAGAAAAATGAAAAATAATGAAGAGAATCTGCTTATTTTTTTAATAAAATCATGAGAAAGATCTTTGGACGAATTCGTCAAGAAAACACATAGAGACGTAGAAAGAACCAGAAGCTGCCCGACCTAATGAAACAACCGTGAAGAAAACGAAAGCACGGAGAACAGCTCTGGCAGGGCATATTGCCGGAACGTCAGGAACGTGCCGGTCTGAAGTTGTGCTTATTAGAAAACCTGATGGAAGTCCTCCAATAGGAAGACAAAGGAGCGATGGTAGGATGTACTACAGAAGGACCTTCAGTAGTATGCGTCCGTGAGAACTGGATCCATAACCGTCTATGGAGGAACATTGTAAGATCGTGGCGTGATCTTCAGGGTCCGTGATCTTCGACATGTATGTATATTTCTCCCAAATGCAAGTCCAGTATTGAACGAGATGCAAACAGAACAATTCGTGAAAACATCGGTGTTACGGCGTTTCTTTTTCGTGATACTGAACTTCAAATTGAACAGCAACGGAGAATCAGGTTTGCATGGTAATTAAGCACGACTTTATATGAGGGACTTGCGGATTGGAGCCACGACGTGCTAGAATCCGATAATGAGGTGAAGGGTCGTGACCCCGGAGTGGACCTGATCCGCCGCGGCCCGGAGGCAGTGTCAGTGGCCGAGACCCAGAGGAGGGTCCCGTTGCTGCCCCTCTCAGACCGGTCGCTGCCGACTGGTACAGCCGGTCGCTTACATTCTTTGTAAACCAGTTTTCGGCGATTATTTAGCCACGTGTTGTGTCACATCTAGATAAAGCACGCGAAATTTCTGCCCCGTCCAACAGGTACCGTGTGTCCCACGAGGCAGCCTCCAACGTTCTTCCGTTACTAGAAGAGAACGCTTACAGCGTGGGTAGCGGCTAACGACATTCTTAGGTGTACACTATGCGGTCAGTGATGTACACTGAAGAGCCAAAGAAACTGGTATAGGCATGCGTATTCAAATACAGAGGTATGTCAACAGGCAGAATACGGCACTGCGTTCGGCAATACCTACGTAAGACAACAAGTATCTGGTGCAGTTGTGAGGTCACTTAGTGTTGCTACAATGGCAGGTTATCAAGATTTAACTGCGTTTGAACGTGGTGTTATGGTTTCCGCACGAGCGATGGGACAAAGCGTCTCCGAGGTAGCGATGAAGTGGGGATTTTCCCGTACGGCTATTTCACGAGCGTACCGTGAATATCAGGAATCTGGTAAAACATCGAATCTCCGACATCGCTGCGGCCGGAAAAAGATCCTGCAAGAATGGGACCGACGACCACTGAAGAGAATCGCTTAACGTGACAGAAATGCAACCCTTCCACAAGTTTCTGCAAATTTCAGTGCTGTGTCAGCGTGCGAACCATTCAACGAAACATCAACAATGTGAGCTTTCGGAACCGAAGGCCCACTGGTGTACCCTCGATGACTGCACGACACGACGCTTTACGCCTCGCCTGGGCCCGTCAACAGCGACATTGGACCGTTGATGACTGGAAACATTTTGCCTGGTCGGACGAGTCCCCTTTCTAATTCTTTCGAGCGGATGGACGTGTACGGGTATGCAGACAACCTCATGAATCCACGGACCCTGCATATCAGCAGGAGCTGCTCAAGCTGACGGAGGCTCTGTAATGGTGAGGGGCGTGTGCAGTTGGAGTGATATGGGACCCCTGACACGTACATAAGCATCCTGCCTGATCACCTCCATCCATTCATGACCATTGTTCATTCCGGACTTGGGCCGTTCAAGTAGGCCAATGCGACACCCCACACGTCCAGAATTGCTACAGAGTGGCTCCAGGAACACTCTCCTGAATTTAAACAGTTCCGCTGACCACCAAACTCCTCAGATATGAACATTATAGAGCATATCTTGGATGGCTTGCAACGTGCTGTCCAGAAGAGATCTCCACCCCCTCGTACTCTTACCGATTTATAGACATCCCTGTAGGATTCATCATGTTAGTTTCCTCCAGCACTACTTCAGACAATAGTCGAGTCGATGCCACGTCATGTTGTGGCACTTGTGCGTGCTCACTGGGCCCCTACACGATATTAGGCGGGAGTTCCTGATCTTTGGCTCTTCGGCGTAAGATCAACGTTCACCTCTGAAACTAATGTAATGCGCTGTTGGTAGAGGTGCAACAATGCAATCTTCAGCGTCATTACGGAGATACTGAGATGGAGAACCTCAAAATGCTGTCCAGTCGCCTCAAAGATGAGTGACTGGGTTGAGATGCAAGTTTCGACGTCACTCAAGATCTTCGAAGTGTTAGTGTGGTCTGCAGCACGGCCGGATGGCCTCAATGCGCTGACGACTTACAGAGTCACCACTGCTGTCGAAAGTACAAACACCTGCACGTAGTCCTCAGAGGGAGCGTCTTAGTGGAACCAAGTGCTCGACGGTAGTCAGTCATGGAAGTCCTTGATGATGTAAGCATTGTTGATACCAGCCGTACAGTGGAATCGCAGCCTAATGTGGTCGGCAACAAATAGGTACACGCCCTGTACACAGGAGACTAAACCCTACTTCTACAGGTTAAAAGATATATTCTTCAATAGATAGCCGTACATCTTTAAAGCACAGGACAATATCAGCGTGAGGCGCGGGTTAGGTCGTGGACACCTGCTGGAGTAGCAGGTTTTTATTAGTTTGCCGAAAGTGGTATTCATATCAGCTCACTGCTCGGCTGCCCATTAAAACTGAGCAGACGCCTTGTCGTATCATGTGTTGTGCTGAGCTGACGGCTACGGCAGCGCTGCAACACCACCAGAAACTCAGCAGCTTTTGTGTCGAGACGCCGCCCTTTGGTCCCTGTCAACTATACCTTACCGAGCGGTAACAAAGCCATTCGTTTCTCCATCGCCCTACAATAGCCTCGTTACTATGAGCTGTGAAGTTTCACAGTGACTTGATTGCTAACGCCGCATCTACGTCCACAGTTCTCAAGCAACGTGATAATTCGTGGTGGAGGGTACTTCTCCTACGACTACCTGGTCCGTCCGCACTTCCCTGCTCCTTCCGCTAAATGATGCGTGGTTAAAATGTAAGGTTCCGTATTCCCACTAATTTCTCCAATAGATTGACTGATCACAGTTTAGTTAATACTTCACACACACTGATACCTCTCTTTTCCCGTCCCAATATTTAATTCTATTACTTGCATTTTATGCTAGTCATCACACAAGTACACAGTATCTTTGAAAATCACTCTTCTAGTCCGTTGCGCGAAGTTTGTCTGAAAGTAATACATAATGGAAACTCTAAATGTTGCACAAATGCTTTGTAATTCATGAAACAGGGCCTCGTAAATTTACGTACAAGTGTCATAAATCTAGCGTTACTTTTAGTAATGCGTGGCTCCCGATAAACTGCAAGTATGTTATTTCTCCTATTGTTTTACCTCTTCACAGCTTGTTAAATAACAAACTGACTTCTGAAATATCTCGGTGTCGAACAGATTACTCGCTGATAGCCGGCCGGAGTGGCCGAGCGGTTAAAGGCGCTACAGTCTGGAACCGCACGACCACTACGGTCGCAGGTTCGAATCCTGCTTCGGGCATGGATGTGTGTGATGTCCTTAGGTTAGTTAGGTTTAAGTAGTTCTAAGTTCTAGGGGACTTATGACCACAGCAGTTGAGTCCCATAGTGCTCAGAGCCATTTGAACCATTTGAACTCGCTGATAAAACCTAAAACACTTTTGTGTCAAACCGTTTTACTAAGTCCTACTGTTTGTATTGTACCTTTAGCCTTGATTATACAACACAAGAAATCAAAAAATATTTCAAATGGCTCGGAGCACTGTGGGACTTAACATCGAAGGTCATCAGTCCCCTAGAACGTAGAACCACTTAAACCTAACTAACCTAAGGACATCACACACATCCATGCCCGAGGCAGGATTCGAACCTGCGACCGTAGCGGCCGGCGCCAATAAGTCAAAAACTGTGGTGGCGCTGCTTACTATTCTGAGAGGTCTTTCGAATATAATGTTTAGAAATTATGAGAACCGACGAAAGTATCAAGATATATTCTTTGCCTGTTCTTCACAGCATCAATAAAGTAAAAGCTAGAATGAAACTTTACTGCAGTTCTTCGGTACCTACTTTTTTCACAAGTAAACAATTCAATTTGGCCATAAAGTGTCGAGACCTTTGTAACGAACAGTAAATAACTACATAAAAATAACAGACGCGAATACTGTCTGTGTGATACACGTTCGACTTCTTAAAGCACGCCAGATGACATCAAAATGCCCTCGGTCTGTTTTGGCCGGAAGCTAAATCAAGGACTTCGAAACAACACGCATAGTTTAGGAACAAGTCTGTTTTCATGGTTCTCACCAAAACGTTACATTTTCCTCTGGATGAGCGTGATTCAATATTAACAAATTAACGGTGGCCCTCGAGAAAGCAGCTCTTCCCGTAGCATCATTTATGAAATTAAGTGACGAACTATCCCATTATCTGTGGGTCACTCGGTGTGTTGTCTAGTGTTGCCTACGGACCTTTTCATCTTTAGGCGATCATCTGTCTGTAACAGCAATCAGACATTGTTGCCAGAGAGGTTATGTAAGCTCTCTCTTCCTATGTTCTGGAAGGAAAAACGTGTGGCAAGAATTTCATCCGAATACAGCAGTTGAGAAAAATTATTTCTGTACTTAGTTACGTGTTCCATAGATCATTTGAACCATTCCTTTATCGAAATGCCGTGCAAAGAGCCAGTTTACAGGATAGGTATACATGATTAGTTTAACAGTAATGCACACGTTATTTTTAGACCTACTCATGCAACTACAATTTTCTTTTTTTCCTGGCTACCAGTTTTTAAGTAGAAATTGGTCAGTGTAATACAAGTAGTTGTCCACGAGAAATGATTTTAAATTAAAGCTATTTTATCCATGTTCGATTTTAAATTATATTATTTTAAATTATATTAAACTTGCTTCGCTACCTGTTATCAGGCAAATAACATTGTTGCTGCATATTGAACCCTTTCCTGAGCCACTGACAGCTTTAGCAATGGATAACAAAGGTGATTTTCCTCTCTGAAATTGTAATGGATTATTTACGACGAATTTCATTAACTAATATATGTATTCTGGGCGGTACAGTTAGAATGCTTAGCTCCTTGACGAGGTACCTTCATGACGACCGTGGGTGAACACCACATATTATTCTTACCGCTCGTTTTTGTGCAATCAATACTTTCTTTCTAAGTGACGAGTTAAGACAGAAAATTATTAGGTGGAAATATGCAAAATATTTTAGAAGGTTGATATGTTGGTTTCCAAGATTAACAGTTATACAAGGAGGAAAAGTAGCTGAACTTCATTGTTTGAGAAGCTCAGTAATATGTTTCTTCCAGTTCAGGATGTCATCAATAAGTACACTCTGTTTCTTGACTCCTGCTTAGGTGCTACATGAATTGTTGGTATGACGTGTTGTACAGAAACGAATGTAGTGTGTTTCACACTCGCTTTCATTGTACCAACCAGCTTTCCGTCTAAAATAGGTACACGCGGCTTTCTGTGGAGACGAATAAATCTGCTATAGCGGATTGTTTTAGCAATATCGAAGTCGTCTCTCAATCTTCCGAAAAATACAGTTGTTATCATGTTCTGAATAAATATTTTATGTTGACCGTGTTCTCTTTTTTATATTCTAAAACACACAGAATGTTTAAGGAACTGCAAAACAAACAAATATGATCTGATTTATGAGACTGAAATATTTAGATATCTTGAAACGTTGTTCTTCGCTGTAGTTTGACTAAACAGAACATATTTATTTATTTCCGTAGACACTGAGGTCAATATATATGGAGTGTGAACCATGTCGAAAAGAATAGTTTAAATAATCGGGTGTTACTTTTTTTCGGAACCAGTATCAGCATTCGCGGAACTCGAAAAAATTGTGGTTCGTGTAATTAAACGGTTTCTCCCGAATATGAGAACAATGCTTTAAGAAACGGATGTTACTTTAATGAAGTTGCGTTCATACGTAGAAAGACTAGTCCTACAGAAGAGAACAGTGAATACGAAGTTATCGTTTTCTCATTTTAAATCGAGATAGTTCAGAGCTCTCAAGAACGGATACTAGTCATTTAAATTACCGGTTTAACGACCAACTGAGTTTGCTTTTACCTGGCATTAAAGCTCGCGACCCTACAGGAATCGCTCTATGTCCCATAAACGCTGAACAATTGTCCCAGAAGGAATTAAGTTCACGGCGACCTTTGGTAGGTCCCTCAGGTAGCAGCTGTTTTGGGAGCTCGGAAGTAGAAGCAGTTGTCAGTTATAGGTGGTAATATATTCCCATAATGGCTTACATATTTGTCGAAAACTCTTGCACAGCAGGTCACTTAATAGCGTGTATCAATCTGTAATCTTACAGGCAGCAACTGATATATGAAATAACCATTCTATGCGAAAATATACGTACACAACTTTTTTTGCTCTATAAGAACTATTAATTTTGCAACAAAAGGCGATTAGAAATGTCTTCTACAGCAGTAAAGTATTATATAACACAAAGACGTAATCTATATGAATTTTTTAAACTTCTGCGAAACCTGAATAAATACTGTAATCTGTTAATGTGAAAGTACAGATGAGAATGTGGTGCCTGTTGTTATGTACCGAAGTTGTTCCGATTTCAAGTTTTACTGACAAACCCCAAGTGTCTAAAGTATCAATGTAACGTTCGATGTGACAACCTATTTCTGAGAAGTAACAAGAAGAAACAGTTTGAAGTCGCAGCGAGAATCTGTTTGCCGGTCTGTTCTTTTCAAATTACCGCCGTTAATGGCGTGGCTTCGTCTGAAATTGCTTTCATTTCCTTCGCCAGAACGCGACGGGTTCCTGCGCAATTACTAAGAAGATTACGATATAAATGAATGAGATGGGCATTTCATAATTGCTATAGTTCAGGAGAGGAACAGTAAGTGCACAACCACCTCGCAAACCGATGTTCGTCTGTCATCTTGCTTTGTTCTTAATCTCGCCTTTTCTGCATTTATTGGTGAAATGTGATACCACATATCTTCTGTTCTTATTACCAATAAGAATTTCATATTATTTGCGTTCGTAAATTATGATTAATTAAATTGTAATACATTTTACATAAAGGATGTCGTTCCTCGGGCCTAAATCCACTTGCTGATTATTTTCACATGTTATTTTGATCGCCCTGTTTTAAAATAGCACCTCGTAATCATTGAACAACGGATAATAGACAAGACGAATAAGATTCTTGGATTTGGCTCACTCGGATAGTCGGTCAGTCTTTTTTCTTTTTCAATTTCATTTCTGTGGGCCTACTGCTCTTCTGGTTAACGAACCATTCAATCAGCTCAACTTCTTACATTTCACGTAATGTGCCGTCATTGCCTATTGTGTTATTGGTTTGGCAACTAGCGAGAACAGACGCATACTGAAAGTACTTTAAAACCCCGTACCCATGCATGAAACGTGACTCGAAGCCACGACCTTCTCTTTGGATGGCAGAGACACTGCCCGGTAAGCTCGGAGCTCGTCAGCAGCAAGATGCACAGAGGGCACAGTAGTCAAAGAAAATTCGCAAAGTGGCATTACTGTGACATGTACACAAAATGACGTTGAGGGCGGGAATATACTTTCTCTAACATTGTACCAATGGTGCTTCCAATCACCTCTAAGGAAATAGCGCAGAATTTGTCTCCGAGGTAGGCGATAAATGCCTTTAGTTGAAATATGTCACCAATCTATCACAGAGTAGACAGTCTTTTATGACGAGAGACTGTGTATAGCAACGAAAATAATTTAGGAATATAATCAACATCCGTACGTCGCGGGCTTCTAGCACATAATAACGGCTTCACTTTAAACGTAAACTTGCATTTTAAAAACTCATAGAACCACAGGGGTATCACGCAAAACTTTAATACAGACCTAGGAGCGTATTCCGAATCTTCTTCCGTATCTACATCAATAATCCGCAAGCCACCTGATTGTGTGTGGCGGAGGGTACTTCTGCTATCACTGAAGGATCTCGCCGCGCAGACTGGTAGCGCGGTTTGAAGCGTCATGTCACGGACTGCGCGGCCCCTCCCGTCGGAGGTTCGAGTCCTACCTCGGGCATGGGTGTGTGTTTTTGTCCTTAGGATAATTTAGGTTAAGTAGTGTGTAAGTGTAGGGACCGATGACGTAAGCAGTTTGGTCCCTTAGGAATTCACACACATTTGAACATTTTTGACTGATCTCCCCCTCCCTCTTTCGATCGCGAATGGCGCGTGGGAAGAATGGTAGCCGGCGGGACCGTTCTTGTTCACAGTGAGCAAGGGCGGCAATTCGAAAAGTGTGAGAGACACGCTAAAACTGTTTGCCACCGATGCAGTTGTCGAGAGAAACGAATCCGGTCCAAATGCCCGTTTAACAGTCCAGATTGTCATAGATAATTGTTTGCTTGGCTCTAGCTAGACTAAAATGTTGATCGACGTGTAGTACTGGAAGTGGATGAGAGGCAAATACAAGAAAAGTGTGAGTAGCGATGAAGTCTATGAGTTCATCCTCAGGGCAGATCACAGGAGGCGGAGAAAAACAATACACACGTGCTGCCAGACCAGCTGTCGGATTGTTCAGTCGTTAGAGTCCTCGTACTATGGTAAAGCTGAGCGTTGCAACGCAGGAATTTCGAGACAACATATGACTTTCTTTCCTCAAAATACAGTGGATTAATGGTTAAGCATAATAAGTAATATCAATACGTAACTCCCGAAGCGAGACGAAAACATAATTCTAGTTATAGGGAGAGTAAGTATATTCTGTGAAACGGTACTGTCTCTAAAAATCAAATGAGTGCAAGATCCTTGTACGGAAGACTCTTCAGTACTGATCGAGTGTGTAAAATCATCATTTCGCATTGAAGGAGGCAGTGGAAATATTGTTGACACGTAACCATTATTTGTTGTTAGATAAAGTTCCTGCTCAGTTAGCGCTAGAGTGAGACGGAAAATGGAGGAAAAAAGAGTGAGAATTCCTCGTCATGGGAGTAGGAAAGTATTTTTGAGGATGTAAATGTGATACTTTATCTGATTTTTTTCTCTTCAGCATGAGAGAACGGTATTCCAATACGATCGAATGGAATATTTGTTCAGTGATTTGTGTATGTCGCTCATAGATTAGCTTCGCCTTGTGTGCAAGAAGTGTAATACAACATTAAAAATTTAAGTTGTTTGAAGTACTTAGAAAAATAGGTATAAGCTGTAGGGAAAGACGGGTAAAACGGAAAGTGTCAGTAGAAGAAAAACGAAGGAGGAAGAAGAATGGAAAACCAAGAGTGAAGTGCTCGGGTTAAAAAAAGGGAACTTAAGGAAAGCAGTGTTTCTCCCCTATTCTTCAACTTGTACATGGAAAAAGCAACGACAGATTAAAAGAAAAGTTCAGAAGTGGGATTAAAATTCTGATTGAAAAGATGCCAGTGGTAAGATTATTCGTGGATATTGAAATCCTCAGTGAGAGGAAGGAATTAGAGGAACTATTGAGTAGAATAAAATCTCAAATGAGAAAAGGATATGGACAGAGTAAATCGTAGAAAGAAGAAAGTAATCGGAAGTAGCCAAATGGTATTATGAGAGTACCGGTGAATTTAACATCAAAATTGGGGTCTGTAGTAGAATAAGTCAACGAATTCTGCTATCCTGAGAAAAAAGTAATGCGTGATGTACGAGCAAGGAAGATATACGAAGTACAACTGCACAGGTGAACAGAGTGTTCCTCACTAAAAGAATCTGAGAACATATCAGTCTGAGAAAGAAATTTCTGTGAATTTACGTTTGGAGAAAAAGTTGTATGGTAGTGAATCATGAACTGTGGGAAAACTGGAAATCAGATAATCGAAGTTTTTGAGATGTGGTGTTACAGAAGAATGCTGAAAATTAAGCAGACTGATGAGATATGAACTGAGGAGGTCTTCAGCAGAATGGGGAAAGGGGGGGGGGGGAGGAATCTGGAAATATTGCCTAAGATGTGAGACTGGAGGTTAGGGCATAGTACATCACCGAATAAGCTTCGTGTTACTGGAGGGAGCCATAGAAGGGAAAAATAGAGGCTGAGATTATACAATAAGTGTTGGGTGTCAGTACTACTTTGGGAGGTTGTCACACAGGAGGAAAAGTAGTGGCGGTCAGAAGGCTGACAAAAAATATTCTAGGTTGGCAATGCAGGTTCTGTAGGAAAATATTTATCGGCCCAGAGCGAACAGAGACCGGAGGGAGACCAGATCAGCCGATACGAGTCGTGGCGCCGATGGAACGACCGGAGCCGCCATTAAAAGGTCGTTACAGGCGAGGTGAGAAGGCAAGGTGGCGGCGCGATGGCGGGAAGGCAAACAGGGCTGGCCGGCTGGTGGGCTGGCCGGCGTGCGGTCACGGACAGCGCCGGTGGCGGCGCAGCCAAACAGCGGCATTACGCCCAAGGCCGGGCAGCCGCCGCGCCGCCTGCTTGGGCGGTCGCCGCGTGGGCTTCACCCGAGCCCAGAGCCCAGAGCCCAGTCCGGTCACGGACGAGGGCGGCCTCTGCCGCTGGCAGGGCCTCGGCGGCCACTTCCTCACTCACGGCGCTTCCTCGCGAAACACTGAAGCTCCACGGCCAAAATGTTAGCCGTCCGCTTGAAAGGGCACTCTGGTCGCCATACGGCGCTGTATGTGATGCGGTCCCGTGACCCTCCAGCGTCGGCATCACCACTGGCGGGTTTGGGCCAGTCGGCTGCACGGAGTCGTCAGCAGCAAGATGAGAGGAAGGACGTGCCGTGGTCGGGGGTGGCGATGAGCACACGCTGGATGAAATTGCCCGATTTCTTGATGTGTCGCCGCAGACAATCCCGTCTCCAGCCATCCTGATTTAGGTTTTTCGTGATTTCCCTAAATCGTTTCAGGCAAATGCCGGGATGGTTCCTTTGCAACGGCACGGCCGATTTCCATCCCCATCCTTCCCTACCCGAGCTTGCGCTCCGTCTCTAATGACCTCGTTGTCGACGGGACGTTAAAAAACACTAACCCAATAACCTAAGCAGACAATCCACAACGACTGCAAAGAATGGTAACCACTCGTAGCCACGTAACACGGCCTCAGAAGAGTGGTCGAGCGTCAGACGGTCCAGTGGGGCGTTTAACCCTCTGTGTGGAGCCTGTAATTCGAACCGGAGATGATTATGAGATGCTATGGGACTGTTTTTCGTACCATGACTTTGACGCACTCATTCAAACTGTCGTGAAAATCAACAAGCACGTTTATTTCACAATTATCTGTGAACAAGTATTTTCTTTTCTACTACGTCGTTCCGAGTTGACAACAGTCGTGTTCACATCGTATGTTCCTAGTTTGACGAAAACCTCAGCCTCCAGATCTCATCTCTACTGGTCAGATGAATCATTCGATCTTAATTCCTTGGAAAACGTCAAAGAATGTTAGGAATAGCAGCTGGAACGTAGCAATTGACATCTCGCAATTTGATAGCTCTAAGGGATCTCATCATCAACGAGTGGTTTCAGCTGGATGTGGGATACCTATAGGAATTATTTAGAAAGCATCGTTCCTGCGAAACACAACAAGCGCTTTACGCACACGAATTGTTACGTGCTATTGGCAAGGGCGTTCAAATTGATCCAGATTTCTAAATTTACAGCCGGCCAGAGTGGCCGAGCGGTTCTAGGCACTACAGTCTGCAACCGCGCGACCGCTACGGTCCCAGGTTCGAATCCTGCCTCGGGCATGGATGTGAGTGATGTCCTTAGGTTAGTTAGGTTTAAGTAGTTCTAAGTTCTAGGGGACTGATGGCCTCAGAAGTTAAGTTCGATAGAGCTCAGAGCCATTTGAACCATTTTTTTCTAAATTTACAAAAGACTTTTGACACTGTGCCACACAAGCGGCTTGTAGTGAAATTGCGTGCTTATGGAATATCGTTTTTATTATGTGACTGGATTCGTGATTTACTGTCAGAGAGGTCACCGTTCGTAAAAATTGACGGAAAGTGATCGAGTAAAACAGAAGTGATTTCTTGCGTTCCCCAGGGAAGTGTTACAGGCCCTCTGCTGTTCCTTATCTATAACAGAAGATCAAAACAAATCGCAAAACGATTTAGAAAATACATGTGAATGGTGCGAAGGTTGGCAATTGATCCTAATTAATGAAAAGTGTGAGATCATCAACGTGAGTGCTAAAAAGAATCCGTTGAACTTCGGTTACACGATAAATCAGACTAATCTAAAGGCCGTAAATTCAATTAAATACTTAGGAATTACAATTACGAACAACTTAAATTGGAAAGAACATTTTGACAATGTTGTGGGGAAAGCAAGCCAAAGACTGCGTGTTATTGGCAGAATACTTAGAAGATGCAACATCTCCCTGAACCGCGCTTGTCCGTCCTGTTTTGGAGTACTGCTACGCGGCCTCCGATCCCTACCAGATAGGGCTGACAGAGTACATCGACGAACTTCGGGAGAGAGCAGCACATTTTGAATTATCGCGAAACAGTGGAGAGAGTGTCACAGACATGATAGAGAATTTCGCATGGACACCATTAAAACAAAGACGTTTCTCGTTGCGGCGGAATCTTCTTACGAAATTTCAATCACCTAGTTTGTCCTCCTAATCCGAAGATATTTTGTTGACGCCGACCTACGTGGGGAGAGACGATCATCATAATAAAATAGGGGAAATCAGAGTTGGCACGGAAAGATATAGATGTTCGTTTTTTCCGCTCGCTGTTCGAGAGTGGAATAATAGAGAATTATTGTGAAGGTGGTTCGATGAACCCTCTGCCAAGCACTTAAGTTTGATTTGCAGATTATCATTGTAGATGAAGATGTAGGTGTAGAAATGTGTGCTCTTTCTCGCCGGATTAAGACTACTAGCAATGCCAGAGGTGGTGTTACACAGTAGTTACTAATTCTTCGTCCGATGTTGGCACCGTTCCAAGTCAGAAGACTTCCTTCTCGCTGTCAGTGAAACACAGCCAGCACTTTACTTCTTACCAGATAGAAAGAGAAGCACTGGTAGCTTGTATCCATGCAGTGTACTACAATGCTCTGGATTAGTAGGTTCTGTTACTAAACATCTAGCCTACATATTTTCTTTATTTACAGTACCTATAAATATATGTACATAGGTTTCCATGACCATTGTTGTTGTTGTTGTTGTGGTCTTCAGTCCTGAGACTGGTTTGATGCAGCTCTCCATGCTACTCTATCCTATGCAAGCTTCTTCATCTCCCAGTACCTACTGCAGCCTACATCCTTCTGAATCTGCTTAGTGTATTCATCTCTTGGTCTCCCTCTACGATTTTTACCCTCCACGCTGCCCTCAAATACTAAATTGGTGATCCCTTGATGTCTCAGAATATGTTCTACCAAGCGATCCCTTCTTCTTGTCAAGTTGAGCCACAAATTTCTCTTCTCCCCAATTCTGTTCAATACCTCCTCATTAGTTATGTTATCTACCCATCTAATCGTCAGCATTCTTCTGTAGCGCCACATTTCAAAAGTTTCTATTCTCTTCTTGTCTAAACTATTTATCGTCCATGTTTCACTTCCATACATGGCTACACTCCATACAAATACTTTCAGAAACGACTTCGTGACACTTAAATCTATACTCGATGGTAACAAATTTCTATTCTTCAGAAACGCTTTTCTTGCCATTGCCAGTCTACATTTTATATCCTCTCTACTTCGACCATCATCAGTTATTTTGCTCCCCAAATAGGGATTTTATTAACAGAGGTATTCATAATGTTACTTACTTGTACGATACAATACGTACCAAGCAACAGCCAGTAAAGCTTTCTTTCTTAGCTCCTCCCCGGGGCCACTATTTTGTCAGTGGTCATAATGATTGTTTCCAACGAGAGACGCGAGTCACCTGCATAGTACACTACCCAAAGGTTAGCGTTTTCTTCTCCTGATTCTATCGGCAACATCTGTGCCATTAACGGAAGTCTACCGTACGTTATGATGTGTTGAACTGTAATACGAAATATGTGTGTCACTTTTTTACGTTATGGAAGAAGTGGTAAAACATAAAGTAAAGATATACCTTTCGGCCGTGGTGGCCGAGAGGTTCTTGGCGCTTCAGTCCGGAACCGCACGACTGCTACGTTCGCAGGTTCGAATCCTGCCTCGAGCATGGATGTGTGTGATGTCCTTAGGTTAGTTAGGTTTAAGTAGTTCTAAGTTCTAGGGGACTGATGATCCCAGATGTTAAGTCCCATAGTGCTCAGAGCGATATGAACCAAAGATACACCTTGCAATGAGAAACGTGCTTCACAAACCGTACACAAGAGTGTATGTCTTAGGGCTCTCTACGGTGCTGGAAAGTGAGTGCGATGCTGTTTAAGTTTCTGGGCCCGCTCGATAGGAGACGTAAACGCCGCAGCGTCTTCGAACGTCTCAGTCAAGCATCAGAACACAGTGACGTTTGTTTCATCAATCGTTAGTGCAGTACGACTGGAGTTAATAGTTTTCTGCAAAGGATCCTGAATTTATTCAGTTCATAATCTAAATGTTTATCTAAAACTGGAAGTGTGTTACCTCTAGTACAGTACAGAGACTTGGAGTCAGGAGTCCCTGGTGCCAACAATTTTTTGTACGGTTGCATAGCGGCTGAAATTGTTACTTTTTAGTTTATTTTCCATACTATTGTACGAACTTGGGTTCAGCTAATTTTCAAAGAGCTTCGTAATTTTGTTATATGTTTATTAAAAATCTGCGATGGTAAACAATGCCATACTGATGTCTTGTACTTGGTATATATACAGTACAAAGAATCCTCGTAGCGTTGTACATGTAAGTTCATCTCCAGCGATACAGCAATACCGTTATTTGATTTTTCGTAATTTATTTTTCTTAACGTATTTTCTATACGAAGTAGAACATTTACATCATTTAAAAACACACGTGTTATTTTGGAATATTCCATAAAATGTTTTCCACACTAGAACAGAAAGTATTATAGTATGCGACTCATTCTCTAGAGACCGCTTCCTCATTCCACAGGGTGACTCATTCGTTTGCCGTCCACTCGCAGCTCTACCAGAACGACTGCGCCACATGACTGGACAGCAGCTGCGTACCTGCCTAGTTCAGCGGAGAAATGCCAAGGCCAGCTGACACTGGGGGCCAAAGTTTCTCCCTGGGGTCCACTGTCTGTGGCGATGTTACGTTCAGCAACCTTCTGTTCACTGCAGTGGAGACATGTCGTAACGCCCAGTCACTGCGGCCGTAGCTGACTCACGGCGTCGAATTAAGACGAGTCGCTGTGAAGCAGCAGCATCATGAGCTGCGCGACGCGATGCAGCACAGCCGGGCGCCTTGTGGCTGTCGACCCGCGGTACACGTGATACCATCTGCCTGTCTCTCCCTCACACTACACCGTGACGAGCCCAGCCGCAGCAAACAACTCTCTTTGTCACAGAGATGTCCTCACTGCGCACTGCTGATGCAGATCAGATGCGACAAAACTGTACTCAGTTATACACTCTAACGTAACACGTGATGACATACTTTCCACATCATGAGTCCGAAGCTGTACAACCTATTTTGAAGGGGCAGAAGATCCATTTCGCACTTACAGTCTTTCTTTGAACTTATTTTGCACTGCTGCTTGCTTGTAGCTCTTCGATGGATATTCTTCCCGTACAAAACAAGTATCACGTGTCGCTCAGTAACCCCGCAGTCTTCAGTCGGTTATATTCTGCTGATATATCAATGACATTAACTATATTCTCTTTGTACTCAGTGTTCACATTCTAATTATTTCTTGGCAGTGGAATGTGGTGATTGCTTGAATTCGTAAACGTACTAACTTACTGCAATGCACTACGGCTATGGAATATTATTAGCAACCAATAGGAGTTAAAGTGGGATACGTAAAGTACTTACTACACATTACCCCTGTAAATAGTCTTTATATTCACCTGCCTAGTGGTAAAACAGTGTTTATCACATGGGCAACATGCGACAGAAAGTATTTGGTGCTACGGAAAATGTTTGAGAAAAATCAGAAAGATTATTACTAAGGACAGTGGTCACAGCTTTAAAAGAACTAATATCGTAAATGACAAGGACAATAGAATTAGGCTTGAGACTTTACTAGATATAAGCAGTTACGATAATTCCATGAAAATTAAAAACTAGTCCTCAAAAATAGTAATCAATGTTTGACGTAAGTTTTCGATGTCTCTGGTGCCCACGGCAGCCAAGAAGTCCAACGGAGAGTGTGATAATTCTTATTAATGTTTTGTTAGGTACTCGTTTGTAGACTTTAACATGGTTGGAAAATAGGCACCCATTCTCAGAAACGTGAACTCAAGACCTAATTTGTTCCTAAAAAGAGCGAAAATCAAGAATTATAGTGTCACTGTAGCAACGTAACATAAGTGTTGCGTTTAAAAGCTCCCTAAAACTATGCACTGAAAGCCCACTATCGTAAAACACACGATATTCCGTTTTCCTCTTCGTATAGACTTCACAGACCTTAAACTTTTTCATACCTGTTTGACGTACAGACCTTCTAGAAAAATTTACCTGAACAAACAGTTACTTCGAGTAGCTTTAAAAAACCTTTCATTATTTCCCTTTATACGTTTATTATTACCAAGAGGCAAAAAGTGTTAATACTGAGGTATATGAGCACATGTGCAAGAGAGTGTAAAGTGGAAACTATACAAATAAATAGAATTTTTTTCATCTGTGTATTGGTTTTGACAGTTACAGGAGATCACAGATTCTAGATCAATCAGTGTGAGACACCAAAAACTATAAGAGTGGTTTCTATGACAAAAGAAGTTATCATTTTTTCAGAGTTTTGTCTCAGTCTGTTCACATAAAATGACAGTCTGATGGGGTCTACTCTTCCAATTAGGCAATCTGATTGCCTCGGCAATCACAATGCCTGAAAGTATCTTCAGACTAACTTCTTGTATTCCAAAGTAATGCATAACTCACGCGTGTCGTTCAAGTATGTTTTTCTATGATGACGATCTCAAAGAACCATGTGTAGTGGTGTAATTCCTTTGCGTCTAACTCTCTAATCGCACATTGATACAAAGACGGTACGGAGGTTGCCTCACTGAAATAGCGAAGGAAGATTACCATATGCCAAACTGATGACGATGTATATGAGAAAAAGTACCATCACAGCTATATCTTGATAACGTCTTTATTCTATCACACGACTAGTTTCGGCGTCACATTACCACCATCCTCAGGTCCCACCACTGCCAAAAGAGTATTTCATTTCCTTGGTGCATCCCACAGCAAATGTGCCACCGAAACTAGTCGTGTGCTAGAATAAAGACGTTCTCAAGATACAACTGCAGTTGTACTTTTTCTCAGAAAATAAACGTAATTGTGTAAAAGATTAAGAACTTCCTGACAACGCTCGTTATTTATGCTAATTATTCATACATCATACCTGATCAATTTCAGAATACTGATGCATCGTCAGTTATATCTGGAAAACCATTCACATCAATATTGAATCAATGAAATCCATGCAGCGACAGCCGACAACCACTGGTATACCATCGTACTATTATACCGTGTGGGCCAAATCACGTAAAGCTATATGAAACCTGACCTGCTCGTGGGTTGAGTTTTGGCTGGTACGCTCCACGTTTAGTTTGGTTTTTAAATGTGTTGCAGAACAAAACAAAAAAAACAAAAACAGTAATTTTCACATAATTCTAACATGGTAAAGGATAATACCGCTGGTTACCGGCTATCTGTGGACGTAAACAAAATAAATGAGACTGTTTTCCCAGATACATCTGACGATGGAGTGTGTATTCGGACGTCGATCAGGTATTCTAAACAAGTAATCAGTATGAATAAAGTGCAGCCTGAAAGAGTCGTTAATTATTCGCATAATAAAAAACGTCGCGACTACGTGACTCCTAAATACCATAGACTAGTCAACAACGGTGGAGAGATTAAAATCAAAGTATAATTCTTACTGTAGACCGCCGGCCGCAGTGGACGAGCGATTCTAGGCGCTTCAGTGCGGAAACGCGCGACCGCTACAGTCGCAGGTTCGAATCCTGCATCAGGCATGGATGTGTGTGATGTCCTTAGATTAGTTAGGTTTAAGTAGTTCTAAGTTCTAGGGGAGTGATGAACTCAGATTTTAAGTCCCATAGTGCTCAGAGCCATTTAAACCATTTTTACTGTAGTCATGTCACTTGTACGACACTTTTTTCCACGGACTGGATCTCAAATCACCGGCTGACCAACCTAATTAAGATTTTTTTCCAAACTTCGTTCAGGGGGATTTCGGAGTGGCTTCAACGTATAGGCTACAGACTGTTTCGTATTTTAACCTCGACCGGTAGAGCTAGTAGTTCGTTTCTAGTGTAAGCGAAGTCGGCGAACGATAAACTTTATAGATAGGGACAAAAAGAGCTGCATCCAGAGTCGGATACAAACATGTATAACAAAGGGAAAACAATCATAGAGGCGCACTGCTGGCACAATAGCCTGTGAAGGAAAAGCTGCAGCTGTTGCATCAAATGTGAGCAGAGTTTTCGCAAGACGAGGCGGCAGCCGGCGGCGCGGCGCTGTGGGAAGTGTTGCTTGTGTCTTCCTTCCTTCCCAGCTACCTGCTGCCGGCAGATAGCTCCCCGCCTGCCACAGCGCCTGGCGCATAGGCCACCCGCCACCCGCCCAGCGCAGAGGCCGACCTCATGCGTGTGCTGCGTTAGCTACGGGTCTGCCCTCTCCACTACGAAGACAGCGTAGGAATAAACAGGAAGTCTTTCCCCGAGTACTGATTTTGACAGTTAATCAGTCTAGCTGATGATTATGAGCCACCCCAAGATTATATGTTACAGCAGCGAGAGCTTGAAAAACCTGAAACCTGCTGCGATAACGTAACACGAGTAATGAATTCCGCTCTCCCTCCTGATGTGCTGAGAAGCAGTTTCCACATTCGTAACATTGGACAATTTCTCTTCTAAGCCTCTTTAGAAACTTGAAAAATGAATACGTATTCCCATCAGGATCATACTTCCACTTTCGTTTATTCTTCGTTTCCTCATTCTCTTTTGTTTAGGTAATCTTCACTACGTCGCATTAGTTGAATGTTTAGATTGCAAGCCGGCCGGATTGGCCGAGCGGTTCTAGTGCGCTACAGTCTGGAACCTCACGACCGCTACGGTCGCCGGTTCGAATCCTGCCTCGGGCATGGATGTGTGTGATGTCCTTAGGTTAGTTAGGTTTAAGTAGTTCTAAGTTCTAGGGGATTGATGACCTCAGCAGTTAAGTCCCATAGTGCTCAGAGCCATTTGAACCATTTTTTTTAGATTGCAGAAGAGCCCTTAAATTAAATTATGATGAAAATAATATAGTTTCGAAGAGATTTTCTGTACTTCAATCAGGTAACCGACTGGTTCAGTCTTAAATTCCATTTGCCAAATCTGTTGATAAACACAAGTACCGAAGTACCCATCGTCTAATTTCCACACATGGTGTACTCATCTATTACTCATCTGTTACTCGCTGTTATAAAACACGCAGAGCTATTATCAGCCAGAACGTTTGTGTAAACACCACAGTGTCTTACTAGTCACGGTGTTATTAGACATGATATGACCTTGCCTTCATCCGACCTCTGAACTAACTTAGCAAGCCAGATAGAAGGAGACATACAGTTTAACGTGGACTGCGAAACACTCTGTAACTCAGCATTTTTAACATTTAGAAACATTGTTAGCCGTAAAAAGAGTGGTAAATCGCAGATAAAAATCCTAGCAATGAGCGGGAATCCAACCCGAGTCCTTCGAATCTATAATCTCGCACTTAAGAATTGAGATATAAAACCGCAAGCAGCGATACGTTAACCGTATTTTAACGATATTCGCAACATTTGTGTACTTGTGAGTAAAACATTAGGATCACGATGTCACAATATAATAATAATCCTCGTATACTAATTGCATTTTGAGTTTATTTATTGCTTCATGAATAATAAATTTGCAAACGTCATGAACATATCTAATTATGCCTGGAGAAGCAGTAAATGTATTATTTAATCGTTAGTAAAAAAATGTAAATGAGCAGAATCTAAATTTCGTGAACGGTGAGATATGACTTACAGAAGCTAGGATAAATGTATGATAACAGCTATCATGATGGTGCACAAAACACAGCTAGCAATTACGCTCGCAAAGGAACATCGGATCGCAAGGTGAAACGTATGCAGTGTGGTACATGTAGGGAGTAACAGCCCTGAGGAATCCACAGGAGAGTTAGGCAACTGCTGCATCCAGATTGGCTGTCTTTGATTACTGGGAGCATGGCTCTTGACTGATGGCGCTCAGTGAGGCCTGCTACAATTGTGTATCGTAGGGGCCGTGACTGCTACATTTACTTTGTATGTAAACTAAAATGACCGTAAAAGTAGTATACGTTGAGCGCTACTATACATCCAGGTATTTTGGAGAACCAGTGACTAAATTCTTGTCTTGGTATCCGAAACCGTAATGAAATTTATCTCGGGAATCATCGGATGGGACAATCTGAAGTACTGGTCAATGAGAGGAACACTCGAGTTTATGACCCAAGACAACGGTCTATACGGGGTGGTCCATTGATAGTGACCGGGCTAAATATCTCACGCAATAAGCACCAAACGAAAAATGGACCGTTTACCAATTGCGGAAAAGGTCGATAACGTGTTGATGTATGGCTATTGTGATCAGAATGCCCAACGGGCGTGTGCTATGTATGCTGCTCGGTATCCTGGACGACATCATCCAAGTGTCCAGACCGTTCGCCGGATAGTTACGTTATTTAAGGATGAAGGAAGTGTTCAGCCACATGTGAAACGTCAACAACGACCTGCAACAAATGATGATGCCCAAGTAGGTGTTTTAGCTGCTGTTGCGACTAACCCGCACATCAGTAGCAGACAAATTACCCGAGAATCGGGAATCTCAAAAATGTCGGTGTTCAGAATGCTACATCAACATCGATTGCACCCGTACCATATTTCTATGCACCAGTAATTGCATGGCGATGACTTTTAACGTCGTGTACAGTTCTGCCACTGGGCACAAGAGAAATTACGGGACGATGACAGATTTTTTGCACACGTTCTATTTAGCGACGAAGCGTTATTCACCAAGAGCGGTAACGTAAACGGTCCATTTTAACACGGGTAATGCATCACGAAGCAAATACCGTCCGCACTGGCGGAATCTTACGTGATACCACGTACTTATTTATACGTTTGTGACTATTACAGCGCCATCTATCACAAAGAGAAAAAGTGGTCCAACTAAAACATTCATATTTCTTTACGTACTACACGAATATGTAATGAAAAATGGGGGTTCCTATTAAAAAAAACCGCAGTTGATATCCGTTTGACCTATGGCAGCGCCATCTAGCGGGCCAACCATGGCGCTATCTGGTTTCCTTCTTCAAGCTAGACGAGTTTCGTTCTATGTAGTTTTTTCGTTTGACGTTTATTTCGTGAGATATTCGGCCCGATCACTTTAAATGGACTATCTTGTATTCTGGGCTCGTTCCTAAGGCGATTGTACGTCTATTGTGCTGTATTACGCATGGGTCAGTATTAATAAACTTCTGGATTAGTACTGGAGCCAATAGTGAACATTAACGAGTTGTGAAAAATATACATAATTCCATCCCTTGTGCATCGTTTATTGGGTGTTCTGTGGAACTGAAATAGTCGCCCAAGTGACAGAAATGGAAATGAACTGTCGTTCGTACGTAGCAGGGAGGAATTATGAGCAAAATTCGTCTCCGTTGCATTTACTTGAATGATACAGAATACGTAGCTAATTTGCTTCCGTCTAAGAAGAAAGGTAGCCTTCTCGCGATACTTGAAACTAATTTTCCGAAAGCACTGAAAGGACTATTAGATACTCAGAAGCCATTCACAGCCGATTAATGGCCGTGTTTTCTACGGGTCGACGTCTTGTAATCCACCCCAGTGCTAACGACAGCGTTATTTACTCGAAGCTCCAGTTACAGTCTGGCCACATTCTGCTTCGTAGGATATACATACGGCAATAAACTGAAATCATTTCTTTTTGCTTGCCGGTGTGGCCGAGCGGTTCTAGGCGCTTCAGTCTGGAACGGCGAGACCGCTATGGTCGCAGGTTCGAATCCTGCCTCGGGCATGGATGTGTGTCACGTCCTTGGGTTAGTTAGGTTTAAGTAGTTCTAAGTCTATGGGACTGATGATCTTAGACGTTAAGTCCCATAGTGCTCCGAGCCATTTGAATTTGATTTCTTTTCCTGCAAGCGTAGAACTGAGGATTTAGTTCGTCTTATTAACCCGGTTAGTCTATCTGTAAGAAGTATTCAGAATAAGCTCAGTGATAAACAGAAATAATTCGAGGCCTGATGTCGCGTTTAAAAGAAAGTGCGGAAGATAAAGGAGCAGATAGCATGTGCGCCCTTTCGTCGAATATACAGAATAAATATTATTACCCACAGAAACGTCTCCTGATGTCGCGTTTAAAAGAAAGTGCGGAAGATAAAGGGGCAGATAGCAAGTGCGCCCTTTCGTCGAATATACAGAATAAATATCATTACCCACAGAAACATCTGGGTACTGGTTGCATTCGTGCACAGGCAAGCCCCATACTGTTGCAGAAAAATATTGTCCTCGAACACTTGCACTGCACTTGTGACAAAAGACAGTCGAGAATCACTCGTGGTAGTTTACAGCTGTGTTGCAAAATTTCGAATACGAATTTCGATGACAGCACTGAACAGTAAATCCGTGCGAGTTACGAGCCACTGGAGAGACTGGGGCAAAAGCACAAAAATAGTGCGCGTGTCGCATCGTAAGAGGGTTACACGTCCGGCGAGTAGGGCGCAGGTGTGGGGCGGCAGCAGTAGGTGGCTGGTGGCGGCTGGCGATACTGACCCAGTCGGCGGCGTGCAGCACCGCAGCCATGGCGACGAGCAAGCAGGCAGGCAGGCGGGCAGGCGGGCAGGCGGGCTCTCGGCGGACAGCACGGGGCGAAGAGGTGGCGGAGGCGGAGGCGGAGGAGCGGCGAGTTGCGGCGGCGGCGGTACTGCGCGCCCGCCAGCCCGCCGCCGGCTTATAGCGGCCGCGGGCGGCGCGGTGGGGGGCTCTGCCAGGCGACACGCACCCGGGGGCGTCCCCTGCCTCACAATTAATCGCGTCTCGCCACTACACCGAAACAGCGAAACTGCTCACGTGCCGACCGCGCGGCGTGTTACTTGTTACCAAAGTGCGCTACACTCGCGAAGGAAAGGTGTGAAAACTTTCCAGCCGGACACAACGACTTGTTCTTTCAGTGTTGAAACACTTACGTCGAGTGCTACGTTGGTGGACATAACGGTTTTCATTCTACGACTTCTTACAGCAACTCTGTATGATATCAGCGTAACGAATGACGCTCCCTTTGAAGTATACCCTGTTGTTTTTGTAGCTTCTGAAGCGCATCGTTCGGTGGCGTGGCATAGACCAATACCTTCATGTGTCCCAACAATCAAAAGTCTAGGAGCCTGAGGGCTGAAATAAGGCAGGTGAAGATGTGCCGCCCTCCTCAACCCACACCCTGTTCCCACCGTTTCCCCACCCGACCCCCACCCCGCGACCAATCCAGCAGTTCTGAAATGTCTGCGTCGGATGTTCGCGCACACTGTAAACAAAGTGTGAGTGTGCGCCATCGTGCATGAACCGCATTTGTATAAGTTGCTGCAATGGCACAGCCCCCAGCAAGATAGGCAATACATTAATGAGAAACTACAGATATTGCACCCGAGTAGATTGTCGTACAGATGACAAAATGGTAGATATCGAAATAGACGACAGAGGGATAGAGAAACAATTAAAATCGCTCAAAAGAGGAAAGGCTGCTGGACCTGATGGGATACCAGTTCGATTTTACACAGAGTACGCGAAGGAACTTGCCCCCCTTCTTGCAGCGATGTACCGTAGCTCTCTAGAAGAGCGTAGCGTTCCAAAGGATTGGAAAAGGGGACATGTCATCCCCGTTTTCAAGAAGGGACGTCGAACAGATGTGCAGAACTGTAGACCTATATCTCTAACGTCGATCAGTTGTAGAATTTTGGAACACGTATTATGTTCGAGTATAATGACTTTTCTGGAGACTAGAAATCTACTCTGTAGGAATCAGCATGGGCTTCGAAAAGACGGTCGTGTGAAACCCAGCTCGCGCTATTCGTCCACGAGACTCAGAGGGCCATAGACACGGGTTCACAGGTAGATGCCATGTTTCTTGACTTCCGCAAAGTGTTCGATACAGTCCCCCACAGTCATTTAATGAACAAAGTAAGAGCATGTGGACTATCGGACCAATTGTGTGATTGGATTGAAGAGTTCCTAGATAACAAAACGCAGCATGTCATTCTCAATGGAGAGAACTCTTCCGAAGTAAGAGTGATTTCAGGTGTGCCGCAGGGGAGTGTCATAGGACCGTTGCTATTCACAATATACATAAATGACGTTGTGGATGACATCGGAAGTTCACTGAGGATTTTTGCAGATGATGCTGTGGTGTATCGAGAGGTTGTAACTGTTGTGGATTGGCAGGAGAGCCAACCCACGAATTTTAGAGGCAGCCGAAAGGCTCGCGTTTTAGCTCACGCAGGCTGGCGTGAGGTCTGGAACAGGGCAAGGAAATTAGAACTTAGAAAAACGGACGCAGATGGTGGAATACTTAACTTTAATCCATTAATGTTGAACGTAGCTCTTGTCTGTACATTATTTACAATATCAATAGTAACTGAACATGGCGCCTTGCTAGGTCGTAGCAAATGACATAGCTGGAGGCTATGCTAACTATCGTCTCGGCAAATGAGAGCGTATTTTGTCAGTGAACCATCGCTAGAAAAGTCGGTTGTACAACTGGGGCAAGTGCTAGGAAGTCTCTCTAGACCTGCCGTATGGCGGCGCTCGGTCTGCAATCTCTGATAGTGGCGACACGCGGGTCCGACGTATACTAACGGACCGCGGCCGTTTTAAAGGTTACCCCTTAGCAAGTGTGGTGTCTGGCGGTGACACCACAGTAACAATGGAAAATTGTACTGAAATGCAGGAGGATCTGCAGAGAACTGACGCATGGTGCAGGGAATGGCAATTGAATCTCAATGTAGACAAGTGTAATGTGCTGCGAATACATAGAAAGATAGATCCCTTATCATTTATCTACAAAATAACAGGTCAGCAACTGGAAGCAGTTAATTCCATAAATTATCTGGGAGTACGCATTAGGAGTGATTTAAAATGGAATGACATATAAACTTGATCGTCGGTAAAGGAGATGCCAGACTGAGATTCACTGGAAGAATCCTAAGGAAATGCAATCCGAAAACAAAGGAAGTAGGTTACAGTACGCTTGTTCGCCCACTGCTTGAATGCTGCTCAGCAGTGTGGGATCTGTACCAGATAGGGTTGATAGAAGAGATAGAGAAGATCCAACGGAGAGCAGCGCGCTTCGTTACAGGATCATTTAGTAATCGCGAAAGCGTTACGGAGATGATAGATAAACTCCAGTGGAAGACTCTGCAGGAGAGAACGCTCAGTAGCTCGGTACGGGCTTTTGTTAAAGTTTCGAGAACATACCTTCACCGAAGAGTCAAGCAGTATATTGCTCCCTCCTACGTATATCTCGCGAAGAGACCATGAGGATAAAATCATAGAGATTAGAGCCCACACAGAAGCATACCGACAATCCTTCTTTCCACGAACAATACGAGACTGGAATAGAAGGGAGAACCGATAGAGGTACTCAAGGTACCTTCCGCCACACACCGTCAGGTGATTTGTGGAGTATGGATGTAGATGTAGATGTAGATGTAGATGTAGATGGAGTTAACCTTTGGGGTAATCTATCGCCAAGTACGCCTGCCCGCACGTTGACTCAGAATCAGTGTATATGTCCTCTTTCCTGAATTGCTAGGGGATTTACATCTGCCCATAAAGGACGGTTATGGAAATTCACAACACCATCTCTTGTGAAACCTGCCTCATCGGTAAATAAAACCTTCGATCTGAACAGTGCATATGCGACACACTTCTGCAACAGCCGTTCACAGAACCGCCGTCTGCCATGATAATCCTGTGGCCTTAGGGCCTAAACGGGCTGTAGATTACGTGGGTACAGCAACCGTTCACTAGGTATTCCCATGATAAGAGAAAGAGAAAGGTCTTCTGTTGCTGCTGATTGTCGCATACTTGTCCCAGGGGTTTCTTCAAGGGAACGTAGCACACGCTCCTCCATGTCAGGTGTGAACAGACTGTGAGGAGGCTCCCACTGTCAGTCTTCCAAGATGCAAGGGCACCTGTGTTCCTCCGACGCTGGAAAAAACAGCTTATCAGGGGGTACTCAGCACTGTGGGTACTCAGCATTGCTGTTGTTGTGGTCTTCAGGCTGGAGACGCAGATTGTGAAATGTATACAGGGTGATTTTTTCCACAGTGTAAAAACTCTGGGAATTCATCGATGAGTGGATGTGGAACCAAGAATATCTAATGAACTTACGTCCGGAAATGCATGTTTTCCATGCTGGAGACCATTTATTCAGTCACACATTGTTACAGAGACAACGGTCTAGTACTCGCTGTACCATGCAGCCACTGTTACAGTAAGTGCTGAAAATGATTTCTGTGTGCCTCGATTCATGCGTATACGCGCTGTAGCATGTCTTGTCCCACACGTCCACATCGGCCAGGCTGCATCCGAACAGTGTCAAAGGCAGCATGAATACACTGCTCTAGTGTTTCCATATCTGGAACGGGCTCGGCATACACGATACTTTTGACATAGCCCCACAACGAGAAATCGCTCGGATTGAGGTCCAGTGAACGAGCAGGCCGCCGGCCAGTGTGGCCGAGCGGTTCTAGGCGCTTCAGTCTGGAACCGCGCGACCGCTACGGTCGCAGGTTCGAATCCTGCCTCGGGTATGGATGTGTGTGATGTCCTTAGGATAGTTAGGTTTAAGTACTTCTAAGTTCTAGGGGACTGATGACCTCAGATGTAAGTCCCATAGTGCTGAGAGCATTTGAACCATTTGAAAGAGCAGGCCTTGCATGTGTACCCCCTCGTCCGATCCACAAGACGACGGAAGATACGATTGAGGTACGTCCGGATGTTAACGGCGAAGCGGGCTGGAACACCATCATGTAGCAGCCGCATAACCATTCGAATCATCAACGGCACTTCTTCCAGCGGGGGAGGCAAAGTCACCCGGGACAAACGCTGATCGTTCCGGCCTGTTAGGCGACGTGGAAGGAAGGCTGATCCCAAAATACGGTCGCCATTTATTCCGACCAACAAATTCCGGCTGCACCGATGCTCATGTTTCGCTGGCACCGTACCGTGGAGGTTCTGCATACTATCCCAAACATTACTATTACGAAAGTTGAATATACCACTTCGCGTAATGGTGGTCTCATCTGTGAATAGGGTGGTGACACAAATCCCGGAATCGCGTTTGCCTGGTGATGAAACCAGTAGCAAAACTGCTCCCTATGTGGAAAGTCTGTCGCTAGTAAGCCCTGCACGCACTGTGAGTGATAAGACTGGTAACATCTGTCATGGAGAATGTTCCGCAATATACTGGTGGGTGAACTGCCTGGTTGCCTTCCGCAGTGCTAATCACATTTTCCTCCAAGTATGGTGTCCGAACATTTCGGGTATATCCTACATGATTTCCTGCTTTCTGAAGCGACCCTGTCTGAGATAAAAGGCGAAACACTGTTGCAAACATTCAATGCTGTGGTTGTTTTCGGCGGGGATAGGTCTCCTCATACAACCTTCCTGCCCGCCGCCTGTTGCCTTTCCATAAGTACACACCATGTCGGCAAGCTCTCGATTCGAATATGGAACCATTGTGTACAACGCTGTACCACATCCATTAGGAGATGAGTCTACAAGAGAAGTGAATCGGACAAAGCATTACCAATTACTATGGCAGGAGAGGGCGCGAGGGCATGACGTATGATTAACAGTACCATCCTATAGGAGCAAACCGTGCATACTGTAACAGTGGCTGCGTGGTACAGCGAGTATTAGGCCGCCGTCTCTGTAACAAAGTATGGTGGAATAAATAGTCTCTAGCATGAAAACCGTGCGTTTCCGGACATAAGTTCATTAGACCTTTTTTGTTCCGTATCCTCTCATCGTTGAATCCCTAGAGTTTGTACACGGTGGAAAAAATCATCCTGTGTATGTATCTCATATTTCCACTTTTACGTCAGTTTGTTGCATACTGTTCCTATATACGAGATGTGTGGGAAAAAGAATAAGACTGATATTGTATCTACCCAAGTTTTTATGTTTTTCGAAGCACACTATTGTAAACTTCAAAATGGTTCCCTTCGGCATCTACACACCGGCGGAGTCGTTGTTCCCAGTGTCGGTAGCAACGATGAAAGGCTTCAACTGGCAGAGTCTTTAACACGTTAGTAATATTCTTTTGAATGTTCTCCAGAGTCCCAAAGTGACGCTCTTTTAAGACACTTCTCAATTCTGGGAAAACAAAAGTGTCACAGGGGCTCAGATCAGGTGAATATGGGGGATGTGGAACAACAGCAATGCCTTTTGAGATCAAAAATTCAGTAAAGGAAGTGGCCGTGTGACGATATTGTGATACAGCACCCATTTGAGTGCCATGTCCAGTCTCACTTCATTCACTCTATTCCTGAGCCTTTCAAGGACATCTTTGTAAAACTCTTGGTTGACAGTTTGTCCTGGAGGAACAAATTCCTTGTGCACATACCCCTACTGTCAAAGTAGCAGATCAGCACTGTTTTGATCTTTGACTTGCTCACTCGATCTTTTTTCGGTCGAGGAGATGTCTCAGTGTGCCACTCCTCACTTTGCCTCTTTGTCTCAGGATCGTACTCAGAAGTCCACGATTCGTCACTTCTGATCACACGACTGAACCATTCGTGGTCGTTGCCAATCGTCCCAAGAAGGTTAGTGCACAAGTTTCTTCTATTGTCCTATTGCTCACTTGTTATGTTTTTCTGCACCATTCCGGCACAACGTTTCGGATGTGCACAACATCGGTCAAAATTTTATGTACGCTGAGAGCGTTTAAGTTTAACAGGTCACCCATCATCTTTATTGTTAAATATCAGTCTGATCTCAAAAGAGCACTCTCGCTTTAGACGTTTTCGTCGGTTTTTGAGGTTGAGCGACGTTCATACGCAACGTGTTCTCCGCCTTCCGAAAATGATTTGTGCCAGCGCAAAACTTCTGCTCTCGATGTGGAATGTTCCTCATAGGCCTGTTTCAGCTTTCCAGGGACCACACTCGCGGATTCCCCAAGTTCAACTCAAACCTTGATTACATAACGTTGCTCTAAATTCCGCTGTTCCATTTTAGTAACACACAACGTGATGGCTGTACGGAGCGGGAACTCGAACTGAACACCTGAAAGACATGAACACACCTACCTACACGTGTACAACAACACAACGTTGACAGATCATTCACAGTCTTGTCAGTCTTATTACTTTTCTCACACTCCTAGTATGTAGGTTCTCGATCAGTTTTCTTAATTATATACTGCTGTGTACCTTTGAGAGTATATTACTATTTGTGTCCTGCCTCAGCAATGCGCCCAGTTTGGGGCACGCCAGTGTACAGCAAGTGCTGCGTTAGAGCCGCTTTTACTCTGTCGGACAGCAAAGTACGTTTCAGACTATCGTGACACCACTACATGTGATTTTTTTTCCTAGAGACAAAAAAGCAGACTCAAAACGTAGATAAAATACATTTCTTTACGATGGCAAGACTGTGAGATACAAATTCATCAGTTACGACTCTTGAATAGCGAATGTTGTTGTTGTTGTGGTCTTCAGTCCTGAGACTGGTTTGATGCAGCTCTCCATGCTACTCTATCCTGTGCAAGCTTCTTCATCTCCCAGTACTTACTGCAACCTACATCCTTCTGAATCTGCTTGGTGTATTCATCTCTTGGTCTCCCTCTGCGATTTTTACCCTCCACGCTGCCCTCCAATGCTAAATTTGTGATCCCTTGATGCCTCAAAACATGTCCTACCAACCGATCCCTTCTTCTAGTCAAGTTTTGCCACAAAATTCTCTTCTCCCCAATCCTATTCAATACCTCCTCATTAGTTACGTGATCTACCCACCTTATCTTCAGCATTCTTCTGTAGCACCACATTTCGAAAGCTTCTATTCTCTTCTTGTCCAAACTGGTTATCGTCCATGTTTCACTTCCATACATGGCTACACTCCATACAAATACTTTCAGAAACGACTTCCTGACACTTAAATCTATACTCGATGTTAACAAATTTCTCTTCTTCAGAAACGCTTTCTTTGTCATTGCCAGTCTACATTTTATATCCTCTCTACTTCGACCATCATCAGTTATTTTGCTCCCCAAATAGCAAAATTCCTTTACTACTTTAAGTGTCTCATTTCCTAATCAAATTCCCTCAGCATCACCCGACTTAATTCGACTACATTCCATTATCCTCGGTTTGCTTTTGTTGATGTTCATCTTATACCCCCCTTTCAAGACACTATCCATTCCATTAAACTGCTCTTCCAAGTCCTTTGCTGTCTCTGGCAGAATTACAATGTCATCGGCGAACCTCAAAGTTTTTATTTCTTCTCCATGGATTTTAATACCTACTCCGATTTTTTCTTTTGTTTCCTTTACTGCTTGCTCAATATACAGATTAACATCGGGGAGAGGCTACAATCCTGTCTCACTCCCTTCCCAACCACTGCTTCGCTTTCATGCCCCTCAACTCTTAAAACTGCCATTTGGTTTCTATACAACTTGTAAATAGCCTTTGGCTCCCTATATTTTACCCCTGCCACCTTCAGAATTTGAAAGAGAGTATTCCAGTCAACATTGTCAAAAGCTTTCTCTAAGTCTACAAATGCTAGAAACGTAGATTTGCCTTTCATTAATCTTTCTTCTAAGATAAGTCGTAAGGTCAGTACTGCCTCACGTGTTCCAAAATTTCTACGGAATCCAAACTGATCTTCCCATAGGTCGGCTTCTACTAGTTTTTCCATTCGTCTGTAAAGAATTCGTGTTAGTATTTTGCAGCTGTGGCTTATTAAACTGATTGTCCGGTAATTTTCACATCTGTCAACACCTGCTTTCTTTGGGATTGGAATTATTATATTCTCCTTAAAGTCTGAGGGTATCTTGCCTGTCTCATACATCTTGCTCACCAGATGGTAGAGTTTTGTCAGGAGTGGCTCTCCCAAAACCGCCAGTAGTTCTAATGGAATGTTGTCTACTCCCGGGGCCTTGTTTCGACTCAGGTCTTTCAGCGCTCTGTCAAACTCTTCACGTAGTATCATCTCCCATTTCATCTTCATCTACATCCTCTTCCATTTCCATAATATTGTCCTCAAGTACATCACCCTTGTATAGACCCTCTATATACTCCTTCCACCTTTCTGCTTTCCCTTCTTTGCTTAGAACTGGGTTTCCATTTGCGCTCTTAATATTCATACAAGTGGTTCTCTTTTCTGCAAAGGTCTCATTAATTTTCCCGTAGGCAGTATCTATCTTACCTCTAGTGAGATAAGCCTCTACATCCTTACATTTATCCTCTAGCCATCCCTGCTTAGCCATTTTGCACTTCCTGTCGATCTCATTTTTGAGACGTTTGTATTCCATTTTGCCTGCTTCATTTACTGCATTTTTATATTTTCTCCTTTCATCTATTAAATTCAATATTTCTTCTGTTACCCAAGGATTTCTACTAGCCCTCGTCTTTTTACCTACTTGATCCTCTGCTGCCTTCATTACTTCATTCCTCAAAGTTACCCATTCTTCTTCTACTGTATTTCTTTCCCCCATTCCTATCAATTGTTCCATTACGCTCTCCCTGAAACTCTGTACAACCTCTGGTTCTTTCAGTTTATCCAGGTCCCATCTCCTTAAATTCTCACCTTTCTGCAATTTCTTCAGTTTTAATCTACAGGTCATAACCAATAGATTGTGGTCAGAGTCCACATCTGCCCCTGGAAATGTCTTACAATTTAAAACCTGGTTCCTAAATCACTGTCTTACCATTATATAATCTATCTGAAATCTGTCAGTATCTCCAGGCTTCTTCCATGTATACAACCTTCTTTTATGATTCTTGAACCAAGTGTTAGCTATGATTAAGTTGTGCTCTGTGCAAAATTCTACCAGGCGGCTTCCTCTTTCATTACTTACCCCCATTCCATATTCACCTACTACGTTTCCTTCTCTCCCTTTTCCTGCTACCGAATTCCAGTCACCCATGACTATTAAATTTTCGTCTCCCTTCACTACCTGAATAATTTCTTTTATTTCGTCATACATTTCTTCAATTTCTTCGTCATCTGCCGAGCTAGTTGGTATATAATCTTGTACTACTATAGTCGGCGTGGGCTTCGTGTCTATCTTGGCCGCAATAATGCGTTCACTATGCTGTTTGTAGTAGCTTACCCGCATTCCTATTTTTTTATTCATTATTAAACCTACTGCTGCATTACCCCTATTTGACTTTGTATTTATAACCCTATATTCGCCTGACCAAAAATCTTGTTCCTCCTGCCACCGAACTTCACTAATTCCCACTATATCTAACTTTAACCTATCCATTTCCCTTTTTAAATTTTCTAACCTACCTGCCCGGTTAACGGATCTGACATTCCACGCTCCGATCCGTAGAACGCCAGTTTTCTTTCTCCTGATAACGACGTCCTCTTCAGTAGTCCCCGCCCGGAGATCCGAATGGGGGACTATTTTACCTCCGGAATATTTTACCCAAGAGGACGCCATCATCATTAACCATACAGTAAAGCTGCATGCCCTCGGGAAAAGTTACGGCTGTAGTTTCCCCTTGCTTTCAACCGTCCGCAGTACCAGCACAGCAATGCTGTTTTGATTAGTGTTACAAGGCCAGATCAGTCAATCATCCAGACTGTTGCCCCTGCAACTACTGAAAAAGGTGCTGCCCCTCTTCAGGAACCACACGTTTGTCTGGCCTCTCAACAGATACCCCTCGGTTGTGGTTGCACCTACGGTACGGCTATCTGTATCGCTGAGGCACACAAGCCTCCCCACTAACGGCAAGGTCCATGGTTCATTGGGGGTGGAAATAGCGGGTGGAATAGCGACATATTAACATAAATATGAGGCATTCAATAAGAAAAACTTATTACTCTTAAGAAGGAACAGTAAAAACCAAACACATAACGTACACACAGTACGTATTTGGTTACTATCGGACGACCGTAAGGTACAAAACTCACATTTTTTACTGCTGCAGCCGCCAGTGCCGACAGGAAGTGAAAGGAAACGGCGTTCTCGCAGACAGAGGATCAAAGAATGCTGGTGAAGATTATTGATAGGATTAAAGATACTTCGTGTTACAGCTGAGTGCAAAAGAATATATTATTTTTGTTATACGATACTTGTTTAAATGCGTGTAATCACGTATATAATGGGCGATTTCTTGCGAATCACGCTACTCCAAGAAAAGATTTGGTGATAATTCTTTATGTTCTATATATTTTATCTGAGCAAGATTACAAGCCCCTGCCCCCCTCCCCCACCCCATGGACCATGGACCTTGGACCTAGCTGTTGGTGGGAAGACTTGCGTGCCTCGGCAATACAGGTAACCATACGATAGATGCAACCACAACGGACCAGCAGACCACCCCTCAAGGCCATATCTCCTACATCTTGTGGCACTGTTGGTTGCGGTGAAAAATTATTTGTGCTTTCAAAGGCTGTCACTGATATGTGGGAATTGGTGGAGCACCCCATCATATTAAACTGCACCTTTCTCCTTGAGAGGGATGAACTGTAAGTGGATTCGAAAGTTGTTATCTGCACAGTAGTGTTTCCAATGAGTGAGATTCAGTCAGTGAATGGTGGATGAAACTCGATTGACTCCCTGTGTCCAGGATGGCACGTGTCTGTTTGCTCTTACCAGTTGGTCCTACGATACTCACACTAGCAGTCTGCAGCTATGTGAAGTTAGAAGCCATTGTTTCAATTTTATTTCTGGTATGGCTACTACAGATGGAAATGTGATGCTCCCCCTTACATTTCGCACAGGACGCCTTTGCCCGTTTGAAACACTGATTTCTGTTGTGGCCACGTCTCAGGCATAGAAAGCAACGGTTCATTGTCTTGAGGGCGTCGATTGCAGTCTTTTGGCAGTCTTGGCTCCAGTGCCCTCTTTCGTCGCAATACACACAGAAGGGCTCTGAATTCTGTTGTTTCTTCTTCCTGTTCGCCTTCGTTTTAACCTTTACATGAAAGGCAGATGCTGTTGGTACATAATTTTCCTGTGGAACAGTATCTCCACGAATTTTGCGTGTGTTGATAGCTCCTTCCACCTCATCATTTAAGAATTCCATAAGGCTTGTGAGGTTCCCAGCTTCAGTCTTTTGCCTTCGGGCATGCACAAGCCAATTTTTGTAAATTTCTTCATGAAAGGTTCGAAGAAGTTTGGGTGCAATCACTCTCCCATAAGAGACCACATTTTCTCCTAGTGCTCGTAGTGCTTGGATGCGCTTATTGCACTCAATGTGGGTGGAATTGAGAGCCTCTGGACTGCCTGAGATCGAAGTGTTAAGATTCTCCTAGAAATTCTGGTGACTTTGGATAATTCTGTTCTTATCCCCATATTTGGATTTCGAAATTTGCTTGGTCTGCTCATATGTGTCAGCTGTAGCAACAATGCCATCGACCGAGTCCTTAGGTTCCCCATCAGATAACCACGGAGGAATATCTGCTTGTTCGTAGTTGACAGCATCGGTGTAAGCTTATTTGTCCGTCGCTGACATAGAAGATGGCAAACCTTCTTTCCTTCCCGTCTGGGCAAGCTGTGCAGTGACCAGGGTACATGTAAAGCTTGCTGGGACAAGTTAAATGCTAGCTGTAATGAAGTCGACAATTCGATTGCAATACTGGCATTTAATTTTGATGTTTCCCATAACTGACAGAAATTACAAAAATGTGAGTTTTCTTTGACCACCCACACACTCCTGAGAATGGCACATCGACTAATTTGCAATTACGCGCCCCAATTACCGGCAGCTACGTTGATGAATACTCGGCACCTCGCAAGGATAACTACAAGATCAAAAATACTATATAAGTTGTTGGAAGTGGTTAAGCGTTGGTGAAAATCTCGCTTCTGAGTGCACAAAGAGCTATAAGCGCAGAAATCGGCACGGAACGCGCGTTGGTTCAATGCTGCGATACAGACCGTGTATCTCCCTTCGAAGACGGTGGCCAAGACGCCGTCTCCAAGTCCGTACCCCACGATGGCTGAAGGCGAAGTCCTCTTTCTCCACAATTCTCCCGTCTTCCACGCGTACGGAAACGCGGCAGAAAAAGACTCAGTTTCGGCCAATGTCGAACGCTCTAACAACGCCGAAATCCCTCCAACGGCATTTCTAGATTCTAGCCAATGATCGAGGAGGTCATATCGCCCCTAGGCGAACGAAATTCCCGTCTCCGCCACGTGTTGCCCAGCACAGGTGGCTCCGGATGCCGGGCTACCCCCACAAGCGCCGTATTGTCCCGCGTTTCCGGTGAGCGCTACCTGCCGCCCACGGCGGCCCGGCGAGCTACGGCCAGCTGCAGACTTTATATTCCACAATTCTCAGCTTCCCACATTTTACACCAACGCTTTAAGTTAGTGACTTAATCATGCACACATGCAGGGAATACTGCTCGAGAGTGCCCCATATTTATCATAATTCAAGAAAGTCATGATCAGATGCCCTTCCCAGTCCCTTTATTATTAATACTAATGTTGGTAAGCTAACATGTAAGTGCCCAAGTCCTGGCACCTTAAATCGGATTCTCGGCTATGGAAGTTGTGAACTGCTCTCAAAATCGTGGCCAAGCTTCTATGTCCCCTGAGAATGGGTGCAGTTTGATGGTGGGCAATTTTATGTCCGTACAGACGTGTTGTTGAACCGTTGACGTCGCATTTCTGTCCCCCGACCGCGCTCCTCCTAGAAGAACTTTGGCCTTTCAAAGGGCGCGTTTGCATTTAGCAGTATATTCCTCAAAAGTGTCTGTGTTGGCTTCGTATTCAGAATCATCCAGCAAGTCCTGGTTTGCGCCGTTGAGTCTGGCCAACTCTTCCAATGTTTCCTGTAGGAATTCCTGGACGTGTTCAACTTCTTCTGCTTCTGTAGAACCATCCAAAGAGCTTACTTAGCTGACGAAACGCGTCGCGTTCGATCGCAAAGTCGTCCGCTTCCGGCGCAGCCTCCCCAAGTTCGTAGCTACTACTTCTGTCATGGCGACTTGCTGGTTTTGCTTTCTATCGCGAGAGTGTGTTCAAGGTCAAGACACCCCCGTCACTTGGATGATGTCGCTAAAAGGGATGGCGATTTCCTGGAGAGTGGGTCGTTAGCAGCCCCCTAGTGACGTTTGCAGTTCTGGCGCGGCCGTGCTGTATTTAGCTTCGCGCAACCCTTAGCAGTGGGCGCTATTGCTGACAGATGGCGCTGCGCTACTAATACCTTAGCAGTCCCCTTTGTGCTTTGCAAATAATACACCAACTGTCTTCTATTGCTCTGCCACCAACAAACATGCACCAAGTAACACCATATACAAACCAATCGACCCATAGTGTTCTTTGTTACAGTTGCAGAGCAATGCCACAACTTATCTGTGTGTGCTGAACGTGGCGTTGCGGTGGGTCGGGGTTTAATTTCTCATGTCCATTCGTCGTTGTCATTGCGCAGGCCGAAAATTAAAATTCACCTACCTCAGAATGGCGTTCAGAATGGTGTCTGCTCATTGTCCCTTCACTCGGCAACATAGATACTTACAAGATTATGTAAAAGCAGCGATGATAAAAAACACCACCTAATATCTACAATTACTGAGGCCGCACAACTCTAATTATGAAAGAAAGTTCTGTAGTAATACTGTCATCCAATTTTATTGGGCTGTAAGAAAATGGATTGGCTTCTGGAAAACAATGTCCGAAATTTCCACAAAATGATGTTTATTTTGTCCTTGATAACCAAAGAAAAAGTATTATTCAGTCCACATTTAAACTACTGGTTATTTCCTTCCAGTTCACCATTCGTACACACATTTCACACGCACAGGAGCCAGAAATCTGTCCAACCCCGACCCAAATTAAACAACGTTTTCACAGTCATCAATTTCACCACTAATATGAGTTATCACATTCGGTACTTCTTGTGGATTTCTAAAAAAGAAATTGCTCGCCAAAAATGCTCAGTAGTTGAATACTGAAACATGCCACACGTATTCTATGAAGGCCAAATTTTCACACACGAATATCTGTCCAATAGATTTAGTAAAAACCTCTGAAATTTCGCCATGCAGTCCTCAACAACAACTGCTATCGCCTTAGCTCACCAGTAACTCAGAGACTAAGTAATTCTTCATCTTACACATTATTTTTACCTCACTCCCAGTATAACCATCAGGTAACGAGCGGCAACCGTCTCAGTTCTGATTGGCTGACCATTCTGACTGCCAATCAGAATACTCGCTCATGATCATACTCACGCCAAAACTGATCTGCACCAATCCTTATACGCAGATGCATTTGCGTCAGTCTGACATGCATATATTAAAGTAATCTTTAATAAACGAAAACGAAAAGACAATAATTCTGGAAATATTCCTTAGATATAGATTTTATTCCAGCTGACTTTCTGGCTGCTCTGATACAATAGTAATCACACCCAGACATACGTCATCAGCAAAGTAGGTAAATCCCCTAGGATCATTTTCCCACGACAGGCTTGTGTAACTCTTACAGGTTACTTAAGGCGGTATATAATACAATACTGAAATTTGACGAATGTCCCATATGCACACACTCATTTACTCACAGGCTCACATAACACACAATAAAATAAATACTGATTTTATTAGTTCTTTCTTAAGTTATTCTAGATTTCACACTACGAAAATTGTAAGTTATTTGAAATTTTTTAATTTAAATTTCGGTTAAATAATTCTATACCCTGATACTTCAGGCGAGTGTTTCAATTGACAACCAAAAACAAGTCATAAATGTTCCCAGGTGAATTCCCTTTCTGAAGTGTAGTTTTTGTAACTTTAAAGTAAATTTTTCTATCTCAGAAAATATGGCCGCTAGAATGCTCAGATTTTCACACCACCTTTCTATTAATAACAAAGCGCAGTATACAAATTTTGAAAGCGATTACACAAAAACTACTATCCTATATTTAGATTCTTATAGGTGATGAATGTACGCCTTCAGTAAGAGACATTGACTAACTTCCCCACGGCAAGCGGTGACAGATGCACCTGCGGCCGCCGAGCGGTTCTAGGTGCTTCAGGCCGGAACCACGCTGCTGCTACGGTCGCAGGTTCGAATCCTGCCTCGGGCATAGATGTGTGTGATGATGTCCTTAGGTTAGTTAGGTTTAAGTAGTTCTAAGTCTAGGGGACTGATGACCTCAGACGTTAAGTCCCATAGTGCTTGAACTCATTTGAACACATGCACGTGTGTCTCTCGGGTAGGTCGCTAGATGTCAGCTCCCAAAGTTACATACAACAAGTTAGGCGCTACAGTCTGGAACCGCGCGATCGCTACGGTCGCAGGTTCGAATCCTGCCTCAGGCATGGATGTATGTGCTGTCCTTAGGTTAGTTAGGTCTAAGTAGTTCGAAGTTCTAGGAGACTTATGGTTAAAAAAATTGCTTCAAATGGGTCTGAGCACTATGGGACTTACCTTCTGAGGTCATCAGTCTCCTAGAACGTAGAACTACTTAAACCTAACTAACCTAAGGACATCACACACATCCATGCCCGAGGCAGGATTCGAACCTGCGACCATAGCGGTCGCGCGGGTCCAGACTGCAGCGCCTAGAACCGCTCGGCCACTCCGGCCGGCTTTCCGGAATAAAAACTGATCTTCCACGAGCTCGGCATGTGCCACTCTTCCCACCTTCTGCAACTAATTTGTCTTAGTATTTTGGAGCCATAACTTATTAAACTGGTGGTTAGGTAATATACACACCTATCACCACCTAAATTCTGTCGAACTGGAATCACACTGAAGCGGTGTATAAACTGGGGTAGGCATGCGCATTCAAATACATAGATCTGTAAACAGGCGGAATACGGCATTGCGGTCGGAACGCCTATATAAGACGACAAGTGTCTGACGCAGTCGTTAGATCGGTTACTGCTACTACACTGGCAGCTTATCACGATTTAAGTGAGTTTGAACGTGGTGTTATAGTCGGCACACAGCACCTCCGAGGTAGCGATGACGTGGGGATCTTCCTGTATGACAGTTTCATGAGTGTAGCGTGAATATCAGGAATCCGGTAAAACACAAAATCTCCTACATCGCTGTGGCCGGAAAAAGACCATGCAAGAACGGGACCAACGACGACTGAAGAAAATCGTTCAAAGCGACAAAAGTGAGATTCTTCCGCAAATTGCGGCAGATTACAATGCTGGGCCGTCATTAAGTGTCAGCGTGGGAGCCATTCAACGAAACATCATCCACATGGGCTTTCGGAGCCGAAGGCCCACTCGTGTACCTTTCATGACTGCCCAGCACAAAGCTTTATGCCTCGCCTGGGCCCGTCAACACCAACATTGGACTGCTGATGACTGGAAACATGTTACGTGGTCGGGGGTCCCCTTTCAAATTCCATCTAGCGGATGGACGTGTACGAGTATGGAGACAACATCATGAATCCATGGACCCTTTATGTCCTCAGGGTACTGTTCAACCTGATGGAGGCTCTGTAATGCATTTAAATACGACTCTGACAGGTGACACGTACGTAAGCACACACTCTGATCACCTGCGTCTATTCACGTCCATTGTGCATTCCGACGGACTTGGCCAATTCCAGCAGGCAAATGCGACACCCCACACATGCAGAATTGCTACAGAGTGGCTCCAGGAATACTCTGAATTTAAACACTTCTGCTGGCCACCAATCTCACCAGACATGAACATTATTGAGCATATCTGGGATGCCTTGCAACGTGCTGTTCAGAAGAGATCTCCACCCCATCGTATTCTTATGGATTTATGGACAGCCCTGCAGGATTCATGATGTCACTTCCCTTCAGCACTATTTGAGATATTAGTCGAATCCTTGCTAGGTCGTTTTGCGGCACTGCTACGTGCTCGCGTGAGCCTTACACGATATTAGGCAGCTGTACCAGTTTCTTTGGCTCTGCAGTGTATAACATTCCACATCAAGTCAGAGGACATTTCGCCTGTGTCATACATCGTTCACTAAAAATGGCAAACCGGAATACCACGGTGTCTTCGCTACTTTACCAGTAACGGTAATTCCTTCAAATTTTGTTTGGATTGACAACGTGACTGCTTCTTTATTTCGTGCATATAAGAAATCTGCCACTGAATTTTGAAATTAAAGTTCTACTCTTGAAGTTGATTCTCGTAAACAGATGAACACATTGAAAAACTGCACTGTGTTACATTTCACAGGCGGAGATTCAAAGCTTTTGAAATAGTAGGCGGTGTAGACGTACCAAAAGAAAGAGTATGGTATATTTCGCATGAAGAATTAACTACGAGAAAGATTTGTGCAAGATGAGTGTTGCAGTTATTGAATTGCGAGTGAATAGAAATCCGGAGAGAAATTTTTGGTCAAAATTTGGACATTTTTAGAAAGAACTGATTTCGTGTGTCCATTTGCTGCTGTGGGAAGTTTCCCGTAAGTAATGAAACTGAAGAGAAAGCAATAGATGGCAGAAGATCACCCATCACCATCTGTTAGATGGCGATCAAAGCTAAACGGTCCAATCTGTTCTGACGTTGCTGTTGATAATGAAACCAATACTAAAGAAAAATTAAGGCACGTTCATGGGATTTGTCGACCTGGAATAAGTGTTTGACAGTGTCAAATAATGCAAAATGTTTTTAATTCGCATATAAATAGATATAAGCTGTAGGAAAATACGGGTAATATGTAATACGCATAAAAAGCGCGAGGGAACAAAAATAATGGGAGACGGAGACAGAAATGCTCGAACTGGAAAGGGCGCAAGACACGGAAGCAATCTTTCTCCCCTGCAGTTCACACTGTGCACCGAAGAAACAGTAAGGAAATCAATGAAAGTAGTAGAAATAAAATTGGGCTTGAAAAGATACCAAAGATAAGATTCAGCAGTGACATTGCTATCCTCGATGGAAGTGATGGCCTGTTGAAAGAACAGGCTACTGACTGCAGCATTAGGATTAAGAGTAAATCAAAGGAAGAGAGAAGCAATGGCGAAGAGTCGAAATGAGATGAGCATTATACTCAATACTGAAACTGGGGACCAAGCAGTAAACGAAGTGAATGAAGTATATTACTTTGAAAGTAAAATATCACGTGAAGGACCATACAAGGACGATATAATGAACACACCAGCATGGGAAGGGAGGGCGATGCTTACGCAAAGATTATAAATATCAGCCGTAGGCCTTAATTCCTGAGGACGTGTGTTTGGAGTAAAGCATTGTTTGGGAGGATGGTGGAATGTGAGGACACTGTAGAATCGTAGAGTTCTAGGTGTGGTGCTAGAGAAGAATGATGAAAATGAAGTCGATTGTCAGGGGACTCGGGGAGGAAAGGACACTCATACAGCATTGTTAAGTGGGAGACAGCGAAACACGCTGTCAACATAATTCCACTCATCCTCCAATCGTGTGCACTTCGGTGTTCTTCCATCGCGAAGTGCTATTGTATCTTGAGTGTAACTGTTTAGTGCGTAACAACAGTGTTGGTGACGATCAAAGAGAATGGAAAGGATGAAATCTGGTAATGGCACAGAGATTATCCGCGAATACAGTGAAGAAGATTTCTGTCATTAAAACGTAGCTATCAACTTTCCGTACGATAGTGAGGAAAAATTAGTCACAATACCGCCGCCCTATTTAGTGACCATGAACTGCCCGTAAACACCGGTCCTTCTGCAGCCTAAGCAATACTTCTTCTACCAGGATTCGACTTGGCTACCCCAATTCGGACGTCACCAGAGCAGTTCACAGGTGGATGTAGTGTTCCGGAGGACAGGAACAGCGGAGACGGCAAAACAACGTGTCGAAAGCGCCCAGTGCAATAACAGGGAGCGAGCCATTAAGAAGCTTTAGGATCAGGAAGCGGGTGTCCTACAGCTGCAGACACAACGCGCGACGAACGGCGGTGACGCCAACGTACATCTGCAAGTGGTCGGGATTGAGCTTACGATGGCCACGCGAGTGATAATCCTCTGCAAACGTTCAGAGCTACCAGTGTAACAAGGATGTTGCGGAGAAGAACGTCGCGACACCCCAAGTCAACATGGGCGTTCTGCAGCAGCAGTACGGTAACCGTTCATTTATCTTGGATTTGCGTTCATAACAATGTATTACAAATGTAGGGTAATAAATAATTTCAACTTACAGATTGTGACATCTATAGTGTTTAATCCTTAAGACAAGTTTTGTTGTTTCGTTTTGATTCTTGTTATGGAATATCACACGCTGCAGAAGTGCGTGTTCTATGGACTTGCATTCTATTGAATCACGCTGTATCCGGTAATCAGCAGTTGATGATGATGATGATTCGTGACCTTTAGACATCAAGATGCGAATTAACGCTCGACTGAAATCTCATAAGCACTGCTCATTTGATAGCTATTTCTTTTACTTGATTTATGGTTTAATTTTTAAAGTAATCAAAACTATATTTTAATACATAGATAATGTGTCACATGAAATTCACAGCGACTAATGTGTAATTTTGCCCAGGGATTACATCAAGCGATCACTCGCAGTGACTAAGATACCCGTGCTGGCGCAGTCAACAAGTAATGGTCGACGTCTAAGAAGCTGCTAATTTATTACATTACACACGAATGTTGGGCTGACTCTGTTCGTGCGCTGTACGGAATATTTGTACTCGCAGGATTCCACATGATTACAATTAAACGTTGGTCACATATAAATGCTCGTTAGTTGAACATCTAAGTTTTGTCTGCAACAGTATCCGAAATACTAGTTTCATTATCTTTACGATGCAGCCAATCACTCAAAAGAAATTTACTGAATTGGAATATAAATATTAGTCTCAGACACTTGAGGCTTGTGACCTCAAATAGAACTCCATTCCTGAAGAACGTAAAGCAGTGAAAGGTGAGCACTCAGAATTTAAAAGTTCAAGTGAAGCATCGTCACAATTTTCAACGCCGTGTTTCTGCAGAAAGGAACTTCCACTTTCATCTCGCTTCACAAGTACTGCCTGTTATCCCTGTCCACATCCACTCGTAATGGTAATGGCGCCGACTCGCAGTGGGTCCTGTGCTTCAGTGTGCCGCACTGAAACTTGCAGGAGCACGATCAGTGCGTATGTGTTCAACAGCTTCGTTCTGGACTGCATCTAAACGACTGCATCTTGCTGTGGGCGTGGTTTTGTGATGTCATATTGTATCAATAAAATACGCCGAGAAAGTTGTACTAAAACAGATGTTAACATTTGAGCAATTTTGTTACGTTGTGAGGTATTAGCAGGTTGATATGCAATCTAACGTATCTGTGTCGTATAACACAACGTTACAAGAAGACGATGATTATAAAGATTCAACTCTGCTTTCAATAACACTTGGCAGAGATTTCAATGTATCAACTTCACCATAAAGATTTGGAAATTTCTATGCGAAAAACTTGGGTTATTAACTACTCTGATGCTTCTCATGTCGGTTTACAATATTATTAGTACTTCCTTCAAATATTAAAGTCTTTTCCATTAGCTGCACTCCAACTCATTTTATCAGGATTCCGACGTACCAATCCGACGAAACAAACTCAATATTTGTAACCTCTGCCCAATTACCAGTTCACTGCGTTCGGAACTTTATGTGTGGACGACTTACATGCCCATACCTTATTGTGGCTACCACGCTACGCTTTCTACAATGTATCATTCATCAGGTTTATACCTTCACGATTCATGTGTCACATCTCCATATCTGTATCTAAACGTTCACTTTTTATACTCGGAATTTCTCCGATCCCACCAGACACTTTCTTAAGTATTGTTCTCGATTACGCGACTCGGTTCTGCCATTGTGACGAACCACTGCTACCTCGCAGCTGTGCATTGTCGACAGCGCGCTATGGTGCAGTAATTAGGGCTGTCGCTTACTAGTCTCGCTAAATGTTCTCCAAGTGCAGCAGTCAAAGAAACGAGAACTAGAGTCTTAATTACTCCTAGAATTGAATATACGCTGAAGAAACAAAGAAACTGGTACACCTACCCAATATCGTGTCGGTCTCCCGCGAGCGTACATAAATGGCGAAACACGACTTGGCATGGACTTTTTCCAGGTCGACAAATCCTATGAACGTGGCTCAATTTTTCTTTAGTCTTGGTTTCATTATCAACAGCAACGTCAGAACAGATTGGACCGTTTACGTTTGATCGCCATCCAGCAGATGATGCTAGGTGATCTGCGATCCATTGCTTCCTCTTCACTTTCATTTCTTACGGGAAAATTCCCGCAGCAGCAAATAGACACACGAAATCAGTTCTTTCTAAAAATGTCCAAACATTGACCAAAAATTTCTCTCCGGATTTCTATTCACTCGCAATTCCACAACTTCAACACTCATCTTGCACAAATCTTTCTCGTAGTTAATTCTTCATGCGAAATATACCATACTCTTTCTTCTGGTACGTCTACACCGCCTACTATTCCATAAGCTTTGAATCTCTGCCTGTGAAATGTAACACTGTGCAATTTTTCAGTGTGTTCATCTGTTTACGAGCATCAACTTCAAGAGTAGAACTGTCATTTCAAAGTTCAGTGGCAGATTTCTTATATGCGCGGAATAAAGGAGCAGTCACGTTATCAATCTAAACAAAATTTGAACGAATTACCGTTACTGGTAAAGTAGCGAAGAGCATGTTTTATGACACCGCGGTATTCTGGTTTGCCGTTTTTAGTGAACAATATATGGCACAGGCGAAATATCCTCTCACTTGAAGTGGAATGTTATATACTGAAGAGCCAAAGAAACTGGTACACCTGCCTGATATCGAGTAGGGCCACGGCGAGCACGCAGAAGTGCCCCAAAACGACCTAGCATGGATTCGACTAACATCTGAAATAGTGCTTGAGGGAAGTGACACCATGAACCCCGCAGGGCTGTCCAGAAATACATAAGAATACGATGGGGTGGAGATCTGAACAGCACGTTGCAAGGCATCCCAGATATGCTCAATAATTTTCATGTCTGGGGAGTCTGGTGGCCAGTGGAAGTGTTAAACACAGAAGAGTCTTCCTGGAGCCACTCTGTAGCAGTTCTGAAAGAGTGGAGTGTCGTACTGTCCTGCTGGAATTGCCCAAGTCCGACGGAATGCAGAATGGGCGTGAATAGATGCAGGCAATCAGACAGTACGCATACGTACGTGTCACCTGTCAGAGTCGTATCTATACGTATCAGGTGTCCCATATCATTCCAACTGCACAAGCCTGACACCATTACAGAGCCTCCACCAGCTTGAACAGTCCCCTGCTGACATGGAGGGTCCATGGATTCATGAGGTTGTCTCCATACCAGTGCACGTCCATCCGCTCGATACAATTTGAAAGGAGACTCGTACGACCAGGCAACATGTTTCCAGTCATCAACAGTCCAATGTCACTGTTGGCGGCTCCAGGCAAGGCATAAGGCTTTGTGTCGTGCAGTCATCAAGGGTACACGAGAGGGCCTTCGGCTCCGAAAGCCCATATCGATGATGTTTCGTTGAATGGTTTACACACTGACACTTGTTGATGGCCCAGCATTGAAATCTGCAGCAATTTGCGGAAGGGTTGCACTTCTGTCACGTTGAACGATTCTCTTCAGACGTCGTTGGCCCTGTTCTTGCAGGACCTTTGTGGGCTGCAGCGATGTCAGAAATTTGATGTTTTACCGGGTTCGTAATATTCAGGGTACAATCGTGAAATGGTCGTATGGGAAAACGTCCACTTCATCGCTAGCTTCGGCGATGCTGTGTCCCATCGCTCGTGTGCCGAGTATAACATCACGTTCAACCTCACTTAAAACCTGATAACCAGCCAGTGTAGCAGCAGTAACCGATCTAACAACTGCACCAGACACCTTTTGTCTTGTGAAATCGTTGCCGCCCGCAGCGCCATATTCTGTCTGTTTGCATATCTCGGTATTTGAATAGCATGCCTATACCAGTTCCTGCGGCGCTTCAGTGTATATCTTGATATTATGTCATTCTGATAATGAAAGAGATAAAGAGATCTCCCGACAACAGCGGGTAACAATCCTTCTTTCCACTCGATACGCCACTAATTAAACGTACGTGAAGCAGGCTTACCCATGATCTGTTAGCAACTCGTAGTCTTGTGCCAAGCCTTGTTGACTATCGACCTTGTGCCTCGTGTTTGATTCCCGGCGGGGTCGGTTATTTTCTCCGCCCGGGATGCTCTCTCTCTCTGCCCATGTGTGTGTGTGTGTGTGTGTGTGTGTGTGTGTGTGTGTGTGTGTGTGTTTTTCGTTACCATCATTTTATCATCATCATTATCCGTGTACAAGTCCCAAAGTGGTGTTAAAGAGACCTGCACCATCTGGCCGAACATCCCAGTTTGGGTCACCTGGCCCAAAACGTCACACGCTCATTTCATTCCATTTTATCCAGAGACTTGCCGTCAAACGGCACTTTTAATCATCCGCAACGAAAGGTAGATTCAAGCCGGAAGAGTCTGGCTCTAACAGTGCTACTAAGCTGGCCACAATATTTTCCAGTATCCTCCAGCAAGTAGGTGTTCCGTTGCTTCCTGTTGTTCTACACAAAAAGAACCGAGACTGCCTAAATTACCTATAAAATGTCTCTTAAAATATGTATAATAACATTTCCCTGTCACATTACTTTCGAACAGTGCAATATCTGGAAGCAGTAGGGTTAAACTAAAATTCCCGTTCAACTTTAGTAATCATGTCCTCCTCAGTTGCGTGTCATACTACGGTATGTTGATAAGTTTTACTTTCAGACTGTCTAATTACAACTGAATGAAACACAGTCCTTCTGCCCCTTCGCTTTTCGCCTCTATTCTTTGCAAGGCATCTTCAGTAGCCTGGAATATGTACATATTTTTACTATTTAGTTTACATTTTGGGACAATGTGTCTATACGTTACAAGCAGTAATAGCGGTTGGCTTTTCAATGGCGTAGTAATATTTTAAATTCTACATAAAGGTTCCCCCCCCCCCCTCCTCGCCCCCCCCTCCCCCCAAGAACCAAGGACCTTGCCGTTGGTGGGGAGGCTTGCGTGCCTCATCGATACAGATGGCCGTACCGTAGGTGCAGCCACAACGGAGGGGTATCTGTTGAGAGGCCAGACAAACGTGTGGTTCCTGAAGAGGGGCAGCAGCCTTTTCAGTAGTTGCAAGGGCAACAGTCTGGAAGATTGACTGATCTGGGCTTGTAACACTAACCAAAACGGCCTTGCTGTGCTGGTACTGCGAACGGCTGAAAGCAAGGGGAAACTACGGCCGTAATTTTTCCCGAGGGCATGCAGCTTTACTGTATGATTAAATGATGATGGCGTCCTCTTGGGTAAAATATTCCGGAGGTAAAATAGTCCCCCATTCGGATCTCCGGGCGGGGACTACTCAAGAGGATGTCGTTATCAGCAGAAAGAAAACTGGCGTTCTACGGATCGGAGCGTGGAATGTCAGATCCCTTAATCGGGAAGGTAGGTTAGAAAATTTAAAAAGGGAAATGGATAGGTTAAAGTTAGATATAGTGGGAATTAGTGAAGTTCGGTGGCAGGAAGAACAAGACTTTGCGTCAGGCGAATACAGGATTATAAATACAAAATCAAATAGGGGTAATGCAGGAGTAGGTTTAATAATGAATAAAAAAATAGGAGTGCCGGTTAACTACTACAAACAGCACAGTGAACGCATTATTGTGGCCAAGATAGATACGAAGCCCACGCCTACTACAGTAGTACAAGTTTATATGCCAACTAGCTCTGCAGATGACGAAGAAATTGGAGAAATGTGTGATGAAATAAAAGAAATTATTCAGATTGTGAAGGGAGACGAAAATTTAATAGTCATGGGTGACTGGAATTCAGCAGTAGGAAAAGGGAGAGAAGGAAACGTAGTAGGTGAATATGGATTGGGGGTAAGAAATGAAAGAGGAAGCCGCCTGGTAGAATTTTGCACAGAGCACAACTTAATCATAGCTTACACTTGGTTCAAGAATCATGAAAGAAAGTTGTATACATAGAAGAAGCCTGGAGATACTGACAGGTTTCAGATAGATTATATAATGGTAAGACAGAGATTTAGGAACCAGGTTTTAAATTCTAAGACATTTCCAGGGGCAGATGTGGATTCTGACCACAATCTATTGGTTATGACCTCTCCCCATGAACCATAGACCTTGCCGTTGGTGGGGAGGCTTGCGTGCCTCAGCGATACAGAACCCTGGAGTTACTCTAGGGTTTCAGATAGATTATATAATGGTAATGCAGAGATTTAGGAACCAGTTTTTAAATTGTAAGACATTTCCAGGGGCAGATGTGGACTCTGACCACAATCTACTGGTTATGAACTGTAGATTAAAACTGAAGAAACTGCAAAAAGGTGGGAATTTAAGGAGATGGGACCTGAATAAACTGAAAGTACCAGAGGTTGTACAGAGTTTCAGGGAGAGCATAAGGCAACAATTGACAAGAATGGGGGAAAGAAATACAGTAGAAGAAGAATGGGTAGCTTTGAGGGATGAAGTAGTGAAGGCAGCAGAGGATCAAGTAGGTAAAAGGGCTAGTAGAAGTCCTTGGGTGACAGAAGAAATACTGAATTTAATTGATGAAAGGAGAAAATATAAAAATGCAGTAAATGAAGCAGGCAAAAAGGAATACAAACGTCTCAAAAATGAGATCGACAGGAAGTGCAAAATGGCTAAGCAAGGATGGCTAGAGGACAAATGTAAGGATGTAGAGGCTTATCTCACTAGGGGTAAGATAGATACTGCCTACAAGAAAATTAAAGAGACCTTCAGAGAAAAGAGAACCACTTGTACGAATATCAGAAGCTCAGATGGAAATCCAGTTCTAAGCAAAGAAGGGAAAGCAGAAAGGTGGAAGGAGTATATAGAGGCTCTATACAAGGGCGATGTACTTGAGGACAATATTATGGAAATGGAAGAGGATGTAGATGAAGATGAAATGGGAGATATAATACTGCGTGAAGAGTTTGACAGAGCACTGAAAGGCCTGAGTCGAAACAAGGTCGCGGGAGTAGACAACATTCCATTAGAGCTACTGAAGGCTTTGGGAGAGCCAGTCCTGTCAAAACTCTACCATTTGGTGAGCAAGATGTATGAAACAGGCGAAATACCCTCAGCCTTCAAGAAGAATATAATAATTCCAATCCCAAAGAAAGCAGGTGTTGACAAATGTGAAAATTACCAAACTATCAGTTTAATAAGTCACGGCTGCAAAATACTAACGCGGATTCTTTACAGACGAATGGAAAAACTAGTAGAAGCCGTCCTTGGGGAAGATCAGTTTGGATTCCGTAGAAATGTTGGAACACGTGAGGCAATACTGGCCCTACGACATATCTTAGAAGCTAGATTAAGGAAAGGCAAACCTACGTTTCTAGCACTTGTAGACTTAGAGAAAGCTTTTTACAATGATGACTGGCATACGCTCTTTCAAATTCTGAAGGTGGCAGGGGTAAAATACAGGGAGCGAAAGGCTATTTACAATTTGTACAGAAACCAGATGGCAGTTATAAGAGTCGAGGGACATGAAAGGGAAGCAGTGGTTGAGAAGGGAGTGAGACAGGGTTGTAGTCTCTCCCCGATGTTATTCAATCTGTATATTGAGCAAGCAGTGAAGGAAACAAAAGAAAAAATCGGAGTAGGTATTAAAATCCATGGAGAAGAAATAAAAACTTTGAGATTCGCCGATGACATTGTAATTCTGCCAGAGACAGCAAAGGACTTGGAAGAGCAGTTTAATGGAATGGATAGTGTCTTGAAAGGGGGGGTATAAGATGAACATTAACAAAAGCAAACCGAGGATAATGGAATGTAGTCGAATTAAGTCGGGTGATGCTGAGGGAATTTGATTAGGAAATGAGACACTTAAAGTAGTAAAGGAATTTTGCTATTTGGGGAGCAAAATAACTGATGATGGTCGAAGTAGAGAGGATATAAAATGTAGACTGGCAATGGAAAGGAAAGCATTTCTGAAGAAGAGAAGTTTACTAACATTGAGTATAGTTTTATGTGTCGGGAAGTCATTTCTGAAAGTATTTGTATAGAGTTTAGCCATGTATGAAAGTGAAACGTGGACGATAAATAGTTTAGACAAGAAGAGAATAGAAGCTTTTGAAATGTGGTGCTACAGAAGAACGCTCAAGAATAGATGGGTAGATCACGTAACTGGTTCAAATGGTTCTGAGCATTATGGGACTTAACATCTATGGTCATCAGTCCCCTAGAACTTAGAACTAATTAAACTTAACTAACCCAAGGACAGCACACAACACCCAGTCATCACGAGGCAGAGAAAATCCCTGACCCAGCCGGGAATCGAACCCGGGCGTGGGAAGCGAGAACGCTACCGCACAGATCACGTAACTAATGAGGTATTGAATAGAATTGGAGAGAAGAGAAGTTTGTGGCACAACTTGACTAGAAGAAAGGATCGGTTGGTAGGACATGTGTTGAGGCATCAAGGGATCACCAATTTAGTATTGGAGGGCAGCGTGGAGGGTAAAAATCGTAGAGGGAGACCAAGAGATGAATACACTAAGCAGATTCAGAAGGATGTAGGTTGCAGTAGGTACTGGGAGATGAAGCTTGCACAGGACAGAGTAGCATGGAGAGCTGCATCAAACCAGTCTCAGGAGTGAAGACCACAACAACAACAACAACATACAGGTTCCGAGGATGATGGTCTACATCCTAAGCACCGTAATTAAATTCTCGTTATTTGCCCTTCATTGTATTGACGAACAATCATAGCGACCTAATGAAGACAACGTTTTGTGTCAATGCATCCGAAAAAGTGAAACCAGAGGCATTAAGCAGAGACGGGGAATAAGCTTGTAGTTGACGTACTGGAACAGCTTTTACGCGATACAACCGCACTTCACAAACTGCGTTAGCGAATCATCTTCATATTACGTAACGGCGAATTGCATTGCAGCAAAGGCCCGTTGTGAACTGGAGTGAAAACCTATTCTCGTTGCGTTATTGTTACTATTGCTATTAACTGTTCTAGTGGAGATACAAATTGTTAGGATACGGTAGCCCTCGACCGACAGCTGGTTTTGAATTCCGATCGTGTGGGCTGTTTTCATCAGCGACGTTTGACTGACGAGCGAAAGAGAGCCGGTAGCGTCGAGTTCGTTCTGGTCTGTGTTAAATTGTCGTAATTTACGGTAGACAGAGACTTTAGGAACCTCTTGGTCACCTATCCATAAAATAAGGACACAAAAGTAACTTTTTCAATGTTTGAGGTGGGTGGTAGGAGATTTCACTCGCTCTCTTCGTCATCCAAGACAACACAAAGTAAAGCAGAACACTTGACAGGTAGTTATTGATGTTAACCGCATGATAAATTCAGTCGATGATATCATTCACAAGTTCCTACTGGAGGTGGTTTGTCGTTGCCCACCTCCGACGTTACATCTACATCTACAGCTACATGATTAGTCCGCTATTCACAATAAAGTGCCTGGCAGAGGGTTCAATGAACCACCTTCAAACTGTCTCTCTATAGTTCCACACTCGAACGGCGCGCGGGAAAAACGAGCACTTCATTTTTTTGTGCAAGCCCTGATTTCTCTTATTTTATCGTGATGATCATTTCTCCCTTTGTAGGTCGGTGACAACAGAATGTTTTCGCAATCGGGGGAGAAAACTGGTGATTGAAATTTCATGAGAAGATCCCGTCGTGACGAAAAACTCCTATGTTTTAATAATTGCCACTCCAATTCACGTAACATGTCTGTGGCACTGTCTCCCCTATTTCGCGATAATGCAAAACAAGCCGCCATTCTTTGTACTTTTTCGATGTCATCCGTCAGTCCCACCTGATGCGGATTCCACACCGCACAGCAATAGTCCAGAATAGGGCGGACAAGCGTAGTGTAAGCAGTCTCTTTGGTAGACCTGTTGCACCTTGTAAGTGTTCTGCCAATGAATCGCAGTCTTTGATTTGCTCTACCACAACATTAACGATGTGATCGTTCCAATTTAGGTTATTTGTAATTGTAATCCTTAAGTATATAGTTGAATTTACAGCCTTCAGATTTGTGTGACATCGAAATTTAGTGGATTTTTTTTTAATACTCATGTAAATAACTTCACACTTTTCTTTATTCAGGGTCAATTGCCACTTTTCGCACCATACAGGTATCTTACCTAAATCATTTTGCAATTCGTTTTGGTCATCTGATGATTTTACAAGACGGTAAATGACAGCATCATCTGCAAACAATCTAAGACGGCTACTAAGACTGTCTCCTACATCTTTAATATAGATCAGGAGCAATAGAGGGACTATAACACTTCCTTGGGGAACGCGGGATATTACTTCTGTTGATGACTTTCCGTCTACGTCTACGAACTGTGGCCTTTCTGATAGGAAATCACGAATCCAGTCGCACAACTGAGGTGATATTCCATAGACACGTAATTTGGTTAGAAGACGCTTGTGAGGAACGGTGTCGAAAGCCTTCTGAAATCTAAAGGTATGAAATCAATTTGACATCCCCTGTCGATAGCACTCATTAATTCATGAGTATAAAGATCTAGTTATGTTTCGCAAGAAACTTCATAATGTTCGAATACAGTATATTTTCCAAAACCCTACTGCAAATCTACATTAGTGACATGGACCTGTAATTCAACAGTTTACTCCTACTTCCCTTTTTGGGTATTGGTATGACTTGAGCAATTTTCTAGTCTTTAGGTACGGATCTTTATGTGAGCGAGCGGTTGTATATAATTGCTAAATATGGACCTATTGTATCAGCATACTCTGAGAGGAACCTGACTGGTATACAATCTGGACAAGAAGCCTTGTCTTTATTAAGTGATTTAAGCTGCTTTACGACACCGAGGATATCTGCTTCTATGTTTCTCATCTTGGCAGTTGTTTTTGATTGGAATTCAGGAATATTTACTTCGTCTTCTTTGGCGAAGGAGTTTCGGAAAATCGTGTTTAATAACTCTGCTTCAGTAGCACTGTCTTCAGTGACTTGAACGTTGTTATCCCGCAGTGAACGTATTGATTGCGTCTTGTCACTGGTGTGCTTTATGTACGATCAGAATCTCTTTGGGTTTTCTGCCAGACTTGGAGACAGAGTTCCGTTATGGAAATTATTACAAGCATCTCGCATTGAAGTACGCGCTAAATTTCGAACTTCTGCAAAACGTTGCCAGTCTTGGGGATTTTGCGTTCTTTTAAATTTGGCATGCTGTTTTCGCTGCTTCTGCAACAGCGATCTGACCCGTTGTGTGTACCATGGGGGATCAGTACCATCACTTATAATGTGGTATATATCTCTCAATTGCTGTCGATACTATCTGAAATCATTCCACAACTTTTCTACGCTTACATGACCAGATTGGAAGGAGTGAAGACTGTCTCTTAAAAAGATGGTAAGAGAATTTTTATCAGCTTTTTAAAATAGATTGCGTTTCTTTTTGATGGTTGTAGGTGTTACGGTATTCAGCCTAGCAGCTACTGCCTTGTGGTCGCTAATCCCTGTATTCGTCACGATACTCACTATTTGACCAGGATTATTTGTTGCTAAGAGGTCAAGTATGCTTTCGCAACCATTTACGCTTCGAGTGGGCTCATGAACTAATTGCTCAAAATAATATTCTGAGAAAGCATTCAGTACAATTTCGAATCATGTTTTATGCCTGCCGCCGGCTTTAAACGTATAATTTTTCCAGCATATCGAGGGCAGATTGAAGTCACCACCGACTATAACTGTATGAGTGGGGTACTTATTTGAAATGAGACTCAAGTTTTCTTTGCCTGTTCAGTAACTATATCTTCTGAGTCGGGGGGTCGGTGAAACGATCCAATTAATAGTTTAGTCCGATTGTCAAGTGTAACCTCTACCCATACTATTTCGCAGGAACTATCTACTTCAATTTCACTAAGAGGCAAACTACTTCAGACAGCAATAAATACTCCACCACGATCTGTATTCAATCTATATTTTCTGAACACTATCAGATCGTTTGAAAAAATTTCGGTTGAACTTATTTCCGGCTTTAGCCAGCTTTCTGTACCTATAACTATTTTAGCTTCAGTGCTTTCTATTAGGGCTTGAAGCTCTGGTTCTTTCCCAACACAGCTACGATAATTTACAACTACAATACCGGTCGTTTCTACAACTAACTTACTGTGTTTTACCTGCCCAGTTTTAGACGGACGTCCCTTCTGCGGTTCCGTGAGACCCTCTAACCTAAAAAAGTACCCAGTCCCTTCCTCACAGCCCCCGCTACCCGTGTAGCCACCTCCTGTGTGTCGTGGAGTCCTGAACTATTAAGCGGAACCTGGAAACCCAGCACCCGATTCTCAAGTCAAGGAATCTGCAGCCTACACGGTCACAGAACCGCCTCAGCCTCTGACTCAGACCCTCCGCTCGGCTCTCCAAAAAGAGGACCACAGTCGGTTCTATCGACGATGCTGCAGATGGTGAGCTCCGCCTTAATCTCGGAAGCAAGACTGGCAGTCTTTACCACTTCCGCTAGCCGCCCGAAACCAGACAGAATCTCTTCTGATCCAAAGCGACACACGTCATTGGTACTGACGTGAGCCATCACCTGCAGTTGGCTGCACCCTGTACTCTTCATGGCATCCGGAAGCACCCTTTGCAGGTCCAGAATGACACGGAGTGCACACTGGCTTCCTTCGCCTTCTTGGCAGCCATGTTCCTAAGTGGCATTACACGCCTAACTTTGGAGCTCCCAACTACCAGCAAACGTCCCTCTGTGAATGCCGCGACCTTGCGAGCCGAGAAGCTTCCTCTGGAACAGGGTGGACGACTGCATCCGGCTCAGAGGCATCCTCAGCCACAGATAACGCCCGAAACCTGTTCGTCAAACGAACCGGGGAGGCCCTACGATCGGGCCCTCGGAAAGTTTTTCGCTGCCTGCTTTTGGAATGATCTCCCACTCGACTTTGGAATGATCTCCCACTCGACCACGGATGAGGGGTCAACCTCAGTGCAGGCAGTACCCAGGGTGGCCACAGCAGTGGATCGATCGGAGGACACGTGGGACGTGCTCGACGTCCTACGCATCCCAGCGTCCGACCCCCCCACAGTGATGCTCCTTGGCAGCAGCCTCAAGCTGTGTGACGAAAACCAACGCAGCCTGAAGCTGTGAGCGAAGGGTCGCCAACTCTGCTCGCATCTGTACACAGCAATCACAGTTCCTATCCATTACTGCAGTCGCTCCTGTTTGAAGCTTAAAAATATGTAACAAAGGTTTATTAGCAGCAGGAATTCGGAGTGCTCTCTCACTAGCGGTCTAAACGACACTGAGCTACACTAACCAAACCAAACAAAAGCCTATACGATACGAGGGTCGATAACAATGGCGATACTGTACGGTACGCTGTTATTAAAATAAAAGCTTGGGCCTAGTAAGCACTCGAACACGCAAGAAATTACAAAAATAATCTAGTAACTACACACGTATCTGTAAATAAGTCGCTCCTGTTGGAAGCTCGTAAAGAATATCTCTGGCGGTCTATCCGACATTATGCGAAATGTTAAATATGTATCAGCAAATAATTTTAATGACTACTCCCGCAAAGCCCTGTTGAGTGTAGGCTGAAAGGTATGGTGGGTTATTTGGCAGTCATATCCCCTCTTTCCACGAGGCGCTGCCGAGAGGTTGAGAATTCAGCCTCTGCTGATTCGGAACTGTGCAACCAGTTGTCGTCCCCTTTTTGGCCAAACATCAGTGGCAAAAACTTAGTTAGTATTCCAAGACTAGTACACCCTACCTGCGCATCGTCAATTAGTGAGCTCTAATTCCGACGCAGATTTTCGTCTTTCTTACTGTCAGTTTTTTCAACATTATTTTCTACGGTTTCGTAGAACAACTCGTTGAAACTTCCAATCGAATGTCTTGACTGCACCTTCAAGAAACTAGTAGCACTCATCTTCGTTAAGCTGTAGTTTGTGGAACCCCTCACTCAGACGGCGTACAGCTTGTTTACAGACAGTCCAGTTGAATTTTAGTGTCAGGAGTTCTGTGGGAGCTGGCAGGGAACCTCGTTATTCAGTATTCCAAGACAGTGTGCAGATAAGTTTGTAAAAGGATTTCCACTTCAATCGTCTTTTATTGGTTCTGTAAGTGATATCTACTCGTATGTTAATCAGACTTCATACATTTTGAAAGACTGAAAGTTTGTGATTTGTTTTTCTCCCTGTTCTTTTAAATTTCAACTGTTTCCGTTCAGTTGGTCACCCAGCTTTCGAAGCGATTTTCTAGAATTAATTCTATTACCAAATTCTTAAAACGATAAATACCGGAATCTGGACGGTTGGACTAGAACTTCACAGCTGATTTCCTCAGTTCAAATGGTTCAAACGGCTCTGAGCACTGTGGGACTTAACATCTGAGGTCATCAGTCCCCAAGAACTTAGAACTACTTAAAACTAACTGACCTAAGGACATCATACACATCCATGCCCGAGGCAGGATTCGAACCTGTGACAGTAGCGGCCGTCCGGTTCCAGACTGAAGCTGATAGAACCGCTCGGCCACTGCGGCCGGCAGTTCCTCAGTCTTCATTGATGGTGGAACTATTTATGTTGAGTGGCTCCCCATCCTCCCATATTTTGTCTGTGTGTACTAGTCCTTACGGCTCGGTTTTTTTGGAGGATTGCTTGATTCTGTGACCTGTGTGTGAGTGCTGGAGAATAATAGCCGTTTCGCAGGTATGTTAGGCAGAAGCGGAACTATAAAACCTCCTATATGGAAACAATACGCAATAGTCCTGCAAACCGAACACTGTCCGTCACACGCCACGGAAAACATAACAAGACACAACTCCGAAAACGCACTCAAATTAAAAAGAAAGTCTGTCTTACATTGGTCACGTGCGGAAACTGGAAATTGTGAGAACAATGTCAGTTCCTATGGATTTTGTTACAATAAAAGCTCACAAAGAAAAAGAAATTTCGTATTCTGGTTCACTCTCAAACGGATAACTTGTTACGTAATAGGCCTGCATTAAGCTACACGGGAGGAGATCCGGTTCCTGCTTCACAGATAACAGTTCCGCTTTCCTGCTAACTTCCTCTTGGGACGTAAACATTACTCGGACATTCTTACGGACGCCTCCGTCAAAATAAGCTGACTCCCGACAGCTCCCCGTAATCTTGCATTTCCTAAGAAGACGTACGGTACACACGGTCGTTAGGGAGATACTGAAAGCTTCGGCACATGTTGAAATAACAAAGAACAATCCAGGGGTTCCATCTGCTCCGAGACAATAATATTACATGAGGGCTGCGTTAACTGAACTACAAGCAGGCGCATAACTGCAGGAAAATCACCTAGGTAGCACAATTTTCCGGCAGCTCAAAGTTTGCCTTAGAGAATCGGTATCGCCGGCCGGGATGGCCGAGCGGTTCTAGGCGCTTCAGTCTGGAACCGCGCGACCGCCACGGTCGCAGGTTCGAATCCTGCCTCGGGCATGGATGTGTGTGATGTCCTTAGGTTAGTTAGGTTTAAGTACCTCTAAGTTCTAGAGGACTGATGACCTCAGATGTTAAGTCCCATAGTGCTCAGAGCCATTTGAACCATTTGAACTAGAATCAGTATTTGAAGCACCTATTGTTCTGCAGTAAACAGTCTAGTATCTAATCGAACCTCTAATCATCAAATACGAGAATCCGGGCTGAACTCACTCACAGTAACATTTAACTCGCTTTTTATGTTTATCATACAAGGAACAGGCATCCGAAGAGCCATCCACGGCTCAGAATAAATATCTATTAGACGTTGCCAGTCGACATGCACGGTAGAGAGTCTGCGTGCAGCCAGCGGAACGCGGCCTAGCGAAGCGCTCAGCTCATCGGATTACATCTGGCTCCCGTGTCCTCTCACTCTCCCTGTCCGAGCTTCAGATCCGGCTCCAACGATGCCGTCGTCGACAGGACGCTAAAGCTTTCCTCCCATTTGTCTAGAAAGCGACCCAGTGGCTGCGATTACATACCGGCGGTCTCATTTCAAACGTACTTGAGATGCCCGATTAAGAATTCTGGAACTCGTTACGGTTTCAGAATCAGTCCTAGCCTCGTCGATGGGTCACAGTTCAACTCTGTGAGCCAGCTTTCTCACTCATTTGCGATAGAGCTACAGTGGTAAGTCGGTATTGTTTATTTTCTCTTCCTTGGGAAGCGTTTTGTTTTTCAATATAGATCTTCATTTTCTTCTGTCGTAAAATTGTTGTATAATTTATTAAAATTCTTTTATGGAGGAGCGATGCTGCCGTTAGGACTACTTATCGCCTATCTATCAATTAGTGACGCGATTCCCAACACGGTTTTCCTCTTCCTCCACTGCCCCCCCCCCCTTTCTTCCCTCGCATCCGGACGTATTCTTAACTGCTTATCACAGTCTGGTTTACGTTTCCTGATGACAGTCTTTTCCCTAGAGATTCGTTATTAATTACCAGCATATCCCTAAAGTCAAAGTCTAAAAAGAAGAATCCAATGATGTACCTCAATTTACGAAATTAAACTTTTTGTTTTCAGAATTCACTGCGTTGTGAGCTGAGAAACTAAAGCTCTGCTAGTAAATATCTCTCTATTTGAACAGTTTCTCTGTTACGTTGTTATTCGCACTGCTGACAACTACGATGAGAGGTTGTTTGCCGCCTACCGCGCTGGATGAAACGGGCTGGTGACGTCACATGCTGCTTGTCATGATGATGCGGCGCTCTTTGAGACTGGACTGCATCTTGGACTGAGTACGTATCGTCTCTGACTTTTAACTTCACTCATCGCCAGTGTATACACACTAAATATTTCATTCTCTTGAGTTAAGGCCGCGGGGCAATTTTTGATGCAATCTGTTGACTTTTCGGAAGGCGTTTTCTGTCCTGTTTTCATTTCTAAACATGGAACATTTGGGAAACACATAATAGATTCCCTGCTAAACTTGAACGGTCTACTTCCTGGAACTTCTTCTCTCACCCAATTTTGCCTTTCCATTACCGTCCGTCCTCTTGGGTCTGCCGGCCGGTGTGGCCGTGCGGTTAAAGGCGCTTCAGTCTGGAACCGCGTGACCGCTACGGTCGCAGGTTCGAATCCTGCCTCGGGCATGGATGTGTGTGATGTCCTTAGGTTAGTTAGGTTTAATTAGTTCTAAGTTCTAGGCGACTGATGACCTCAGAAGTTAAGTCGCATAGTGCTCAGAGCCATTTGAACCAGCCATCTTGGGTCTGACGGTCTCAATAAAGAGCTCCCTCCATTATCTACTCTCGTAAACAGACCACGAATTGGGCAGGAAAGAATTTATTTCTGTAGAATCACACGTGTAGCCTATTGTGACAGATTGTGACACACTGTATGACTGTTGTCTGTGAGGAAACGGATAAAGGAATGTACTAGGGCTGTTTCGCAAAGTGGAGCCATTTATTTCTAGTCCGCAAATTAACTTTCTCTAGACTCGCTGTACTTCGGCGGCCTTGAAAATCACTCATCATTTTTTTTTAAGTGAATGTCTCGGAGTTGAACGACATTGATGACTTTAACATAAAAGCCACCTAAAAGTAAAGAAATTGTTGTTTTCACAAATTACTATCTCCTTTCTTACATGCCTTACACATGTTTGTTTTTGCCGCTCGGGGTAGCCCCGCGGTCTAGGGCGTTTTGTCACGGTCCGCACAGCTCACCCCGTCGGAGGTTCGAGTCCTCGTGCGTGTCGTTCTTAGCGTAAGTTAGTTTAAGTTACATGAAATAGCGTGTAAGCTTAGAGAGCGTTGACCTCAGCAGTTTGGTCCCATAAGTCCTTACCACAAATTTCCAATTTGTCCTTTTGTAACGCCGGAAATGCATATCCTCCTATTTCCATCTATTGTACTATAATTTTTTTCCTTGTTTTGTTACCTCAAGATATGACATTTCTGTGTCTTTGTATATTGTAATTGTTTTACTATTTGTATATATATGCATTTATGTCGATGTATAATTGGTTTGTTTTGTGAATATTATTTGTATTTATACGCTGGGTCTGCCCTAGGGAAAACTATACTATCGAACGAATACATCGATAGGTCGTGTGGAGAACGAAAGTGTTTAGGATCTTTGGTATAGTGTTAACTCTGTCGCGTGGAGCGCGGACAGAAGAGGGAGTCTGGCTGGGGTAGTGCAGTGGAGCAGGTGTGTTGTGTGACGCTCCCGCGAGTTGCCGCGCTTTCAGGGTTTGGCAGCATGTAATTGCGCTCGACTTGCTACGTTAGTTTCTGACACGGTGTCGCGGACGGGAAGCATTAGCTGGCGCACATCAAGAGCCCGTTTCGCCTGGTGACCGTGTCGAGAAGAAGGCGCGGAAACATGCAGCTTCTGCAACAGCGACGGCCGACAATGAGTGACTGTCGCCACCTCCTCGATCGACGGCTTCAAACCTTCAATCAACCAACAAGGAAGACTGGAAGCACGTAAAGTTTTAGAACTGTATGGCAGACCTCAGCTTCTCAAACTGTTCAAATCACAAAATTACAGCAACGTAGCATGAACCTTTGTTGCTCATTGTCCCAATTGCATTACCAAGCAGGGTGCCTTCCTTTTCCTGAATGAACCCGAGTGTCGTTGAAATTCAAACGCCACCATCATTCGATTTCACTGCTTTAATTTCAAAGTTCAGTTAAGTATTCATAGCTGGCTACAATATTTAGATTACACAAGCACAAATTATGAGTGCGAATTTTGTTACCATATTTGAGCTTACCTGTGACTACAGCTCAGCTTGGTACATACTAAATTTTACTATTGTTAATTGTTCAGAATCATTTAATTCAAGTTCAAAGTTAAATCTCTTATTTCTAAATTGCGTAGATTCAAGTAGCTTTTGAAATGATTGTTGAGATAGTCCAAGACTAACCGTATTTTGCTGAATTTCGATGTGCTTCAGAAAGAAAGCTCAGTATTAACTTCAGTCACTAAATTAACTTTCGATTTTCCGGTTTTATTAATTCGTTTGCTAAATTAAGTCAGAGTGTAGCGAAACTTATTACTTCTGACAAACTTTCAGTTTTCACACTACACGTGTCAACCTTCAGTTGCCACGCTTCTAGTGCTAATTATATGTGTAATAACCTTTCTTTTTCAGTTACTATAGTAATTGTCCTTAGGACTGGCGACCGTAATTTCCCCCAAATCTCAAATATCTAATTACCGCTAGTTAATTGTTAACGTAACGGCTGCACATTTACTTTCTTTATTAACTTTTCCCCTTTTCAAAATTAATTTCCACCAGTTTCATTTGCATTTTACCTTTCATTTAGATGTAACCCTTTCCTCCCTCTTTACCGACAGATTAACTTCGGTGACGATTGCTTTTCCCAAATTTCCATTAGGTACACGCGGTTTAATTTTTCACTGTCATTAAGGTCGATAAGTGAGGGGGAGGTTACACTTTGTTTACTGCTCGTAACTGACGAATGTAAGTAGAGTGGAGTGTATTGTTGGTGATACGTATAGCAGAAGAGTAGACCTGTTGCCTCTTATCGAATAGCAGTTAATGGGATTCAGAGCGTAATGTTCTCACGTGACAGATGGGCGAAGATCAATGGCGGCACGTCCACTCACTCTGAGAGGCACCGCGCAGAGCTCTGAAACTCAACGTGGGGCATCAGCACACAATCCTGTGACGAAGTGCGGAACGCCGCAACCTAATCTGCCATTGTGGCCAAGTAAAGGTGACGTAAAGGTGCTTCGCTACTAGCATTCCATCTTGCTACATTCACTGCCAATGTGCTGTCACCACGAGAATGATTTATTCACTCAAGTAATCCCTTCAAAACGTTTTACTAATATTACTAATTTACAACTTCCAGTAGTCAATACGAATCAACTTGACATACTATAAAGTCGTTGCGACTCAGAACATTAACACGGAAGCTAACGAAGAACGATAGCGGAAAGTGTGGCCATGGAAATGAACCTGCGAATAATACTACTACTAACTAAATGATCCATGTGGAGTATCGACATTTAAGGGACTGAAACTAAAACTCATACAAGTTCTTGCCGAAATAAACTGAGTGAATGACTATCAAAGTTAAATAGCTATTTATAAATTATGTCAGTTATTATCAAAACATGATATGTTTCTTCCTAATGGTCAATTAGTCTGCATATAGTTGTAGCTACGATTAGAGATTTTAGTGCCACTGCACTGTTTTTATGATATATTAAAAATGTGTATACTCGTTGCGTCGTAAGACCTCTTAGAGTAAACAGGTACAAAAGCAAAAAAAAATTTAATTTAGTGTCCTATATTTTGAAGATTTTTTTAGTGCACACAGACGATATACACGATATTGCAGTGCCTGTGTTGGTAAGAAGAACGAAGCGACCTTCCTTCGGAGATGCACGAATGTCTGAAGGAACAGGGACTGCGGTGACTACAGCCGTTATGAAACACATGAGATGTTTTCGCAGTTGCAAACACGAACAACCGTCAGCTGTATAAAGGAATGACGACAGTGAATATTTGTGCCAGAGCTGGACTCGAACCCGGAACTCGCTTTACGCGAGCGGTCGCCTTAACCACTTCGGATATCCGTGCACGACTCACGGCCAGACCCAAACTTCCACCTGTTGTCGATCCTCTGAGTTCATGCCAGAAGGAACATTGCATGGCTCTTCTTAACAACACAGGCGCTGCAATATCCTATTTATCCGCCGATACTGGGCAGCGACTTTCAATTTAAAATGTCTCCCCTGAGCAGGAATTAAATAGTGTGTGTACGAGTACAAGTTGTGACGCAGGAACGACGACATATGGCAGTCTGAGTCTGGCCGCGAGTCGTGCACGGATAGCCGAACGGTTAAGCGACCACTCGCGTAAACCGGAAAATCCGGGTTCGGGACCCAGTCCGGCACAAATATTGACTGTCGTCGTTCCCGTATACAGCTGACGGTTGTCCGTTGTACATTTCATGTTTGCGTGATATGCATCTACGTCTACATCTACATCTACATCTACATTTATACTCCGCAAACCACCCAACGGTGTGTGGCGGAGGGCATTTTACGTGCCACTGTCATTATCTCCCTTTCCTGTTCCAGTCGCGAATACAATAATCGTCACTATCGAGGATACGTGAATAATTAATTAAAGTGACATTAATATAACAAGCCGAAAAACAATAGGCAACTAGCAAACAAAATTAAAATACAAAAACGAAAATGTATTGGTGTAACACGAGAAATCATTCATAGTCACTATTTATAATCCCCTCATACTCAGTGTCTATACCATCATAATCATTTCCTTCTGTGTTGTCTCTTGAAGAATGTTCTTTTTGGGCAACACTTTTTCGACGACGTCTTCTTCTTTCTCCACTGCCTCTTCTTACACCTATGGTAACTGATGTCTGGGAATGGGAATATAATATATTGTTATAGCACTCATGAGAAAGTGGACGTCTGTAGTTCGTAATCGTCTGAAGTTTTTTTCATTCGTCATATTTCATTTCGAACTCATTTTGATGCAAACCCTTCAGAAGTGGTATCGACAGGGTGACCGATAACGGGTCTTCTAAAATCACAATTTTGTGAATGCATTGTTAGAGGATTTTCTTTGCTGATTCGGATCGACATAGTATTCCTCGTTTGTGTTTTGTTTCCTTCTCTGTCCTTAGCAACTTCATCCTTCGGTATGACATCTATCTGGAACAAAGTTTTATGATTTTATTTACAGTACGGAAACCTTTCTGCCGTCCTGGTTCACTGCCTCCATCCTGTCCTGGGGAACAAATACATGTTTCAAGAGTTTCTTTGTCTTTTCAGAGAGACCAAAATGTTTTAACCGGCCGGGGTGGCCGAGCGGTTCCAGGCGCTACAGTCTGGAACCGCGCGATTGCTACGGTCGCAGGTTCGAATCCTGCCTCGGGCATGGATGTGTGTGATGTCCTTAGGTTAGTTAGGTTTAGGTAGTTCTAAGTTCTAGGGGACTGATGACCTGAAAAGTTGAGTCCCATAGTGCTCAGAGCCATTTTTGAACCAAAATGTTTATCGCAGTCCATATATGTATGACAAGGTTCAATTACCTTATGATCTATTGTGTCAATATACTGAATTTGCCTCAAGATGTACAAGAGGGATTTTAAAATACGGCCAATTTAAACATGTATTAACTATTATTGTAAGTACTGTTAGAAAAAGCGTACATATTAGACTGTTGCTAAACTATCAAAAACGTACATTCATTAAAGATAGCAGTAATTTTCCTTCTGTCCGCCATTTCTCCTGTACTAGTTGTTTTGTATATGCCATTCACGCATTTGGTTAGGGCTTAAACAGAATGCGGTACTATGCAAGAAATCGCTTGTGCTTGTATTACTCAGAAGAGATTCACACTTTAGCTTTCCAAATGTGCATTTAGATAGTTTTCTTGTGAACTATTACTTACTATTTGTACTCTCAGCCCCTGGTGTAAATGGTTCAAATGGCTCTGAGCACTATGGGACTCAACGTCTGAGGTCATCAGTCCCCTAGAACTTAGAACTACGTAAACCTAACTAACCTAAGGACATCACGCACATCCATACCTTGAAACGCGTACGTTTTATAGGCAGCGATGGTGAGGCACAGAATCTCTGACCAGAGGCAGTAGTAGCGAGCTGTCTGTCGAGTGCAGTACAGCAGTCTGTCGGCAGTTGTAGCCGAGTTCAGTTGCGGTCTAGTTGCGAGAGAGTTCAGTAGTGGTAGCCCAGAGCAGTCGGCGGGCGTCGGCACCGCAATGGTCGAGATTCAGGATGAGGTATAATTTTATTAAATAAGTATTCATGCAGCTTTGCCTTCATCAGATAATCTAATGTACATTCATTGTAATTAACTTTCAAGAATCGCCCCAATAATAATCTGATTTCAAAGCAATTTTTTAACTAAAGAATCATTCGATTTCCTTCCATTTCCTTTAAACAAAAAAATTTCAATTAACTTCAAAAAAAAATTAGTTATTGCGATGCATCTGCTGCAAGCTGTGGCGCAGAATAAGAGCAGAATTTTGACATGCAGTTTTACTAAGGTAAGAAATTAATTCTGATTTTTGCACAGGGCCAAAGACCGACATTTCGGTTTAATTTACTTTTGATTAACACTGTACTTTCTTTGTCATGGGATCATGTTTCGTTATTTTATGGGAGCTTATACTTGGGTCAGATTGCTAATTTTTGCTTAATTGTCTTTGTCATTAATATTTTTGCGGGAAGGTTACATTTGGCCCCATTTCTATTAAGTATTATCTTTGAAAATTTTTGTGGGGAGGTTACACTTGGCGACACCCAGTCCAGGATCGTATTTCGTGAGAATCTTTTGTAAAACAGTCAGATATCTGCTCTTATTTGCTTAAATATAATTAGAATTTGGCGCAACGCTTTTACTAATTTGTGACTTTCTCTCCTTAGATCATCGGCAATTCGTTGCTCTGTTGTAATTTTGTGTGTTATTTTGCATTGTGCTTATTTGTTTTTGAGAATAATTGTGACTATTGTAAAAATGCCGCGAAAGACTATTAATAGTACGTCGCGAGGTGTAGTGAACGAATTTACCGACTTAAACAACTTGACCGATAGTACTAGTGACACGCAGTGTAATGATGACAATCCTGCGTTCACTGACAATCAATGCGTTCCAACCTCTAATGACGATTATTATCCTATTGATGAACAAACGAACTCAATTGTCTCCTCTGTTAATTTGACGACAATTGATGACGCGGGACGCTCTACTGTAATGAGCGCTGCCCAGCTTAACACCTCCGGTTTACCAAATTCACGTGACGAACACACAAATTTGTCTAATGAAAATGGTCAGTGTACAGAAAGTACGACGGATTTATTTAACTCCGAAATAGTGTCTGACAGTGTACATCCGACTGACAAACCTTTTTGTAAATCTCAGAATAGCCAAATGGTTACAGAAAGCGGGACAATTCCAGATCCACCATTAAACAGCACGGAGAATAGAGTAGGTAATAATGGGTTGGAACAATTTATGGCAAGATTGCTACAACAACACAGTGAAAATCTTATACAACACTTTAAAGAAGATAACAAACAACTTAGAGAACAGAACAAACAAGATAACGAAAATCTCAAACAACAACTTAGTGAACAGAACGAACAGTTAAATGAAAAATTAGACAACAATTCCAGACAGCTTAGTGAACAAATTAGAGCCGTTGCCGCGCAGTGCCATGACACTAAGGAACAGTTACGCGAGGAAATTGAGGCTTGCTCACGAAAAAGTAGCGAAGAAATTAAGTCTGTTGCTCAGGAATTAAGGGAATTGCAAACAGCTGCAACAGAAACACTCAGAGACGAAATTAGCGGAGTCGCTAAACAATGCTCTGAAAAAGCTACACAATTACGCGACGAATTTAAGGCAATGACAGCAGAACTTTCGCGCTCAATGGATGAAAATATTGACGCGAAATTCGAACAACAGAACACTCAAATTAACGAACGTCTTAGTCTTCACATAGAAAACAGTGATACGCGTTTCCGCAAATTTATTGATGATCAAAATAAAGTAAAACGTCAAGTAATGGAAACAATCACTGCTCAGAGACAGGAAGACAAACGTAAGATGTTTGCGAAAGCAAAAACATACGTGGAAAACAATATTGCTACAGTGTCCGACAAAATTAATACCATCGAACAGTCAAACACAGAATTACGTGACGAAATTTCTGATCTGAAATTGAAAACAGACACATACATAACAGATTTTCAAACAGTGACCGACAGACTTGAACAATTAGAACTAACACAGGATTCCGATGTCGTGAAAGCTGATGTTAAAAAACTGAACGAAACTACACGTAAGTTGCAAAAACAGATTAACGCCTCTGATTCTAAAACCGATGATCAGGTTAAAATACTGACTGAAAAATGTGATGAATTGGCCAGTCGTATTGACGTCATCGAAAGTACTAATGACAATAAATCAGACGATACTACACCGGTTTCATTTAATCAAACACCGGAATTTCAAAATTTACAGCAGACGATTAATGAGATCGATTCATCTAATAACACCTTGCATAGAAAATTGTCAAGTTTACAGCAGGAGGTAACACAGATGAAAAATATTTCAGTTCATAACACATCACAGCAGACGCCACTTTTCGAACATTTGCCAGACTCACGCAGCGCATATAATTTGGGTAATCTACAGAGAGTACGGGACTTAGATTCCGAACAACCACAGTTCAACAGATTCTCTTACAATCCTGAACCTGTTACATCATATAGAGACGATAATTTCGATTACAAACATTTTCTGTCAGTGAGAAAGTTTAAAGTGTTTAAGAATGACAGAACACAGATTCATCCGCTAGATTGGATACAACAATTTAGCTTTGCTTTTCCACCGACTTGGCCCGTAACACACAAACTTGAATTTATTTGCAGCTTTTTGGAAGGCGAACCGGCAACTCGTATGAGACCGATCGCGAGGCAATGTTACTCAGTAGAAGAATTTCAGAATGCCTTTCTATCAGCGTATTGGTCGAAGACGACACAGCGCGGAATTAAAGATCAGTTAATTAGTCTACCGAATTATGAGAACTCAAATTTTCCGAGTGTGACGCAATTTTTTGAGCACATGGTGCAACAAAACCAGTATTTAAGTGAACCCTATAGTGAATCCGCACTCATTCAATTATGTATCTCTAAATTACCACGGTCATTAAGAGTGTCACTTTTAACAGGTCAGTAAAAGGAAAACATTTCGGCATTCAGAGATCTGCTGCAGCTTTTAGAAGTGCAGCAATCTGATTATTCTTTCGTAAACAAAAATTTTTCGTATAATAACCAAGGTCAACAAACTTACAGTAATTACGATCAGGGACGTAATTTCAATAGGAAAAGTAACAGACGCTTTAGGAACGACAACAACCAGAACTTTAATAACAGGCAAAATTCTCATTATCAATATCATCAAAATTTTCAGCAACAGGAACCATCTTTTAGTAACAATAGACGTTTTCCACCACAACAGCATGAAAACCAACCGGTTAACATACCTAACCAACAATGGAATGCACAAGGTCAACCAGGCTTTAATGTTTCGCCGCGTGAACGTATAGTCCCTGGTACAACAAATAGTAACGCACGGCAGCAAGGAAGTAGCTACGTACAGAGAAGACAGTATTTCAATTCCTATCGCAATGCACCGTATAGGAATGACTATTACGACAGACGTAAAAATAATGACGACAATTTTCAGCGTACATCTAACAACAGTCGGTCATACCAACAGCAAAATTATCCACAAGAACCTATTCTCATGAATGAACCCGACAGTAGGTATCATCCAGAGCGTAATACGTCTGGAAGAAGTAATAGAACTGTTCAAATTGTAGAAATGCCACGGAATTCTCCTGATAATAGTAACACGTCAGATAGAATTTGACTAGATACAGTAAAGATCGCATCTTCAAGTAACACAAGCACTACTTTTGACACGCAAAATGTTGTTCGCGAAAATGTTATTATTTTCGACGACATCCGAGACAGTCTTTTGCAGGAAAAACCAGTTGTTCAGAAAACCATTTCACATCCTGTCATCGAAATTAAAATAGGTTCATCGAAATTTTCAGCAGTAATTGATTCTGGGTCACCTATGTCAGTAATAAATGAAGAAACTTTTAACGAGTGTAACAAAGAGAATACCTATCCCACATTACCTTTAGGCAAAACGAAAGTGAAAGGAGCAGTATCGAGTAAAGGAGTGGACGTAAAATTTCAGACGCATTTATCATTTTGTATTGGAGGTCATACTTTTCACTCAAATTTTTGGATTGTTCCTTTATTGACAACAGACGTAATTTTAGGTACTAATTTTCTCGTACAACACGACGCAGTGGTTGATTTTCAAAATTCTTATTTAATGCTAAAAGATGAAAATGTGCAATTAGCTTTAGAATTTCAGCATTCACTATCTGCAGAAGAACAAACAATTAACCGCACAGAGGTCATTTCCGCAACACGTAACATAGACTGTAGTTCATTGTTCACGGACACGTACGTACATAACTATAACATTCCAGACGAAGCTGACTACGACGTAATGCAGATGATTTCAGATAAAGTTAAACAAAGCAGTGCAAATACAGACGACGAACGCACGCAATTACACAAAATTCTTTTGCAGCAAGCTCCAGTTTTCGACAACATTCCTGGTACTATGTCCGTCTTTATGTATGAATTTCAAGTCAAACAGCACGACACATTTAAAGCAAAGCATTATCCTATTCCGTATATTCATAGAGAACAAGTTAAAAAAGAATTGCAGGATATGCTCGATCAAGGAATTATTGAACCAGCAGTTAGTCCGTACATAAACCCGCTACATATTGTTAAGAAAAAAGATGGCTCACTTCGCCTTGTACTTGATTCACGTCACATTAATGACATTATTATTAATGAAACAGATCGACCACAGACATTAGAAGAACTACTACAGAAATTTCATGGTACTGCTATTTATTCTACGTTAGATTTGAAATCGGGATTTTGGCAAATTCAACTTCATCCAAATTGCAGAAAATATACAGCTTTTCTCTGTTTTGGTGACTGTTATCAATTTTGCAAATTACCATTCGGCTTAACTATTTCCTCTGCAGCTTTTATTCGCGGTTTGAACACAATACTTCCGACAGAACTTAAAGACAGAATTACGACGTACGTAGATGACATTCTTATCGCAGAAGCTAACTGGTCTGAACACAATATGATTTTAGAACGACTGTTGCAAACTTTTCATGCACAAGGACTTACAGTTAACCTCAGTAAATCGCATTTTGGCAAAACTTCTATAAAATTTCTTGGACACGTAATTTCAGCAGAAGGCATCGCGCCTGATCCAGAAAAACTTCAAGCTTTACGTGACATTACTGTTCCTACAACGAAGAAACAATTACGCAGTTTTTTGGGCTTAATTAACTTTTTTCGCAAATTTATTCATCACTCTGCTTTAGACACACCTAGATTATGCCAATTAACAGGTAAAAATACTATTTGGTCATGGGATAAGCAAGCACATTCTGAATTCGTGAACCTGAAACATGCTTTGTTGAATGCTCCACTTTTATCGCACCCAGATCTTACTCGAAATTTTTCTATTGCCACCGACAGTTCTAACACCGCTTTAGGCGTACACATTTTTCAGGAAATTGAAGAAGATGGCTCAACAGTAATTAAAAACATCGCATTTGCAAGCCGCATTTTGTCACCTGCTGAACGAAATTATTCCGTTACTGAACTAGAAACATTATGTGTTGTATGGGCTTTTACGAGATTTAGGCATTTTCTTTATGGAAGACACACGACCGTTTACACAGATCACAGAGCTATTCAATTCTTACTTTCGGCTAAATTCACTCACGACAGGTTAAGTAGATGGAAACTTTATTTACAGGAATTTAATTTTACAATAGTTCACATTCCCGGCACACAAAATGTTGTAGCAGACGCACTTTCTCGTTCTCTCAGCAACAATCAGCAAGACGTAGCAACCAACTTCTGCAAAGCAAATTTCAGCGTCATGTACATTCAACAAGTTGCATTTGAAAATTTTATTTCATCGTCATTACAGAACATAGCACGAGAGCAGAATAAAGACAATGTGTGGAAAGAAATTAAACACCTTTGGCAAGATAAGAATAATGTTACGATTAGGAACCACTACACTGTACGCAATGACATTCTGTTTCGCCGCTCTCATCCTGACAGCAACAATTGGTTATTATGCATTCCTGACGAACTGGTTAACAAATTAATCTGGTACACTCATTTAAGCTACGCACATTACGGAGCCAGAAAATGTTTTCTTATACTGAGACAGAACTGTTATTTTACAAACATGGAAAAACGTATACGACGAGTTTTAGCGTCATGTAAAATTTGCCAGAAAGCTAAATCAGACACCACTTCACACATTCCTCCATTATATCCCATTATACCTGTTAAATTAAGACATATGGCCGCAGTAGACATTTTTGGTCCAATTCCGAGAACTAACAGAGGTTTTTGCTACATCTTTGTCGCTGTTGAACTCACTTCAAAATTTGTTACTTTCACTCCGTTACGCAAAGCTACTGCTAAAACTGTTTCGAAAGCATTTGTAAAGCATTTTCTATTTCATGTAGGGCATGTGAAGAAAGTAATTTCTGACAATGGATCACAATTTCGTTCTGCTATATGGACACGCATGTTACGAGCTAGAAACATTTCTCCGATTTATATATCCAAGTACCACGCTTCTTCGAACCCTTGTGAACGATTAATGAAAGAAATTGGTAAACTGTGTAGAATATACTGCCACAAAAGACATGTTAATTGGGACACACACATACACTCATTCCAAGATGTAATTAATTCCATTCCAAATGAATCTACTATGCTATCTCCGTCTGTTATACTGAAAAACGTTGAACCACCAAACAAAATCAAAGAGTTAGTAAATTTTCCTAGATCACGTCGACTAAGACACCACGAAATAATTGACATTGCGCTGAACAACATCAAACGTGCCGCAGAGCGCCGGAGAAGACAGCAAAAACAGGTTTGTAGACGCCGAGACTTTCACGTTGGACAGAAGATATTAGTACGTACACACTATTTATCCAGCAAAATAAAAGGTAAGTGCAGTAAATTTGAACTTCTATACGCAGGTCCATATCGGATTCGCAGCATTCCTCATCCCAATGTTGTACACGTCGAAACTTTGAGGACCAGAAAATCGAATGGCAACCACCATTGGTCAAACATAAAACCGTTTATTGAGTGAACATACTTTACAATTTATCACGCTGTAATGCTAATTGCTAATTTTTATGAACATTTCTGTAACTATATTCACGTGATTACTTACTGATGATTGTATTTTTTCTTGGCAAGTGCCCGGCAAGGTAAGGTTAGCAGGTCGCTTTTCTTGTCGTTACACATCAGACCGTGCACATTTTTTCAGATGAACTTACACATTTTATGACCACTTATGCAATTATATTCACATTACTAATTACTGATGATTATCGTATTTTTTCTTGGCAAGTGCCCGGCAAGGTAAGGTTAGCAGGTCGCTTTTCTTGTCGTTACACATCAGACCGTGCACATTTTCCATTTTTTGTATGAATGATTGTTTTTACGTTTTGTTTGTATGCACTGTGAAATAATGAAGGTATAACACACCAGTTGATTTTGACATTTTTGCCCTGTGATATCTCAACATCGTGACTGTTTTACATTTTCTTCTTTTTTTTGCTGCTGCATTGTGATATTCTCTGTACATTTTTGCGTTTGAACACTGTCCATGTTTTTGACATATTACGTTTTCTGTCATGTTATGCTGTATGCTTAATTGTGTCACCATTAACCAATCATTATCTAATGGGTATATGATTTAAATACAAGACATTAATCTTTGTTCATCAGTTTCAGAAAGAATGATGCGTAAAGGAAATAAATTAAACAGAAATGGGAATTTCAACTACGGAATAGATGAAAGAAGATACAAAACCTTATGAGGACGAGTAAATGGATCAGAATTAACAAGCATTAACAAGAATATACTATACACATCGCAGAATAGCAGTCTTAACTAATTTTTTTTCTTTCAGAACACAAGGCGATTGATGCAAGCTGTCAGACAGAACTACACATCTTAGTTTTAAGTGATATAATATGCTAGAGATGAAGAATAGTTATGTAATGAGTAATGAAGTGACTTTTTGCAGATGATAATGAATGATGATGAAGAATAATGATGAAGAGTATGCTACTATGAATAATGAAGTTTTTTCTTTACAGGTGATGATGATAATGATGGAGTTATGATGATATGAATAATGAAGTTTTTCTTTACAGATGAGGATAATGTTGAAGTTATGTATTTATGCTATGTCGTTATTTAAGTATTTGTTGCAGTTTGCTTTGACAGCAGGTGTTATATTGCATAGTAGGATGACTGAAGATTTTGGAAAGGACAGCTATGGAACACATTTTTTATACACATTTCACTACTTGTTAATTCGAAGTTCACTACTTTTGAGCATAGTCTACGTTTCTTCTTTCAGCTTAATAATCCATTTTGTATTTTCCAGCAGAAGCTTTTCATGATACTTACTAAACCTGTTACTTATTATACCGTTCTAATACTTGCATTTTTATTTTTACCCATTTGTGTCTATAATTTATAAATGTGATCACATATACTGCCTTGTTTCATAACCTTGCTACAGCTGACTCATGACGAATGACGTTACCTATCCTCATTTGCAGCAATAGGTCAAAAGCAAATATTGTTATGCCTGGGCAATTAATTATCGATCCCAACGCAATGCATTGCTAACAAAATGTATTACCAGTCCCAAATAATGATAGCAGTTTAAGAGAATTCTGTGTAATGCTGATCAGCTATGAATAATGTCACCTGAAAAATGATTGCTACTGATTACTGTATTGAAATGAACATTAATTAATTATGCTTTGTAACTAGGAAATGAATCCTACTGATTATGCTTTGTAATAAGGAAATGAATGCTACTAATTATGCTTTGTAACTGGAAAAGAATGCTAGTGATTACTGTATTGAGATGATTACTGCATTTAAATGACCAATGATTAATTACTAATGCTTTGTAACTAGGAAATTAATGCTACTAATTACGCTTTGTAACAAGGAATTGAATGCTATTGATTATGCTTTGTAACTGGAAAAGAATGCTAGTGATTACTATATTGAGATGATTACTGTATTTAAATGACCAATGATTAATTACTAATGCTTTGTAACTAGGAAATTAATGCTACTAATTACGCTTTGTAACAAGGAATTGAATGCTATTGATTATGCTTTGTAATTTGGAAAAGAATGCTAGTGATTACTGTATTGAGATGATTACTGTATTTAAATGACCAATGATTAATTACTAATGCTTTGTAACTAGGAAATTAATGCTACTAATTACGCTTTGTAACAAGGAATTGAATGCTATTGATTATGCTTTGTAATTTGGAAAAGAATGCTAGTGATTACTGTATTGAGATGATTACTGTATTTAAATGACCAATGATTAATTAATTATGCTTTGTAACTAGGAAATGAATCCTACTGATTATGCTGTGTAACAAGGAATTGAATGCTATTGATTATGCTTTGTAATTTGGAAAAGAATGCTACTGATTACTGTATTAAAATGACCAATGATTAATAATGCTTTGTATTTAGAAAATGAATGCTATTCATTGTTTTGTAAATAGGAAATGAATGCTACTGATTATGTTTTGTAATGCTACTAATTACGCTTTGTAACAAGGAATTGAATGCTACTGATTATGCTTTGTAATTTGGAAAAGAATGCTACCGATTACTGTATTGAAATGACCAATGATTAATTAATTACGCTTTGTAATTAGGAAATGAATGCTACTGATTACGGTATTGAAATGAGCAATGACAATGTTGTCTGTAAAACAATTAATGAACATTTTTCTGTAATACTACATAAATGGTACAGAAATGTTCAATAACTAGGCTATGGATACCGCAAACTACTAATGTAATCAAAACTAGTCTGTGATATAATGTCCTTCACCTTCTGACCTAACTACCTGGAATTATTGTAACATCCATTTGTCTTGTCCATCCTCATTATCATGGAGCACTATATTTGGTTTTTGCACTAATTCTACGTTGGTGTGCCTCTTAAGAGCGTGGTGTTGACACGACATGCTGTCCACCACCGTAAGCGACGAAGACGTTATTATGGTCCCACTGTTTGGTGTACCTGGCATACTGCCAAATGATAGTATGGAATATTACTACGACGTTTCAGTGTCTTGATACGCTGATAAATACTTCTGGGAACGGAACTGCAGATTGTATCACTTAGTGTTGTGATTCTGTGGAAAGATATGGACTTTCAGTGCAGCTGTGTGCAAACTAAAGTGCTACAACCATGATGCAATCCTTTCCTTTCCTATCCTAATAGTGAAAATCATTTTTAACTAACACCATTTATGTTCATGGCCTATACATTTTTCTCGATTTGTTGAACTCCAGTGCGAGTACACTTATGACACCTGTCGACATGATTTTTTGTTATTATGTTTATTTATTGTGAAAATACTAAAGACATTTTTTGATTTGTTCTGAAGTGCAGTATGTGTGCACTCTTGTCATCTATATTGTATATACTTTTTATGATTTGATGATTATTTACCCTTGCGTTTATTTGTTATGAAAATGTTCAAAAGTTTTCAGTACATGTGCACTTATGTGTTTTCTACTGAATTTCAGTGCCTGTGCACTTTTCTTATTTTTCAATATGATTTGTGCCTATTCTGTATACCTTTTATGATTTCGTGATATGTTTTATGTCATTTGTTACTCATTGTATATACATTTCGTCTTTTGCTGATATATTCTCCACTGCAGTGCATGTGCACTCATGTCCTTTGTCAACATGATTTTGTTCAAAAAATGCTACAGAATCTTACAGTGCGTGTGCACTTTATTATTTATCAAATAATTTGTATATACATTTTTCTGATTTTCTGATACGCTCTCTACTCATTGTACTTATATTTTGTCTTGTCTGTAATGTTTTGTAATCGGTGCATGCGCACAACATTTAATTAATGTATTACATCCAAATATTTTGTAAATGTTAATTAATTAAAGGAAAAATTTTGCCGCGATTGGCAAGTCCAAATGACTCACCATCGCTGCCAAATTTTTGCCCCCCCAGTGGAGGGTTATGAAACGCGTACGTTTTATAGGCAGCGATGGTGAGGCACAGAATCTCTGACCAGAGACAGTAGTAGCGAGCTGTCTGTCGAGTGCAGTACAGTAGTCTGTCGGCAGTTGTAGCCGAGTAGAGTTGCGGTCTAGTTGCGAGAGAGTTCAGTAGTGGTAGCCCAGAGCAGTCGGCGGGCGTCGGCACCGCAATGGTCGAGATTCAGGATGAGGTATAATTTTATTAAATAAGTATTCATGCAGCTTTGCCTTCATCAGATAATCTAATGTACATTCATTGTAATTAACTTTCAAGAATCGCCCCAATAATAATCTGATTTCAAAGCAATTTTTTAACTAAAGAATCATTCGATTTCCTTCCATTTCCTTTAAACAAAAAAATTTCAATTAACTTCAAAAAAAATTAGTTATTGCGATGCATCTGCTGCAAGCTGTGGCGCAGAATAAGAGCAGAATTTTGACATGCAGTTTTACTAAGGTAAGAAATTAATTCTGATTTTTGCACAGGGCCAAAGACCGACATTTCGGTTTAATTGACTTTTGATTAACACTGTACTTTCTTTGTCATGGGATCATGTTTCATTATTTTATGGGAGCTTATACTTGGGTCAGATTGCTAATTTTTGCTTAATTGTCTTTGTCATTAATATTTTTGCGGGAAGGTTACATTTGGCCCCATTTCTATTAAGTATTATCTTTCGAAATTTTTGTGGAGAGGTCACAACCTGCGACCGTAGCGGTCACGCGGTTCCAGATTGTAGCGCCTAGAACCGCTCGGCCACTCCGGCCGGCTCAACCCCTGGATTCATGTAAATATTACAAAAACAATGAGTGAATGAAAACTGTTGGTCGCATACAACTGAACGACTAACGTATCTACTATAACGAACAGAAACTTATTCAAGAACTCAATAAACTACACACTGGTTCGTTTCCTGTAGAAACTATCGCAATGACGCCTGGCTCTTCACCATTTATTAATTACAGACTTGTCAGTACATATTTAAACGATATAGACGGTAAGTGCCCGTGTCGTGCATGGGAAAGAGAGAGGGAGAGAGGGGTGAGAGAGAGAGAGGGAAAGAGAGAGAAGGAGAAAGATGGAGAGGGATACTTGTTCTTTAGCTTTGAGCACTGTGGAGCGTGAAAGAAACGTTATGAGCGCTGAGCCTATCCAGGGAGTAGTTGTGTGAAAGATAATTAAAAATATAATTCCCGTTGTTATTGAAGTTATATATAACAAAGTAATACAAGAGTCATTAAAATAATGCCTGATTCCTTATGTTGCACACAGGTGATAAAAAATTTTGTATTCATTTTATAAAAGGCACAATTATATTACTTCAGAATTATTGATTTTATTTGTTTTAATTTGACAAACGGAGTAGTGGAGAAACTGCAAGTAGGGCGGATTGCAGCTGGTTCTGTTCCTCGTAAGAATATTAAACATTTCAAATTTTTGTCATAGCAGAAAGACAGTGTGGGTGATTTCAAACCCAGATCTCGTTTCACTTCTCATGTCAGCTGCCATAAATAAATTGCATGCTCGTAATTTCTGGTTTGATCAGATCTGAAACGTTTTAACTTATCGCAGTAAATCCTTTGGAGGTGCTTCATTCAACTCTCCTGTTGGATGTACTTTGTTTTCCTGAATAATTCGAATTCAGTTCGATTGCCAGTTAGCCCGTTGTAGCCAGTGCAGGCTTATTTCTTATATTAGCAGAACGACAGAAGCGATAAATGTTATGTAACTTATCTGGGGGATAACATGACTGCAGCTTCCTTGTATGATGAACAGCACGTAACTTCTAGCATCGCCTGTAAGTATGTGTCAATCACTGATCGCTCCCTTATTTCTAGGTCTACTTCATTAGTATCTATATCAATGGCGTCTTTCTGTCTGTACAGATTCCCCTTCTAACGAATTATAATTGTGTTTGCTCGGCTCCTTGATTTGATACTGCAGTTATTATCTGTCACTTTTCACTTCTTTAGCTTCTAGAAATGTTTTTGCTTGAAAAAACATCGAAATCAGCGCTGTCGCTCCTACTGTTTCAAAAAACAGGTCCTCCGATAACTGAAAAGGTAAGTAATTTCAGAGGTCTGAGCGAGGACGTATATTCCACCACCAAGTGCAAGTGTGCTGCCCGAGGTGATGGCAGCTTTGCTTCTATGTATTTGCGAATTCCTTTTCTACTTTTTCTGGAAGACAGTTGTTGAATTTGTCGATGTCTCGCCTACATCATTTGAAAGAAAACCTGAGTTTGAAATTGCATCAAACCAGAAACGACGAAATCATTCAGTAGATGAATTGTTGCCATCAGTTTTAAATGTTCCCGTTATGTACACGGAAGTGTGTGTGATTAGTAGTAATGATAACGTAGGGTGACACCTTTGCATTCAGTTGCGAAGCCCACTAGACAAAAATTGGTGGAGTTGTCATTCGCTCCACTGTACACATAACTGTAGCTGGGACGACGAAGACAACGATCTAAAAAAGAAATAAAAGCTTACAGAAGTTGGTTATGAGCTAACGGCGTATTTTAAATTTGTTAATTCTTTCCCTTTTCTGGTTGGACTGGGGCTAATTTGCTACAATATTTTATTGCTGTTCACACTGACAGTCGCACTTGATCTACGCAGCCCGTGTGGCCGCCTGGTGTGCAGCTGACCCGCGACTTTAAGACACGGCGACCGGATTTCGCTGTTCTGTGACGCATTCACCTGTTGATGGAAGACGCTCGCCACCTGGCTAGCCAGCCCTCTGCCGCGCGCGAGCTGCTGTTACGAGTCGGCGGAGCTCGACTGCTGCTGAACCGGACACCACACACCTTATTTATTTTGTTGGTGGCACCATTAACTAATCCGGAGTTTTTTGGGATACCACATTTTCATGGTGTAATAAATTTGACTACAGCGCGATGAAACCTGTGACGCCGCAGAGAGAGAGAGAGAGAAAAGAAAAACAGTACATTTCGTGTCTAGCTTGCCTGAAATGTGGAAGAAGTCCCTCTGGTCTGAACCTTCCTTCCAGTCTGAATGTACTGTCGAGGAAATAAGAGAAGAAAACATTAAACGAATCAAGAATTTATAATAAAAAAAAAACAAGGAAATGAAAGTAATATATTGCAGTCGAGGTTGTTAGCGGCGAAGCACAAGTTTCAAATGATCTGGGGAACCCATGAAAATTCTAACCCAGGTTTATTGGACTGATGGCCGAGAGCATAAGCCTCGGTCAAAAAGTGAGATAACCAAGGTCCCATGATCACGGTTAAAAGTAAACCGAGCTTAAAAAATCTCTGCGGTGCACCAACGTTAATAGTCGGTCAGCAAACAGTCGTCAGGCAACCATGCATTTGGCGGCGGTAGCTCCGCGTATCGCAGTGCAAGGCTACCTGGAGACCCAAAGATTTTGATGCAGATGTGTATTTTCACATGGCCGCCTACTGTATATACGTTAAGTTTTCTAGACAGTCGGCCGGCCACTGTGGCCGAGCGGCTCTAGGCGCTTCAGTCCGGAACCGCGCTGCTGCTACGGTCGCAGGTTCGAATCCTGCCTCGGACATGGATGTGCGTGATGTCCTTAGGTTAGTTAGGTTTAAGTAGTTCTAAGTTCTAGGGGACTGATGACCTCAGTCCCATAGTGCTTAGAGCCATTTGACCCATTTTTTTGCTAGACAGTCGCTAGTGAGTAATGTCACTGTCACATGCTCTAGCTTTCGTCAACAAGCAGAAGTGTGTTTAAACCTCAATACTAGTCCATTCTTTTATGTTTGGCGAAATAGAAACAAAAGGCCAACACTAAATTTTTCTGAGATGGATATACTTCTCAAATCGGACGGTGCGAATTCATCAGTTCTTGAAACTGCTATAGCATAAATGGAGAAATGTACAGAGTCTCGTTTAGATCATTATTTTTCCGTTTTCTACATTCAGTTCGAATACCTACGTCATTTAAATACAGACTTCATCAAATATATGTTACTTAACAAATCTAATAGTTATAATTATGAAAAATGCGCGTCTCCTTATTTCTGACTACACACTGCACACAAAACACAGTTTTCAGTGCAAACAAAAATTCATAAATACCATTCTTTTATAAAAGATTGTTAATGAAGATTCCATAATTTAAAAATTTATGCATTAATTTTTTCTAAATTTCTGTACCTTACGGTTCACGTAAATGGTCATACATAGTGCGCCTTTGTTTAAAAATTTGAATCGACGTAGAATCGAACTGTGTCCCTCGCACAGAGAGCAAGCACGCAGCCACTTTTTTAAATTCCTTTTATGGGCCTCCTTCCCTCCGTTTATAGCCCTTCCATTCATAGTTGCCTTCTCGTACTGGTTTCTGTCCCTTGTGTCTTGTTTGATAAAAAGTAATAAGTCTCCTGGAAAATGGAAGACATTAACTAACAGAAGTACTTCGTTTCACGTGGCAACTACTTAATTATTCGTTATTTATTTAAATTAAATTTCTTCTTAATTGTAAATTAATTTGTAAAGAAAATTTTTCATTTTGTGGAACTGAAAAAGGAAAGTAATAATGCAGTTAAGTTCCTTTTGATGGCTGTATAGTCATTCTCCCTTAAAACGTAAAGTAATTTTTTCTTCCTCTGAAATCCTTTATTTCGTTCTTCCTTCTAAGAATGAAACGCATGCTTCTTCATAAACGCAAAGAAATATGATATTGTGCCTAAATCCAATCGCTTGTCGTCTATAGAAACTGACATTCTTAATCTTTTGTCTGGAAAATTGGAGAAATAAATAAAATTAATTTCCTCTCCTTCGTTGTAGCATATTTTCTTTTGATTACCCTTACCCTACTTTGAAATCAGAAGGTGCATTTAAAATACGAGTAACATAGTGAGTAAAAGTATTAACCTTACTAACAAAATAAAAGGAGAGCATCTAGCAATCTCTACACTGATGCAGAGCTACCGTGTTCTTGGGTAGTTTTCAAAACTGTTCTGATAATTTCGTTTGTTCAGCAGCTCATGGTGTAATGTTGGCAGTCCAAATTTAAATTCCGTTAAACTCGGTGTTTCTGATGTTGTCACGTGGTGTACGAATTGATCTGACAGCCAGGTTGCCGTATTGTTTTTGTAGGCAGGACTCGCTCTTGGACTGGCGTCACGACTTCTTGTATCGTAACACGTTGCGATGCCGCTTGCAGTAGTGACTGTAGTCTTTGTTGGGTCCGCTCCCAGATTTTGCGCGTGTCGTAACGTGTGAGTCAGTGTACAAGTGTATCCTCCTCATTAGGTCTATCACTTTGCGGTGAATCCGCAAGATGGATAGAGTATAACTTTGCATGCATTGGAATCCTTTTCTTGTCGACATTGAACCGTTCTGTCCTGATAACATCTGATAACGTGAGCTGTGAATGTACACTCCTGGAAATTGAAATAAGAACACCGTGAATTCATTGTCCCAGGAAGGGGAAACTTTATTGACACATTCCTGGGGTCAGATACATCACATGATCACACTGACAGAACCACAGGCACATAGACACAGGCAACAGAGCATGCACAATGTCGGCACTAGTACAGTGTATATCCACCTTTCGCAGCAATGCAGGCTGCTATTCTCCCATGGAGACGATCGTAGAGATGCTGGATGTAGTCCTGTGGAACGGCTTGCCATGCCATTTCCACCTGGCGCCTCAGTTGGACCAGCGTTCGTGCTGGACGCGCAGACCGCGTGAGACGACGCTTCATCCAGTCCCAAACATGCTCAATGGGGGACAGATCCGGAGATCTTGCTGGCCAGGGTAGTTGACTTACACCTTCTAGAGCACGTTGGGTGGCACGGGATACATGCGGACGTGCATTGTCCTGTTGGAACAGCAAGTTCCCTTGCCGGTCTAGGAATGGTAGAACGATGGGTTCGATGACGGTTTGGATGTAGCGTGCACTATTCAGTGTCCCCTCGACGATCACCAGTGGTGTACGGCCAGTGTAGGAGATCGCTCCCCACACCATGATGCCGGGTGTTGGCCCTGTGTGCCTCGGTCGTATGCAGTCCTGATTGTGGCGCTCACCTGCACGGCGCCAAACACGCATACGACCATCATTGGCACCAAGGCAGAAGCGACTCTCATCGCTGAAGACGACACGTCTCCATTCGTCCCTCCATTCACGCCTGTCGCGACACCACTGGAGGCGGGCTGCACGATGTTGGGGCGTGAGTGGAAGACGGCCTAACGGTGTGCGGGACCGTAGCCCAGCTTCATGGAGACGGTTGCGAATGGTCCTCGCCGATACCCCAGGAGCAACAGTGTCCCTAATTTGCTGGGAAGTGGCGGTTCGGTCCCCCATGGCACTGCGTAGGATCCTACGGTCTTGGCGTGCATCCGTGCGTCGCTGCGGTCCGGTCCCAGGTCGACGGGCACGTGCACCTTCCGCCGACCACTGGCGACAACATCGATGTACTGTGGAGACCTCACGCCCCACGTGTTGAGCAATTCGTCGGTACGTCCACCCGGCCTCCCGCATGCCCACTATACGCCCTCGCTCAAAGTCCGTCAACTGCACATACGGTTCACGTCCACGCTGTCGCGGCATGCTACCAGTGTTAAAGACTGCGATGGAGCTCCGTATGCCACGGCAAACTGGCTGACACTGACGGCGGCGGTGCACAAATGCTGCGCAGCTAGCGCCATTCGACGGCCAACACCGCGGTTCCTGGTGTGTCCGCTGCGCCGTGCGTGTGATCATTGCTTGTACAGCCCTCTCGCAGTGTCCGGAGCAAGTATGGTGGGTCTGACACACCGGTGTCAATGTGTTCTTTTTTCCATTTCCAGGAGTGTATTTTGCCAATATTCACGGGTGCTACTTGGCTTTCTGGCTGAACTGTTATCAGAAGTATACTTGTCAGGCTGTTAGGTCTGAATTTTGATGTTTGAAGTACACTGTGTACTATTAATGCTTTGCATTTTGAGTCAGTGTCTATTAATCCGATCCCATCTTCTGCAAACGGCGATGCTAGTGTGCTGTATTTTACTTTGAAGATATTTTCACGGCCTACGTAATATCCAACCGCTAATACTAGACTTTTGGCTAATGGTGCTGGTACTTGGAAAATGGACGCTATATAATTAACTTTCGATAAGATGAACTCGTTTGCAAGTTTTACTTTCAGGACCATATCGGGACTTCGCTTGGAATATAGCTGTATGCTGGCGCTAACTTTGTTCGACATCGATCGCCAGTTGGTAGTCTGCATGCTTTGTCCGTACGACACCAGATCTAGCCCTAGACCTCGTATCTTTGTTGCTGTGGGTAAACATTGTTGTTGTTCCAGCAGTAAACCTTTCCCTAAGTTCATTATTATCTGTTGATCATAGCTGCTGTTGCTGCACAGTTAAGTGTTCAGTAAATGTTTCATGTGCACTATCTGGTCTTGTGCTGCAAATTTGCGACGTACGATATTCTTTCCGTGTAATATCAAGCCTGGGAGAAAGCTGTTAAGTTTCGTTAGGAGAGGTTCGACTGCAGTCGCATGTAGGGCCATTGATAGTGGGAAACCCTCACGGACTGACCGCTTTGTATGAATAGACCAGTTACTTGCCTATTGATCATCACCTCGATAGCAACTCCTTGCTAAATGGCTCTGACATGTCGAGAGAATCTGTTGCAGATATTAAATTTCCGCATTGCTTTCAGTAGAAAACTATGAGCGATCCGCTCGAAAGCTTTCGAAAAATCAACAGACTACAGAACCCCTGGTTTTACAGATATTCGTGATGATTCTTATGTCATGGTAGTCACTCAGGTGGCCGGTCATACCGCGCCCAGGCACTGCGCACGTTTCTTAATCTCCTATCACGTTTTTCATTACGTCCCTTAATACTGTGTTTACCTCTCGAACTAGCATTTTGTAATCGACGTTGTTCAAGGTTATCGGCCAAAGGAATTCGATGATTGTTGGCGGGTATTTCTTGGGTACCAGTACGATGAGCCCTTCATGGAAGCTTGTGTGGAGCTGTTGGACGTTCCATCATGCATCACTGAACACTTTAATTTGCTCTTCTTTTAACATGCTCCAAGAAGTGAGGTAAAATTCAGCTGGTATGCCACCTATTCCTTTCATGCTTTCCAACAGCCTTTCACATGAAACTTCCTGGCAGATTAAAACTGTGTGCCCGACCGAGACTCGAACTCGGGACCTTTGCCTTTCGCGGGCAAGTGCTCTACCAACTGAGCTACCGAAGCACGACTCACGCCCGGTCTCACAGCTTTACTTCTGCCAGTATCTCGTCTCCTACCTTCCAAACTTCGAGTCTCGAGTCTCGGTCGGGCACACAGTTTTAATCTGCCAGGAAGTTTCATATCAGCGCACACTCCGCTGCAGAGTGAAAATCTCATTCTGGAAAAAGCGCTTCACATATTTCCTCTCCTGTAAATTCGTCACTGAGAGAAATGTTGTCCGCTTCTGTCAGGACGTGACCAGCATCATTCAGAAAAACTGATTCGAGGTTCTCGTCTACGTCTATTGCAGCATACAAGGCACGGAAATGTTGCAGCACACCGCTTTTGATAAGAGCCTGCTGTTGTATCTTCCCGTTTCGTATCTTGATTTTCTCAATTATTTTGTCGTCATTTTCGATATTCGGATTTGGCGGTAGATTTTAGATAATCCTGTCAGCTCTGGGTCTCATTTTCAGACTCTCCAGTTTTCGTCTGTGCACTGACATTATCTGTGAACTGTTAGTGGTTATATATAATGTATTTTGGTACAAATCTCGGTGACACATGAAATAAAATTTCCAATTACATTTCTCCCGCTTACTTTTGTTCTAACCATATTGTCTAAGGAATCTCCATACCCTTGGTTCCCATACACTACCCACCAATTAAATTTGCTGGAGTGTTTCCTTTTGTTGCGACGCAGGCCTGCCATGTATCCAGCACTTCTTTTCTTAATTCCTCGTCTATAGGTAACGTAACATTCAATTTCCAGTGTCATTTTCCATGGAAGTTGTTTGCTTCTGTAAACTGATTCAGGTAATATAGTCTAATTACAATGATCGGAAAAATTTACAAGCCAGGTTTCTGACGCAATGATGTTACGCACTAAGTGTTGTTGAGATGTAAGTACTGACTTGACTAGAAGAAGGGGTCGGTTGGTAGGGTATATTCTGAGGCATCAAGGGATCACCAATTTAGTATTGGAAGGCAGCGTGGAGGGTAAAAATCGTAGAGGGAGACCATGAGATGAATACACTAAGCAGATTCAGAAGGATGTAGGTTGCAGTAGGTACTGGGAGATGAAGAAGCTTGCACAGGATAGAGTAGCATGGAGAGCTGCATCAGATCAGTCTCAAGACTGAAGACGACAAGAGCAACATGATATATAATAGAAATTATTAGAAGGGAGCACCACAGTGCTTTTCTTTCTGCCATAATGACAAACACGAAAATACGAAAATTCCTTCAGTTTTAATTATTGCACCGACAAAATCCAGCTGCGATAACGAATCTTACTGATGATGTTTGTCGTTCTCTGTGTGTCCAGTCTCCAACGCTTCACTTCCTTACCAACAATGTACGACTTGAAACTTCCTGGCAGATTAAAACTGTGTGCCCGACCGAGACTCGAACTCGGGACCTTTGCCTTTCGCGGGCAAGTGCTCTACCAACTGAGCTACCGAAGCACGACTCACGCCCGGTACTCACAGCTTTACTTCTGCCAGTACCTCGTCTCCTACATTCCACAGTTTTAATCTGCCAGGAAGTTTCATATCAGCGCACACTCCGCTGCAGAGTGAAAATCTCATTCTGGAAACATCCCCCAGGCTGTGGCTAAGCCATGTCTCCGCAATATCCTTTCTTTCAGGAGTGCTAGTTCTGCATGGTTCGCAGGAGAGCTTCTGTAAAGTTTGGAAGGTAGGAGACGAGGTACTGGCAGAAGTAAAGCTGTGAGTACCGGGCGTGAGTCGTGCTTCGGTAGCTCAGTTGGTAGAGCACTTGCCCGCGAAAGGCAAAGGTCCCGAGTTCGAGTCTCGGTCGGGCACACAGTTTTAATCTGCCAGGAAGTTTCATATCAGCGCACACTCCGCTGCAGAGTGAAAATCTCATAATGTACGACTTGGCAGACACGTTGGCTGTACAGAAAACGTTCGAACGCGAAGATCCAAGGGACCGATGACCTCAGTGCTTTGGTCCCTTAGGAATTCACACACACACACACACACACACACACACACACACACACACACACATACACACAAAGTTCGCCATGTTGCCACTCTGGAAGTGGCTGGTACGCAACGGTTGGTTATTCATTCGAGGAAATGAATGATGTTAACCGTCTTGGTATCATCTATGGACTGAATAAGGTGCATTGAAGCACCGAAACTGGTAGTCGTACTATAAATGACGTCACAAGGGCGGCCGTAGGTGTTCAATTTTCTTGCAGAAAATGAAATAAGTCATTGGAACTTCGCTTAAAGCTTTGTTGTGACACCTTTCCACATAGCGTTGTTGTCTGGAGATTTCGGTTGTATGCTAGTGTGATGGTTTGCACCTTACGAGCACAACTTGTTGCTACCCCTCCGCGCCTGTCTTAAAACACAGTCAGCGCTACCTTGCGGACGACAGTCGTGCCATCCCCTTTTTCGGTCGTTGCTTGATTCGTCTTTGTCCTCGAAGTCATTGTGGTGCACTCTGTACTCGTCCATGGCGATTAGGTGGTTAAAGGTGATATCTGGATTGGCCAGACAGAGCTGCAACATTTGCACTGCCGCCACGTTCTGTTCTTTTTTTTTTTTTTCAGTGGTGGTGATGTCGGGGAACTCAGTGGGCAGTGGCTTTAGTTAGGTTCGAAATGTTACACAATATACTGAAAACAGATCCACGACATGATTTTATCAGTGTTTCCTCTTCGCTTTCGCTTCCCGGTTCTTCACTGACAGACTGTCTGCCACTTTGTTCTTTATCCGTCGGACTTGTTTGGCCACATTGGAAGCGACTGCATCACGTCATAGGATGGTGCGTGGTAACCAGACACTGTACTCAAGCCTCGTGCCTCCTCTATAGTGGGGGCGACCAAGACTTCGGCTCGTGAGCCGTGCTCTGGCACGCGTGCCGTAGCTTTCAGCCTCGTTGCACACTTCCTCCACAGCCACGGCACGCTGTCTGAGCATGAGGAGGGGGAAGGGGAAGAAGCTCTGAACGCACGGCATTCAAATATGGTGCAGTCGCGCTGCGTACAACTTGGTTTTATATTTCACATCTAGCACATCTTAGAAGAAAGATTAAGGAAAGGCAAACCTACGTTTCTAGCATTTGTAGACTTAGAGAAAGCTTTTGACAATGTTGTTTGGAATACTCTCTTTCAAATTCTGAAGGTGGCAGGAGTAAAATACAGGGAGCGAAAGGCTATTTACAATTTGTACAGAAAGTAGATAGCAGTTATAAGAGTCGAGGGGTATGAAAGGGAGTGAGACAGAGTTGTAGCCTCTCCCCGATGTTATTCAATCTGTATATTCAACAAGCAGTAAAGGAAACAAAAGAAAAGTTTGGAGTAGGTATTAAAATCCATGGAGAAGAAATAAAAACTTTGAGGTTCGCCGATGACATTGTAATTCTGTCAGAGACAGCAAAGGACTTGGGAGAGCAGTTGAACGGAATGGACAGTGTCTTGAAAGGAGGATATAAGATGAACATCAACAAAAGCAAAACGAGGATAATGGAATGTAGTCGAATTAAGTCGGGTGATGTTGAGGGTATTAGATTAGGAAATGAGACACTTAAAGTAGTAAAGGAGTTTTGCTATTTGGGGAGCAAAATAACTGATGATGGTCGAAGTAGAGAGGATATAAAATGTAGGCTGGCAATGGCAAGGAAAGCGTTTCTAAAGAAGAAAAATTTGTTAACATCGAGTATAGATTTAAATGTCTGGAAGTCGTATTTGAAAGTATTTGTATGGAATGTAACCATGTATGGAAGTGAAACATGGACGATAAATAGTTTGGACAGGAAGAGATTAGAAGCTTTCGAAATGTGCTGCTACAGAAGAATGCTGAAGATTACATGGGTACATCACATAACTAATGAGGAGGTATTGAATAGAATTGGAGAGAAGAGGAGCTTGTGGCACAACTTGACTAGAAGAGGGGATCGGTTGGTAGGACATGTTCTGAGGCATCAAGGGATCACCAATTTAGTATTGGAGGGCAGCGTGGAGGGTAAAAATTGTAGAGGGAGACCAAGAGATGAATACACTAAGCAGATTCAGAAGGATGTAGGTTGCAGTAGGTACTGGGAGATGAAGAAGCTTGCACAGGATAGAGCAGCATGGAGAGCTGCATCAAACCAGTCTCAGGACTGAAGACCACAACAACAACAACATCTAGCAATAACACAGATCACAAACAAATCAAATTTTCGGTATTATTCAATTACTTTCGGCGCACTGAAGACATAATATAACTTTTGTCTGGTACTCGGCATACAGACAGACGCAGACACTCTCTCTCAGGCTGCCACGTGATCGTGACTTAGTTTCCGTAGTCGGAAAAAGGTCTTTCACACAAGTATGTCGATGAACATATTATAGCACTTTGGCAGCCTCAATACGAGGAGGACGTGGTAATTCTACCTGAGGAAAGCAATGTAAACGTCCTGGACGGTTTTAACGTAAAGCGATTTGGCATTAAAAGGAGAATTACCTTGCAGATCAATCAGTTACATCTGCACTTGCGCAAGGGCGCTTTCAGCTGAAACGGCAAACAGCTAGAAAACAAATATAAGACTGTGAGTGTCCTCAAAATTTTTAGAAAACTATACTTGCAATTCTTCCAAAGCTACAATCAATTCTTCAAACCTCGCATTTCCTTTAACGGCAGTGAGCTTAGGGAACTGATTTGTGTTTGTCAGAATTTGTCCATTCTACAACGCGGTTTTGTTTATAAATACATCCCCATTAAATCAGACAGAAATTTTTTCCCACCTTGTAATGTCTTACTGTAGGCAATGTGCAGTAAAGTTTACTTAAAATGTGAGGTCTAAAATCGATTACATATGTTCTAATATTCGTTCCTGCACTTCTTTTTCCTTCATAAATTAAACGATTACGATTTTTAAATAGAAAAATCGTTCCAGGCATGCGCATCGGCTTAAACAACGTTCTTTACTGTAGTATATCTCCTTTATTTCTGTTATTAGTTTGCCGCCAAAGTAGCAAAACTAGCATGTTATTTTTCGCGTCTCATTCCCCAATCTAGTTCCCCAGAATCACCTGACTTTTAATACAGCTAGGTAGCACAGTAGCTTTACTAATAATCTTATAACTCCTGTTCAACACACTGTCTGTTCCGTTCAACCGATTTCCCAAATCTTATATCGTCTCTGAAAGAACTACAATGTAAATGCCAATTCCTAAAGCTTTTTTTCCTAAACTCTAATTGCCTTTTCATATTTCATCTTATGTGCAATTACTACTTCCTGCTCTTTGAGCTCACCGAATAACGTGGGGAGAGGGTGTGAGGGGGAGATGATAGGCTTTCTCAGACCCTTCTCAAATACTGTCTCCTTTACATGCCCTTTGATTCTCAAAACTGCTGGCCGTCTTTTGTACAGGTTATAGATAACATCCCACTCCCGGTCTTATATCTCTGAAAACTTCATAATTTAAAAGAGCGTGTATCAGTCAACACGGTCAAAAGCGTTTCCTACATCTATAAAAGACAAACGATTTTAATATAGGTTTCCGTTTCTTTCATCTAGGTTTTAAGGTAAATTGTAGGGTCAATATTGCCTCACCTTTTGTTCCATTTCTCAGGAGCCCATGCAGATTGTTCCACCAAATCGGTCCCAAGAGCTGCACCAACAAATCTGAGCTCATGTAACAGTAGTTTCAGTGGGGAGGCAGCTTCAGAGGTATTAAGGAATCCTAAAACCAAGACGAGTTGATTGGTTAACACCTAAATTACATTTTGAAGCAGTCCTGGGGTTGCTTGAGAGGAAATTTGCAACGTTTAGCTGACATCCGAGATAGCCATACGACATTAAAATTGACCTAGCGCTTTTCCAGTGACTATACTGTTAGACGGTGTCATCTGAACACGAATGATCATCCATAAGTCATCAGTTACATAATGTGCAATAAATCGGAGAAGTTTGAGATTCTCAAAATTGCTGGGGACTCGAAACAAAGATAGAGGAAACCGAATATTAAAAACACAAGCATTAAATGAAGGAGGAGAGTATAACTTACGAAATAAGGAAAACTGTTGATTGTTACGGTGACATAAACAGTAGACATACAAAAAAAAGTCCAATGTGATTCAGTAGAACCCAAGGCCGGTTACAAATGAAAAACGAATACGTGAAGATGTAATGACAAAATGACATGAATTGCCTGGTAAAGATTTAATGCAAAAATAGATGATTTACATGGACACCTGATGTTAAAACAAATTTTAATCACTTGAGCGAGATGGAGAATGATATGGCAAATATAAATCTAATACCAGTATGACAAAGGTGAGAAAAATATAGGAAACGAACATGAAGGGAATGGAAGAATGGAAACGGATAAGACATAAATAGCATATACCATAAAAATGGACGAAAAATTTCGGACACCTGTAGAACGGATAACGAGCTCATGAACAACTGTGACAAGCTGTAAATAATCATGGGTTTTAAGCCACTTGATCGTGGCTCGCACTTCATTTATGTGGGATGTAATATAGGTTATGGAAGAGATGGGGACTTTGCTGGAAAACTGAGCTTCACTGGAACATCAATAAAAACTTTAAAAGGCAAAACACCGAAATAAACGCACCTTAAGTATTAGAAAAATGTATCATTTGAACATGGCCGTTTGGTTTAGAAACGTGACTTCTGACAGCAAAAACTGCAATTTCTATTCACCGCCTACAGATGTTATGCGTCAGATGAGACGAAATGTGAGATGAACTGAACGTAAAATCCATGATAAGACGTATCTGAGCAATCAGATCACTTTGACCACAGTGTGTACAAAGAAAGTAGGAAGAAAATCTGCTTAAAGTAAAAAGATATCGACAGATTGGCAAAAGACATGTGGACAGACCACATAAGTTTTGGAGCGATTTATGAAATGTAATCTTGGACAGAAGAAGTGATCATAAATGGATATTATTTTTTCCCAGCTGAGTTTGACAACTGGACAATAACTCCTCATTATACTGTAATACTACACATCGCTCATGTGAAGACAAAATATGGTATTCCTGCAGTTACCACATACTAAATTTGAGGAAAAATTGTGAGATCCTCACGACTTAGCATAAAATGCGTGCTCAGTGACATTACGTCATCCGTTCACTGGTGCAACGCACACATTTCGCGGTACCCTTCCACCGTTGGTACAGAGAGGAAGAGGGATACCGAATAGCCGGAACTCAGGTTCAGAGATTAAAATATCGCAGATATGTATCAGAACAGTCATTAATACAGCACCAAGATTCCGGTTATGAATTCCCGACGTAGTGTCTAGATTTTTCTATACAAGCTGCTGGAATTACTCTACATGTCCAGGTGGGTACCTTTCATTTATTTTCCAAGGAATGCACTGTTAGTAACAACGTATGACATTCTTCGGAGAACGTTCTCCTGCCGCAGACTTAGAAGACGGTGAACTCTTTCAGAGTAACGGAGGTCAGCGTCTTTCACGACTCGCTTAAACCTGTTTTTGTAGCTTTCCCGAGCGTTGGAATTCGACAAGTCGTGTCCTTGACTCTTATGGAAGCGAAATCTGGTCCTCATCCAAGTATTACGAAATGGCACATCCAGACAGAATTCAAGACCTGCCGGTCATAATAACGCTTTATGTTAACAACATCGACAAAGAATCCTGACAATGACCTCATTGTGAAGAACCACTACTTGCTAAATCTTTCCTTGTAGAATTAGAATATACAATTTCAGTAAAAAATAGTGTGTTGTACTCATCATACAGCTCAACTCTTTATGAAATTTTAGGATTTACACAAATATTATTCGTCTGTAAGGCTCAAGAACGAAAGATTCCTCTTTACGGTGGGGTAATGAACTAGAAAATTGGTTCTTCAGCATAATTGAACATTTGATTTCGATTCGCTATCACACTAACAAAAATTCTCGTTGTTTTACCTAATCCACACTGTACTACGATTTCCGTCTGCGTTTTGTTCGTTAAAGCGTACGTCAATTCACGAACGTTCCAACTGTGGACAGACGCATGTAGGTTAACGTAGAGTAAATCCTTACCTCAAGGCAAGATGATAGAGTGAGGAGGAAAGAGATACAAGCAACAGACTGTCCATCTGGGTTTTCTTCATTATCATCATTTACTTTAGTAAACAGCTTGTTACTGTTGTCAACGTTCCGTACGTCGCAATTTGTATCACTAATTCCTTCGATTGTACTATGCAGTAAGGATATGAAAGGCATGCCAACTAATTTAATTTTTAAAATTTTGCTTCCAGTGCATTCTTTGTGAAGTTGCCATGCTGAATTTGATGCCATTTTTATAACATTAGAAGGCAAGATCGCTTGATGTGAAGTAGTTTACTTCATGACTAATTTCGACAGTAACTACCTTTAAGTCTCAGATTCTCAGCTCTACAATGTTACGAACAGCATGACGTTAGCGAAGTGATCTGTGTGATCGTACAACAATCATGCACAGGGATCCATATTATCTGAATAAGAATAAATTACATAGTTCCCAGAAATGTAATTATTGATCAGTCCCGTCCACACGACTCCGAATACAATAATACTGCTCCATACCAGTCTGTCAGATATATAAAACTTGGCAAATAAAATATCCACAATACCAATGAGGAGTACAGGAGTAAAAACGAGTTCATAAGTAAGGGCGACGTGTCGACGACAACTGAGCAACACTGAGCCGATGCGCTTTAGAGCCCATGCCTAGTGGTTACAAGTTTCGTCGCCAGGCGGCGCTGCCGCTCAAAAGTAACGATGTGTACATGGTTATCTCGAAGTCTGTACTAATCAACAACTTACATAAAATGTTTTTTAAACCATGATACTTAACAAAACTACACACGGGAACGTAGTTCCAACTAGACATTTAATACGACACGGCTCACAGCACAAAACAAGTACATAACGCCGCATAGGGTTGAACAGATTGTAGATACCTACGATTATTATGTGTGGGTATTAGACGTACATGAGGTTCATACTTAGAGCAAGACAGATTTTTACGTTACGTTACTGACAGCCAGTAAATGGAAACATATACACGTAGCTTAGTACCGGGCACATCCTTAGAAACAACATAGGCACATAACGTAGTGTAACAGACCATTCACTGAGGATGATGTCATTACTGCCCTCAAGGATATGAAACCGGGCAAAGCTCCAGGTTTTGACAACATACATCCAGAATTTTTAACCTACGCTGGAAAGAACGTAGTCAAATGGCTGGCAAATTTCTTTTCGAACATTTTGACTACAAACTATCTCCCTAGAGAATTCAAAAAGGCAAGAATAATAGCTTTGCTGAAACCAGGGAAACCAGCAGACCAACCGCTAAGCTACAGACCAATAGCACTTCTTAGCTGTACATACAAACTTCTCGAACGACTTGTCCATAATCGAATTAGCGGCATTATTATGGAGAACTTACCTATAGAACAGGCAGGCTTCAGACCTGGCCGTAGTTGCTGTGACCAAGTTCTGACATTAACATCCTACATAGAGGCTGGCTTTCAACAGAAATTGAAAACAAGTGCTGTATTTCTAGACTTAACATCTGCATATGATACTGTTTGGAGAGATGGAATAATTTACAAACTCTTAATACATAATATGCTGAGTAACAGAACCTTCCAGGTCACCTTAAACGGAAAGACAAGCAAAACAAAACTTATCAACAACGGGCTTCCGCAAGGCTCCGTATTGGCCCCTCTTCTGTTTAACCTCTATATAGCAGATCTCCCAAACACAAAGTCAAGAAAATTTTGCTATGCGGATGACATAGCACTGGCTACCAGAGACAAGTATCTCTTCAATACAGAGGAAGTCCTTAATAATGACGTTGAAATACTATACAGTTATTTCAAGAAATGGAGACTCAAGCCAAACCCTAACAAAACTGAAGTATCTACATTCCATCTTAGTAACAAAATGGCAAATGAAATTATTAACATAAAACTCAGAAACACCAACCTCAAACATAATAAGTTTCCAAAGTACTTAGGTATAACACTGGATCGCACTCTTTCTTATCAAAAACATCTGGAGAACACCACTGCAAAAATTGGAACATGGAATAACATCATCCAAAAACTTAGCGGTACTACTTGGGGAGCTAACGCAAAAACATTACGCACCTCATCTATCGCCTTAGTGTTCTCTGTGGCTGAGTACTGTGCTCCAGTCTGGATTAATAGCTGTCACACCAAACTTATTGACAGGCAATTAAATAACCCAATGAGGTTGATTTCTGGAACTGTTAAATCAACGCCCACGTACCGGTTACCGGTGCTATGTAATATCCTGCCCCCGGACCTGCGTAGAAAAGCGGCCCTACTGCACGAATCAGAAAGATTGAGACAAAACCAGAACTACCAATTAAAGAAGAATTCTCACAACTGCGACACACTCGATTGAAATCAAGAAAGCCACCCATACGCACAGCTGAGCAGCTTCAAAATAATAACTATGACCACATGAAACAATGGAGGCTAGATTGGAACCAAAAGACAAATGACCAACTACAGACCTGGTTTGAGAGCTATAACTGCAACATCTCTGGAATGGAACTAACACGGAAAACATGGTCCGCATTAAGTCGAATACGTACTGGACATGGCAGGTGTGCGGATTCACTACACAAATGGGGAAGAGCGATGTCACCAGAATGCGACTGCGGTGCCCCTAGACAGACGATCCAACACATCCATGGTGAATGCTCCTTGCGAGCATATGCAGGGAACTGGTCCGACTTCCTGGAGGCATCGCCATCGGCGATAGAATGGATCTCAAACCTCGATATAACCTTTTAACTGACCAATATAAACATAAATTATATTTATGATTGTTATAAGATTTTAATGTCTAATACTTGACGTATTAATGTTGCATGTATAGCCATACGCTAAATAAATAAAGTGCGAACCAACAAAAAAACTGGATAGCATTGGATTCATGAGAAAATTATAAGCAGTGGATGGTACTTTCGTAAGGTAAATATCCTAAAGAACCAACACCCCAGGCGAGGCAGGAGGTGGGTGGGGGGAATGGGAAGAGTGAGAATAGGGAAGAGGGAAATGTATATGTAATAACTGCATATAGTAATTATAGATATCTAACTCTGCCGTAGCTGATCCCACGCCCGGTTAAATAAAGAGGAGGGGCGGGAGTAAAACCTCGTTAAAAAGAAACTTGGTTCACCTGGTCCTGGGTTATAGTACCTCGTGAGGGCCCCTTGCCAGGGAAACGACGAAGACCTCAACGACAATGAAGATGGAGATGAAGATCGTCGGTACGGCGGAACTGGCGGAAGAGGCAGGCCGAATCACTAGCGTCTGGTCTGGTATCCAGCGGTTAGTGGTCAGAGCCTGTTTACCTAGTTGGTGCGGGTCAGACTTGCTCTTCTTGATCACAACTATCAAGTCGTAAACACGTGACCGTCACAGAAAATTACCACAAAATAAGTTTCAACTTGAATAGGCATGATGGAACAAAAGGAACGAATTCTATTACCCCAGGCATCAGTCTCTAGACTGAGTTTTCCTGATCATCGGATTCTGGGGGACCAGGAACATCATGTGCAGGAAAGCCACAGGCTCTCAAAATCTCTAAGACCAAACCAGAAAACTTCATAGGGGCTCTCGACAAAAAAACTCCCTTCGGAGTAGGTAAACTTAAACAGCTCACAAACACGATGGAACATTTCCACATAAAGATCTTTACGATTCAAGAAACACGATTTACCGATGAAAATCATTTCAATTCGGGAAACTTCAGAATCGACAAAGGGAAACCTGCAGTCCAGCTGAACAAGGGACCTAAACAATCTGGCACAGCTTCTGTTGCGCGCAGATAAATTATAGATTCAGTAATAAACTTCCACTTACCATCAGAAAGAATCTCCACAATCTCAGCGAAATCTGGAAACGAGGCACACACGCTGATAAGTGCACGTGCTCCCACAAATGACTGCAGTACAATAGATCCACTGGTAATAGATGACTTCTGGGAACTACTGAAGGAAATCTGAAATAAAATCCCTAAGCATCATGTGAAAATTCTGTTTGGAGTTTTCAATGACGACACGGCAAAGAAAAAAATTTTGGAAAACAATAGCAATTCACACGGCACACGAAGAAACAAATAAAAATGGTAAGAGAATAATCAACTTCTGCGAAAATTTTGATCTTGAAATCGCCTCCTCACAATTCTTTAAACCTGAAAACAAACTCGTCTATGGGTGAGTCTCTTCAGATAGACCATGTTGCTGTATCCAATAAGAATGCCAAAGAAATACTCAATACACGAAGAAGAAAGGAATTTTTTGAGTCAGACCACCATTTGCTGCAAATAAACATTAGATTTCAGCCTGAGAGAAAAAACCACCAAGGAACGAAACATTCACAATTGACCCAGAATATTAGAACCTCAAGAAGAGGGGAATTCTTCAGGAAATTAGGCAATGAAACAAAACGAATTGTAGGGAACTTCCAGACGTACTGAGAAACACTATGAGTTAAGGTAACCCCCAAGAAAAGAGAAAACAGTGGAACAGTGCATGTGATCAAGCAATAGAAGAGAGAAAACAAGAATGGGAAACTTTCAGTAGCAACAAAACCCCAGAAAAATGGCAGGAATTTTTGAAAATACAGAAAAGTTTACCTAAGGCAATATGAAGAGAAAAAAGGTAGATACGGTATAAAACGGCTTCAAGAAATTGAACAAGAGTTTATCAAGAACAACACCAGAAATTTTTACAAAATTTTCAGAGAAAATCTGACAGGATATCGACCACCTAATCTGTGCTTTCGCCGGCCTGACGGACCACTGGAAACCAACACAAGAAACAACTGCCGAATTGTAGGTAAATATTTTCACCCACTTCTCAGCTGCGAGCCTCCGATAGAACAACTAGATTTTGAAGAACTCCCATCTAATCCTGATTCAAAACCACCACCTCTTAAAGAAGTAATGGAAATAAGTAACCCTTTGAAGAACAATACATTTACAGAGGAATACGGAATCATAGCAGAAATGTGGAAATCAAATTAAAATAATCTCACACAACCATCTCACAGAATTACATCAAACATTGAGGAAACTGAACAAATATCTGTAGAGTGGAAATGTGCATTAATTCATCCTCTACACAAAAAATGAACGAAAACAAATCCAAATAACTACAGGAGTATACAAAATTCTTTCAAAAGCCCTATTAAGTCGCCTAGAAGAACAGGCGGACCACTTAATAGGAGAGAGCCAGGCAGGGTTTCGCAAAGGCCAATCTTGCAGTGTACAGATATCTTCAAAAGAGAAGGTTTAGAAATACTGTGGTAACTTCTATCGACTTTTAAAAGGCTTATTGTTCAGTAGATAGGCAATATTCCACACTTCTAGAGGAATTCAGGATATATGGGAAAACAAACATTAACAGGTACAACATCTAATGTTAGATTCAGGGGACAAACGTCAGAAGCCTCTCCCCCCTTCTGTTTAATACGGTTCTGGAAAAATAGGTGAGGACGTGGAAAAAGGAAAGAAATGGAATTCATCTCGGGACTAAAAAAGATCAGAGAATGAATGTGAAGTGTTTGGCTTTCGCGGACGATCTTGCCATTCTAACCAACAATACAGAAGAAGCCAAATTTGCACTGGAGCAGCTTCACGAAATCTCATAGGAAACTGGCCTAGAAATCTCCTACAAAAAGGCTCAGTTCATGGAAAGCAAGTTGCAACTCATTACAGGAAAGTGAAACGTGTTGAGATATCTAGAAGAGATAATCCAAGCATAAGGACTGAACTCCATAACCAGTCAAGAAAGGATCTCCAAATTACGGAAAGCACATAAGCTCTCTTGGAATCACTACAATTAGAAATCTACTTCTGTCAATTTAGAACTAAGGCATTACAACACAATGGTTCTGCCAAAAGCACTCCACGATGTAAAAACTACTGTGATTCATGGTCATACCAAAATCAGAGAGATTGAAAAGCAAAAAATAATAATCCTAAGGAAAATATAGCAACAATAACGGATACCTTTAGAAAGGGAAGGATGAAAATTTATGGACATATCAGCAGGATGAACAAGAACAGGCTCACAAGGCAAAGTTTTGACATAGCTAACACTAGCAGGAACAAGACTAGGCGGATCACTGAAACAGAAGAAGACATTGAGGAACTGGGAACCACACAAGCCAACATAAACAGTCGACAACAGTTCAGGAACATTATAAAGAAACATACACTTAACCAAAAAGACACCGAGAAAGGAAAGAAAATAAGAGAGAGCACGACGAGCATACGAAGAGAATTTGGGAATAACGAAGGAAGAAGAAGAAATCATGACTACTGAAGTTCAATCGCTCTCTTAAAGGGGAACAATCGGAAATAATAATAATTCGTGTTATGTCCAAGAAAGACTTTTATTATCTTACATCCTACTTTTATGTTATATTACAATTTTTATATATTTTGTATAAATTGAACAGCGGTTCCCAAAAAAAGAAAAAAAAGCATTTTATCCCAGTCCTTCTCCTACCCCATGCTCACCCCCTACCCCACCCTATACCACCTCCCTTTCCCCACTTACCCTGCTTTGTCCACTTACTTTTTCGCCCTTCTCCGTCCGCCCAGTTGGTTTTTTTATGTCACTTACCTTACGGAAGCACCACCCACGGTTTATAACGTTCTCATGAATATGTTGTTCAGTTTTTTTTGTTAGGTCACTTTTATAGCTGTTATACTATGTTATGTGTCTGCAATGTATCTTAACCGTACTGCTGTGTTTATTTTGCACAAACTTTTAAGATGTCCGCGTCAAAACAGACCTGGCTTTTTTTTCGGTTTCCCGCATGTATACTTTTACACATTTGTATTCTTAAGTCTGAAATAAAGTTATAATTTAGATAGTTTAACGTATTAACCATTCAAACTGAGTAACAGAGTAGTACAACAACATAATAATCGATTCTACTACACTCTGCCTAACTTTTACTAACAGTTTTTACATGTGTATGTAAGATATTTCTTGCAAGTGAATTTTTTGCGCTAAACAGATTTCACTGAACTTTTATTAGTTTTTCCACACAGATGACATCTCCTGCTCTTCTTACTCCTACGATCATTTTTCTTCCGACGTGGAGGGTGCAGATTCATGCTATGTTCTTCTCTGTGTAGCTTCTCTTGCAGCATTTCCTCTTGGAAGATGTCCTCGTCTCTTCATATCCCCATCAATTAGCTGCTCGCCAAGAGTTTCTAGGGATAGCCTCCTTTGCTGTTGGGTGTTTGCTTTCCGTTTGGGGTAAGTCGTCTTGTATAGCACATTAGAGTTATAAGCGGTTATGTCGATGACATCTGAAAACATAACAATAGCCCACCTGTTTGTCTTACTCCTTACCGTATAATTCACGGCCATCTTGTCTAGTTTGTCAACAGCTCCTTTCGTAGCGTTCTAGTCTAAAATAATTTGAGGTTTTCTCTTGGTGGCATCACTGACTTTCACATCGACGTGCAGAGTGCTTTGGGAGCGTCATTTTCTTTATGAAAGTAAATGTTCATGTGTAATTAGGACCCCCCCCCCCTCGTTGGCAGTAATTTTGATGGAACAGAAGGCTTGTTTTTCCATGCAGTTTCAGTCATTGTGATACTTCTCTCCATCAGCATTTTTGCTGGTTCATAGGAGCTGAGAAAGTTGTCGCAAGTACTGTTATGCTCTTTCAAGCGATAAGACAAGTCAGTTACAAACCTTAGACCTTGGTTCTTTTCAGGGTCAGTACCTGCTCGTTTCCCAGTATATGGCCGAATATTGCAAACATAAATTGATGCCACACTTCACCGGCTTACTAAGCATATACTACAGAAAGGGAGATTTCCCCTGAATGCAACAAGTTGTTCGCCTATTGTAACAAACATATTGGGATTGTACAGTTTAGGTAATATCTCTGTCCATTCCTCCCACAAATCCCTTACAGGTGCAAACTTATTTTGTTCACATCTTTGTAGTCTTGTCTAACTGTCATCATTCTAATAACCCTTGATATCTTTTTGAACGTTTCTAGTCACATTGCAATGTCATAAAGTTTCAGTAGACGCTTGTGTGACTTGCAAGCTCCTAATAACACAACAGACCTACGTAAGCATTTAGGTAAAGAACGCCTAACTTTTTCCAATTATCTCCATATATAAGCATTTCTTCAACGTCAGTGGGTGAGTATAATGTTTTCAATTGGTGGAGGAAGCAACAATTAGAAATCTTTCATTTGTATTTCGACAAGTGACATACCTTGTTGGTCCTATGGTCGGGTGAACTACAGTACATGCTGGACGCCGTCCCAGTTGAGGTAGAGGTTCTGTCTTACATTCAGCTGATTCATTGCTTGACATCATGACATCATAATTGCACTGCGTACCGTTTGCTGTTCTGATGTATCATCTGTGCCTTCTAGAGAAGATGAAGAGCTGTATTCCGAAACATGATATATCCTCCGACTTTACTTCATCACTATCAGATATCTACATCTATATCTACATGAATACTCTGCAAATCATACTTAAGTGCCTGGCAGAGTATTCATCGAGCCACTTTCACAACAATTCCACTCTCGAGTAGCGTGCAGAAAAAAAGAAAACCAACTTTCCGAGCGAGCTCTGATTTCCCTTATTTCATTAGGATGACCTGTTCTCCCTATGTGTTTAGGTCGGCGTCACCAAATTTTTTCGCATTAGGAAGAGAAAGTTTGTGATGGAAATTTCGTGAAAAGATCCTGCGGCCTTTCGTTTAATTATGTCCATTCCAAATCTCGCATCATGTCCGTTACACTCTCTCCCCTATTTCTCGATAATACAAAACGTTCCGCTCTTCTCTGAACTTTCACGATGAATATTCCGTTAATCCTATCTGGTAACGATCCCAGACCGCGCAGCAGAACTCCAAAAGGGGACGTTCAGGCGCAGTGTAGGCAGTCTATTTAGTAGAACTGTTGTATCTTCCAAGTGTTCCGCCAATAAATACAGATATGTTTCTGGCGCGCAGTGTACCTGTTTCACTAAAAGCGTGGCAGAGCCGCAGGACCTAATTCTTTTACACTGGGGCTAAAGTCGAATAAACCCATCGCATGTGACTGCGCTCACAGAACTACTGACGCACGCGCGACACATGGTAGGCGGCTAGGGGTTGCTACATGTTCATCAGTATGTCTGCTGTTCCACCAACATGCAAAGAGGCCATTATCTTGAGAAAAAATGTAAAAACATACTTGAATTGTAAAGGTATAAACGTAGTGACCTGAACAGAAGTTAATCACTTAACAAAGTGATTTGTTCACAGGAAAGAACAATGACTCACGCTACCCCTTCCCTCCTTTCCACAGAAATAGACTTCGAATTGTTCAAAACAACAATGACTTCACTTGTTTATACCCTCCATATTATACCGAAACACGTTCCATTGTTGGTAAATTGAATATTGTCAGAATGTTCAATAATAATGAAGGTTAAAATACACAGGGTCTAAAAAGACCCGAACAGCTTGAGAAGTACTATTTCTGTAGATCGCAAACTAAAGCTCAAAAAAAATTTTTTTTCTGTGACAATATACTTCACTACGGGGCAAACAGAGTCAGTGAAGGTAATTTGTTAATATCAAATGTTTTCAAAAGTACGGACCTAAAAAAATCCTTGCGGGTCAGAATAGACCCATACACCTTGCACAGTTAATATATATTCGGAACTAAATAATGTTCATAAGTTTTTACTGGTTACCAATTACGGAACGGAGTAGTTTCTTTTGCTCTAGCTGTGAGCCTACCATTACGTATATCTATATGAACCTAGGTTTAAGGACAATTTTGTTATATTGTGAGCTGTCTCAATGTTTATCTTTCAATTGCAATGATGTTCCTGTCTGCAGTTTTATTATGTCAGTCGTTCTTTTAAATCTGTTTTCTACCTTCCTTTCCCCTCCCCCCCCCCCCACCTTCGATCATTTCCTCTCCCTGCTATTTCCCGCCACCCCTCCTTCCCTGCCTATCTTCTTGCTTTCTTAGGTTATTTACCTTATGAAGGTACCAGTCACTGATTATATTTTTGTCATTAGCCCAATGTTATCAAGTTGTTTCGATAATTCGCACTCTATAGCTGTAATATTACGTTACGCGCCTGTTTGGGGCACAGCGAAACTTTGCCAGCATCCAACATGTGTTACACAAGGCAAAGTTTCCCTGTCACGGTGTAAACGATTATAGATTTTGTAAAATCGTGCGAAGTGATGTATCAACTGGCCATAAAAATGGAAGCAGACAGATGGACAATAACGGAGAAAGCCACCCACACTGTCGCAAGCCAGGACCCAGCATTATGCTAGAAATAGTGATGTAACTTCCAGAAAAGCATATGAAGATGAACTTTAAAAGTTTCGAAAACCGGTTCATGGAATAATAAATAATTATTCAAAAAAGGGACTGTTTGCAGTCTTATGTATATACAAAAAAGGTCCGTTTATTCTGACTTCTTCCTTATGTATTAGTATATTTCCCACAGGCGGTGTTCCATAAATCGTAAGTATTTGGAAAAATTCATCTTCTAAAACCATCAAAAGCTGGTGTTAATACTTTATTAATAAGTAGAGCTTGCAATCTTCAGGTGTCATCACGTTATTTGCAGCAGTGACACACTGTGGGGCGGCGTTTAGATGGAAAATATGCTTGCTGTACAAATGTTTGTTTGTTGAATCAGTTTCTGGCTATTAGAATGTTGTTAATGCTGTCTCTCGCCGTTCTCAACACTGGCTCTCTAATTCCTTTTTGGCCCCCAGAAAGTGATTTAACAAAACGTGAAGCCTGTAATTAGAGTTCCTAGTGCCCACTTCAGATGAGAATATAATTATAGCTGCAGCTTATAGCTCTGAGGAATTAGGAGATTGTCCGGGATTTCTAATCAAAAACGATTTTCCAGAATAGTTGAGTATATTCTCAAAGTCACAAATAAAAAACACAAGTATCCCTACAACCTAACTAACAGAGCAGTTCAGAGTCTAATGCGCTGATGCAACTATAAATGTCCGAATTAAATGTTAAAAAGAATGCTCGCCATAATTTGATGAGAATATTTCATCAAACGCCACGCTAAATATTTGGTAGAATGTCTGTCCCGCGACGGCACGTGAAAATACGACAATACGCAAACTGAAGCTAGAAAATGAAAATCACTTGAAATGATTTCATGGTTACGCGCATCTCGAGTAACTGAATACGGCACCCGAGGCTGTTTGTAGCAGTGATACCGACGCGACGCGACTGCCGACACAGATGGCGTGTTATTCAGCGTCTGGAGAGAACTGGGGCCTTGCTTCCTCGCGCAGCGTTCTTATATATAAAGCTACGGTGCGGACGGCTAAGGGAACGCCTGATCAAATCGGCTCTCCCGACTAGCCGCTGGGCTAGTAACGCACCACTTCAAGTTACATAATAAATTATAGCTTCTTGTGCTGATGGCCGAAGAAGCTCTTAATTTTTATGTGCATTCAGCACGCAGGTAAGTATTGATAATAAAATTTTGACGTGGCTAAGTTAAGTATTTTGGGCGAGAGAATTAATTTAATTGCACTGCACGCAGCAGATGAGCTCTGAACTGTCCCTTTTGAGATCCGCTATCGCTATAATTTTATAGGTATTCAAAAGAAACTTTTCACATCTTCATAGTCATAGCGGACCTCCAACCTATTTAAATCTAAACATCCTAGCCTTATTTACTAGCCTACTTAATCTATCTTGCTTCCTTCAGTTTTGAGACGAAAACCACAAAATCATGAATCTCCACTAAAATCTTAATTTGTGAAATCCAAAGTACTGTTTTTATTAAATCATTATGAAAGATGAATCTAAATATAAATTTTGAAGTCTCTAGCTCTTTTCTGTTGCGCCAATGATTTTTACAGAAAAACGTCCAAATTTCGGAAATGGCTTAAGTTATCGAACTGATATTCAACACACATTAATTTAGTATTATTCCTGACATGCCATAAAAGTTTTAGGTAATTTGCTTGATTTTTAAGGTATTGCGCAACATTTATGACGACAGAGCTAGTTACAGCAGACTGGCTGGCACACAAATGGAAACTGATGTGAATTTACTACAGCGTGAGTAGGCTGCTTCCCTACAACACGATGCATCCTCCTGTACACTGCAGAGTGCACTCTAAACGGATGGATGGAAACACGCTATGACTCTGTGTCTGAAGCTTAATAAACTACATCAGTGCATCTCACTCTTGATGGATGTTATGAAAGATGGATTTTACTTTATTTGATTCCCCAACAAATTCATTGAAATGCAGCTGCTGTAAATAATTTTATGATACCTGAAGACGACCAAATATCCGAAACCCGTAGTTAAGAAATATTTTCACTTGTTAGTTTCAAATGTAGTCATTCCCCTTCAAGCTGTTAAAATACACTGAAGAGCCAAATAAAGTGGTACACTTGCCTAACGTCTTGTAGGGGCCACGGTGATCGCTCAGAAGTGCCGCAACACGACGTGGCATGGGCTCGACTAATGACTGAAGTAGTGCTGGAGGGAATCCTGCAGGCCTGTCCATAAATCAGTAAGAGTACGAGAGGGTGGAGTTCTCTTCTGAACAGCACTTTGCAAGGCATCCCAGATACGCTCAATAATGTCCATGTCTGGGGAGTTTGGTGGCCAGCGGAAGTGTTTAAACTCAGAAGAGTGTTCCTGGAGCCACTCTGTAGCAATTCTGGACATGTGTGGTGCCGCATTGAGCTGCTGGAATTGTCCAAGTCCGTCGTAATGCACAGTGGACATGAATGGATGCAGGTGATCAGATACGTACGTGTCAACTGTCAGCGGCGTATCTAGAGGGTCCCATATCACTCCACATGCACAGGCCCCACACCATTACAGAGCCTCTACCAGCTTGAACAGTCCCCTGATGACATGCAGGCTCCATGGATCCATGACGTTGTCTCCAAATCCGTACACGTCCATCCGCTCGATACAATTTGAAACTAGACTCGTCCGACCAGGCAACATGTTTCCAGTCATCAACAGTCCAATGTCAGTGTTGGCGGGCCCAGGCGAGGCGTAAAGCTTAGTGTCGTGCAGTCATCAAGAGTACACGAGTGGACCTTTGGCCCCGAATGATGATGATGTTTAGTTGAATGATTCCTACGCTGGCACTTGTTGATGGCCGAGCATTGAAATCTGCAGCACTTTCCGGAAGGGTTGCACTTCTGTCAAGTTGAACAGTTCTCTTCAGTCGTAGTTGGTACCGTTCTTGCAGGATCTTTTTCCGGCAGCAGCGATGTCGGAGATTTGGTGTTTTATCGGATTCCTGATATCCACGGTACACTCCTGAAAATCCCCTCATCGCTACTTCGGAGATGCTGTGTCCCATCGCTCGTGCGCCGACTATAACATCACGTCGATACTCTCTTAAACTTGATTACCAGCCATTGTGGCAGCAGTAAGCGATCTAACAACTGCGCCAGACACTTGTTGTCTTACATAGGCGTTGCTGCCTGTTTACATATCTCTGTATTTGAATACGCATGCCTATACCAGTTTCTTTGGCGCTTCACTGTATTATCTATTGCTATTGCAATTTCGACACATGGTCTTTGTCAGGTATTCTGAAAGCAGTCACTTAGACACTTTTCTGACAGGGTCTCACTATAACAGAGATGTGACAACACAATAATAAATCAGAAATACCGTTTATTAAGAGTATGTTACAAAACAATATAATTTTACTGTCTCTTCGCAGTCCATGATATTATCACTATATATCAAGGCAGTGATTACAGATAGTCTTGATAGTCCAGTTACCCCATAAATAGCCACTGCGAAGTCGGAAGGTAGTCTTCAGAGTACAGCACTACGCTGAACTGACTGCAGGCACAGAACTGACTAATTGCTAGTGCGAAACTGTCTGTCTGAGGCGCGCCCTATGTTGTTCCTGTGGGTGGAATAATTTCCATGTCCAGCAGTACGAGGCGGAAGCAATGCATTCTGTTGTTCTCAGCGCTCCCTGTCGGTTTACGTATACGACGCACTGGAAGACGCGAAGCGAAAGTAGAAAAAACTTCTGAGTTTGTAACCGCCACCTAGAGACTGCTGCATGGAACTGAGAGGCGCCAGGTAAGAGGTTGTGCCTGTGTGATGGCGAATCTCTTGAGTGGTACTCAAGAGAGTTAATCCTACCGATCTCCTCTTCTTAATCCACTATCCCTTCCTTAATATAACTTCTATTTCTCCACTCTAATTGCTGCATAAACTGCTACTCAGCATTGCATCCTTTTAATCTGACCTGTACCTCCTCATCTCTTTTAACAATATCAAACTCCTTTTGCAGTTCGATGAACATCAGACAATGGTTTTATCCGCTTTGATTCTTTATATAAAACAATTTGTGGTGTTTCTATAGCTTCTCTTTATTTTCTAAAGGTCAGACATATTCCTAAATGCTTATAATCAATATGATTTTGTAGTAGTATTTTCAATCTAAAGTATACTATTGCTCCAGATCTATTATCTGATTAACCATTAGAAGTTTTTAGGTGTCTAAAGTGTACCGAAGGAATATCTAATTCGATGGAAGGAACAGCGGTCTTACTTTTAGTCCTCGAACACCCAGCTCCATAAAGCTGTAACATTGAGATGGGCATGGGTATGTAGTCGACCATCAGAAAGTGATATATGTAACTCCTACTTTTATATAATTACATGCTACGAACATGAAAAGTGTTTATGCTCATGATTTGTGTTGCCAGAATTGAAATACTTCATTTTATCGTTACAGCTTTCATTTTAACTTTATAATACATAACATTATATATTGTTGCTTTTCTACATTTTAGATTTTCCTTCACCCTCAGTTGACCATTCCCTTAGAAAAATATCTTAATCCGGCCTGCAATGAAAATTGAAGACTGGAAGTATATTATCCGTAAATGTTTCACTGTCGTGCAATAAAATGTGATTAATTGTACTTTAAGTAGGACTTTGATCGATGAGCTTCTGCTTCATTTTCCAAAATTTGGAATTTCACTTCTCAAAAGCAAAGCCGAGACAATAACAAAACTGTGTGTAGCATTGTAACAGCCGTAGTCGTGTGTTGTGGAGGGATGCCAGTGCTGTCGAGACCGGCAATGAGGCAAACAGAAGACTAGCGACCGGAAGTTTTCGACCGCTATGCGACACCGTGACTGATGGGAGCGACCGTGAATGGGAAACGCCTGTGAGGAATTGCAAATTTGTGGTAAGCTCTTACGGGACCAGACTGCTGAGGTCATCGGTCCCTAGGCTTACACACTACTTAATCTAACTTGTACTAACCTACGCTAAGGACAACACACACATACCCATGCTCGAGGGAGGACTCCACCCTCCGACGGGGGGGGCGGGGGGGGGGGGGGGCACGAACTGCCAGAAGGTGTCTCAGACCGCGCGGCGAAATGCCTGTGAGGTCGGCTTCGAGTGTGCAAATAATATGAGCTACTTCTGCTGATTCAGAAGTAGAACAAGGTTTCCCAACCGATACTTATTTAGGAGTTCAAAACTGTTTCTGTTAACTATCCTATTACATCAAAACTGCCATCTAAATTAAGATCCTGTGTTACGACGCACGACGCTTTCGCCGGCCACGGTGGATGAGCGGTTCTAGGCGCTACAGTCCGGAACCGCGCGACTGCTCCGGTCGCAGGTTCGAATCCTGCCTCGGGCATGGATGTGTGTGATGTCCTTAGGTTAGTTAGGTTTAAGTAGTTCTAAGTTCTAGGGGACTAATGATCTCAGCTGTTAAGTCCCATAGTGCTCAGAGCCATTTGAACCATTTGATACATAATTTTCCTCCTACAAAAAACTTTATTTCTTATCAGTGACATTCCATAACAGCAGAGAATTAATGGAAGTATCTGTTTGTTCATTGCACTTCAATATATATATATATATATATATATATATATATATATATATTGAAGTGCAATGAACAAACAGATACTTCCATTAATTCTCTGCTGTTATGGAATGTCACTGATAAGAAATAAAGTATATATATATATATTGAAGTGCAATGAACAAACAGATACTTCCATTAATTCTCTGCTGTTATGGAATGTCACTGATAAGAAATAAAGTTTTTTGTAGGAGGAAAATTATGTATCAAATGGTTCAAATGGCTCTGAGCACTATGGGACTTAACAGCTGTGGTTCTGTCAGTGTGATCATGTGATGTATCTGACCCCAGGAATGTGTCAATAAAGTTTCCCCCTCCTGGGACAATGAATTCACGGTGTTCTTATTTCAATTTCCAGGAGTATATATATATACTCCTGGAAATACTCCTGGAATATATATATATATATATATATATATATATATATATATATATATATATATATATATACTCCTGGAAATACTCCTGGAAATATATATATATATATATATATATATATATATATATATATATATATATATATATACTCCTGGAAATTGAAATAAGAACACCGTGAATTCATTGTCCCAGGAGGGGGAAACTTTATTGACACATTCCTGGGGTCAGATACATCACACGATCACACTGACAGAACCACAGGCACACAGACACAGGCAACAGAGCATGAACAATGTCGGCACTAGTACAGTGTATATCCACCTTTCGCAGCAATGCAGGCTGCTATTCTCCCATGGAGACGATCGTAGAGATGCTGGATGTAGTCCTGTGGAACGGCTTGCCATGCCATTTCCACCTGGCGCCTCAGTTGGACCAGCGTTCGTGCTGGACGTGCAGACCGCGTGAGACGACGCTTCATCCAGTCCCAAACATGCTCAATGGGGGACAGATCCGGAGATCTTGCTGGCCAGGGTAGTTGACTTACACCTTCTAGAGCACGTTGGGTGGCACGGGATACATGCGGACGTGCATTGTCCTGTTGGAACAGCAAGTTCCATTGCCGGTCTAGGAATGGTAGAACGATGGGTTCGATGACGGTTTGGATGTACCGTGCACTATTCAGTGTCCCCTCGACGATCACCAGTGGTGTACGGCCAGTGTAGGAGATCGCTCCCCACACCATTATGCCGGGTGTTGGCCCTGTGTGCCTCGGTCGTATGCAGTCCTGATTGTGGCGCTCACCTGCACGGCGCCAAACACGCATACGACCATCATTGGCACCAAGGCAGAAGCGACTCTCATCGCTGAAGCCGACACGTCTCCATTCGTCCCTCCATTCACGCCTGTCGCGACACCACTGGAGGCGGGCTGCACGATGTTGGGGCGTGAGCGGAAGACGGCCTAACGGTGTGCGGGACCGTAGCCCAGCTTCATGGGGACGGTTGCGAATGGTCCTCGCCGATACCCCAGGAGCAACAGTGTCCCTAATTTGCTGGGAAGTGGCGGTGCGGTCCCCTACGGCACTGCGTAGGATCCTACGGTCTTGGCGTGCATCCGTGCGTCGCTGCGGTCCGGTCCCAGGTCGACGGGCACGTGCACTTTCCGCCGACCACTGGCGACAACATCGATGTTGTAATATTTTAGCTTTAATTTTGGTATGCTGGAAGTCGTTACTGCTAGCCAATAGATAATGAAAGCGGGTTGAAAGCCGTGAGCTGTCTGGGGAAGTTAATCTTGCATTACTAAGCAACTGTTTCACGACTGGGTATCTAGTCTAGGTTTACCACATTACCAATCAGACTAACATTGATTATAATCTTTTACAGTCATACAACAACCGGTAATATATATTTATAAAAGGAGAATTTAAATAAAAAGAGAGAAATCAGTTTATATTTGCAAATTTATTTTAAGATTGTTCATTGAAATTTCAGCATATTATACGTGAGTTATAACTGAGCTGGTGCCTTATTTACGATTGTGAAAATGTGAGATTGGAATCTTACGGAACACATAAAATATGGAGCCAAGATTGGGAGACTGGATACAACACTGCATTCATAAAACAACACACAAAGAATATTGAAACACATGTAAGAGAAAGTTAACCACAACCAACAGATTCAAATTTTCAGTCAAAGAAAATGCGTTCGTAGCACAATCCTGTCCGTCATGTAATTACCACACACTGGTATACTAAATTCATATTAACTCTTTGCGAAATCTTCCCAAGAAGAATAGCTGAGGGCTACTTTGATGATTCCACCACATGCTTCACGTGGTCAACTTGGTTTACAGAAAGCGTATAGCTCCACAGTAATTTTGATAATAAAATAAATTCGATCGAAAAGCAATTGACAAAAGAAAAACCTTGAACTGGTTACTAACGTCTTACTATTAACCTGATGGGTCAAACAGTTATATAAGCACGTGGTACTGGTCTCACAAAGTACACGCCACGTGGGTTGAACATAAAGAAAAGTTGCTATATTCAAAATATTGTCAAGACGAGACGTTATAATCACACAAGCATTTGCATTTAAGATTGATCTTATTTAGAGTTACTGATCAACACGTGGTTCCACTTTACTCACAAAGTAGTAACAAAGCAACTCCCGGAAAATAATATGAACCTCACACGAGAATTACACTACGCTGCAATTTAAGATAACCTTAGATATCTTAAAGCTAACCCGAAATAAACGAGATTAAATTTTCAGTTAGGCTGAACTTAACAAATCCATTGTCCTACGGACTTAGCAGACACGCGCTTAGCCGGAGATCTTACCATTTCAGACGCTCGCTACCGCCAGACTGCAACTGCCTACTACTGGACTGCAACTGCCCAACTGCCTACCCCCGAGCGTGCTCCCTGAGGGTCGCTCACAAAGACAAACGGAAGGGGCCAGAGGGGCAGCTTCCTATACCAACATGACAAGGGACGGACCGGACCATACTAAGAATAGAAACCTCTCTGCTTTTAGGAACCGTAGCTACCTGTTCCAACGTTGGTCCTACTGTTCTCTAGCAGACAGCCTTGTCTGCTACCCTCAAGCATGCAACTACAAACACATTTGATCATTCATCCTCTCACACAGAAGGGAAGGGGGATGACAGTATCTTATCATATACTGCATATAACAGAAAGCGGATGTAGGTTCCGTATGAGACTGTGTGACATGAATTACATATAAGAATTACATATAAACTGTGCTTTAAAGTGTAGTAGTGTGACAGATCGTTCTTGTTTATGTGTAAAAGTAACACGTTCCACTACTCAGTCTCCTCCCAGATAGTCAGAAACGCCACAGTAAATTTAGAAGAGGAATTTATTCCTTAAAAGACAACAAATTTGAGAAATTAAACATGAAAGGAATCCAACAGAGACCTTTCAATGTACTGTGGAGACCTCACGCCCCACGTGTTGAGCAATTCGGCGGTACGTCCACCCGGCCTCCCGCATGCCCACTATACGCCCTCGCTCAAAGTCCGTCAACTGCACATACGGTTCACGTCCACGCTGTCGCGGCATGCTACCAGTGTTAAAGACTGCGATGGAGCTCCGTATGCCACGGCAAACTGGCTGACACTGACGGCGGCGGTGCACAAATGCTGCGCAGCTAGCGCCATTCGACGGCCAACACCGCGGTTCCTGGTGTGTCCGCTGTGCCGTGCGTGTGATCATTGCTTGTACAGCCCTCTCGCAGTGTCCGGAGCAAGTATGGTGGGTCTGACACACCGGTGTCAATGTGTTCTTTTTTCCATTTCCAGGAATATATATATATATATATATATATATATATATATATATATATATATATATATATATATATATATATATGTGTGTGTGTGTGTGTGTGAGACATTAATTTTTTTTTTATTACAGAAAAATTAACTAATGTAAAACGTACCTTCTTATTGTTATTATCGTATTTCAGGTACTGCATATTGAGTAAGTGTATAGTAAGGTAATATCATTGGCTATGGTGTAATTCAGAAGTTGAATTCAGTAGAAATTATTTTCTCGTGTTAAATTTTTAACAAAATATTTTAGTGATATTACATATTTTCAATATTTTCATTACTTTCATGTGTGCATTTTTGCGAGTTGATATTACAAAAACTAATCATCAAAGCAGCTGGAACAGAAATAAAAGATAAATTGTATAAATTAATCTGCCAAATATATGATACTGGAGAGCTGCCTGAGGACTTCAAAAAGTGTATTATTGTTCCATTACCAAAGAAAATGCCAGCAAAATCGTGTGCACAATACAGAACCCGAACGTGGAATGCATGCTCACAGAAGACCAGTTTGGCTTTAGAAGAGGGAGAGGTACGCGAGAAGCCATTATGGCCCTAAGGCTCATAATAGAAAAAGAATGGAAAAAGGAAAGGACACCTACATAGCATTTGCTGACCTCGAAAAGGCCTTTGATAAGGTTGAATGGAAAAAACTATTCCAGATATTGAGGGAAACTGGAGCTACGTACAAGGACAGGAGAACGATATGGAACATATACAAAGAAGAGGTGGCAATAGTGAGATGTGGGGAACATCAACAACAAGCAAAAATTAAACAGGGTGTGAGACAGGGATGTGCACTCTCCCCTGTCCTCTTTAATATGTACATACAGAAAGCAATGGACGAGGTCAGAGAAAAGTTAGGACAAGCTAATGGAATCAGGATCCAGGGAAAAATAGTTGATATGCTGCGTTTTGCGGATGACATTGCTGTCCTAGCGGAAAATGAGGAAGAATTACAAGTAGTGTTGGAGTAAATGGAAAACACTCTTGCTACACGGTACAACATGAAAATTAATAAGTCAAAAACAAAAATCTTAGTTGCAAGCAAACAAAATAATCAAGCAATTACGAATATAAGGCTGAATGGAGAGAAGCTGAAAGAAATACAAGACTTTGTCTACTTGGGAAGCAGAATAACATCAGATGGTCGTAGTAGGAAAGATGTAATAAGTAGAATAAATCAGGCAAAGACTGCATTCTATAAAAGGAAAGGACTCCTCACATCAAATATGATAAGTCTGTCGTTAAGGAAGCGGTTAATAAAGACCTTAGTTGGGAGTGTGCTTCTTTACGGCAGCGAAACCTGGACACTTGGAGAGGACGAAAGAAGAAGGATTGAAGGATTCGAAATGTGGTGTCTGCGAAGGATGTTAAAAATTCCATGGACGGCCAGGATGACAAATGAAGAAGTCCTGCAGAGAGCGGAGGAAGTTCCAGTTCTTTGGAAGACGGTCAAGAAGAGGAGAGATATATGGATGGGACACATTCTGAGACATGAAAGTCTTCTCCACACTATAACGGAAGGCCTTGTGGAGGGCAAAAGGGCAAGAGGCAGACCTAGAAGAAAGTACATAAGCCAGAAAATGCAGGACCTAGGATGCGGAAGTTTCACGGAATTGAAGAGGCTGGCCGACAATCGCACTGAATGGAGAGCTGCTGCAAATCAATCTTAGGATTGGCAACTTAAGAAGAAGATTACGAAAACTATGGGGTCTACTAGCGTACACATTATGCACAAATAAACATCTTTCAGTTGAAGACAGGGTGCTGATAAATAAGAACAGCTACTCAGAAGATAACCTGTTCCACAAAACAGGAGAAAACTTTCTTTGGTATTCTGCGCTCTTAAAGAAATGAAAATGTATTTTGCTCCGTGATAACAAATGATACTGAGACGACAATGTTTACTCCCCCACACAAACACACGACAAAAAGTAACCTCACAACACGCTGCAGCACTGTGTTCCTTTACCGTCGACCGTTGCTGGACTGTCGTTAAAACAACCCGAGAAACTGAAGAGTGTTTTCTCGTCAAACACAAAACATGGAAGAACAAAATTAATACATAATGAAACATTCGTTGTACTAGCTGAATTGTGTGTGATTGTTGTCTCTACGAATAATTGCATCTGGACAAGAAGGCAGTACAGAATATTTCAACTATAAGAAGACTGAAGTCAATATATTTTTCGTATTATGGCATCGTATTTACTTCTTATATGTTCTCAGTTGTGCTGTTGGAATGCACTATTTGTAAGTATTGAAACACTGTGCTTATAGTAATATACAAAGAGGTATTCTCGTGGGGCAGCTGCAGCTTGTGCAAGTCCATTTTATAAAATGAGGAAACCGCACAACAGTTACTGAATCAACAATCTCTTATTACGTACACGACCTGTTTCGGAATACTTAAAAGTTCCATCATCTGGTGCTACCTCTAATAATGAAAATTTTGTGTTACAAGACAATGGGAGCAGATGTGCAAGCTTTAAAAAATGTCAGATACGGATCTATACAGTTAAAATTTCTGAAGTAAAATAAAAAACAGTACAGGACCTTGCTTACAAATAAAATCCCTTAATCATACCACTTTTGTCAAGAAACCGTGAAGGTTTTTCGTAAAGAATATTTTCTTTGTACTGAGTACAGTGGCAGCGGAGCCGCCCGCATTGCCACCCTCGCCGCCCCCACCAGTCAGCCCTCAGGCTGTTCGTTTCTTTCGTCAGTCGACTCGACTGAATCGAGTCATCGAGTAGTTGTACTTACCTATGTAGCACGCGCGCCCGCGTCATCGCATTTTATACGTTTCTGTCTGGCACATAGACAGCTAACACGTACCTACGAGAAAAGTCGCGGCCATTCTAGTGAGTGACATTATGAGCATAACATATCCAGTCAGCAAGATCTTACAAGACCCTAGCTTGGACGTCACCATGGCAAAAGCAAAATTAGATTCGACACTCAAAGTGTATGACGGCATGAGAGCTAATGCTGATAGCCACTTTGCACGTATTGCTGAAGAGGCGAAGGCAAATATGGAAGAGTTAAACGTGGAAATGAATGTTCCTCGTCTTACAGCCAGGCAAAGATACTGCGAATACTGCGATCATAATGATGATGCTGTCACATATCACTGGACCATATTACGACTGACATGAGAGAATGTTTTGATGTAGAATATATTTATCGTTTAAAATTCAACGTACTTTTGCCATCACAACTACTGAATCATGACGGTAATGATCTGACACATAAAATGAATCAGTGCTTAACTGAACTACCGTTCCTTGAACAAGAATCACTCTTTGTGATTAAAAAGAGACGAATGGGAGAGATTCATCAATACAAGCAAACGAGCATAAACGCCCTTAATGATCATGATTCTTTCACCCAAGCGTTGTCTGTTTGTCCTAGATCTGACTATCCTTCTTTGCACACGCTGTACAAAATATTTGCTTGTCTACCTTCATCTGTTGCTACAGTAGAACGACGGTTTTCAACATTGCGGCGTACGAAGACGTGGCTGAGGTCGACAATGAAGGAAGATCGATTTCATGGCTTAGTTCTGTTGAACACTCATCCTGAGATTGATTGTCCTATTGATGAAGTAATTAACCAATTTTCCAGGAAGAATAGACACACAGGATTCATGGTTTAAGGGGGAGAACCACAATTGTAACTTTTTATATCATAAGACGGCATTGTCTTGTATATGTGTATAATCAATTTCAATAAAACTTTTTTAAACTTTTCATGTGACTTTACTATTTTTTATTACGGTAAAAGTAAAGATAGCTCAAGATATCTTTAGCGCCCCCTCCTTGAGGTTTTTGTGTATCCGCCACTGACTATCATACACGCTGGATGTATAAGAGAAGGTATAATGACCAGGCAGATAGGAATTTTTGTGCGAGATTTAGAGAACACATAGACTTAGCTAATTACAAGTCATCTTTGACAACGTATTTGCTTTACAACCAATATTAGCTGCAGCAGGTTAGCGACAACTTAACTGTCTTACAGACTGTAGAGAAAGGTCGGATACTGATTGTCCTGGAAGAAACTGAAATCTCAAAAAGTCTTCATTCTAATCATCTCGATACTCTTAATGAACGCATTAACGTTTATGACAAAGATATTTTAGCTAATTTTGGCATTATTCAGGCAAGTAAAGGTTTGTATTTATTGCACCTTACATGATTTACGATTTTGCTGGCTTTCGGTGTCCGAGCGTGACGTTGGTTTTGGGAGTTTCCTAGATCCCCAGTTTTACGCTCTGGGCATAGAACTTTTGTTCCATGACAACACTGGAGTAAGGGTGATCTCAGATGGTTAAGGGATTGATTTTATATGTAAATAAACTCTTGTTCTCCCTTTTATTTTATTTTAGAAATTTTAACTGTATAGTTTCATATCCGACATTTTTAAAAATTCTTGAGGATCACCTCCCATTGTATTGTAACACAATATCTTCATTATTACAGTTAACACCAGATGATGGAACTTTTAAGTGTTCCGAAACCGATCGTGTATGCAATAACAGAGTGTTGCTTCAGCAGCTGTTGTGCGGTTTCTTCATTTAATAAAATATAATGCTATAGAAGCAATTTATAATTTGAAATTAAACTTCACTATAGTATTCGAGGTTGTATGCCAACTAGCAACTTGTAACAGTTTCAAACGAATTCAATAATTTCTCACAAAATGAAAGGCAAGTAGTGAAATGTGCACGCTACACGGACTTCAAGTTGGCTACTTTTCTATCATATGCAGTTGCCTTTAGTCGTTGCATAGCAATCTTTCTTGTCAATAGTTGTACCCCTTCTATGCTCATTGTGCTAGCAATAGCACCTGAAAATGGGGATACGTTAACAAGTATATTTGATAAGCAGTTCATGATTTTCGCCCTAGGACTTACTGACAGTCAAAGTGGCGAGTTTGTAACAGTGCAAGAAGTATTTTAATTTAAAATCTGTGACTCATAACGTGTTCGAAAAGCCGACGTAAAGGTTTTCGACACAGAAGTACGAGTAGTGACAACTTCCTTCCCATTGCGTTCGTACACACTGCAAGTAATCGTATTTTGATTGTGAAGAACAAATCACTCAGCAGCCCCACGTAATATAGCGTATGACTAACATTAAGCGTGATTAATCAGTATACGCAATTCAGTTTTATTTCTCGCCACCAGAAATGTAGACATTAACAAACAACGTGATCTCGTATAATGAGTTCCGTCTTAAGAACGAGTAATGGCAGTGTTGGTACACTGAGGGCAGGCGAAGCGAACAGCTGCATCAACGAAAAACGAACAACTTATGGAAAAGCATCTTAATGAGCAACACGTTAAACAGCTGAATAGGTAGCCTTCAATTTCATACCCTTTTTTTCCAATGGAAGCTGCTACTAACCGACATCATCTTAGCCAGATTCCGTACTTACTGCAGAATTTATAACCTTTCATCAAACTCGGGAATAAGCTATATGTAACTAATCTGTCGGGAAAGCATCAGCTCCGAAAAAAATAGACAAACGATTTGGGAAAGTATACAGCTGATAATTAAAGTGACAAGCGGATACATTACTCTAATAACGACTGAGTGCGAATGCGTGTAATTACAAAGATTAATTTTGAATGGTTGAACGAGTTGGTCATTAATGAGAAAATAGCAGTTCAATCTAATTTAATTGTAACTATGTAATGATATGACACGATCGTCAGTCCTAAAGTGGACAATTTATTCCTGAAACCAACTGGTTACTATCAAATTTAAACTTACATAACTATCGGTAAAGCGTGTATGGAAGACACCGGTCATTACTTACACGGAAACTAATTCCCGTATTCAAGTGATCACAAAATAGTTAATCAAATTGAAGTTCATATTCAGAACTTCAGGATTTTTAAAGGCATTGTACATAAAATCAAAACTGAAAGAATTAGTGCATTATGCGATACGGCAGTAAAGATGTAACGTAACCCCTACATGTAATCTTCATGATTGCTTTACTGTATACCATTCAGGTTCTGACGGATGGTTAATGAAACCCTCTTCAAGCTATTTCTCTGCTTTTCCACTCTCGATCAGTGTGCTGGAATAACGAACGCTTAGATCATTCCAAGTGAACTCTTTTTTTATTGTGATGATCATTTTTGCCTATGCAGGAGGCATGTTCGTACCCAGCGGAGAAAGTTGGTGATTGAAATTTCACAAGAATATCCTGCCACGACGAAAAACGCCTTTATTTTAACTACTGGAGCCCCCCCCCCCCCCCCCCCCACGAATCAATTCGCATATACGTCCGTAGATTCTCTCCCCTATTTAGAGATAATACTAAGTGAGCTCCCCTTCTTTGAACTTTTTCGATGTCCTCCGTCAGTTATATCTGATGCGGATCCCACGCAACGCAACAATACTGTAGATGAGAACGGACAATGGTAGTGTAGGCAGTCTCTTTCGTAGACTTCAATGTAATCTTTACTGTTACGAATTTTGATTAGTATATCTTTCCCTATAATTAATATTCACTCTCGATACTATTACAATTAAATGTGAGTGCAAAACAATAGCAAGATACCAAGGAAAGACTGGAAATCGGCAGCCAAAACATGAGTATACGTATTTTCCAAAAACATAAAATTAATTACTGTAGATGAGAAGAAGATAAAATTTATTATGGTTCAATGTTTTCAACAGTTATCACAAAAATCTCTTTCAAAAGTAATTCACATTTATATTTCGAAAATTACGTAATGACTTGGATTAATTAAGGAGGAATAAACTATCAACTGAAGAGAAATACTTAGCTACACCTTTCGGCAAAGAAGTCATCTTTTACATTACTAAACCTTTTCATTCATAGTGTGATGCTCGGAACTTAGGAAAATTGGAAACTGACTCCGTTCTAGGCGACAATGACCTGTTTTAACGGTGAACATGAGTTTATGATTAAAGTTCACACCAATTTTATATTTCTGTAGTAACTTACAACACTGGCAATCCTTTAACAAAAGTAAGAGTCAGACATTTTTCGATCTTACATACTGAAACGCAGCGGATGGGCAATAATACTCGCGGTGCTCATAATCACACCTCGTCTCCAGATACAAATTTTTCTTACGCCTGTTGTGGCCCAACAGCAGGATACTCTTACTGTTAACCTTCTTGATGCCCTTTTACAAATCACCAATGTACGGTAGCCCTTGAACCTTGCATTGCCTCTAGCTACCACATGACAGACTCTTGAGTGCTCTCTCACTTGCAGCTGAATCACAGCTCTCTTCACTCGTAACTGCCTCTTTCCCCTGCGCGCGCAGTCCAAAGAGTTTATTTTACCACTGTTACATTATCACTGACTCTGTGTAAAACCATATCCCTAACATTGCCCGTGTACTAAATTATTTTTAATCATTTATAACAAATTCGTTTCTCATATTCTCTTTAATAAAATTTAGACAAGCTGAAACTGACCATATAAAACAAAGAAATAACAGAAATATTACATTCGCGAAAAGGAATAAAATTCAGTAATTCAGAAATAATACTACACGCTGTAATGACATAGTGTGTTGTAATTTCACCAACTGTCCCGAATAAAAACATTCTTGCAATCGGTGACAGACTAACGGGGGGCCTGCCGGAGTGGCCGTGCAGTTCTAGGCGCTACAGTCTGGAGCCGAGCGACCGCTACTGTCGCAGGTTCGAATCCTGCCTCGGGCATTGATGTGTGTGATGTCATTACGTTAGTTTCAGTCGTTCTAAGTTCTAGGGGCCTGATGACCTCAGAAGTTAAGTCCCATAGTGCTCAGAGCCATTTGAACCTAAGGGGGGTAAATAGCAAGCCTCCAGAAGAAAATCATGCCCACAATAATGACCAAAAATTTTAGAGAAGAGGAAGTCAAATGATTCTTGTGATAAATCATCCGTAGTCGTTGATGACGTTGACTATAAAAAGTTTTTGAAAAAAAATTCATTCCTGAATGTCCACTGTGCAGCGCATTTCAGATGTTTCTCTTGCTAACAGAACCGCAAGAAACAGTGCTTTCCGCGGCACGGAGAGTCGGTTAAGGCTGTTCCCACGACTGGTTATAGGACAGCGGAGACGGGCGCGGGCCACAACCTGAAGCCAGTAGCAGCAGCAGAGATGTTCACACTGCTACAGGCTGGCCGGCCTTCAGCGCGACCGAGTTCCCAGCTGCAGCTGGGCCGCCGATGTGCATCCCGCGACGGCGCCCGTGGAAACCCTTAGAGAGAGAGAGAAAAAAAGATGGATTTCCAGAAAACTGCAGTAACTGACAAAGAGTTGCTCAACTGACAAACTGTGGGAAAACCTACTCGATGAAGGTAGCGTTAATTACGTGGTGATCTTTTACACATCGCCTGTTTTTTATCGTATCCTCGAAGATGTAGTTGAGTCACCAGATTATATTATTCACAATATGCATAAATCACCTTGTGGATAACATCAGAATTTCACTGAGGCTTTTTGCGGATGATGCTGTAGTATATCGAGAGTTTGCAACAATGGAAAATTGAACTGAAATGCAGAAGGATCTGAAACGAATTGACGAATGGTGCAGGGAATGGCAACTGAATGTAGACAAGTGTAATGTGCTGCGAATACATAGAAAGATCATCATTTAGCGACAATATAGCAGGTCAGCAACTGGAAGCAGTTAATTCCATAAATTATATGGGAGTAGGCATTAGGAGTGATTTAAAATGGAATGATCATATAAAGTTGATCGTCGGTAAAGCAGATGCCAGACTGAGATGAATTGGAAGAATCCTAAGGAAATGCAATCCGAAAACAAAGGAAGTAACAGTACACTTGTTTTCCCACTGCTCGAATACTGCTCACCAGTGTGGGATCTGTACCAGATAGGGTTGATAGAGGAGATAGAGAAGATCCAACGGGGAGCAGCGCGATTCGTTACAGGATCATTTAGTAATCGTGAAAGCGTTACGGAGATGATAGATAAACTCCAGTGGAAAACTCTGCAAGAGAGACGCTCAGTAGCTCTGTACGGGCTTTTGTCGAAGTTTCGAGAACATACCTTCACCGAGGAGTCAAGCAGTATATTGCTCTCTCCGGCGTATATTTCGCGAGGAGACCATGAGGATAAAATCTGAGAGATTAGAGCCCACATAGAGTCATACCGACAATCTTTCTTTCCACGAACAATACGAGACTGGAATTGAAGAAAGAACCGATAGAGGTACTCAAAGTACCCTCCGTCACACACCGTCAGGTGGCTTGCGGGGTATTGATGTAGATGTAGATGTAGCTGACCTAGAACCTGAAAGTTGAGCTATGATTGAATGGTATGGAAGAGACTTAACATGTTACGTGTAATAGTGCGTTACGTGGCTAAGTGCCTTGTTTGGCGCTAGGAAAATTTTCTGTTTCAAAGGGCCGGCACATCAAAGTTGAATGAAAATCGCACCATTTCGGGTGCAATATGTTCATCTACATCTACATCTACATTTATACTCCGCAAGCCACCCAACGGTGTGTGGCGGACGGCACTTTATGTGCCACTGTCATTATCTTCCTTTTCTGTTCCAGTCGCGTATGGTTCGCGGGAAGAACGACTGTCTGAAAGCCTCCGTGCGCGCTCGAATCTCTCTAATTTTACATTCGTGATCTCCTCGAGAGGTATAAGTAGGGGGAAGCAATATATTCGATACCTCACCCAGAAACGCACCCTCTCGAAACCTGGACAGCAAGCAACACCGCGATGCAGAGCGCCTCTCTTGCAGAGTCTGCCACTTGAGTTTGCTAAACATCTCCGTAACGCTATCACGGTTACCAAATAACCCTGTGACGAAACGCGCCGCTCTTCTTTGGATCTTCTCTATCTCCTCCGTCAACCCGATCTGGTACGGATTCCACACTGATGAGCAATACTCAAGTATAGGTCGAACGAGTGTTTTGTAAGCCATCTCCTTTGTTGATGGACTACATTTTCTAAGGACTCTCCCAATGAATCTCAACCTGGTACCCGCCTTACCAACAATTAATTTTATATGATCATTCCACTTCAAATCGTTCCGCACACATACTCCCAGATTTTTTACGGAAGTAACTTCTACCAGTGTTTGTTCCGCTATCATATAATCATACAATAGAGGATGCCTCTTTCTATGTATTCGCAATACATTACATTTGTCTATGTTAAGGGTCAGTTGCCACTCCCTGCATCAAGTGCCTATCCGCTGCAGATCTTCCTGCATTTCGCTGCAATTTTCTAATGATGCAACTTCTCTGTATACTACAGCATCATCCGCGAAAAGCCGCATGGAACTTCCGACACTATCTACTAGGTCATTTATATATATTGTGAAAAGCAATGGTCCCATAACACTCCCCTGTGGCAGGCCAGAGGTTACTTTAACGTCTGTAGACGTCTCTCCATTGATAACAACATGCTGTGTTCTGTTTGCTAAAAATTCTTCAATCCAGCCACACAGCTGGTCTGATATTCCGTAGGCTCTTATTTTGTTTATCAGGCGACAGTGCGGAACTGTATCGAACGCCTTCCGGAAGTCAAGGAAAATAGCATCTACCTGGGAGCCTGTATCTAATATTTTCTGGGTCTCGTGAACAAATAAAGCGAGTTGGGTCTCACCTGATCGCTGTTTCCGGAATCCATGTTGACTCCTACAGAGTAGATTCTGGGTTTCCAAAACCGACATGATACTCGAGCAAAACAGTGTATTGCGAAATGGCATGTCTATAAGAAAAACTGTGACCGTTTATTCCATTGCATTTACTATGTTTAAGCATTTGTCAAAAACTGCATTTAATATTTTTTTTACAAAACACATTTCGATATGTTTAGATTTTTCTTTCAGAACCAGGAAATATATTTATGTAACATAACTAAGAATAAGCTAACTCTTCTAGAAGTAAATCAAAAATCTTGAGACTGAAAAAGATTTAGCTGTGTGCAAGAGCAAAACATGGAGAAACTACATCTATATCTACATAGATAACCCGCCAGCCACGGTAGAGCGTGTGGCGTAGGGTGCCCTGTATCACTACTTGTCATTTCCTTCCTTCTTCCACTCGCACACGGAGCGAGGGAAGAACGACTGTCTGTATGCTTCCGTATGAGCCGTAATTTCTGGTATCTTATTTTCGTACTCCTTATGCGCAGTGTATGTTGGTGGCAGTACAATCGTTCGGCACTCAGCTTCAAATGGCGTTTCTCTAAATTTTCTCAGCAGCGTTTCTCGAAAAGGACGTCGCCTTCCCTCCAGGGATACCCATTTGATGCCCGAAGCATCTCGGTAACAGTATGCGTTGTTCGAACCTACCGGTAACAAATCTAACAGAGAATGGAAGCGGCAGAAATCAAACGAATAAAAGCCACTGAAATGTGGCGTCACTGAAGACTTGTTGATGTTCTGATGGACTGCCGACTAATGAATAGAGACATTATGGAACCAGACAACGAGAAAAGAAAACAGTATTATAAAGGACGCAGCTGAATGAGCAGGTAGAGCGATTGGCAACGAATTAAGAGACGAGTCTTTGCTGAAAACAGCACTAGAAGGCATGGTAGAGGGAAACAATACGAGGGGCAGACCTGCATATGTGAGTATGTGGGGCAGGCCGTCGATTATGTGGGACGAAGCAGATAAGGCGGCACGGTGATGGAGCTGCGTCAAACCAACCTTGGATCTGCTGACCACAACACAAGACAAACATAACTGCATTATTCCACATGTATTACGACATGTGCAGATCCGTAATGAGGGGCAACCCTCCTCTGACACTTCTCTGTTGTATCAATTGCTGTTCACTTGACATCTGGACGTAGGAGTACAGAATATAATCCGGCCAACGCCACAGTTGCTACGTATTTTGCTGTCTGTCCGCTGAACTGCCAGATTGAGGTCACAATGGGACCGTCGAGAAGCTGTGCTGCTACGTGACCCCCGTCAGCAATTCTGTTGACAGGAGAATAGTTTCTGCTGTTCACTGTATTAAGACAAATGCGAGAAATAAAATGCAGCTTTTGTCTGCTTGACTCTATTACGAGTGTCAGGCGCAAATCTTGTCGCAAAACCTGCTGTAAATGTTTAACAAATTGTTCTTATGTGTCCACGTACGTAACGAATAATTTACTAATGCTAGTGGAGAAGATAGTGATAACTTCGATATGAAATAGTTTTTGTGTGGCAAGTACCAAAACTGTAACAAACTAATTCGGCTTTTTCTGGTCACTTCCTGGGATAGTTCGACACCTGCTGTAATATTCAAATCTCGAGCCAGCAGAATGGAAGAAGCTGTACGTATGTCTTCTTTTGTTCGCAGAGACATTTAATGTTTTTCTACCTCCATTTTATAAGCACTTAGAAGATGTTTATCATCTTAACTAGTAAACTGATCCTTGTAACTTCTATATTTCCATGAGTCTTCCTGTGTGAATCATACATTTTCCCCCTGTTTTTTTGTTTCTCAGTTTACTTACATGTCTGCTACTTTTCAGTCAGGGTCATACGCCCTGTTGAAATCATTTATAGACAACCTGTACTGACAGCTGACGAAGGTATCATTTGAACTCGTTCCGTTCTGTTCTTTTATTGATAAGATGGATAAGGTGGAGTTTTTCTTACGTTATTCGTGGCTTTTTGCCAGTCTCCTTCATATAACGATTGTTTTGGTTCGACCTTTACTTCTTTGCTTAGTTCTACTCTTCTGTTACCTTCGACAATGATTTCCGCATTGGACAATTTCCAACGGCTTTCTTTATTTCTTAATGTGTCAAAGCACGCATTTAAATCTGCTATTACATTTGTAAATACTGCCGCAAAGTTTCATAAACAAGCAGTCTTCACCACTATGCTTGCTTTTGCCTCCGGGATTCGGACTGATGGTTGCTACTATGGCCACGGCGGGGAAAGAGAAACTTCAACTTGACACCTATAATCTGCAGCTATTCTCCGCCAAATTTTCACCAATGCGATGTACGACTATGAGTCTAGAGCCAGTCGCAAAAGCAAATATTGTGTAATCCAGTATTGATTATTCCCAAAAGAGATGGACACATTTAGCCATACAGCGTATTCGGTAAACAGCTTATACGACCGCTTGTTTTTTTCCGTCTTTGTACTGCATGGGGGCTTAATTAAATGTAATGGAAATAATTTTAATTTTCAATCGCTGTACTGTCCGATTACGCAAGTCTCGTAAACGGTTGGCCCTGACTGTTATTGTTACGCAATCTGACTGCTTAGAACAATAACAAAGAATGAAATGGAAATTTTCATTAACACAATTAATTAATTAAGTCCCCAGCAACTATAAAACCTACGAAACCAAAGCACAAGTGTAACTGTTCTGTGTGTGGAAGTATGACTCAACGTACGCATCTGGCACGGTTCTTCTTCAATAACACAAGAATTTATAAATATCATTTATACTGAATTAATTAAAGAAAATAAGAATACCATAATTACTCAAGAAAACCAGAATTACACTCTAATACAAGAACACAAGCCAGATGCTTTGTTGACTGAACCTGTAATGACGCATTATTTAAAACATGGAAATAATGAAAAATAAATCAAGTTTCGTTACCTTCATATATTGACCAAAATCACTCTCATAATTACAATATATCTCCACACCGACTCGCTATTACCACATCTCAACAAGAACTTTTCAGTATCACATCTCAGCAAGCACTCCTTACTAGCACATCTGAACACGAACTGACTACTACGAGTCCTGGACAAGCACTGCCTTCTAGCACATCTCAATAATCACTTCCCGTGGAGGCAGCGGAACAATGCTCTCTAGCGATCTCTGGCGCTGTGGCTCAGTGTAGCCACCTTTCATATGCCCTTCCTCCACGGCTAGAATTTGATGGTATTTTTGCCAGCATTGGTGGTGAAAATACCACCAAATTCGTCAAAAAAATACAGACAAAAATAAAAGATAATATTAATACGTAAATACCATATAACTAGATAAAATTTTGGCTTTGCACTGACCTTTCAATAACCTATTATATAGAATACAGTAAGCAATACAAATTCTTTCATGCATGTGACTTTACATAATAGTTTACACAAGTATTATGTGGTTAAACAGTTCAATCAATAGCGTCAGCAATGACGAATATGTGCAGGTAAGAGTCTCTTAACTTTTCACAAACAGTAATACACAAAAATCAGTTTATATAAATATTCACATAAACGCTTTCCATAGCTCAAGAATAAGTAGTTGACAGTTCCAGCAGTAGCACCCAGCAATGGTCAACAGGTGCAAAAACCAATAAGTAACATTTTTTCAATAGAAGCAGTCCATCAGTGGCACCCGCAATGTTGATCAGGTGCACACAGCAACAGGTGACTTCATTTCAGTAGAAGCAATCCATCAGTGCACCCAGCAATGTTGAGTAGGTGCAGACACCAACAAGTAACACCATTTCAGTAGAAGCAGTCCATTAGTGGCACCAGCAATGTTGATCAGGTGCACACAGCAACAGGTGACTTCATTTCAGTAGAAGCAATCCATCAGTGGCACCCAGCAATGTTGAGTAGGTGCAGACACCAACAAGTAACACCATTTCAGTAGAAGCAGTCCATTAGTGGCACCAGCAATGTTGATCAGGTGCACACAGCAACAGGTGACTTCATTTCAGTAGAAGCAATCCATCAGTGGCACCCAGCAATGTTGAGTAGGTGCAGACATCAACAGGTGACATCATTTCGGTAGAAGCAGTCCATCAGTGGCACCCGCAATGTTGAGTAGGTGCAGACACCAACAAGTAACACCATTTCAGTAGAAGCAGTCCATGAGTGGCACCAGCAAAGCTGAGCAGGTACACACAGCAACAAGTCACATTTCTCAGCAGAAGCAGTTCCATAAAATACACTGTCACTGATCACACTGTTCATCAGAGTTTATAAGCAGAAATTAAACATGTCCTAGTGGCACCAATATTGTAGAAAAGGTGCAAGTAACAGTCCATACTATTCACCATAACTACTGAGACAGTTCAGTCATGAACAATAGTTTGAATGCACATACAATTTCTTTAACAAATTATTATCAATGCTCTTACACTAAACATACAAATCATAATAAACACACAAATAATATCAGGTAATTGTCACATTAACTATTACAGTACACAATAACAGTTAACCTATAATATTTATGGGTGTCAGTGCAAGCCACTACCAACAAATAAAATAATATTTAGGAGATAGGTTGGGATCACTTCTCTGGGATTATAAAAGGAAAACACACAAAACACACTCACTCATCTTTCATCCACATCAGTGCTACTGTGTAATTGAATAGTGTTAACTGTGTAAATGCAATTCTGTCAAAATTTTATGTTCATCATGTGTATCAAGTAGTAGTGGCAGCAATGTATAACAGTCAATAATAGTTAGTCAACGTCATAGTCATCATGTCTAGACCAATGTTTGCCAAGCCAGATCAAATTGTACTGTTGCTGAACAACTGTCAGTGAGCCAAGATATGCACATGCTTCCTCTCTCAAAAAAAAGTATATACTGCTTAGTGATTTAACAAGTGTGTGTATAGACAATCTTTCTTCCACTTTAGTGTTCTAGTCTGCCATCTTCATCCTCCTTGTTCCATATAAACCAACAAAACAATATGCTCCTCATTCACTTTACCTCTTATCCACCAAAACTCCAATAATCATCAACTTCACCTAATCTCAATACCTCAATAATACGTCGATACATATAAACCTCAGCACCAATATCATTTCACTTCCATAACAACTCTTTCCTCTAGTCAGTCTCCTCGAACAAGTACAGACAAAATCCTAGTGCAACTTCAATTCATCATCCCATACAATCCGAAGACACAGTGTCCACACACAACCTCTGTGTAATCCATCTGACCCAAATTTTCTACTCATTATAAATTATAAGATACATTTTGGTTCCTTGTCTATCATTAAATAAAAGAAATGCATACCTGACCTCTAACAGACTTTAGTTCGAATAACTCTCAGTAATTAAGTACGATTACGGAGTGTGAATGATCATAATATTTCACAGTGTGTACACCACCTCAAGAATCAAAGCAGAAGCAAACATGTGGAGTATTTTTGTGTCAAGTGTCACTTCCTATTTCAATTGCTCACGAAAAATGCAGTGTAATGACTGTCAATAGTCTATACCTAGTTTCGGTATGTCATGTCGTTAGCTTCCTTCCTAGTAACATAAATTTATACAGCTTCCCTAAAACCTCAGCTCATGTGACTTCTATGACGTTTCTTGTACTAATGTCGTTCGTCGAATTATAGCAGTTCATTTTCCTTATCTTAAAAATATAAGGCACTGAGCGTAAGCAAAACAAGCAATAGCGAGTAAATATACCAGTAGAGAACAGAATGTCAACAAGTGGATGCAGCACAATCCCTACAACGAGGCTCTGCCAAGCGAACAATCTATAATTAATACCACAGTGTAACCTAAACTCTATATTTGTACACAGTATATCAACATTTCTATATACTAGATTGAAGAGTAGTTATGACAACAAAACAGAAATGTGTAAATATGCAATCCATACGCACAGCAGCAAACATGCCTTACACAATAAACAGGTCATTAGCATCACATCGACATAAGCAAATAAATGTTCATATGTAATCTTAATAAGTACACATGAAGGCGCAAGCAGATAAATCACAAAGTATAACTTACATATCTAACCACATCAGCACAATTAATCAGGTGACAATTATAATTTAAATAAATAAGCACAGCAGGCACATAATAGAAAAATATGACATCAGTGAAAAAGCATAGCAGCCAAGCGATGCATAATATACACAAGTAATAACACTGTTCATTAATCAATAATTGTCAAAATCAGCAAATGTACACAAGCACGTCGCTTCACAAGTAAATTCATAGAACATGAAATTTAGCACAAAGTATGAATCACGTAATCGCAAGCAGCAAATTACGTCTAAAGTACGTACCTAAGTGGAATTATGTTACCTGAAAAATAAACTCAATCAATAGTTACCCAGCCGGCCGAAGTGGCCGTGCGGTTAAGGCGCTGCAGTCTGGAACCGAAAGGCCGCTACGGTCGCAGGTTCGAATCCTGCCTCGGGCATGGATGTTTGTGATGTCCTTAGGTTAGTTAGGTTTAACTAGTTCTAAGTTCTAGGGGACTAATGACCTCAGCAGTTGAGTCCCATAGTGCTCAGAGCCATTTGAACCATTTGAACCAATAGTTACCCTTTTTAGTTTATTACCTTTTTTTTTTTTTTCGAAATTACATTCTTCCTGAAATTTTCTCCATAGTAAGTCGTCTTAACGTCGGACATGCACAGAATTTACCTGAAGGTCTTAAATATTTTACACAACCGTATCCTGAAAAATACTGAACGTTAATAACATAATTTATAAACTCACCATAGCTTTATACAGAATTTAGTCGGAGAAATTAGACTGTGTATTTGTTTACGTCTGTCAGTGCATTCGCACTGAGCGCTCGATCAGCTGTAGGCGCGTGACGTAGAAAGTGATTGTTTGCGGTTAACGACTGCCTTGTGCGGCGCGCCGACTTGACTGTTGCTTTGAGTATGTGCCGCCGCCAAAACACAGCGCGGTATCCTTGTACTCTCTTCGTGTTTACATGTAGCTGTTGGTTTCTCAAAAGTATGTCATTCCACAAAAATTTTTACGTTGGATATATGATGTATTCCCTTAGAGCGCCGAGATTTAAGAGTTTCTACTTCAACAGTGTTATCATGAATAATTTTGCGAACTCTATACGGACCCTTATAAAGCAGAAAAAATTTGCGACACAAGCCTTTTCCTTTATGAGATAAACAATGGGACTTAATTAACACCTTCTGGCCAACTGACAAGATTTTTAAACGACCAGGACGTTTCGCTGATTTCTCTCTTCTAGCAGCCGCCGATGCAATATTTTGTAGAGCCAGGTTGACAATTTCAGAATGCCGCAGTTTCCGTGAAGGCGGAAAAGGAACGATTTCAGAAATGCGATTTGTTGGTACTTTATTTTTTAATATCAATAGAGGCGGTAAAGAAGTTGAGTCATTAGGAAGTTCATTCAGAATGTTTTGAAAAATATGAAGATACTGATCCCAAGTTCTGTGATTCTGATGACAATAAAGACGGCACAATTTATTGATTTCCTTCATCCATCTCTCTGAAGCATTAGATTGAGGGTGAAAAAGTGAAATGAAAATTGGTTTAATCTTCCGACGCCGTAGAGTACGAAGCCAAATTTTGGAGCGAAACTGTGATCCATTATCTGATATAACCTTATCAACATGACCAACTTCTTTAAGAAAATGTTTGATGAAAGCGTTAGATACTGAACGAGCTGTTGCTTTGCGTAACGGTGTAAAACACACATATTTTGATGTCAGTTCCACTGCTACGAAAATGTACGCAAAACCATTAGTAGAACGAACCACTGGACCGAACAAATCGACTGCAGCCATCTCCTTTAATTTCGCTGGAATGATAGGAAACAACGGTGCTCTGTGAGAAACTGTTGGCGGCTTAGCCTTTTGACATAATTTGCATTTGGCAAGAACAGATCGAATACGTTTTTCCATATTACTGAAATAGCAATTTTCTCGTAATTTATGAAAGCATTTTCTGGGACCAAAGTGCGCATAACTGAAATGTGTGTACCAAATCAATTTATTGACCCACTCATCAGGAATACAAACTAACCAAACAGAGTTGTCGACCGATTTCCGTTTAAAAAGAATGTCATTGCGAACTAAATAATACTGTCTGATCGCTACGCTTTCCTTTCTCCTCCACTTCTCCTTAATGTCCTTCCAGATTGGATCCTTATTTTGCTCCTTAGCGATGTCCTGGAGCGAAGACGAAATAAAGTTCTCAAACGCAACACCTTGAATGTACATCAAACAATAATGGTTTTCTTTGCCGTCCTCTTCGGCACTTTGTTTCAAACCCATAGGTGCACGTGATAAAGCATCAGCAACAATATTTGAAGATCCCTGTATGTAAACAATACTAAAATCAAATTCCTGTAGGTACAACGCCCATCGTGACAATCTGCCATGAGTTAATTTTGTCGACATAAGAAATTCCAGAGCTCGATGATCGGTGTAAACCTTAGTATGTCTGCCAAACAAAAATGTGCGAAATTTTGTGAAGGCCCATACAACAGCCAAAGCTTCAAGTTCCGTAATCGAATAATTCTTCTCTGATTTAGAGAGAACACGGCTTCCAAAGGCAACAGTTTTCTGTACTACAACGCCGTTTTCTTCTATCTCTTGAAATAAATGTGCACCTAGGCCTTTGTATGATGAGTCCGTCGCCAAACAAAAATCTTTAGATAAATCCGGATGTGAAAGAAGTGGGGCAGCAACTAAAGCATCACGAAGTTGTTCAAATTCTGACTGAGCTTCCTCATCCCAACACCAATTAGAATTTTTTCCAGATAATTCACATAAACGAGGTGTGGCCAAATTGTCCAATCTAACAAAGCGTCTAAGAAAATTACAGACACCAAGGAAACTACGAACATCACGTTTTGTGGTAGGAACAGCATAATTATGAATAGCGTCTAGTTTCTCTGGATCAGGGAGAATACCTTCTGTAGAAATAATGTGACCGAGAAATTTCACCTGAGAACGACCAAATTCAGATTTTTCCAAGTTCACTGTCATGCCAACTCGTGCAAAAATACGTAATAATGAATCCAAAATTTTGTTATGCTCACTCCAAGAACGTTTAGCAATAAGAATGTCGTCAACATAAGAAGTAATATTGTCACGAAGATAAACAGGTAAAATTTCATTTAAGCTACGAATGAATGCTGCTGAAGATACAGTAAGTCCAAACGGTAATTTCCAAAGTCACTTTTGGGTAAAATCGTCAAATTCGGTTATTGTTTACCTACTGTCTAGATAGATTGATAGCAGAAGAATTGTTTTTATAGATGCAAAGAATAGTGAAAGAGTAGGGAGCGGTGCAGAAAACTAAAAGGGAAATAGCACCACTACAGCTCGGGGCCCTGTGATCGCTACTGCACATATTCACTTAGTGTAGTGAATCCCCTGAGGACGTTAATAGCTGCACATGAATTTCAGTTTGTGACTCAGTGGCAAATCTGGCGGAAGTGCGCACGTAAATTGATCTAACCATGCACATGGATGTATGTCATTCTTGGAATTGCGAAAGATCTTAAATTTCCGAACAGTTAAAAAGTGTTTATAGTCAAAGCTTCCGCCTCGCGGCGACAAAGACCTACCGCGTCTGTCCCAGTCCGAATGTCGATTATTGTCAAGTTCCCGCGCCTGGCGCTCTCTTGTTACATCCCGTAAATGAAACAAATTACTTTCTTCAAAGCCCTCTGCTATCTGTGATACTAAAATTCGTCTGCTGTCTTTTCCTACGATTTCGCTTTCAATATATTTGTCTTGCTTTTGTAATGCCTCAAATTCCCTTTTGACGCGTTCATTAACTTTTCCTTGATTTTCAACATGCTTATTTATGTTCTGGTACTCTTCGGTTTCTGCAAATGGCAATGGTGCTGTATCATCTGAATCTCTGTCCCCATTTAAGTTAAGACTTGTCAATTTATCTGGAATCTCCTCAACTCTTTGCGATAAGTTTACGTCTTCCGTAAGTGTCGCGACTCGGGTTTCAGTATTAACACATTTGGTAGTTAACTGTTCATATTGTTGTGTTAGTTTATTTATTCTGTCATTTGGTACGGATTCCTCGATTCTCTCAAATATTTCTTCCTTATCGTGTGCACGTTGTAAATTTAACTCTGAAAATTTCTGTACTATCACGCGATCTCTCTCCTCCTGTTCTCTATCCTGTTCCCTTTGTCTAATCTCTACTGCAATTAATCTATTATTGTGAGCATTCAAAATCGGTTGTACTTCTTCTCTGATTTCTTTCTTTAATTCATCTTTCATATTTTTGAAACATGTCCCTATTCGTGAATCTAACCGTGTTTCCATTGTTTCCATCTCTGTTTTAATTGTGCCTATTTGTGATCCCAACTGTGATCCCAGTGAGTCTAACCGTGTTTCCATTGTTCCCCTATCTGTTTTTAATTCAGATCGTAACTGTGATCCCAGTGAGTCTAACCGTGTTTCCATTGTTCCCATCTGTGTTTTAATTGTTCCTATTTGTGATCCCAAATTTAATATTGCACCCATCAACTGCTCCATATTAGCTTGTTCGCAATTCCTTTCGCCCCTAACATTTCCCGCAAAACCAGTTTCATTCGTCATAGCTGTAAAGCTATCTGTGTTTGATGCTATTCCAGAATTTTCTATCGTTAATCTCGTATTCTGTGAATTTTCTGATTGAGAAAAATTTTGAAATGGTTCCGGACTACTTTCCCGACTTATTAAATTGATTTCCACTTCATTATTCAACATACTGTTCTCCTGTGTTGGCGAGTTCGCCATGTCAACAATTTCGTCATTCTCACTATTCATCATTTTTGCCTTTTTCATTGATCGCGTAATCATTTACAAAATATACAAAACTCGTCACTATATGAAAATTACACACAATGACTATCTCCAACAATACCCTTCACACGAAATGCTTCCCTCAAACACGATTAACGAACAATTGAAATAATTGCATTAAATTGTCAAACGCGTATACAAGGCAATAAAAATTAAATTTTGAAAAATACCATTAGAAGAATGCTAATTACCAAATCTACACATGCAATATAGACTACAATTACTAGACTACAAATTACTACAACAATACTACTGTCTACTATTTTTACAATCAGAAGAATTCCAAGGGACGATCCTGGCAGGGTCGCCACGTGCATGGGGGCTTAATTAAATGTAATGGAAATAATTTTAATTTTCAATCGCTGTACTGTCCGATTACGCAAGTCTCGTAAACGGTTGGCCCTGACTGTTATTGTTACGCAATCTGACTGCTTAGAACAATAACAAAGAATGAAATGGAAATTTTCATTAACACAATTAATTAATTAAGTCCCCAGCAACTATAAAACCTACGAAACCAAAGCACAAGTGTAACTGTTCTGTGTGTGGAAGTATGACTCAACGTACGCATCTGGCACGGTTCTTCTTCAATAACACAAGAATTTATAAATATCATTTATACTGAATTAATTAAAGAAAATAAGAATACCATAATTACTCAAGAAAACCAGAATTACACTCTAATACAAGAACACAAGCCAGATGCTTTGTTGACTGAACCTGTAATGACGCATTATTTAAAACATGGAAATAATGAAAAATAAATCAAGTTTCGTTACCTTCATATATTGACCAAAATCACTCTCATAATTACAATATATCTCCACACCGACTCGCTATTACCACATCTCAACAAGAACTTTTCAGTATCACATCTCAGCAAGCACTCCTTACTAGCACATCTGAACACGAACTGACTACTACGAGTCCTGGACAAGCACTGCCTTCTAGCACATCTCAATAATCACTTCCCGTGGAGGCGGCGGAACAATGCTCTCTAGCGATCTCTGGCGCTGTGGCTCAGTGTAGCCACCTTTCAGTACTTCAACCAACCTTTTTCTACTGGCGAAGTATGTTTGGAGCTTCTGTTTCAGAGCATTCTGGACACCGTCGCGCTTAACTCAGTAATTCAGTCAATGGCATTGCGTGTGAATTTATTTATAAGGATCATTACAGGTATTCAAAGCTGTTACCTACCGTGAATCTTTCAAAAAACCTACAGGTAGCAAATGAATGAGACATATACCCTGGATTCACATCACAATGATCTGAAGCCTGTTTCTGTAAATGTGTGCAGTATAGAAAACCTTTCATGATATTTTACACAGGGTGCCAAAAACATACTATTCTCTCATAATTCACACGTTCAGTATATCGTATTAGAGATGTCTCGTTCATCCTGGCTTTCCTAAAGGGAGCTATAATTATTTGGCTGACGATATTATAGTACACCTTGAAAACCCAACACATTTGGAGGCTTTCAAGTTCTGGTAATTTCTCTACGTAACTAGATATAGCCCTAAACGCTGAGCAGTGCCATGAAAACGCTACTGATAATTCCGACGACGGGCATCCAGTAAGTACTGTTTACTGCTACAGTAAGGCGTGATTTGCATGAAACGTAATAGGTTACATGTCCCTAAGATCAACTCCACATTTTCTTTGCTAACGTGTTACTCGTTACCGCCCACTCAAACGCAATGTTTAGCATTTATGCTCCAGACTTACAGCGTGGAGTGACTGCTGATTCTTATTTCATTTTTACTGTTCAACCACGAAGTGAAACCAGCTGGAGCGACAAAATGTCGAGTTGTTGGAATAGCTTTCTACATTTTTTTTTTCAGGCGTCACGCACTGGTGACCACTGTCTCTGCAGCTGCTGTTTGTTCGCTGCCCATGTAGAAAAATATTCAAGCGGCTTAGCAGGGCATAAAACTTTCGCCAGGAAGCAGACTGTGAGCTGAAACGCAGGTGCTCCTAGACGTTAGAAAGAACATTACTCGGCGTTATTAAGTTACTGACATCTCCGCTATGAAAGCTGAGAAATAATACGCGAAGTTAACAAAACAGCGGAACACGTAAATTTTGTGTTTCAACAGATGACATTTGTGCGTTCCAAAGTAATCTGAGATAAAAAGAGAGGAAGCCTGGTTGCAGAACAACTCTTCGTGCGTCTGATAATTCTTATTACACCTTTATCTATATCTACACTCCGCAAGTGACTCTACGGTGTTTGATGGAGAGTACTTGGCCTCGCTATATGTCCCCTTCTCTGTTCCATTCGCGATTGTGCGTGAGGATCACCAGTGTCGATAAACCTGCATCTGAGGCCGAATCTAACCGATTTTCTCGTACCGATCACTTGCCAAGACGTAATTCTACACATAGAGAGGGTTAAAAAGATATGGAATTACCGATTACACAACATATTACCAAGACCAATACAGTGTAAGAAACACGTCAGAATGGATAAATAGAAGTCTTGTATCGATTCTAAAGTGGATTGTATACCATTCGTCCAGGAAAACAGTGGCAAGTTAGGTAACGACGATGGAAGTGAATAGCGGTCAGTCATCCTTCTCTAAAGTTCACCATAGAGGCTATTAATATTGAGGTATCGCAATTACAATGCATTGGGCAGACGTGAAAATCCACTCTCGTACTCACATTACCAGTCCAGGACGATGGGGTCTGTGTCGTCTTCGACCACACATCACCACTGGGGAACAAACACTGAACTGTGCGATGCACCTGATCAACCAAAATGGTCACATAATCCTTGACAGTAATGTGGCCTTGCCGAGTAACCGTGGCGCCCATGGAATACCACGATATGGCTGCCAGAATCATCACTGAACCCCCGCCGTACTTCACCCTTGGGAGGTAACCTCGGCCAGAAGTTGGATACGGTGTGAAAAGGGCCCATACGACCAAATGACCGTCTTCCATTCATCCACAGTCAAGGTTTTCATAGCTTCAGCAGCACGTTTTCCTGTTACGGGTTTTGTATCACTGATTTTGGAATTCCAGCTTGCCTTGGAATTCCCTTTTTATGGAGCTCCCTTCGTGTTGTTTTGGTGCTGACAGATTCCACGACAGCATCATCCAGTTGTGCAGTAACTTTAGCAGTTGTCGTTCTCTTGTTTTACGTAACAATGCTCTTCAGTGACCGTCTGTCACGATAACTCAACACACACGTTCTTCCGCTTTGGGATTTATGTTTCTCTGAATGCGGTACAAATCGTCCGTACGGTGCCTCTTGACACACCAAACGCTTCGGCTACCCCTATACAAGTACTAACAATTTTCCCGCATTGGATTTCATTTATCTGCGATAAGATACATTCACAATTACGGAAACTACTGTTATGACCATGGCTGACACCTGCAATGTGCTGAGGACTGAGGACAGTGCACAGGTGCTGTTGGTGGTCAAGTAAAACAGCGCAACTTGCAGGCTTGCCTAGCATCTGCATTTATGTTCAAGCACGCCTATTTCGCGGTGTTTCAGTATTTTTGGCCGACCCCTGAACATCTACATACATACTCTCTAAACCAATGTGCGGTGCATGGCTGACGTTGCTTAGTGTTGTATTACATGTTAATCTTTCTTTTCATGCCGTTTGTGTACTGTACTCTGGATGGATGTTTGACCGAATATCTCTGTGGGCGATGTAAAATCTTGTCTTCACGGTTCCTATGGGAGCGACACGCAAGAGTGTGAAGTATACTTCGCAATTATTCACTTAATACTGTATCTTGAAACCTTCTACGTAGGCATTACCAGGATTATTCGGATCTATCATCAAGCGACAGCCATTTGAGATTTTCAACATTTCTGAGGCACATTTGTTAGTAAAACAAACCTCTGACTGTGCCTGCCGTCCTTCTTTGCAGACTTTCAACGTCCCATGTTAGTCCTATTTGGTATAGGTTATATAAAGGGCTATTACAAATGATTGAAGCGATTTCATAAATTCACTGTAGCTCCATTCATTGACATATGGTCACGACACACTGCAGATACGTAGAAAAACTCATAAAGTTTTGTTCGGCTGAAGCCGCACTTCAGGTTTCTGCCGCCAGAGCGCTCGAGAGCGCAGTGAGACAAAATGTCGACAGGAGCCGAGAAAGCGTATGTCGCACTTGAAATGCACTCACATCAGTCAGTCATAACAGTGCAACGACACTTCAGGACGAAGTTCAACAAAGATCCACCAACTGCTAACTCCATTCGGCGATGGTATGCGCAGTTTAAAGCTTCTGGATGCCTCTGTAAGGGGAAATCAACGGGGCGGCCTGCAGTGAGCGAGGAAACGGTTGAACGCGTGCGAGCAAGTTTCACGCGTAGCCCGCGGAAGTCGACGAATAAAGCAAGCAGGGAGCTAAACGTACCACAGCCGACGGTTTGGAAAATATTACGGAAAAGGCTAAAGCAGAAGCCTTGCCGTTTACAATTGCTACAAGCCCTGACACCCGATGACAAAGTCAAACGCTTTGAATTTTCGGCGCCGTTGCAACAGCTCATGGAAGAGGATGCGTTCAGTGCGAAACTTGTTTTCAGTGATGAAGCAACATTTTTTCTTAATGGTGAAGTGAACAGACACAATGTGCGAATCTGGGCGGTAGAGAATCCTCACGCATTCGTGCAGCAAATTCGCAGTTCACCAAAAGTTAACGTGTTTTGTGCAATCTCACGGTTTAAAGTTTACGGCCTCTTTCTCTTCTGCGAAAAAAACGTTACGGGACACGTGTATCTGGACATGCTGGAAAATTGGCTCATGCCACAACTGGAGACCGACAGCACCGACTTCATCTTTCAACAGGATGGTGCTCCACCGCACTTCCATCATGATGTTCGGCATTTCTTAAACAGGAGATTGGAAAACCGATGGATCGGTCGTGGTGGAGATCATGATCAGCAATTCATGTCATGGCCTCCACGCTCTCCCGACTTAACCCCATGCGATTTCTTTCTGTGGGTTATGTGAAAGATTCAGTATTTAAACCTCCTCTACCAAGAAACGTGCCACAAATGCGAGCTCGCATCAACGATGCTTTCGAACTCATTGATGGGAACATGCTGCGCCGAGTGTGGGAGGAACTTGATTATCGGCTTGATGTCTGCCGAATCACTGAAGGGGCACATATCGAACATTTGTGAATGTCTAAAAAAACTTTTAGAATTTTTGTATGTGTGTGCAAAGCATTGTGAAAATATTTCAAATAATAAAGTTATTGTAGAGCTGTGAAATCGCTTCAATCATTTGTAATAACCCTGTATATATATATATATATATATATATATATATATATATATATATATATATATATATATATATATATATATATACAGGGTTATTACAAATGACAGCAAAGGACCTGGAAGAGCAGTTGAACGGAATGGACAGTGTCTTGAAAGGAGGATATAAGATGAACATTAACAAATGCAAAACGAGGATAATGGAATGTAGTCAAATTAAATCGGGTGATGCTGAGGGGATTAGATTAGGAAATGAGACACTTAAAGTAGTAAAGGAGTTTTGCTATTTAGGGAGTAAAATAACTGATGATGGTCGAAGTAGAGAGGATATAAAATGTAGACTGGCAATGGCAAGGAAATCGTTTCTGAAGAAGAGAAATTTGTTAACATCGAGTATAGATTTAAGTGTCAGGAAGTCGTTTCTGAAAGTATTTGTATGGAGTGTAGCCATGTATGGAAGTGAAACATGGACGATAACCAGTTTGGACAAGAAGAGAATAGAAGCTTTTGAAATGTGGTGCTACAGAAGAATGCTGAAGATAAGGTGGGTAGATCACGTAACTAATGAGGTATTGAATAGGATTGGGGAGAAGAGAAGTTTGTGGCACAACTTGACTAGAAGAAGGGATCGGTTGGTAGGACATGTTTTGAGGCATCAAGAGATCACAAATTTAGCATTGGAGGGCAGTGTGGAGGGTAAAAATCGTAGAGGGAGACCAAGAGATCAATACACTAAGCAGATTCAGAAGGATGTAGGTTGCAGTAGGTACTGGGAGATGAAGAAACTTGCACAGGATAGAGTAGCATGGAGAGCTGCATCAAACCAGTCTCAGGACTGAAGACCACAACAACAACAACATTACAAATGATTGAAGCGATTTCACAGCTCTACAATAACTTTATTATTTGAAATATTTTCACAATGCTTTGCACACACATACAAAGGCGTAGGTAAAGCAGGTGGAAGATTACAGTTCGTTGGCAGGATACTGGGAAAATGCAGCCACTCTACAAAGTAGACTGTTTACAAAATATTAGAACGTCCTGTCTTAGAGTATTGCCCAACGTATATATTTCACGTATTCACGTTGGACAATATTCTAAGACAGGATGCTCTAATGGTTCAAATGGCTCTGAGCACTGTGGGACTTAACTTCTGAGGTCATCAGTCCCCTAGAACTTAGAACTACTTAAACCTAACTAACCTAAGGACATCACACACACCCATACCCGAGACAGGATTTGAACATGCGACCGTAGCAGTCGCGCAGTTCCAGACTGTAGCACGTAGAACCGCTCGGCCACTCCGGCCGGCGATGCTCTAATATTTTGTAAACAGTCTACTTTGTAGAGTGGCTGCATTTTCCCAGTATCCTGCCAACGAACTGTAATCTTCCACCTGATTTACCTACGCCTTTGTCCATGTGATCGTCCCATTTCATGTCTCTACAAATTACTATAGACAGGTGTTTGTATGAGTTGACTGATTCCATTCGTGACTTAGAGATGTTGCTCTTGTTACGGCACAGAGCAGTAAGGGGAAAAAATTTTCAAAAATTGTATTAAACGTCTCTCACACTGCCACAGGCAAATTCAAGTCATGTCAGAGACAGAGGTGGAAGAAGGAAGCGAGCCAGTATGTTACAAGTGTGTCAGGTCGACCGCACTGTCTGCCGAGTAAAGGTACGCATTCAGAAGAAAGTAAACTGCGACAGAAAAGCAAAGGAAGCGAGACAAGCTCATTCGTTAGTTCGTAAGACATGCTGCAAGAGACTCTAGCTCCTTCACAACAGCTCACTGCGAGGGACCGACACAGCATTTTACAGCCAGTCAAGTGAATATAGCGGAATAAGGAGCACACATTCGGCCACTACGAACCGAGCCTTGCCATCACAGCGTCACGCTAGCTTCCTTTAAATACTCCACCTCTCGTCATCGAGTTGATCGTTGGAATCGATGTCAATCGCAGTTATGGCACTCGATTCCATGATTGCGATACTGTAGAGAATCTATGTACTAGGTACTTCAGCACAGTCTATGAACTAGCCAAAGTTATACTCAAGATGGTGGCCACCACCTGATGAACTTCACGCTGCTCGCCACTTACCATCTACTGAAGGAAAACTGTCTTCCGACAACACCACATCGCAGAGTGCCGCCAATACCGGACTTCAACGTAGAAGCCAGCAACAGGCTGTCTTGGGGGGCCACGTACCTGTTTAACATTCAGGCCTTCGGAGGCTGAAATCTACAAGGGGTGTGGAGGAGATCAACCGACCGCACGACCACCTACACCAGGTACATCGCGGATGAGTCATCAAGGGTCACCGCAGATTTCAGAGTGGGACTGAGCACACTTCAGAATCGAGCGCGAGAACACTTTGTGCCAGGCAACGGCTGTGTCTGCAGTTCTCCACGAGGCTATCTCCTGGGCCTACAAAAGCTGAACCGACTCGACCGACGTCAGATAGAATCCAGCTCGCAGCTGAAAGAGCATCAACCGAGGCTGGTGCGGAAGAAGGACGACCTGTAAACATTGCGAATAAATAACTGAACTATAATAATGTTCTACTAGCGTCGTTGATGCTTCACAGGTTCCCAACAGTTATCCTGACTTCATTCTGACGCATCCCCACTCGGACCTCTGTGCAGTCATAGAATGTTGGTTTTCTGCTCTTTGCAAAGTGTACGGTTTTACATTTCTGTACAGTTAAAGCAAGTTACCAGTCTTTCCCACACATTTAAATCCTATGAATGTCTGATTATTTGTGCAGTACAGCGTAGGTAAATGCTTTATCTGAAAAAGCTAGTCCCAGTCTCAATGACTAATTCTTTGTGCTTTGCACTGATAAATGCATCCTCTGAGAAGTGTTAGAGGTCATTATTAATATTGTCTACCAGATCATTAATGTACCAAAGGAAGAATAAGTGTTGCAATACACGAGCGAAGTTACTTCTGCTTCCGTCAATGACTCTCTGTCGAAAATAATATGCGGCTTCCTTCCCCTCAGTACGTCCAGAAATGGTATTTGCTATCCCATACTTTTCTTAATAACCGTTGATGCGGAAGTCACGCAATACAGCATCCTGCTGTTTGTTTTGATGCGTGTGTTTCAAGATGTCCAACGAGAAAATAGAGAGTTAGGCCTCTTATGACCATCGTTTTCGGAACGCAAACTGGTAAGTATGGAGGAATGTCGTATTGTTCGCGGTACCTCACTGTCTTTGAGCTCAGACTACTTTTATACATTTTGTGTCAGAGCTGACAGCATATCGGCAACGGATGGTTCAACCATATGGTAGCCACGACAGCCCACAGCCCACTTGCACACACACCGTCTCTTCAAATTGCCATTTCGTAAAGCGGTGACTAAATTTGCTGATACTATCGCATCACTTACATTTCTCCCATGACGAGGCAATAATTAATAAATGACTGTAAATGAACAGAAATATGAGAGGATTAAGAAAAGTATGACTAGAGCTGCAGCGGGCTATTAGTTCGACCCTCAACATCATCAAAACGGATTCGCAGTTGAGCTTACCGCATGCCTACGTTCGACTCATGCGCATCACTAGATTTCTCTTCAGTTTCTCTTTATCGAATACTTGGATTCAAAATATCGAATACTTGGATTGAAAAAATGCGGAGCATTAAAGGTCCCCGTGCTGTTCAAAATAATTTCTCTAGCAGTCGCGTCAAGAGTTTTAAGGAAACCAAGCAAAGTGAAAATAAGACTCACCGATTGTTCGTTTGAGCTCCACCTCTCCAGAATACGAAACCAGTGTCTTAACACCACTTCCACACCGCTCTGTTAATATTGCGCAAATGTGAAGAAACCTGTGTAATGGAGAACACGTTTCTTAACTCTACGAGTTACCAGCTGATCGTCGACTCCACCTCTCCCCTGCTTCGCTTGTCCCTTCTCGAAATCGCCACTTCTCAGGGGCGGTCTGTCGCCACCAAAACTGGCGAACTATATTGTGAAGCCTGACTGCGTTTTTTCAGAGAAGCGTAATCTACATGCTATCTTCACCAATTATTTTTTTCTGCTATAGTAGAACGTTAATAGTGTGCTATCTTTCATCTGGTTGCTTACATGTCAACGCAATTTTTTTCCCATTTTTGTTAGCGATTTAAATTTAAATCTCATTGTAGCTCAATCTTAGCGTCCGCCCGTCTTGGTTATACACGTCAACCGTGTGTTCTAACATACAGATCCTGACACTATGCCTACATCTCACGTAATAATTTGTATTTCAAGACGTTCATATCTGATGTTTGAACATACCTCCACTAAAATTTAAATTAAGGGCAAATGCAACTACAGAAAATGAGACGTAACGAAGAGATCTACGAAAATATCAGAAATAATGGCAAGCAAAGATTAACCTGCCTGGAAAAATTATGCCGAATGAATGAGAACGGATAAACGAAATAAATATTCCTGCATATCTGAAAAAAATCGACAGGAGCGTTGAGCACAGAAATTAAAAATCAACTACAAACAAACAACATCAAACAATCGTAAATAAGGGGAAAAAATCGTTTAAAGAATAAAATATTAAATTTAGACGATTTTCGAGACAGAAGATATAAAGAAATTGGGAACAACTTTGACAGAAGGAAGGAAAAAACGAAATGTGGAGAAGATGCAAGGGTCCTGGAAAACTTCACTGAAGCGCCAAATAAACTGTTATAGGCATGCATATTCAAATACAGAGATATGTAAACAGGCAGAATACGGCGCTGCGGTCGGCAACGCCTCTATAAGACAACAAGTGTCTGGCGCAGTTGTTGGATCGGTTACTGCTGCTACAATGGTTGCTTGTCAATATTTAAGCGAGTCTGAACGTGGTGTTATAGTCGGCGCACGAGTGATGGGACACAGAAACTATGAGGTAGTGATGGTTCAGATGGCTCTGAGCACTGTAGGACTTAACATCGGAGGTCATCAGTCCCCTAGAACTTAGAACTACTTACACCTAATTAACCTAAGGACATAACACACATCCATGCCCGAGGCAGGATTCGAACCCGCGACCGTAGCAGTTGCGCGGTTCCGGACTGCGCGCCTAGAACCGCTCAGCCACCGCGGCCGGCAGGTAGTGATGAAGTGGGAATTTTTGCATACGACCCTTTCACGAGACTAGTGTGAATATAAGGAATCTGGTAAAACATGAAATCCCCAACGTCGCTACGGCCGGGAAAAGAACGGGACCATCTACTACCGTAGAGAATCGTCGAAAGTGACAGAAGTGCAACCCTTCCGCAAATTGCTGCCGATTTCAATGCTGGGCCATCAGTAAGTGCTAGCATACGTACTATTCAACGACACATCATCGATATGGCCTTTCGGAGCCAAACGCTCACTAATGTACCCTTGACAACTGCACGACTCAAAGCTTTATGCCCTGCCTGGACGCGTCAACAACGGCGTTGTACTGATGACTGGAAACGTATTGCCTGGTCGGAGGAGTCTCGTTTCAAATAGTATCGAGCAGGTGGATGTGTACGGGCATGAGATTACGTCATGAATCCATGGACCCTGCATGTCAGTAGGGGACTTGTAACACCATAGCTCTAATACACCACGGATTAATTTTGCCTTTTGCTTTGGTTTAATGTTATAACATTATCTGCAAATGTGTTTGAATCGATAACATGAAATTGTATACTCCTTTCTTTGTTAAAACTTTGATGTTGTGGTTTGATTATATCCATTGTAGTATATCTGTCATTTAAATTCTTTGTCCCATTTGGAGGGAACAAAACTTACTACACTCCTGGAAATTGAAATAAGAACACCGTGAATTCATTGTCCCAGGAAGGGGAAACTTTATTGACACATTCCTGGGGTCAGATACATCACATGATCACACTGACAGAACCACAGGCACTTAGACACAGGTAACAGAGCATGCACAGTGTCGGCACTAGTACAGTGTATATCCACCTTTCGCAGCAATGCAGGCTGCTATTCTCCCATGGAGACGATCGTAGAGATGCTGGATGTAGTCCTGTGGAACGACTTTCCATGCCATTTCCACCTGGCGCCTCAGTTGGACCAGCGTTCGTGCTGGACGTGCAGACCGCGTGAGACGACGCTTCATCCAGTCCCAAACATGCTCAATGGGGGACAGATCCGGAGATCTTGCTGGCCAGGGTAGTTGACGTACACCTTCTAGAGCACGTTGGGTGGCACGGGATACATGCGGACGTGCATTGTCCTGTTGGAACAGCAAGTTCCCTTGCCGGTCTAGGAATGGTAGAACGATGGGTTCGATGACGGTTTGGATGTACCGTGCACTATTCAGTGTCCCCTCGACCATCACCAGTGGTGTACGGCCAGTGTAGGAGATCGCTCCCCACACCATGATGCCGGGTGTTGGCCCTGTGTGCCTCGGTCGTATGCAGTCCTGATTGTGGCGCTCACCTGCACGGCGCCAAACACGCATACGACCATCATTGGCACCAAGGCAGAAGCGACTCTCATCGCTGAAGACGACACGTCTCCATTCGTCCCTCCATTCACGCCTGTCGCGACACCACTGGAGGCGGGCTGCACGATGTTGGGGCGTGAGCGGAAGACGGCCTAACGGTGTGCGGGACCGTAGCCCAGCTTCATGGAGACGGTTCCGAATGGTCCTCGCCGATACCCCAGGAGCAACAGTGTCCCTAATTTGCTGGGAAGTGGCGGTGCGGTCCCCTACGGCACTGCGTAGGATCCTACGGTCTTGGCGTGCATCCGTGCGTCGCTGCGGTCCGGTCCCAGGTCGACGGGCACGTGCACCTTCCGCCGACCACTGGCGACAACATCAATGTACTGTGGAGACCTAACGCCCCACGCGTTGAGAAATTGGCGGTACGTCCACCCGGCCTCCCGCATGCCCACTATACGCCCTCGCTCAAAGTCCGTCAACTGCACATACGGTTCACGTCCACGCTGTCGCGGCATGCTACCAGTGTTAAAGACTGCGATGGAGCTCCGTATGCCACGGCAAACTGGCTGACACTGACGGCGGCGGTGCACAAATGCTACGCAGCTAGCGCCATTCGACGGCCAACACCGCGGTTCCTGGTGTCTCCGCTGTGCCGTGCGTGTGATCATTGCTTGTACAGCCCTCTCGCAGTGTCCGGAGCAAGTATGGTGGGTCTGACACACCGGTGTCAATGTGTTCTTTTTTCCATTTCCAGGAGTGTATATATAATTGTAATTTCTGTGTGAATAATTTTTTGTAGAAATGTCAATATGTGCAAATGTTCTGTTTTATTTAATCTATTTGGTTGCTGTTATGTAAACTGCTGATCCTCACTTAGGGTTCTTAGTTAGTTTGTATATAAAAGTTGTAGTGGTTCCCCTCGGGAACGGAACTGTGTAGCGCGCGCAAATTGTGGTTGGCCTAGGTAGAAAAGGTGGAACAAGAGTCAGTCGGGGACGAGCTACCAAACTGTGCACTGCCATCTAAAAGATGCATATTGTGCTGGTTTCGAGAGAGGCTTTTTGTGCTACTTTCCAATGCCTCGGATGGATGGATAAATAGCTGGAACTATTCTGGAATTTGTATCTATCATCGCCACCAAGAAATGACAGAGTCCAGCAATTCTACCTGCAATTCCACCTACCAACATGCAATCGCCACCTCATTGCGCAGTCACTGCAATGGAGCACTACAGTAATGTACAGTGAAGGATCAGCTTAATGGATGTGTTAGTGTGCTCAAATATAAGGTAATTTATATCTGAATTTATGTACCTACCTTGATTTTTCTCCTCATCATAACACCTTTCAGGTTCCTCTCCGTTTGAACTAAAGTGATTTCCGAGTGTCCTTATTGAAAGAACATTAAAGCCCAGTGTTTTGCTAATTGATGCCTCTTGAACATAGTAAAAAGAAAGTTAAAGTTAATGTGGCAAGAGAGTGAGTTAAAGTTAATGGTGCTTGATGAAAATAATTTTCCTAGTAAAACTGCTTATTAATGTGTTGTTGCCAACTTCAAATTAAAAGTTCTTAAGACTGAGGCTTATAAAGTTTTGCTTAGTAAATGTTCACATTACTGCCTGTTGTAAATCGCAGAAGGTGAGTCAGTATCTTACATATATGTTAATTTTGTGTCTCACTGTAGTAAAAGTGGAAAACTGCAGTTGTGAAACGTTATATACTCATGTTTGCTAAGTGTTTGTCTCTCTTGTGTATTAGAAGTGCATATTAATAGTATAACAGGACCCACAGTTTGTCTATTGTGTTAATGCTCGGTAACAAGTAACGGAAAGACCACTAATTAGGAAAACCATAATTTCGTTATTCAAATGATAGTGAGAAGCAACCTGTTAGTGGATTCCAGTTAACTTTCATTTTAAATAGTAAAGTATTTAACTGAGAGAGACTTAACCTACGTACAATTTATGATCCTGTAGTGAATGTTAATAGTAATGATATAAAGACCATTCAGTTTGAATAAGTCCTGAAAGCAATAGAGTGTTTCGGTATCTGTTATATGTTTGCAAATAGTTTGTGCTGCTCTAGCTGCTAGCTTCAATCTTACCGTAAACATATGTATGTGTCAGAGTTCATTGCACTCGCGTGTGATCAATTATAGGTAGTGTTTATCCGTTAAAGTTACTCATACCTACTTTCTTAAACGAGAACGTTAATCTTTCTCTTGCCTAATTAGGCTGGCGACCGTTTTCCTTATTCTTTAAACAGTGTAGTTAGGCAAAAATATTGTTTGTTACTGTTCGAATATTTACATAATTCTGACTTTCATTTCCGATAAGCCATTTCCGTTAGGTACAACACGGTCAACCTAGCAAAATTCCTCTCAGAGGGAAACACTGTTCTGTTGCGTTATAACATAATTGCTTTAATAAGATTGTTTTATTTCTCAACCTGCCTCCAGCTTCGAGTTTATGGTGTAGCTGTAGCAGACAGGAGTGTTATACGTGGCTTTTCCGTGACAGGACTACTTTGTTCTGTTGGGGCATAGTACCTAATAAGCCAAACTGGTAATTGACTGCATAAGCTACGTAAATGCGGTTGCAGTGTTATAGACTGTCCAAGCTGTTGGAGGCTCTGTAATGGTGTGGCTCATGTGCAGATCGATTGATATGGGACCCCTGATACTTCTAGATACGACTCTGGCAGGTGACACGTACGTAAGCATCCTTTCTGATCACCTGCATCCATTCGTGTGCATTGTGCATTCCGACGGACTTGGGCAATTCTAGCAGGACAATGCAACACCCCACACCACCATAATTGCTACAGAGTGGCTCCAGGAATACTCTTTATCAGTTTAAACACTTCCGCTAGCCACCAAACTCCCCAGACATGAACATTATTGAGCGTATCTGGGATGTCTTGCAACATACTGTTCAGAAGAGATCTCTACCCCCTATGGACAGTCTCTATGCACAGTCGTGCAGGATTCGTGGTGTCTGTTCCCTCCAGAACTATCTCAGGCATTAGCCGAGTCCATGCCACGTCGTGTTGAGGCATTTCTGCGTGCTCGCGGGTTCACAACACGATATTAGGCAGGTGTACCAGTTTCTCTGGCTCTTTAGTGTATAAATAGAAACGTTTCTTTGTAGTACATTCCTTCTATTCTGTACAGAGGTTCCTCACAGTACTCGATAACTTTTCCTTGTAATGCGTTGTTTATTCATATATTCTGTCACAATTTTGTTCATGTTTTATTAAAATTTAAGAATCTTTGATTTTTTTGAAAAATTTTGTAATCAGCCGTGCGTAAAGTACGTATATACTGATTCCATGACCCGGAAGTTTTGGCTCGCATTGTTCCACGGAAACTCATAAACAAATAAATAAAAATAAATTTTCCTTTCCGGAGGAAATAGTTAAGAACATAGAAAACCTGAACAGGTACTTCCAAATAGCTGGGTCTCGTTTCCAGGCAGTAGCTTTTTCGGACCGCTACAGCAATTACTGTGAGTTGGAAAGAGACAGTTCGGTAGAAAACTAGTGCCAACCTGAGCGTTCTATTCTTGCAAATTAGGACGCATGGTCCCAGCTAGCTCCAACTATCGCACTAGACCAACTGATGCTTAGGTTTCCTGTCTTCTGTGACTCAATGAATGAGCTCATGGGGACCGGTGCGTTCTCTAACCGTACAGATGCGTGACATTTCTGCCTGTGCTTGGCAGGTTACACGCAGTGTTGCTCTAACCGGTCTGTTTCTTTATTCGTGCTACTTTTTATGATCTCATACCTTTGCCCAAAGCTGGCGTAATTCTTGCAACATAGTATTCCTGATTCAATACAAAGTGTACAAAAAAGGTTTTTCGCCGACGTGTTGCATTGGCTGGTACGTAAACCAGTCACGAGCAGGGGTGGTATTAAATACTAAAATGAAGAAGCGTAAATCAGCCAGGCACTTGTAACCTCCCCCTCACTTATCGACCTTAATGACAGTGAAAAATTAAACCGCGTGCACCTAATGGAAATTTGGGAAAAGCAATCGGCACCGAAGTTAATTTGTCGGTAAAGAGGGAGGAAAGGGTTACATCTTGGTGAAAGGAAAAATGCAAATGAAACTGGTGGAAATTAATTTTGAAAAGGGGTAAAGTTAATAAAGAAAGTAAATGTGCGGCCGTTACTTTAACAATTAACTAGCGGTAATTAGATATTTGAGATTTGGGGGAAATTACGGTCTCCAGTCCTAAGGACAATTACTATAGTAACTGAAAAAGAAAGGTTATTACACATATAATTAGCACTAGAAGCGTGGCAACTGAAGGTTGACACGTGTATTGTGAAAACTGAAAGTTTGTCAGAAGTAATAAATTTCGCTACACTCTGACTTAATTTAGCAAAATAACAAATAAAACCGGAAAATCGAAAGTTAATTTAGTGACTGAAGTTAATAGTGAGCTTTCTTTCTGAAGCACATCGAAATTCAGTAAAATACGGTTAGTCTTGGGCTACCTCAACAATCATTTCAAAAGCTACTTGAATCTACGCAATTTAGAAATAAGAGATTTAACTTTGAACTTGAATTAAATGATTTTGAACAATTAACAATAGTAAAATTTAGTACGTACCAAGCTCAGCTGCAGTCACAGGTAAGCTAAAATACGGCAACAAAACTCGCACTCTTAATTTGTGCTTGTGTAATGTAAATATTGAAGCCAGCTATGAATACTTTAACTGAACTTTGAAATTAAAGCAGTGAAGTCGAATTATATTACTTTAATGCCGGCGTTTGAATTTCAAAGACACTCGGGTTCATTTCGGAAAAGGAATGGACCCTGCTTGGCAATGCAATTGGGACAATGAACAACAAAGGTTCATGCTAAGTTGCTATAATTTCGTAATGCAACAATTTTAAAAGCTGAAGTCTGCCACACAGTTCTGAAACTTTACGTGCTTTTAGCCTTCCTTGTTGGTTGATTGAAGGTTTGAAGCCGTCGATCGAGGAGGTGGCGACAGTCACTCATTGTCGGCCGTCGCTGTTGCAGAAGCTGGATGCTGGCGCGCCTTCTTCTCGACACGGTCACCAGGCGAAACGGGCTCTTGATGCGCGCCAGCTAATGCTTCCCGTCCGCGACACCGTGTCACAAACTATCATAGCAAGTCGAGCGCAATTACATGCTGCCCAACCCCGAAAGCGCGGCAACTCGCGGGAGCGTCACACAACACACCTGCTCCACTGCACTACTCCTGCCAGACACTCTCTGCCCGCGCTCCACGCGACAGAGTTAACACTACCTCGTTCTTCACACGAGCTATCGATGTATTCGTTCGATAGCATAGTTTTCCCTAGGCCAGACCCAGCGTATAAATACAAATAATATTCACAAAACAAACCAATTATACATCGACATAAATGCATATATTAAAACAATTCCAATATATAAATACACAGAAATGTTATATCTTCAGGTAACAAAATAAGGAAAAAATTATGGTACAATAGATGGAAATAGGAGGATATGCATTTCCGGCGTTACACGTGCCCCACATTGTCTGAGGATGTTCGTGTAACCTAAACAGACTCAGAAAATGTCCCTAAAAAGAAACAGCGGAAATGCATATGCTCAAAACATCAACAAAATTTAGCATTCGTCTAATTAAGCATAAATCAATGTTTAGACCATAATAATTGAGTCTGTCATCTTGATCAAAATAAAACAGGTTGATAACATATTAAAAGTCATAGAAAACAAAGAAAATAGTTTAGCTATTCTAAATCGTCAAAATTCCTAACAGTATCAAGAAATGGAATTCTATTTACAAAATTAACCAGAGTACATGGTCATAAAAAACAGGTAGATCAAAATACGCAAATTAATAATTAATTACATAGAATACACATTTTATGTAACCTTTTCATAATTAATATTCTCGACATGAGAGTCCACTTAACGCTAAACAAGAAAATAATATTCAGCAGATCTAAAAAAACATAAATATTGACAGCAGAATTCTTTCACATCAGCCGTCCGGGAAGAAAAACTATTCCGCCTTTCGTACTCGCAAGTACAAAGAATGCCGACAGCGGCACAAGAGCCGACAGCGGCTCCGCCTCGCCAGTATTGTTGTGCCCGCCTGTGCGGCACGCTTGATCTCACTCGCCTCTGTAACGGCATTTCCAGAACGTCCGTTTCACTGAATTCTTTCGGAAAAGCTCACTCCCGAGTAATCTCAAGGAGTCCATTAACACTATCACAGTGGACAACTCAACACTGTCCATCTTCACACGCATGTACTAGACTGAAACTTAAAACAGCGTCTAAGCACATCGGCAATGACTAGTAAAACACATATTCATGAAATCTTACAGCTAGTTACAAAATCATATTTACATTGCTTAATCTACTGTGACTCAGCTGAAAACTTAAACTAGCAGCTTGGATTTTTCAATTGATAAATAATCACTCTCTCTTAAATCATTTAGTAAAAATTAATTACTTATTAATTACAACTTCTTTAATGTCCTCTTGGTCAGGCAAAAGCATGGCAATCTAGCAAATCGTTTAAATCTTACACTCTATATTTACATATTGTACAAATTACCCATTCTGTGGTATTAATCAATCCTAGGTTGGTACAATTTCAAGTCTACAATGTTCCGTATACCTAATAGTTTTCCAGAGCTTGGATACTCTAAGCAATAAGCATTTGTGTGAGGTATACCAATGACTTTATATGGTCCATTATAAACAAACTTAAATTTAGAGATTTCATTGTCTATCTCGCTGATTTCTCATGAGCTTTTACAAGTACTAAGCCTCCGATTGCAAACTTAGCAAAACGCGCTTTAGCGTCATGACGACGTATGCGAGCATCGGCTTTTAGCTTCATTATTTCTCGCAAACGCTCTTTTTTCACACCAATACTAATGTCAATCCGTGGAGGGAATTTGATTATCTCTTCCACTAGCCTTGGTTTGCCTGAAAACACACTCTTATTCCTCATTATTACTTCATACAGGCCTCGTCTTTGTTCGTGTGTTACATTTGACACACCATCTACAATACTTTCCAATTCACTTTCTATACTATTGTCAATGCCGAGATTCCTCACGTTACAGTAGTTCAAATCCATACCTACGTCAATACCATCCGGCCAGTTAACAATGTGTATAGGCTGGTATTGCCTATGCACACCGTCACCTGCCTCGTCAAAACTAACAACTATTGTTTTATCTTGTGACGTACATGTCAAAGTTTTGCTTCTGCAATTAATCACTGCACGGTACTTTAATAGCCAATCTAACCAGATAATTACTTCCGTAGTTAAGTCTGGCACGACGACAAACTCTTGTTCAAATCGTGCCCCACATATCTCTAAGTTGACAAAAATCGGTTTTGTGACCGGTTTACTGGCCTTCCCAGTAGCACCGATAACTTTCACTCCTGTTACTGGCATAACTACGATACCAGGTCTGTCTTTCAGTAACTGAAATATTTTCCCAGATACAGCACTCAATTCTGCACCGGTGTCAATCAACACGTTTAGTTGTAGGTCGTGCATATTAACAGACGCTACTATCTGTCTACACTTGTCCTCGACTGTTTCTTTATTTTCCGACAGTAAATCCTCGTCTATATCCAGGTCATTCCAGAAAAAACGATCCGGCTTTGATCCTAATTCCGGCTTATCTGGCGGCTTTTTCAGCCTCTGTTCACATACAGTTTTAATTTCAACACGTTTGTCCTGAGGCTTAGTCTGTAGCTTCGCCTCCAACACCGAAACCTTTTCCAGTAACTCGTCAACTAGTGAGTGTTGCTTTGCTATCAATTCATTAATTGTCACCTTCGTTGATTCCTCTTTGGTCAGATTGATCTCATCTGCCAATCTACCTGGAGGAATGTGCCCAGTAGTATCTGCAATTACTTCCTCTGGATCTGCGCAACCCACATTGCTACCGTCCGACCGTATAACGTCAGCTCTAACCTCATACACGCTGTAATCTACGTGTTTTTCTGCCAATCGTGTCCGGCTATCACTAAAATTCTCATAATCTTTCTCCTCAATACTTCCGCAATGTTTAAACTGGAGTTTTGCGTCGGATGGGTCGGCCACTTCTACCACTATAACTTTCGGTAAAGTCTGCCGGTCAGGGCGAGAACTTTCCGTTACTACTTCAACATCCAACTCCTGCGGAACGAAACACGACGAATCTTGCTCGTGCTCCCCATTAACATCAACTATTTCTGGTAAAGTCTGCCGGTTAGGGCCAGAACTTTCTATCACTTTACAAACACTATCTTCCTGCAGGACGAGACGCGGCAAATCCTGCCCGCGCTCCCCATAAACACTTCTCCCGTACAGGCCCCTATAATCTCTTAGTTCGTCGTATAAGCGTCCGAACTGCCTTAACCAGACCTCATCCCTCTCTGCATCCCCTCGCTCGATGACGGACGTGTTATCCGACATCTCATCTTCTCTCAATAATTGCGAATCATTCTTAGACTCAATCTCCAGTTCCACTGTGGGTGTTACAGTTGCCACTTTATAATCGTTTTCCGGAACACTACTTAAATTGTTCTCACTGACAGTGAATGTATTTTCTACTGCCGTGTCTACAGCTGATCTACTACTCGTGGGCGCACTCCTTTCTCCTAACACTGGCACACTCTCCCGCCGTTGATCATTCCACACGGAATTTTCATAACAACGACACCTGGGTTTTCTCCTGTTATTAGGGCCGCCAAAATTTCTCCACGCCCGGTCGGCCCCTCACCGGCGCGGCTAATGGTTTCCCTGTCTCGTCCCAGCAGATAAGCTCCCCGGATGCTGCTGAGGCGGCTGGTCACACCCTCTGGCGTTATTACTATTCTGTGAAGCCCGTATCACGTTAGTATGATACTGGTTTCCGTCATTCCTGTTATTATTTGCATTGTAACGATTGTTATTACGGTCCGATCCACTATTGTTATTGCTACCATGGTTGCGGTATGCATTATTCCCATGGTTATCGTTGTTGTGGTACCCATTGTTGTTACCACGCCCTCAACCACTGTCGCGATTATTGCGCCAATTGTCCTCGTCCTCAACTCTGTCCAGGAAATCATTGATTGTCCTGTAATTGCTTCCTACGTAGCGTTTTGTATCATCTGGAAGCTTCTTGTAGAGTTGCCAGACTATTTCGGATTCCGTTCGGCGATCACGCAAATATTCCAACTTGCGGATCCAGCCCTCACAAAACTCCTTCATCGATACGACAAATTCGCGCCAGACACTTTGCTGTTTTTGCTCTGACCAGTATTCAGCCAGAAAAAATTTTTTAAACTCGTCAAAAGTCAGGTTCGTAATGTTGAGGTTTAAGCCCCAACACTTGGCATCACCAGCCAACACATCAATAACCGCATTAATTTTTCTCTCATTAGTCCATGATCTGGGTAAAACTCTTTCACAATTTTTAATGAAATCCGTCGCGTGTATACCGCCTTTTTTCAAGGGGTCGAACCGCTCCTCTTTAGTCAACAATTCCGAACTATGTGCACAGATTGGCACATAGCTCTGTTTTTCGTCAAGTTTCTTTTCTAATTCCGGCACTCTCGTAATTACTTGGCAAGTGGTTGTCGCGAGCGTTTCTAGTTCTCTTTTTTTCTCTTCGCAGGTATTAGCGTGCTTCGTCACTTTAGCATCAACCTCGGACACTAAAGCCTTTAAAGTTTCCACCTTCTGTTGATCCTTTTTTTTTCACTAATTGAATTTGTTCCGTCACCTTATTCTCGATGATCGGAGCAACTGCTTCTCCTACACTTTTCTCGTTTCTGCTAATTTCGGAATAAAAACGAGTATTTATGCTCGCAATTTCCGCCTGAACGCCTATCATTTCCTGTTTAAGATTACCGATTTCTGTATTAATCATAAGAATGTCTTCTCTGATTTTATCAACTTTTGTGTTAACAACTCCAACATTGTTGTTAACAACATTAATAGCTTTGTTCTGATTGTCTAGCTTCCGTTCAATTTTTTCATCCTGAGCTTCTTGCTTGGCAGACTGAGCTTCTTGCTTGCCAGCCTGAGCTTCTTGCTTGCCAGCCTGAGCTTTAAATTCTGCCGATTGACTCTTGATTTCATTAATCAAAACATTCAATAAATCAATTAAATTCCCGGAAACTACCGGTTTTACTTCCGTAGCGGCTTCCTCTTTAATTGTCCCCCCGTATTCGTCATCAAGGGGTTCAGATTTGATTTTCACTTCCGATTCCGAAACATTTTCTAAAGTTTGGAATTCCATTTCTGCTCTTTGTTGCGTTTCGGCGGTCGCGTCTTTCATGCTAGCCGCCTGCCCCTGAACAATGGGTACCGCGGTGCGCGTTTCCCACTGTTCGACCGATTGTTCCGTATCCAAGTCTACCAAATTTTGGTAATTGTTGCCTTCACTCATTTTAATAATTTTCAATATAAATGACAACTCTCAAATCTAATTAGGATTACTCCCACTACTTATTCTCGCTGACGTAACGGCCTGTTCGTAACCAGTACTTTGTTATGAGATTTGCACAATGCAAAATTCGTGTCCAGAAGAACCTCAAATTTGAAGATTGTCCTGTCACCAGGTCGCCACGTGTAACCTCCCCCTCACTTATCGACCTTAATGGCAGTGAAAAATTAAACTGCGTGTACCTAATGGAAATTTGGGAAAAGCAGTCGCCACCGAAGTTAATTTGTCGGTAAAGAGGGAGGAAAGGTTTACATCTAAATGAAAGGAAAAATGCAAATGAAACTGGTGGAAATTAATTTTGAAAAGGGGTAAAGTTAATAAAGAAAGTAAATGTGTGGCCTTTACGTTAACGATTAACTAGCGGTAATTAGATATTTGAGATTTGGGGGAAATTACGGTCGCCAGTCCTAAGGACAATTACTATAGTAACTGAAAAAGAAAGGTTATTACACATATAATTAGCACTAGAAGCGTGGCAACTGAAGGTTGACACGTGTAGTGTGAAAACTGAAAGTTTGTCAGAAGTAATAAATTTCGCTACACTCTGACTTAATTTAGCAAAAGAACTAATAAAACCGGAAAATCGAAAGTTAATTTAGTGACTGAAGTTAATAGTGAGCTTTCTTTCTGAAGCACATCGAAATTCAGTAAAATACGGTTATTCTTGGGCTACCTCAACAATCATTTCAAAAGCTACTTGAATTTACGCAATTTAGAAATAAGAGATTTAACTTTGAACTTGAATTAAATGATTCTGAACAATTAACAATAGTAAAATTTTGTACGTACCAAGCTGAGCTGGAGTCACAGGTAAGCTAAAATACGGCAAGAAAACTCGCACTCTACAATATATAAAGACACAGAAATGTCATATCTTGAGGTAACAAAACAAGGAAAAAAATTATAGTACAATAGATGGAAATAGGAGGATATGCATTTCCGGCGTTACACACTAAAAAGACTTCAACAATGACGTCTTCCTGCAGCCCGGCAAAAATGGTATTCACTGGGTTAAAGATGTGCCAGAAGCACAGTTTTCGGAAACGATTTGACGCTATGAGTGAATGTTATGAACTGAACCTTTTACATAATTGCGAACAGAAGAGCCATGTATGAAATGTGCATTAGTACTGCAAAGAACACACCAAGATAATGCAACTGTAATGAGACGGGCTTTGATTAAGTAATGCAACATTTTCTTCCCGGCCAACTTTGGTTGAAAAAGTTAGCAATTTGTTGTGTGACATTGTGGAATATTCCCGCTTGAGATCATGTAGTTTCATGAAGTTACGATGATTGGCAGCACTATACATAGTCTTTAAAATGGCGTCTGTAATGGAAGTGCATCCCAAGCAGAGAGCTGTCATTGAGCTTCTTTTAGCAGAAAAACGCAGCACCGCGGATATTCATTGGCGCTCGTAGAATGTGTCCGGCGACCTCGCTGTGAACAAAAGCACGGTGAGTCGTTGGCCAAGGCGTCTGTGATCATCGCAACAAGGTCGCGCAAATCTGTCCGATCTCCCGTTTCACTCTTGCAATGTTGGAACGTGCGGACACTCTCATCCGCAGTGATCAACAGAACATAATCAAACACCAGGCTGCTCAGCGGGACGTCTCTATTGGTAGTGATGACACACTCATCCACCAGTCGGGGTACTCAAAGGCGTATAGTGGCTGGGTTCCTCACCACCAAACAGAAGACCATAACGATCAACGAAAGACCACCTGTGCGGAATTGCTTGCGAGTTACGAGGCTGACCGTGGCAAACAAACAGTCACGCCATGCCCACATTTTCTCTCTTCATCTCACAAAGTTAACGCACAACGTGAGAAAAAATATGTAATCGCCTGTAAAAAGATTTTTTTTTCTTTTTCACGAAATTTTAATTAATCTCATATGTAATCAGCAAGGAAATATTGCAAGGGAATATTTCAGTAGATAATGTTTTTGGATAAGTGTTTACTCCACCTTCTTTTGTAATTTGTGGGCCGGCCGAAGTGGCCGTGCGGTTCTGGCGCTGCAGTCTGGAACCGCGAGACCGCTACGGTCGCAGGTTCGAATCCTGCCTCGGGCGTGGATGTGTGTGATGTCCTTAGGTTAGTTAGGTTTAACTAGTTCTAAGTTCTAGGGGACTAATGACCTCAGCAGTTGAGTCCCATAGTGCTCAGAGCCATTTTTGTAATTTGTGGTAAAGAAAAAAAGAGTTGCAGAGAGTGGGTACTATGAAGGCCACATGGCATAACTAATAGTTCACAGGTAAATAAGGTAAGTGTGGGGTGCTGTATGGTGATGACTTGCGTCGGTGGACCATTAACCTGTGTCTATCCCATATGAACTTGTTCCACGTAACTGGGTACGCTGCAAAATTTCGCCGTTCCACATTTACCACAAGGAACCATTTCTTCGTAAGGACCGAAACCCTATGCACTATACAGTCATTGTTGGTAAGATGTTTTGTGGCAGGTGGATGGGCAGAACATGTCTCATGGGAAAGCAAGTACGATTGTAGGACTTCTTTCTGTGAGGGGTTGCCAAATGAAAATGTATTCCCTCTTGTAGGTTACGTTATAGATTTGGACGGCTGAATGAAAGAAATGAGAGAGCTGTACACATCGCTTGTGTTCCTTGACCAGTGGCAGCTGCTGGATTACTATCTACACTACCCGGCAGTACAGGTGAGTCCCACGGAAAAGCCTGCTAAAATCTTGAAAGGGCCTATCCTCATCTACATGTACATTAATGTAGTAAGATAGTGGCAAATGTTTTCGAGGACCCAGAAGCATATAACTGCTTTTTTTTTTAACAGTGAATGTGCAACAGAAATGTAATTAAGATCGGTTCTTACCCAGAAAAGCATAACAGGATCGGTGATGTTCTCAACAATGAGTACACAAGTGATTTATAAGACACAATCATCAGCAGTATAATGTTCTTCGCTGACGGTACTATGGTCCACTGGGAAGTAATCTCGTTCAATGATCTGAATGATACGTAGAAAAATGTAGGAAAGTATCTTCACTTCTTGAGATGAATAGCATTTATCTTTGAATCTTAGTAAATGTAAGACAATGGTCATAAGAAAAAGGAAGACGCCGATAGTCTTCGTTTACTGTACTACAGGTAAAGCAGTGGAATCCATCTGATCTTATATTTAGCACTAGAAGGGAAGGGGAATGGAAAATTAAGATTTCTTGGAAGAATTTTGGAAAAAAATGTGGTGCATCTGTAAAGGAGACTGCGTAGATGACACCAGAACGATAATTCTACAGTAGCTGTCAAACCTTTGGATTAAGTATCGAGTAGGCATAACATTCTTAATCGAACGAATTCAGAGGCGATGTACTACGATCTTAACACGTCGATACAGCCAGTACGAAATTGCAACAGAGAAAGTAAATGCGAATCGTTTGTTGAAATGTGACATTTTTTCCCAAAACACAGCTAGGCAAAGTTGGACAACCAATTTTCTGGGAATAATATACGACTGTACCGCACCCTCCGCCGTAATCTTGAGGAGGGATTTTGAGGGTGACATAAAAGGAATAGTGAAGCTTACAGTCATTTTTTCCACTAATAAATGGAAATAGAATACAACACAAAAACGTGAATTCCGTTACGAAGTTTCCTCTTCGATGTATTATACAACGGATTTGAGAGTGTAGGTGTAAACGGAACATCACATTCTAACAGCGTAACCGTTTTGGGCGCAACTAATGTCATCATCACACAAATAACCATCGTACAAACTCTGTCCCATGCTGCGGTGTCGGAGCGCGGAGTATCCAGCAAGTTCTGTCGTAAACATGTTGAATTCAGCAGACTGTTACACCGCATTGACAAGATCGTTCACTGGCTGCCAGGAATCCTGAAACTGACCCATGGAAATGACCTCTTGTGACGGCTTCTGTTTGGAGTTGAAATGAAATGACCGTATGGCATCAATGATTGGGACAGCCGCCTCTCTGGGGCTGTTAGACCGCCGGCGTTCTACTGGGCGCCACTTCGCCGACGACTCATGTCTGTGAGGTTAGGTGATTAGGACAACGCAAGACCTACGTAGAGCCTAAAGAAACACCATGGAAGTCAGGGATACGCCATTTATTTTTCATCCTTTCATATCGGTATGTGCTCTGTGTGCCAGTGCAACAAGGTCTTCCTGTATAAGTGCAACACACTACACAAATGAGAAAGTTGTGGAATTTGACCGGTAGCTGTTGGGCAACTTTCAAGAACAGGAACAACAGCATGCCGGTCTTACGAAATAACTGCAGCTCGTCAGGTGGAAAGACCGCAAACGCAAACATTGCATGGACGGCCTTGAAGCGAAAACAGGTTCGCGGGTTGTCGACCTTTGCTCCGGTTTCCAGCAAACGATTCTCTGCGAAACTGGAAACTACCCCGCAACCGTCGCTGATGCCGCTTCCACTTACACTGCAAAACAATCGGCCCGTAAGAACATCCAGAGCCGCGCCTACCGTGCCCTGTGCGACGATGACTACGACCACAATGATGATACGGAAGAGCCTCGACAATTCTGATTTAACATCCTGTTTCCATCACATTTCGCTTTATGAAATTTATTGTACGCATCCTTTTGACGAGTTTCATAACCATATATGTCAGACGGTGATTGTACAACATCTGTGTGCGCGTTCGGTTTAAAATCAAACTCTCGGGCATAAAAATTCTGTATGATAATAATTTGTGTTCTGACTCTGTTAAAGTGCTCATATTTCCAGGAACAACTGTGAACATACTAAATGTTTAAGCTCCTTGGGTACTGTAATCTTCATAAGCTGTTGAGGAAGAACTTGGCGAAAAAAAAGGGTTTCAGAATTCATGAAAGTGAGTGAACTTTAGAAAAATTTTATTAGCAATAATATTAGTTTGTGGCAGTTTTATCTGTTATTCTTGCTAATAATAAATAAATATTTACACTCTGCATTTTATTTTATTTGATAAACATAATGAAGTTTTCGACATACGCTCATCCTTGTGTAAAAGAAACTGAACACATACTGCGTTAAAACATACAGTAATTCGGAGAGGAGGATTACCACAATGAAAACAGTTGAACAGCATTTTTCTCGTTGGTGGCTCTGAGCACTATGGGACTCAACTGCTGAGGTCATTAGTCCCCTAGAACTTAGAACTAGTTAAACCTAACTAACCTAAGGACATCACAAACATCCACGCCCAAGGCAGGATTCGAACCTGCGACCGTAGCGGTCTTGCGGTTCCAGACTGCAGCGCCTTTAACCGCACGGCCACTTCGGCCGGCTCTCTCGTTGGTGTAGTGTCCCATACATAATACGAGGCGACTGCAAAACGTCACTTACATATTACTATGGCTCGACAAGTAACTTTTATTGAATACTGCATTAAACTTTCAAACACATGCAGGTATGTCACACAATTTTTCAACATAGTAACCAAGTCCGTGTAAACAACGGCCGGGACGCCCAACCAATCGTTCAGTTCCCCGACGATAGAGATCCATTCTTGCCCACGGAACTATTCGAGAACAGCTGTCTCGGCGCCCTCACCTCTGGATAACATGCGACTGCCACGAACCAGTTGGACTGGACTGCCTGGACGATGTCGCGTGTGGACGATGTCGATGGCCTTTTTTCCCGATCAGTGTCACCGATCTCTACGCGAACTTCCTCAAATTGTAGGCGCCACTTCAATACGGCTGGAGCAGACGTTGCATTTGGTCCATATAAAGGCAGAATTTCACGACGAGTCTCTCTGCAACTTGACGTTTCGTTCACAAGGATCTTACAGTCGCGCGTACTTCAACTCTGAAGTACGTTTGCAGTTGCCTCGCAGTTTTACTCGCACTCTCTGATGTTGTCGGGACCGCAGCAGAACCGTGTATGCAGAAACCCAGAATACGTAATCTCCTCTGACAATGCGCCACTCTTGTTTCACAGAGGTCTCAGCGTCGGTAAACATGTTCGACTTACTTTCTGAAGTTGCCTCGTACATGGACGCTACGTTGACAGATCACATAACAACGCTTCACTTGTATTTCAAATTAAAAGCATGCATGGCTTTCAATGGATGTTTCATCTGATCAAGAGAGTACGCTATCAAAATTAGTCCTAGATCGTAAATGCTTTCCAAGTCCGCTATCAAAATTAGTCCTAGATCGTAAATGTTTTCCAAGTCCATATAACAGTTAACATGGGGGCAGAGAGGGAAATGTAGATCATCTATTACCGAAGTTACACAGCATAAAGACACCACACGGACTAAACTCGAATAGGAACATTTAAGCGATGAGATACAAGATTTCACAATATCCCAGCATCATTTCGAATCCGATATCACGAATGGCACAGGGTTTATAGAATCAATTTAAACTAAATAAGAAGACTGCTATTCATTAGCTGAGCGTTACGTGCAGGGAGTACCACAGTTCCTGTTATAGGTTTCTAGCTGTTGTAGACGGGACTTAAAGTTTTGACAAGGAACCCGTGTCTGGAAATGTGCTATTTGGGTATAAAATAAGTTTGAAGATCGGACCACTTTCACAAATACCGGACATAGATTCCTTATCAAAACTTTATCTGTTAAGTTCCCTTTACATCCCCTTGCACTATGTAATATGAACTGTCTTTCAGAGGGGAGGCTAAGTCTTGTGCACCATCCACAGACTATCTGTGAACAGTGTGAACTCTGCACTGCCCTTTTCTGAGTTTTCACTCTTTGTGTGTTGTGCTTCTGAGGCGGAGATGAACGAACCCGTCGCTTACCAACACAGGTCTGGGGAAACAGCCTAAAAGTCACACTCAGGTTGCACTTTGTACGACATTAACAGTAAATGCGAACAGTTACTGAGAACGAATTAGAGTAGTTATCACACCGGTTTGTTACCCCAGGCGTTATTTTCACTGCTAGTGACAAATAATTACTACTGGGTGATGATCTTAACGTCTGACATTATCTTGTATTAGACTATTCTACGGTGTTTGTTTGATAATAACGTTAATGAGCCGCAGATCGCTGATGTATTTAACGTTGAACATTTTCACTTTTCAAGTAATCTAGCATTTTATTCACATCCCGTTGGGGGACGCCTATTACCATGACGTATGTACTTACTTGCGGCCCTTGCAGTTCTGGCGACGATTTCCATTGTTATAGCATATTCAGTCAGCGTATCTAATAGTACACACATCTATGACTGAGATAATTTTAGAATTTCGTTTTATAGCTCGTTGCATATCGTTCTGCTACCACCATGTTGTGTCACAAATTACTGTATACGAATAATATGTGAATAACATCTATATAGCGGTCATTACTCCAGCTGTATGACATACATAAATAAAGTATTATCTCTTACAAAAGTGAATGGCATGAGGTTGAGTTGTCTAATAAGCCATGTTATATTTTGTTGCTCTCAGTTTTCAAGAATACTACGCGTTGATTATGGTTTTATTTTTTGCTCCTTAATTTATTTCAATAGGACCCTATCATTTGACTGGATGGGACAAAGGATTTCACAGTCAGTCTCCGAATTTTTAATTACATCTAAGAACTACGGACTTTGTTTGATTTGTTACTCCAAGTCTAGCTTAATATTTACGAGTCATAGATCGGATACACGTAAACTAGCATAAATTTACTTTGATCTCTTTCTCCATATCAAAGGGAAATATACTAAATTTTTGGAGGCATGAGCAGCACATATGTTTGTGAGAACGTACTCACTTTGAGTTGGATCACTGGTTATAATGAGATTGTAATAAATATGATCAACGAGATACAAAGAGCCTCGCAAACAAGTGGAAATATCCTCCAAGCTGAATTCCATCTTACTTAATGCTTGACAGACAGATCACTTGTAACTCATAGTTTTTAAATTTGCTTAATTCACGGCGACATTTTGACAAGAGTTTTTTTTGGTTATTGTTAGTTCTTCTACAGTTTCACCGTAAATAAAGACGTTTGACTTCTTGTTTCTGTTCACTAAGCATAATAAGAATGTATTAGACTGTAACGTATCTATTGATTAAATCCACAGTCTTCCGTTCATCTTCTATAACCGACGCAAAACTTCACAAGAAAGCGGTGTATCACTTTGCGTGGCTTGCTAACTTAACGATTGGTCAAATTATTTGGTGTCAACACTGCAACAAGATGTACGAAATATTTCAGTGTTCGTTAAAATATCCCATCCGATTGACCCACAATTCGAAGAACCTCCATCGTCTTCATTTTTGAATACATAAGTTAAAGAAAAGACTGGATGAAATGCACCACTGTCTTGCGCACTAATCAACACAAACGTGTCCTTCTTTATCGTCCGCTATCACTGTTCCAATTTGTTTTTTGTATATGTAGTCTTTCTTTATGTATACAAATTGATGAAGGTATGTTATTCTTTCCATTACTAAACTGAAGCTCAAAGCTACTTATGTAATACGTGGTTTTCTGAGGTCAAACTGGTCTTCACCTAATAGATCACGAATTTTTCTGTTTTTTAATATTTTATTTTTTGCTTATACCATTTTAGTGAACAGTTTACAAGTGTAAGAGGTCAGACCGATCACTGGAAAGTTCTCGCATTCGTCTTCACGTTAAAGATAGAACCCAGCGCATCATTCTCAGCGGAATAAAATCGACAGATGTAAAAGGAATAATTTCACGAGTGCCGCAAAGGTCTAACGTACGACCGTTAGTGTTTGCAGTTCACACTAACTGCCCAGTGGATAACGCTGGAGCGTCCTTGGGAGTGATCTTGGATGATGTTGCTGCCTTTACTACGCTTTCAACGCCAGAAGGCTGTAACGAAATCTGGAAGACGTGCAGAGTTTGGACGTCTGGTGCAGCAACTGGCAGCTGATCCTGAACGTCAACAAATGTAACATGTTGCGCGTAAATTGGCAAAGAAGTTAACTAACGTTCTATTACATTGTAGACAACAAACTACTGGGAACATTAATTACCATAATCACTAGGTGCAACCATCTGGAATGATCTAAAGTGGGATGACCACATAAAACAAACAGCAGGATAAGCAGACCCCAAGCTGAGAATCTTAAGGAAATGTAATTCATCCATGGAAAAACAGCCTGCTCTATCTACTCTTGAATGTTATTCATCTGTTTGCGACATTTGCCACGTGCGGAGGAAGATCCGGAGCAGGAAGGGAGTACAAGATACTGGTATCGGAAGTACTTCTGGCCACACAGTGCAAGGTGACTTGCGGAGCACAGACATAGATGCCGACGTATCTGAACTGCTCAGTCGTGAGAACATGCCACAGAGTGTAAGACTGGGTAGTGAAAACTACTGCGCCTTCGAAACTGTGCAAATAATTATTTTCCATCTCTCTATTAGCGAATGGAACAAGAGAGGAACCAATTAGCAAAGGTAATGATTTTGCTGCTCTACATACTTTACTATACTGTCTAGTGTAGCAAATTTATAGATGTATATAACAGACCTTGACATAAAATTCCAATATCAAACAGCGATTTTCAGACAAAAATTGCTTAAAACTATCATTTAAAAAAGACTTACTTCAGTTCATTATCTCAAAAACCACTTTTAGTATCGATTATAGTAGATTGGATTAGATTCAGTTTTCGTTCCATAGACACAAAAATGAGATGATTCTCGTGGGTGCGGATCGTGTCAAAAAGCGTAACATTAAAAACATAAAACATTTGGATATAATAGTTGCTACCCTGGTCATTTTGCCGGCCAGTGTGACCGAGCGGTTCTAGGCGCTTCAGTCTGGAACCGCGCGACCGCTCCGGTCGCAGGTTCGAATCCTGCCTCGGGCATGGATGTGTGTGATGTCCTTAGGTTAGTTAGGTGTAAGTAGTTCTAAGTTCTAGGGGACTGATGACCTCAGATGTTAAGTCCCATAGTGCTCAGAGCCATTTTTTTGAACCCTGATCATTTTAGTTACTACCCTGGTCATTTGTCAGATTGTCAAAATAGGTGAGTACATTACATATCTACAGAATTAATACGCTGTCCGAGTGAAACATTGTTGTGCCCTTTTAATAAATTTATCATGCACAAAATATATAATCCAGACTATTGTGACCACGTGCTGTCAAAACTGCAATCTAACAGACATTTTTACTTAACCTGGTCTAACAGCCCTTGTTAAGATATTCATCTACAGAGTAGAAGGAGTTCCGTATCAAAAAGTCTTTCAAACTCTTGAAACTTCCCATTAGAACAATTTATACATGACTGTGCTTAAACTGACACACAATATTTTTAGCGCAACGCAATCTGACTTTCAAAAATCCCTACAAAAGAATGGCCCTGACTAACATTAACCTATACGATTCACAAATCACTTACCTCACAAAAATCTTGGTTACTCGAACTACTGCAATACAGCTAGCACCACTACTGCCAGCTAAATAAGAGATTCAAACTACGGAAGGCACTAACTACTAATAGGCATAGTTAGCAAATGAAAGATTTTGATAGAGAACAAACAATGTATTTACCTCAATAGTGTTCAAAAGTCATAATGTATATAGCAGATCATGACATCCAGTCTTACAAATTGCAAAACTCCGCCATCTCTCTCCCCACTTCCACCACTGCTGGCGGCTCACCTCCAACTGCGCAACGCTACGTGCTGTTAACATCCAGCTGCCCAACACTACAATGGCAGACAACAATGCAAACTAGCCACAGACTGCACACAGCACAGCCAGTGATTTTCATACAGAGCGCTACGTAACGTTGCCAATAAGGAAACATAAACAGCCTACTTACATAGCCCCCATCTCCCCACAAAAAATTTTACAAATTGTTTTGGGCAGTAGCCAATAATGATTTGATAAAATTTTTCATAATTACAATAACAAAGAAATCAAATGCACACACTTAGTGATACAATGTTGGTCAAAAGCTAAAATTTTCTCACAGTCCTGATCGTTCATCACAATAAAATAGCAGTGTCTTTCTCAAAGTCTGAGCAGTAAAAGAAAATGCACATAAAAGTAGTGGATTTCCATGCAGTCTTGAAGAAGTAGTGTTTTCCTTCCAACGAAAAGACAGTGCTGACTCTTGACATGCAGACAGGTAATGGGCCACAACAGAGCAAACCGACTGCAGAGTCAGTCGAACTTTTGAAGAATATTGGTAGGTAGGTCATCACAGAGTAGACCCACTGTAGTCCTGGTAGAGATTACGGTATTGGTGGGCCATCAAAGATGCAGACCCACTATAGTCCTTGTAGAGACAATGGTATTGGTGAGTCATCAAAGGTGTAGACCCACTGTAGTCCTTGTAGAAATAATGGTATTAGTGGGCCACCAGAGATGCAGACCCACTGCAGTCCTTGTAGAGATAATGGTATTGGTGAGTCATCAAAGGTGTAGAACCACTGTAGTCCTTGTAGAAGTAATGGTATTGGTGGGCCACCAGAGGTGCAGACCCACTGCAGTCCTTGTAGAGATAATGGTATTGGTGAGTGATCAAAGGTGTAGAACCACTGTAGTCCTTGTATAAATAATGGTATTGGTGGGCCACCAGAGGTGCAGACCCACTGCAGTCCTTGTAGAAATAATGGTATTGGTGGGCCATCAAAGATGCAGACCCACTGTAGTCCATGTAGAGACGGCCAGCAGCCATCTGTTGCGACTGTGCAGGTGTACAATCACCATCGAAGAGTCTTGCAGAGAATATAGCAAGTCCATAAACCACCACTTGTGCACTCACAAAGTTTTTTTCTATAATTGTCCTTAGAACCAGCAATGCTATTATCCAGTCCCTTGCTGAATTATTAACACACGTGCAAACACTGTCCCTACTTCTCACATATTGTCCATATACTATGACCAACAGAAACGTGTGCAGTGAAATGGAATTTACAAGTTAATTAATTTGATGAACTGGCGTCAATTACAATTTTATAACATAAGAATACAATAACAAAGGTACAAAATACATCATTAAAGAACATAACAATACAGATAAATTTGTAGTAGTACAGGCTTTACAAAAGAATAGAAATAAACAGATACATCAGTGTTACAGGAATTATGACATAAGTACATACATAAAAGATCAGAATAACTTTTGAAACATCAACTTCACACATGAGCATTAAAACAAAACAGAATAAATAATGTCTAAGCATCTTTACAAAGAAAAAAACATATTATTAGAAAAATTCCACAACATAACTCATATCAGCTAATCACATAAAGACAGGAAAAACACAAATATACAAGAGTACACAAACACATAGCAGTATAACACAAGAGGAAAGGGCAGGGTTTGTTTTCAGTGTAACATTTTGTACTGCAGTCCAACCTAAAACTTCATTCCATAGATCTTTCGTCTTATTTCAACATTTGTTTCCACCAAAAAAATCCTATCCAAGCATGCTTTCTGTATTTATATGTTCACATATTTCTTACCTCACTATTTATTTTCCATTACCTTACCTCATCATTTATTTCCAAGAAAATCCTACCTAAACCTGTTGTCCCTAAACCCTACTTTTTTGCTCATAACCTCTTTCAAAAATACTTTTTTGGCCAAACCATTTTCTTATAGCTTCTCAATGCATTTCTTCCAATTCATCACAACTCGTTCTCTTATAAAGCCTACTCCATCTTAAGCTAACTTAAATCTACTGAGCTCAGATGCTAAACTAAGGGACGAGGCAATGCAGCAGCACAAAACAATTAACACAAACAGCAATGATAAAAAATACAAATGGCAAAGCAAGCAGCATAAATTAGCAAAGCAAATGCAATATTAGAACTAATATAAGGCAATGTGCGGCAAACAAGAAAAATAAATTCGTAGTAAAACTGGTTTAACAGAGTAATGTAAAGTGAAATTTAGTAGCACTATGCCTGGCAAACAGCAGCAGCAAATGCAATAACTTATATCTAAACATGACAGCTCAAGCAGAAAAAATATTACACTAAAAATGGCCATGTCTAATACCTATGTTACTGTAGCAGAAAAGTTACCAAATCGTTTAAAAGATTATTTATGCACTTCCTGTGAAGGGAAATGTCTAATTGTGCTCTCTTTTCTAAGAAAGTACATCATAAATGTATTCTTTCCTGGGTCTCTAGACAGAAAATAGTGATATTAGTACATCTATTGAATTTTATAATAACCAATGCTGCAGTCCAGCTAGAATCTATATATTAAACGAAATAAGCAAATATATATAGCCTATATAGAGCAATGCATGAAACATCATTCACTAGGCAAATGGCGTCTCCAAAGGCAAAAGAATCTCTCAACTATAAAGACAATAAATGTAAAATGTTTCTCATCATTTCATTAGGCATTTCAGTAAACATCATAAATTAAGAGCTCCACAGTGTAATCATATGTTTTCAAGTTTGAGCGTGTCGTATTTGCAATGCTTTCTACAAAGAAATGTCAATAGCGAGGATAATGGCCTCTTTTTTTCTCCACCTAATGGCTTTTTCTCCAGGCGGCTGGCACAGCTGGCCGCTCAAGACGCATTACGTCAAGGTCACTTGGCTTTCTTACCGAAATATTTACGACACCAGTTTGCACTACTGTGACAGTCTCATATAAAAATTTCACAGTTCGAGAATTTGCGTTGCAAATCTGTAGAAACAAATCCTATAAATATAACAGTGTCCAAAAAATATTCGTCGGCATTGTGATACATTCACGCATTTAGACACATTTCATAACTCTTAAAGTACGATTCTTGGTTTCCAACATACTTTTTCACAAGTCAGAGTCCCTGACCACTACTCATTATTCCTTACCTTATTACACATCGTCGACACTTCTTCAATATTTCATCATAATAAATACGTAGCATAATCAAATTCCTCATATAGCATCAGCTTATTGATCATAAACATACCGCAACAGCATAATACACATAGTCATCGTAATAATAACATCATAACACCTCAGTCAAATCTCAAAAACGTCGTAGCATTCTGCAATAATGTCAAAACCTAAATAAAAAACCTCTGCTCATTTCAACAGTGTTATCTACCTCCAACGTACTTTAAAAATCATGATCCCATACCAAATACATCATTCAAAGCTCTCACAGTATCACAATGGTTCTGAAGAAATATGAACAGTTCACAAAGTACAGACAAAATACAATTTCATAAGTGTGAAGTTATCCAACGGTGTAATTACGTAAACATCTGTCACTGATGTAATAAAATAAATGTTTGTCTCTCTCAGTTAAATAATCAGATAGCTGTGTAATTACATGTTAGAGAAATATGGTACCAATGTGTAAAGTTGTATAAGCAAATACCATATTAGCTGGGGCTCCTTGTGCTTGCCAAACACATGGTACACAAAGTAAGCGTGTACCCCCCTGAGGATTAATGTAATTATACCCTCAGGTGTTACAGATTACAGCAATGGAATGAAATGTATCACGGAAAACCTTTGTACCATTGTACTTCAAATATCTTTAAAAATAAATGTATTAAGTACAAAATTAATCACTCAAATACGTGTACTGTTTCGCTAAACTGTGCGTCTTGTTGTAAGATAATCTTTGTGGAAGTGCCGTAGTTATCGTCCTCCGAAAGCTAAGTTCTGCAGAAGTCAATGTACTTACCTTGATAAACAAAAGTGAAATGCTTTGCGTATAGATATCTTAGTTATTACGTACCTTACCATGATCGAGGAAGTACTATAATGTAATGTATTGTTGTGCTACGAAAAAGGCTGTCTCATTGTAGCTATCCCACAAAAGTTAGTACTAAAACATGTTTCACTTTCCAGAAGAATTCAGAAAAACTGTGCAGATATCAAACAGATACACCGCAAAAGCAAAAATGTAAATTGTGTCACACATTAGTAGCGTCGTGATATAATCGTGTAGCTGTCAAAGAAACCAAATGCTAAGTTATCTTTAATCTCACAGAAAGTACTTTAAATCCAGAATGTATTCTCAAGTAAACCAAAATGTTGCATTAAAATCTCGCCAGCAGTACTGGTATATGCTCTAAGTATATGAGCCTTTTAGTCGTTACGTAATCATACAACTAACAAGCAAGAATGTGCACATACAATAACACTGTCATCTGTTCACTATAACAATGCATTCGTAATTACTGTCTAAATATGTTCCCTAGGTTCTAGACTGGGTAGTTAACTTTAAAACATAGTTGCATGTTAACAGTTTCTAAGTGTGACAACGCGTACTAATAGCATGAAGTGAAAAGTTTTATGGCAAAGACAAAGTTAAAAAGCAGATTATCTCTCAATAAACGGTTTTATATGTGAAATGTACTGCAATCCTTTACCCTTTCTAGTGCGCAGAGTTTCAGCTTCAAAGTAATTATCATGTTGTATATGTCGGTAAGGAATGCTAAAATTTTTCTCAAGGTTAACATCTATGTTATTTTTCTCTGAGCCAGCCGGCGCACGTGGCTGCCTGCGGTGCGAGTTATTGTCTGTTTCTTTGTTGGCGCGCGTCGTTATTGGGATTTGGAGACCTAACTTCTACAAATTCACCTTGTCGAGAGGGCCCTGCTCTGTTTGAATCCCGCCAGTTCTGATAAAATTCAGGTCTGTCGTTATGATTATATCGTCTGTCGTCATGTCGGTAGATTCCACAGTTTCTTTCTTGTCGGTGACGTGGTGGAGATTTCTCCCTGAATCGTAACTGTGCACTGAACTGTTGCGTCTGAAATTATTCTGTCTCCCTTGATAATAATAGTTCTGGTTACCATAATGTCTGTTTCTGTGATTGTCTCTGTCATATTCATTACTACGGAAATGCGAACTTTCTCTGTAACTATTACTCTGCCAGTGGTTGTCATACGGGTGGTGTCTGTTTTGGTCACGATTTACGTTGTAAGAATAGCCTTGTCGTGTCCAGTTATTATATCTGTCATCGCGGAATTGTGATGGATGTGACCTGTAGTGATTGTTTTCCTGTTTTCGTATCCCGCGACTGTCTGTGTCAATTTCTAATTCTTGTAACAGTCCCTGAAAAGCTTCAATGTCGTCTTTGCAAGGTCCTGCCAAAATAATGTGTCGTAAATGTTCAGGCAATTTGACTAAGCAAATGCGGATGAGTTCTGAGGGGCTGTATGGGTTTGACAGGTACTGATTCTTGTGCAACATGTCTTCAAAATATTTCACAAGACTGGAAAATTCAGATTGTTCGAAATGTTTCATCGTTATGATGATATGTTTTACTCGGTCTTGTGTAGCTTGAGACCAATATGCTGAGAGGAAGGCATGATAAAATTCTCCTTCACTGTGGCAGTCGTGAATGACCGATCGCATTCTCACAGCTGGTTCATTCTCTAAATAGCCACACATAAATTCTAATCTGTGCTGCAATGACCAGTTGGGAGGAAAACAACGAGAGAATTGATGAAGCCATGCTTGTGGATGAATACCGTTGTCAGAATTCTTAAATGTTTTGAATTTACGTGTAGTAATGAACAGCTTATAGTCAAAATCATCATGTCGGCGAGTCGCAATTCGGTCATTGTTACTTCGGTTCGGCGGTTCCATCTCAAAATTCGGTGTACCTTGCCAATTTCTTTCATAATTTCCAAAGTGCCCTGAGTTATTATTTAGTGGATGTGCCGTATTTCTATGTCCCTCTTCCCATTTTGGAGCGCGGATGTCCTCTGAAATACGTAATTCTTGTATTACCTGTGTCAGCTGATCTTGTACTTCCCGGATTTCTCTTTGGTGTTGCGTATTAATTTGATTCTGATTTTATTTGAATTTCCTAATTTGTTCGCACTCTTCTGTGTCATTAAAGACTATCGGTTTTGTGTCATTCAGATTATCATCTACCTTCGTAGATAAGTTAGTGAACTGATCTGAAAGTTCGGCTACTTTATCCGATAGTGAAATTATTTCCTCTGAGTGTTTTTCTGAACCAAGTTTCAGTGTGTCCATTTGTGTTGAAATCGTATCTACTGTGTCCTTTAAGTTTTCCTGAGTGTTTGCAAGTTGCGTAACCATATCGGTAGATGCAACTGAGTCAATTTTAGTTTGCAAGGTCTCATGATTTTCATGAACAATAATTTGCAGTTCTTTTATGGCTGCTTCGTGATTCTGTGATGCAGTTTCATGCCGCGAAAAAAATAGGTTGAAAATGCTCACAAATTTGTGTTTTTACGTCATTACAGGCTTTTTGACATTTCGATTCAATGTTATGTAATTCGGTAGTTAAATCTTCACGTTTTTGTTCAAGAGTTTGTTCCAATGAGTCTAACTTTTGAAGCTGTTGCTGTGTTTGTCTCTGGTGTTGTTCCATTGTGTCTAACTTTTGAAGATTTTGTTCCATTGTGTCTAACTTTTGAAGATTTTGTTCCATTGTGTGTAACTGTTGCTGTGTTTGTCTCTGATTTTGTTTCATTTGCTGCATTAATTGCAATAATAATGTATTAGTGTCTGGAATCTGCTCCACTATGCTTTTCGGCAGTGCATTTGCACCGGCAACATTTTACATTTTGACGAGCAGAAAATGTGTCTTGACTTATTTGAGAAAACGGTGAGGACGCAAAACCTGAATCTACAGTATTTGCAAAATTGTGTCCTGTCATTTCGGATTCCTGAGGCGAGCTGTTGCCGAGCGATCGATTGATAATGCTTCCCTGTTCACTAATTGTTTCACTGCCTACGCCATTGTTTGCCGCCCGCTCCATTTCCCTATGCACAATTACCAAATCACTAGTTTGAACATTAGTTAATTCATTACACGGTGGCACTGACACACTGCTTTCGTCTTCACTGTCATTTCTCAGTTTACTTTGGAGCCTAGTATTACGTTTTTCACACGACATTATTGTCACAATATTTCACACGACATCACAGAAAAGCACAATTTGAAGAGCAAAATAAGAAAACACATTAACATAGCACTGAAAATAATATCTAGTTAATAGCAAGCGCAGCTGCGAAATACTTGGTGCAAATCTACATGCATGCCACAACAACAATGAAAGACTGCAACTACAAAGGAGATTCTCTCTACAATTACGCGCTAGCAATAAACAATAGCTACACTAATTACACAAACTACAAGAAAAAATGAGAAGATTCCAGTGAGGTATCGACGGCTAAGGGTCGACATATGAAACTTCCCCTTAGAACAATTTATACATGACTGTGCTTAAACTGACACACAATATTTTTAGCGCAACGCAATCTGACTTTCAAAAATACCTACAAAAGAATGGCCCTGACTAACATTAACCTATACGTTTCACAAATCACTTACCTCACAAAAATCTTGGTTACTCGAACTACTGCAATACAGCAAGCGCCACTACTGCCAGCTAAATAAAAGATTCAAACTACGGAAGGCACTAACTACTAATAGGCATAGTTAGCAAATGAAAGATTTTGATAGAGAACAAACAATGTATTTACCTCAATAGTGTTCAAAAGTCATAATGTATATAGCAGTTCATGACATCCAGTCTTACAAATTGCAAAACTCCGCCATCTCTCTCCCCACATCCACCACTGCTGGCGGCTCACCTCCAACTGCGCAACGCTACGCGCTGTTAACATCCAGCTGCCCAACATTACAATGGCAGATAACAATGCAAACTAGCCACAGACTGCACACAGCACAGCCAGTGATTTTCATACAGAGCGCTACGTAACGTTGCCAATAAGAAAACATAAACAGCCTACTTACACTCTGTTTAAACCGTGCTTTACCTGAACTTGCCAAACTCCTCAGATAAAGTGAGGTTCGCCACTAAGCGACCTGCGACGCTAATTTTAGATCCTGTGACGTCACTGTCTCGGAAATAGCGCTGTAACACGTGGGCCGCGCATTTAAGGGAAGTAGTCCTACTTGTAGAATGCTTTAGTTTCTACTGAAATAATGAAATGCAATCTGTTATTCTGCTACAGCTAGGACATTACTGATCCCTTCTGTGTAGCTTTCCCAGCTTTCAGACAGACACTGAAAATGTAAAATATTTGAAGCAACTGTCACATGGGAACGGGTACAGCGCCCAGAAAGTGTAAAATGTTGTGTTTTTGAGGTTCTGCGGCAAAGTAAATGTCGTATACCAGCACGCAGTTTTCTAAGTTTACTCTGGGAAAAGTTTTAATGAGGAAATAAGATTAAGTAGCGCTCTATTTTCATTTTCAATGCATTAAAATTAAAAAAAAAAGACTGGAAGCTGGACACTGTGGTTCTCACTCCAGTGATTACACAAGTACCTTAAGTCTAGACAGTATTTTAATTAGCTAATCTAACTACCATACACGCATTTATACGTTTAGTCATACCACAGACCTTTCGATTTTATATCAAAGTGAGAGAAGAATGCCGATCCAAGTTGTTGAAATTTTCCCACAAAAAAGGAAATTAGCTCAAGGATTTAACAGCGAGGCAAAATGTGGTTTACAAGAAACGTAAAGGAGTTCACTTACCATGCCTTCCCTCAGCAGGACTGGTATGTGATGTGAGATGAAATAAGTCAGACCTTAGAGCCATCAGTCTTGGACCCTTGCTAGGCGGCTGTCAAACACCGCCAAGGAGCTTGACATTCTGTCAATACACAACTAAACTGACATAAATATTGTTCGCTTCCACCCTAAAGCGATGACAACTACCACTTGCTTGCTTTACACTGGTGAACTTCCGCTGCTTTGGTTGCCTGCCTTTTAATAACACCCAGCGCAAGGGGATAGATGTTCATCTTCCGGAGTAAATTTTAATTATTTCTGGACTTAGAGAGGGGAAACAGTAAGTGTGGCACACAGGTTATCAAAGTACTTCTAGTTTCCCTCAAGAGACAGCCATATGGATGGATCTGAACAAAAATTCGAATCTTGTTGCTGTTTCAAGTCACGTGTCTGAGGGTACAAGCAAACCCCCGCGAGAAGTCACGCCCGGGCATTCGGTCGGAGTGTCCTCAGGCTTTTCCAGCGACTCTCCAGTAGGCGCGGCCAATGAGGCGTCGTACTCTCCGCACCAGTGCGCTGCATTTCCAGCAGCACATTTACGTCCTTCCAAGCTGCAATAAGAACCCAATGACACAAAAGCGATATCGAAATCTGCTATGGCGATATCTAGATCATCGATCTCCCTCTCTTCTTGAACCCTGTCTCTAACGACAGCACTGTCGACGCTCTTTGAGCTCTAACGTTCGTCTTTCCTTCTATTTCAACGATTTCCAACGTCTTTGGCGTATCGGACAGGACCCCGTCAAACACAGTTGCGGCTACAAAATTTCTTTCTTCACCTGTCTCAACACACGATGCACTTGAAAGAGCAATGTCTTTGGCGTTTCCTTCCAACAACAATCTTACCGACTCCTTCCTATCAGCTGGCAACGGATGATCATAAAAATGTACAAGGCGTCTTATAAGGAAAAATAAGGTCTTCCAGTAGCCTCGCAGTGAGAATATACTAACACTGTAAGCACCTAACTCACTCATGGCTAGCCTGCTAAAACTTCATGCATGTACTTCTAGTGAGTGTCACTAATATTGCATTTAGTAGATAACATTCCAAGAGAAGATATTATATTAATACTTATCTTCAGTCGGCGTCAGTGATAATAGTAAATACCAGTCTTCATCATAATAAATTTCATCTGGGCTTTTAGTTATAAAAGACTGAAGCACTTAGTTGGGTTACAACTTTGACATTTTATTTTGGCGATTTCTTATGATAAGTTTTGATACAAGAAAATTTGTTCACAAACATATAACATACAGTTATCACACACAGGACAGACATTTTTGTAACACTTTTTCAAAACGAAAGATGTTCTATATGCTCTGTACAACTTCTTACAGATCACTGTCTGACAACACAACACAGCCTGATCGCATACTAAACACGGACTAATTGAGACTAAATGATATTCCCTGCTTTCAGTCCTACATGTGTTTCTTATAACGTTATAGAAGCTTTTTGTTCAAATTAGAGCTCTGACGTAACATTCTGTTTTACAAACAGTAAACACGCAAGTAAGAAATACACCGTTTCATAGTTACAAAAATCTGAGTAAAAGTGTAGAGAGAAAAATTCTTTGATATAATTGTAACATAAATATGTAAAATTTCAAGTTATGCCATATTAGTGTTTTACGTAAAATAAATTGTTTCTGATTGAATTAAGTATCATTTTAGAATATCAAAATGAATCATTGCTTAGTGGGCAATAAATTTCTGTTTGACATTACGTAAATAATCATGTCCACGTGGCATTGGTTATGAACGATATGGAATAAAAATAAAAACCCTATTACATTTTGCGAAGGTTCATATTCAGTTTTGAGTCTAGGTCATTGTAATGTGAAATCTGCGAAAATTTTGGTACACTAAGGACAAATTCAAAAAGACATAACATTTTGTAAATGCACTAATATATTCCGTAATTATATGAGAAACAACAATCTCATATTTCCAAGCCGAAAATCGGAATAAAAATTATCAAACAAGGCCGTACCGGAACCTTCGGTTAACCCAAGAAGTTACCATAAATCTTAAGTTGTTCTAATAGTCAAAACTTTATTTTTTTTTCAACATCTACGTCGTCTTTCTTACAGCATTAGTATAGCCAAATCTTTTGCAAACATGCTTCGAGAGGGAAAACATAAAGCATTACTTTAGTCCTTTTGTGTTACTATTGCGACCATTAGAACCAACAACGTAACAACCTGTCATTGCTTGCATACACTCAAAAATTTTTTTGCTTACGAGTGACTTATTGAAGAAAGATAACTAAGCGGAAATGAAAAGTCAAAAATTACACACCGTGCATCGAACATACATATTTCTAGATTTTCGGAAAGCACTTGACTCGATGCCCCATTGCCGGCTGTTGAAGAAAGTACGAGCATACGGAATAGGTACACAGATATGTGAATGCTACGAAGACTTCTAAAGTTACAGGATCCAATATGTTCTCCTCGATGGCGAATGCTCATCAGATACAAGGATATCGTCAGGAGCGTCCGAGGGAAGTGTGATACGACCCCAGTTATTCTCTATATATACAAATAATTTGGCAGACAGAGGGGGCAGTAATCCGAGGTTGTTTGCTGATGATGCTTTGGTGTACGGTAAGATATCCAAGTTGAATTACTGTAGGCGGATAAAAGATGACTTGACAAAATTTCTAGTTGGTGTGATGAATGGCAGTTAGCTGTAAATGGAGAAAAGTACACGTTAATACGAATGAGTAAGAAGAACCAACCAGTAAAGTTTGGATGCAGAATTAGTAGTGTAAAGCGATATGAAATGGAACGACCACGTAAAAGTTGTGGTAGGAAAGACGACTGATCGCCTTCGGTTTCTTGGGAGAATTCTAGGAAAGTGTGATTCATCTGTAAAGGAGACCGCATATAGGACGCTGGTGCGACCTATTTTTGAGTACTTCTTGAGTGGGGATCCGTACCAGGTCGGATTAAAAGAAGACATCGAAGCAGTTCAGAGGCGGGCTGCTAGATTTGTTATTGGTAGGTTAGAACAACACGTGTCAGTGAGATGCTTCGGGAACTCAAATGGAAATCCTTGGAGGGAAGGCGACGTTCTTTCCGAGGAACACCACCGAGGAAATTTAGAGAACCGGCATCTGAAGCTGACTGCAGAACGATTCTGTTGCGTCCAACGTACATTGAGCGTAAGGATCACGAAGATGAGATAGGAGAAATTAGGACTCATATGGAGGCATCATAAAAGAAGGTTGTATACCTGGAAGAATCCTGGAGATACTAATAGGTATCAGATAGATTATATAATGGTAAGACAGAGATTTAGGAACCAGGTTTTAAACTGTAAGACATTTCCAGGGGCAGATGTGGATTCTGACCACAATCTATTGGTTATGAACTGCAGATTGAAACTGAAGAAACTCCAAAAAGGTGGGAATTCAAGGAGATGGGACCTGGATAAACTGAAAGAACCAGAGGTTGTAGAGAGTTTCAGGGAGAGCATAAGGGAACAATTGACAGGAATGGGGGAAAGAAATACAGTAGAAGAAGAATGGGTAGCTCTGAGGGATGCAGTAGTGAAGGCAGCAGACGATCAAGTAGGTAAGAAGACGAGGGCTAATAGAAATCCTTGGGTAACAGAAGAAATATTGAATTTAATTGATGAAAGAAGAAAATATAAAAATGCAGTAAATGAAGCAGGCAAAAGGGAATACAAACGTCTCAAAAATGAGATCGACAGAAAGTGCAAAATGGCTAAGCAGGGATGGCTAGAGGACAAATGTAAGGATGTAGAGGCTTGTGTCACTAGGTGTAAGATAGATACTGCCTACAGGAAAATTAAAGAGACCTTTGGAGAGAAGAAAACCACTTGTATGAATATCAAGAGCTCAGATGGAAACTCAGTTATAAGCAAAGAAGGGAAGGCAGAAAGGTGGAAGGAGTATATAGAGGGTTTATACAAGGGCGATGTACTTGAGGACAATATTATGGAAATGGAAGAGGATGTAGATGAAGATGAAATGGGAGATAAGATACTGCGTGAAGAGTTTGACAGAGCACTGAAAGACCTGAGTCGAAACAAGGCCCCGGGACTAGACAACATTCCATTAGAACTACTGACGGCCTTGGGAGAGCCAGTCAGGTGAGCAAGATGTATGAGACAGGCGAAATACCCACAGACTTCAAGAAGAATATAATAATTCCAATACCAAAGAAAGCAGGTGTTGACAGATGTGAAAATTACCGAACTATCAGTTTAATAAGTCACAGCTGCAAAATACTAACGCGAATTCTTTACAGACGAATGGAAAAACTGGTAGAAGCGGACCTCGGGGAAGATCAGTTTGGATTCCGTAGAAATGTTGGAACACGTGAGGCAATACTAACCTTACGACTTATCTTAGAAGAAAGATTAAGAAAAGGCAAACCTACGTTTCTAGCATTTGTAGACTTAGAGGAAGCTTTTGACAACGTTAACTGGAATACTCTCTTTCAAATTCTGAATGTGGCAGGGATAAAATACAGGGAGCGAAAGGCTATTTACAATTTGTACAGAAACCAGATGGCAGTTATAAGAGTCGAGGGGCATGAAAGGGAAGCAGTGGTTGGGAAAGGAGTGAGACAGGGTTGTAGCCTCTCCCCCATGTTATTCAATCTGTATATTGAGCAAGCAGTAAAGGAAACAAAAGAAAAATTCGGAGTAGGTATTAAAATTCATGGAGAAGAAGTAAAAACTTTGAGGTTCGCCGATGACATTGTAATTCTGTCAGAGACAGCAAAGGACTTGGAAGAGCAGTTGAACGGAATGGACAGTGTCTTGAAAGGAGGATATAAGATGAACATCAACAAAAGCAAAACGAGGATAATGGAATGTAGTCTAAGTCGGGTGATGCTGAGGGAATTAGATTAGGAAATGAGACACTTAAAGTAGTAAAGGAGTTTTGCTATTTAGGGAGTAAAATAACTGATGATGGTCGAAGTAGAGAGGATATAAAATGTAGACTGGCAATGGCAAGGAAATCGTTTCTGAAGAAGAGAAATTTGTTAACATCGAGTATAGATTTAAGTGTCAGGAAGTCATTTCTGAAAGTATTTGTATGGAGTGTAGCCATGTATGGAAGTGAAACATGGACAATAACCAGTTTGGACAAGAAGAGAATAGAAGCTTTCGAAATGTGGTGCTACAGAAGAATGCTGAAGATTAGATGGGTAGATCACATAACTAATGAGGAAGTATTGAATAGGATTGGGGAGAAGAGAAGTTTGTGGCACAACTTGACTAGAAGAAGGGATCGGTTGGTCGGACATGTTCTGAGACATCAAGGGATCACCAATCTAGCATTGGAGGGCAGCGTGGAGGGTAAAAATCGTAGAGGGAGACCAAGAGATGAATACACTAAGCAGATTCAGAAGGATGTAGGTTGCAGTAGGTACTAGGAGATGAAGAAGCTTGCACAGGATAGAGTAGCATGGAGAGCTGCATCAAACCAGTCTCAGGACTGAAGACCACAACAACAACAACAACAACATGGAGGCATATAGACAGTCGATTTTCCCTTGCTCTGTTTGCGCCTGGGACAGGTTCAAATGGCTCTAAGCACTATGGGACTTAACATCTGAGGTCATCAGGGTTAGAACTACTTAAACGTAACTAAGAATAGCACACACATACATGCCCGAGGCAGGATTCGAACCTGCGACCGTAGCAGCAGCGCGGTCCGGACTGAAGCGCCTAGAACCATCTCGGCCACAGCGGCCGGCTACTGGGACAGGAAAGGAAATGACTAGTAATGGTACGGAGCACCCTCCGCCACGCGCCGTGAGATGGATTGCGGAGTATCGATGTAGATTTAGATATACAAGTACTGGCGCCAGGAGTTTTTCACCGACATCGTGCGCGCAGTACTATAAACGTGGCCACCACGGCGCATTGCTTCCTCTCTTTCCCCTGTGCTTACAGGGATCTGGTGAGGGTGATGTAAAGTAAAACTTTATTTGCTCTCTCCAACTGGTTAAGAATTCTCTTCCCAGTGGTTCTTTATACCACGAGAAAACATATTCTACTTAAGCTAATATTTACACAAGAATATATCACCAGAAACAGAGCGTCCGCAGCTCGTGGTCATGCGGTAGCATTCTCGCTTCCCGCGCCCGGGTTCGATTCCCGGTGGGGTCAGGGATTTTCTCTGCCTCGTGATGACTGGGTGTTGTGTGATGTCTTTAGGTTAGTTAGGTTTAAGTAGTTCTAAGGGACTGATGAGCATAGATGTTAAGTCCCATAGTGCTCAGAACCATTTGAACCAGAAACAGCTGAATACTGATGGGTTCCAGCTGAATCTTAATCTCGCGTACTTTCTTTTGGTTTTTCTTCCAATACGAGACCATCATTTTACCAGAACTTCACCTCCCTTAGGCTAGAACCTGAGCTGAAAATTATACTACTGAATTATTTGCCACTCATCACCAGATGTACGTCTCACTCAGGTATTAACACTTTTCTTTTTAATATTTCGTCCTTGCGGCAATAATGACGCGCTGAATATGTAAATGAATTAGGGAGTTAAGGCTGAATATTTATTTCCAAAGCAGCAGACACTGCCGTAGCTGGATAGTTCGATAGGACGCAGAGAACAAGCTTATAAATAAAAAGCGGGGTCCGTGTGAAGAAATTACATAATTAAATGCGTGAAAATTACGCCCGCTCTGTGAATCATCGTCTTGTTACACGGTAGGCATTAACATAAGAGGCAATGCCCAACACCGATAAGGTGTACGTACGCAGGCACGCCTTAATTGTGGAGTACTTCTTGCCTCGCGCTATCATGTATCTCCGTGGTGGAAGAAAAGCGTGCAAAATCGCTAATAAATCTCGGCATATTCTAGAAAACCGGCACACGCCAGCAACCGTAGGCGTGTAATTGCAGTGTGTGTGAGTTCCAAAGTGCCATACTCAGACTCACCTGTGATTTTGCACTCCGTCAAACCTAGGACAGTTACGTAATAAGCTGTTTCTAAGTCCCCTCAAAGGATTAAAAAAGATAAAACAATACTGAGAAAGAATCCATCCTCTCAGTGAATTCGAGTGATTTCCGGAGACTTTAATGAAATGTAGGCACGTGAGTGCAACAAATAGCTTGTCCCATTACGGGCAGTTCGTCTCTGTTGATAATATGAGGCAGCCATGCGAAACAAAGCAAAAGCAATTATTTATCACAGATGGAAAATGTATCAAGCTTTTGGTCTTGTGAATCTGCCCCTGCGGTCGTAAATAGGAGCATAACGCACGACTAGATCGTTGGGAGCTGTAATAATGCCGTGGAAGACAGTATCATCACCAATACTACACTCCTAGAAATGGAAAAAAGAACACATTGACACCGGTGTGTCAGACCCACCATACTTGCTCCGGACACTGCGAGAGGGCTGTACAAGCAATGATCACACGCACGGCACAGCGGACACACCAGGAACCGCGGTGTTGGCCGTCGAATGGCGCTAGCTGCGCAGCATTTGTGCACCGCCGCCGTCAGTGTCAGCCAGTTTGCCGTGGCATACGGAGCTCCATCGCAGTCTTTAACACTGGTAGCATGCCGCGACAGCGTGGACGTGAACCGTATGTGCAGTTGACGGACTTTGAGCGAGGGCGTGTAGTGGGCATGCGCGAGGCCGGGTGGACGTACCGCCGAATTGCTCAACACGTGGGGCGTGAGGTCTCCACAGTACATCGATGTTGTCGCCAGTGGTCGGCGGAAGGTGCACGTGCCCGTCGACCTGGGACCGGACCGCAGCGACGCACGGATGCACGCCAAGACCGTAGGATCCTACGCAGTGCCGTAGGGGACCGCACCGCCACTTCCCAGCAAATTAGGGACACTGTTGCTCCTGGGGTATCGGCGAGGACCATTCGCAACCGTCTCCATGAAGCTGGGCTACGGTCCCGCACACCGTTAGGCCGTCTTCCGCTCACGCCCCAACATCGTGCAGCCCGCCTCCAGTGGTGTCGCGACAGGCGTGAATGGAGGGACGAATGGAGACGTGTCGTCTTCAGCGATGAGAGTCGCTTCTGCCTTGGTGCCAATGATGGTCGTATGCGTGTTTGGCGCCGTGAAGGTGAGCGCCACAATCAGGACTGCATACGACCGAGGCACACAGGGCCAACACCCGGCATCATGGTGTGGGGAGCGATCTCCTACACTGGCCGTACACCACTGGTGATCGTCGAGGGGACACTGAATAGTGCACGGTACATCCAAACCGTCATCGAACCCATCGTTCTACCATTCCTAGACCGGCAAGGGAACTTGCTGTTCCAACAGGACAATGCACGTCCGCATGTATCCCGTGCCACCCAACGTGCTCTAGAAGGTGTAAGTCAACTACCCTGGCCAGCAAGATCTCCGGATCTGTCCCCCATTGAGCATGTTTGGGACTGGATGAAGCGTCGTCTCACGCGGTCTGCACGTCCAGCACGAACGCTGGTCCAACTGAGGCGCCAGGTGGAAATGGCATGGCAAGCCGTTCCACAGGACTACATCCAGCATCTCTACGATCGTCTCCATGGGAGAATATCAGCCTGCATTGCTGCGAAAGGTGGATATACACTGTACTAGTGCCGACATTGTGCATGCTCTGTTGCCTGTGTCTATGTGCCTGTGGTTCTGTCAGTGTGATCATGTGATGTATCTGACCCCAGGAATGTGTCAATAAAGTTTCCCCTTCCTGGGACAATGAATTCACTGTGTTCTTATTTCAATTTCCATGAGTGTATATCGGAAAAAGAGGGAGAGACCGCATCGCATAGTTGCTCGTCACCACACCCTGCAGAGTCGTCCTAGGTTAAATTTCAAAACTGTCACTAGCATCTCGCGTATTAATGGCACGTCACCACGGAAGGTTTTCGTAGCTGTGAGTCTAGTTCGCCAACACTGGATTTCACACTCTGTTTTCCAAACAAAGCGCGTGCCGTAAGCAATCTGTGCCATCCACATGAGAGAGATACGCAGGTGACTCACTAGCACGTAAAAAAAGGGAATTTTGTACATCGTACATAAATCCGCGAAACTATGGTATCATGTTTGTTTGCTATTATGCTGACACTACATCGTCGTAGTGGCAGGTCGGGAGTGTTTGTAACTATGTTTCCGCATGATACCGGTATACATCGGGCCTTAACTACTGAAACGTCCCCTTAGAAAAATTATACATGACTGTGCTTAAACCGACACACAATATTTTTAGCGGAACGCAATCTGACTTTCAATAATCCCTACAAGAGAATGGCCCTGACTAAATTAAACCTATACGTTTCACACTTCACTTACCTCACAAAAACCTTCGTTACTCGAACTACTCAATAAGGCGAGCGCCACTACTGCCAGCTAAATAAAATATTCAAACTACTGAAGGCACTAAATACTGATAGGCATAGTTAGCAAAAGAAAGATTTTGATAGAGAACAAACAATGTATTTACCTTAATAGTGTTCAAAAGTCATTATATATATATATATATATATATATATATATATATATATATATATATATATATATATATATCAGTCCATGATATCCAACATTACAAATTTACTCTATCTTAATGACACACGTCCAGATCGTCCGCTCTCAAAATTCCGCCATCTCTCTTCCCACATCCACCACTGCTGGCGGCTCACCTCCAACTGCGCAACGCTACGCGCTGTTAACAACCAACTGCCCAACACTACAATAGCATATACTCCAACAATGCAAACCAGCCTCAGACTGCACACAGCACAGTCAGTGATTTTCATATAGAACGCTACGTGGCGTTACCAATAAAAAAACCTAAAGAGCGTACTTACATAGCCCCCATGCTCCCCACAAAAAATCTTACAAATTATTTTGGGCAGTGGCCAATACAGATTTGAAAAAAAATTTTATAGTTACACTAACAAAGATATCAAATGCACACACTTATTGATACACTGTTGGTCAAAAGCAAAAATTGTTCTCATAAAGACAGTACTGATCATTTATCACAATAGTAATTATAGTTTTTTTACAAAGTCTCATTAGTAAAAGAAATTGCGCACAGAAGTAGTGGATTTCTATGCAGCCTTGAAGAAGTAGTGTTGTCCTTCGAACAGAAAGACAGTGCTGACTCTTGACATGCAGACAGGTAATGGGCCACAACAGAGCAAACCCACAGCAGAGTCAGTCGAAGTTGAAGAATATTGGTAGGTAGATCATCACAGAGCAGACCACTGTAGTCTTGTTAGAGATTACGGTATTGGTGGGCCATCAGAGGTGCAGACCCACTGCAGTCCTTGTACAGACGGCCAGCAGCCATCTGTTGCGACTGTGCAGGTGTACAATCACCATTGAAGAGTCTTGCGGACAATATAGCAAGTCCATGAACCACCACTTGTGCACTCACAAAAAATTTTTAGAAATGTCCTTAGAACCAGCAATGCTGTTAACCAGTCCCTTACTGAATTATTAACACATGTGCAAACACTAATGGTTCCAACTTCTCACATATTGTGCATATACTATGACCAACAGAAACGTGTGCACTGAAATGAATGCTTACAAGTTACTTAATTTGCTGAACTGGTGTCCATTACAATTTTATAACATGAGAATACAGTTACAAAGGTACAAAATACATCATTAAAGAACGTAACAATACAGATAACATTTGTAGTAACACAGGCTTTGCAAAAGAATAGAAATAAATATATACATCAGTGTTACAGGAATTATGACATAAGTAAATATATAAAATAATGAGAATAGTTTTCGAAACATTAATTTCACACGCGAGCATGGAAACAGAACAGAATTAATAATGTCTATAAACATCTTTACAAAGAACATAACATATTATTAATGCAAATTATATTTGAGGATAACAGTATTCATCATAGTGAATGTAGCTTAGTACTAGAAAAATTCTACAACATAAATTTTATTAGCTAAACACATAAAGACACAAGAGTACACAAACACATAGCGGAATAACACAGGAGGAAACGACAGGGTTTGTTTTCAGTGTAACATTTTGTACTGCAGTCCACCCCAAAACTTCATTCCATAGATCTTTCGTCTTATTTCAACATTTGTTTCCACCAAAAAAGTCCTATCCAAGCATGCTTTCTGTATTTATATGTTCACATATTTCTTACCTCATTATTTATTTTCCATTATCTTACCTCATCATTTATTTCCAAGAAAATCCTACCTAAACCTGTTGTCCCTAAACCCTACTTTTTTGCTCATAACCTCTTTCAAAAATACTTTTTTGGCCAAACCATTTTCTTATAGCTTCTCAATGCATTTCTTCCAATTCATCACAACTCGTTCTCTTATATAGCCTACTCCATCTTAAGCTAACTTAAATCTACTGAGCTCAGATGCTAAACTAAGGGACGAGGCAATGCAGCAGCACAAAACAATTAACACAAACAACAATGACAAAAAAATGGAAATTGGCAAAGCAAGAAGCAGTAAATGTAATAACTTATATCTGAACATGGCAAACCAACAAGCAGAAAAAATAGTGCACTAAAGACAACAATGCAGATAAGGGAAATGTACATTCACATCTTAATGTCTATGTAATTAAAGTGGTGCAGCACAAAAACGTATTCTACAAAAAATTACCAACTACCTGAAAAGAAAATTATATATGCAGTTACTGTTATTAGTCCCTTGTTGTTGTTCTTTCCTTTCCAAGTGCTCCTTTTTCGAAGAATGTGGATCATAAAATTATTATTTAATAGATGTGTTGACAGAAAGTGTTTACATTAGCAAATGTATTTAATTTAATTTTATATAACCAATGCTGCAACACAGCTGGAAACCAGATATCAAATGAAATAAGCAACTATGTACAAAGTAAAGCATGAAAGTATCATTCAATAGTCATGTGGCATTTCATAAGTTAGTAGAAATTCTCTCAACTCTCGTAGAAAGACGTTTGTCATAATCAGGTGTGCAGATGTAAGTATCTTTCCAAGTAATGAGCGTGTCGTATTTGCGATGCTTTCTAGAAAGGAATGTCAATAGCGGGGTTAATGGCCTCTTTTTTCTCCACCTAATGGCTTTTTCTCCAGGCGGCTGGCACGCAGCTGGGAGCTTATAGTGCATTACGTCAAATAAAAGATTCACACTACTGAAGGCACTAACTACTGATAGGCATAGGTAGCAAAAGAAAGATTTTGATGGAGAACAAACAATGTATTTACCTTAATAGTGTTCAAAAGTCATAATATATATATCAGTCCATGATATCCAATACTACTTCTGCCAACTGTATCAAACAACTGCGCAGTAGACACTACCAAATACTTTGTGTTCTCCAATTTGCTTTGTGTTAAGGATTTATTTTTCTTATTTTGAAATGAGTGAAGAGACTATCATGGCGCATAAAATGATTCGAATGCGTGTCTCGTCACAACAAAAGGAATCAGAGATACCGATGACCGTTATGCCAGTTCTGGTTTTGTGGAAGCACAGTACGCGGACACAGGATGGTACCGCTTCGAGAGGGAGGCGGGGCTTCATCTACATCTACATCTACATTTATACTCCGCAAGCCACCCAACGAGGTGTGGCGGAGGGCACTTTACGTGCCACTGTCATTACCTCCCTTTTCTGTTCCAGTCGCGTATGGTTCGCGGGAAGAAAGACTGTCTGAAAGCCTCCGTGCACGCTCGAATCTCTCTAATTTTACATTCGTGATCTCCTCGGGAGGTATAAGTAGGGGGAAGCAATATATTCGATACCTCATCCAGAAACGCACCCTCTCGAAACCTGGCGAGCAAGCTACACCGCGATGCAGAGCGCCTCTCTTGCAGAGTCTGCCACTTGAGTTTGCTAAACATCTCCGTAACGCTTTCACGGTTACCAAATAACCCTGTGACGAAACGCGCCGCTCTTCTTTGGATCTTCTCTATCTCCTCCATCAACCCGATTTGGTACGGATTCCACATTGATGAGCAATACTCAAGTATAGGTCGAACGACTGTTTTGTAAGCCACCTCCTTTGTTGATGGACTACATTTTCTAAGGACTCTCCCAATGAATCTCAACCTGGTACCCGCCTTACCAACAATTAATTTTATATGATCATTCCACTTCAAATCGTTCCGCACGCATACTCCCAGATATTTTACAGAAGTAACTGCTACCAGTGTTTGTTCCGCTATCATATAATCATACAATAAAGGATCCTTCTTTCTATGTATTCGGAATACATTACATTTGTCTATGTTAAGGGTCAGTTGCCACTCCCTGCACCAAGTGCCTATCCGCTGCAGATCTTCCTGCATTTCGCTGCAATTTTCTAAAGCTGCAACTTCTCTGTATACTACAGCATCATCCGCGAAAAGTCGCATGGAACTTCCGACACTATCTACTAGGTCATTTATATATATTGTGAAAAGCAGTGGTCCCATAACACTCCCCCGTGGCACTCCAGAGGTTACTTTAACGTCTGTAGACGTCTCTCCATTGATAACAACATGCTGTGTTCTGTTTGCTAAAAACTCTTCAATTCAGCCACACAGCTGGTCTGATATTCCGTAGGTTCTTACTTTGTTTATCAGGCGACAGTGCGGAACTGTATCGAACGCCTTCCGGAAGTCGAAAATAGCATCTACCTGGGAGCCTGCATCTAATATTTTCTGGGTCTCATGAACAAATAAAGCGAGTTGGGTCTCACACGATCGCTGTTTCCGGAATCCATGTTGATTCCTACAGAGTAGATTCTGGGTTTCCAAAAACGACATGATACGCGAGCAAAAAACATGTTCTAAAATTCTACAACAGATCGACGTCAGAGATGTAGGTCTATAGTTTTGCGCATCTGCTCGACGACCCTTCTTGAAGACTGGGACTACCAGTGCTCTTTTCCAATCATTTGGAACCCTCCGTTCCTCTAGAGACTTGCGGTACACGGCTGTTAGAAGGGGGGCAAGTTCTTTCGCGTACTCTGTGTAGAATCGAATTGGTATCCCGTCAGGTCCAATGGACTTTCCTCTGTTGAGTGATTCCAGTTGCTTTTCTATTCCTTGGACACTTATTTCGATGTCAGCCATTTTTTCGTTTGTGCGAGGATTTAGAGAAGGAACTGCAGTGCGGTCTTCCTCTGTGAAACAGCTTTAGAAAAAGGTGTTTAGTATTTCAGATTTACGCGTGTCATCCTCTGTTTTAATGCCATCATCATCCCGGAGTGTCTTGATATGCTGTTTCGAGCCACTTACTGATTTAACGTAAGACCAGAACTTCCTAGGATTTTCTGTCAAGTCGGTACATAGAATTTTACTTTCGAATTCACTGAACGCTTCACGCATAGCCCTCCTTACGCTAACTTTGACATCGTTTAGCTTCTGTTTGTCTGAGAGGTTTTGCCTGCGTTTACACTTGGAGTGAAGCTCTCTTTGCTTTCGCAGTAGTTTCCTAACTTTGTTGTTGAACCACGGTGGGTTTTTCCCTTGCCTCACAGTTTTACTCGGCACGTACCTGTCTAAAACGCATTTTACGATTGCCTTGAACTTTTTCCATAAACACTCAACATTGTCAGTGTCGGAACAGAAATTTTCGTTTTGATCTGTTAGTTAGTCTGAAATCTGCCTTCTATTACTCTTGCTAAACAGATAAACCTTCCTCCCTTTTTTTATATTCCTATTAACTTCCACATTCAGGGATGCTGCAACGGCCTTATGTTCACTGATTCCCTGTTCTGCATTTACAGAGTCGAAAAGTTCGGGTCTGTTTGTTATCAGTAGGTCCAAGATGTTATCTCCACGAATCGATTCTCTGTTTAATTGCTCGAGGTAATTTTCGGATAGTGCACTCAGTATAATGTCACTCCATGCTCTGTCCCTACCACCCGTCCTAAACATCTGAGTGTCCCAGTCTATATCTGGTAAATTGAAATCTCCACCTAAGACTATAACATGCTGAGAAAATTTATGTGAAATTTATTCCAAATTTTCTCTCAGTTGTTCTGCCACTAATGCTGCTGAGTCGGGAGGTCGGTAAAATGAGCCAATTATGAACCTAGCTCGGTTGTTGAGTGTAACCTCCACCCCTAATAATTCACAGGAACTATCCACTTCTACTTCACTACAGGATAAACTACTACTAACAGCGACGAACACCCCACCACCGGTTGCAAGCAATGTATCCTTTCTAAACACCGTCTGTACCTTTGTAAAAATTTCGGCAGAATTTATCTCTGGTTTCAACCAGCTTTCTGTACCTATAACGATTTCAGCTTCGGTGCTTTCTATCAGCGCTTGAAGTTCCGGTACTTTACCAATGCAGCTTCGACAGTTGAAAATTACAATACCGATTGCTGCTTGGCCCCCGCATGTCCTGACTTTGCCCCGCATCTTTTGAGGCTGTTGCCCTTTCTGTACTTGCCCGAGGCCATCTAACCTAAAAAACCGCCCAGTCCACGCCACACAACCCCTGCTACCCGTGTAGCCGCTTGCTGCGTGTAGTGCACTCCTGACCTATCCAGCGGAACCCGAAACCCCACCACCCCCACTGCTACCCTCTCCTCTAAGTTCACGTTTGTTTACAGTGGCGGCCGACTGTCACGATATACCGTCCGCATAATAGTCAATACCTCGGCAAGTCTTGTAAACACTGGAATAGAAAGGTACAGGATGGATGCAAGACCCACATTGAGATTAGGTTCAGCGGCGTTCTGCGTATGCTTACTGTCAAAGTATTTGATGGCTCGGTATTTAGTACAGTGCTAGACATTGAAACTGCAACAACATGAAGGACAACAAATAATTAAATACTATTTTTTTGTATCTGTACATTATAGTGGGAAGAATACATGCTTAAAATGTAGGCTATTTCGCGGTATACAGGTGAGAAGTTTAGTGCAGTCGTGTCACCTCTAACCATAGTGGACATCGAGTCGAAGAGAGCTCAGATGGCAGAAACGGGTATATCATTCCCTGTTGTTTCAACCATGTGCCAGAGTTCATCACCCATTATGGCTAAGCTGAAAGATCCGAACAACATGTTGACCAGAGCGACAGTCGAACGCCCCCTGCATCTCGGTAGGTCAGGACACCACAGGTAACGCGCGGTCTCGCGTTATCTTGTTGAAACGTAGGGTCGTGGGTACCTTGAAGATAGCATACAGCCCCCGGCTTTAATATCTGAGACGCGTAACGGATGCTGTCCACATTACAAGCTATGCGAACCAGAGATGAACACATTGTATACTCAATGGTATCGCAAAACGATGACTGCGATCCGATAACCTTCTCCTGCTGCGACTCCTGCGTCCATTGTTGGTGGCGGACGCCCCAGAATGGGCGCGTCTCGCTCTGCTGGCCGCGTGAAGGGGAGGCGCCGCAGTGGTAGCCGTGGTGTGCTCGACACGCCGTCGACAGTCTCCGAGCTGACGCACGTCTGGCTACAGACAAGCCCACTTCCTGATCGCCGCGCCACGACAACACTGCGTCTGTTGGCGCGAGCAGCAGGATCGTGAAAAGATGAACCATTTACCACAGTCTCGACAGCTCACTCACTACTCCACCGCTGTCGAATTCCCACCAGTGCTGTTTAAACGTTTCTCCTTCGAACACGAGGCATTACGTCATATTCTCACATTCTCAAGTTCGATCTTTGAGTGAGAATCCAACAGCGTAATATTCAATATGGGGGTCGTGGGTCAAACTTGGTTCCAACTTGCAGATGGCATGATGTATGCCGAGAAAAATGGCAACAGAAAAACACAGTAATATGCCGCAAAAAGCGACAACAATCTCAAAAGCATGCTTTGACGTACAGTAAATAAGAATTAAGGAACCCATTGATAATGGTGATATTTGTCGCTGAAACTCGTTCGTGGAATAAATTAAAAAAATGTAACAAAAGTGTTTTGCATCAAGGCGGACCCACAATTCCCATATTGTTTTTTGTATGCAATCACGGACCAATGGAAGAGTTCCAAGATGAAATTAATGCCCATTCTTTCCTTGTACACAGAATTTATATACTACTACTGCTCCCCTCTTTGTAAGGTGGCGCTCAATCCGAATCATTTAAGTATGCGAGCATGTAGTATGTCTGTTTGGTGTTGCAGCTTCATTGGAGAGCACTGCTTGTTTCATGTCCCCGTTCGCACTTTTTGATATCAATTCATGTTAAAAAAAATGGTTCAAATGGCTCTGAGCACTATGGGATTTAACATCTTAGGTCATCAGTCCCAACTTAGAACTACTTAAACTTAACTAACCTAAGGACATCACACACATCCATGCCCGAGGCAGGATTCGAACCTGCGACCGTAGCAGTCCCGCGGTTCCGGACTGCAGCGCCTAGAACCGCACGGCCACCGCGGCCGGCTAATTCATGTTCATTTTTATTTATCACGACAATAAGATCCAAAATTATTGTACCAAAAAAATACGGACAAGGTTAAGAGGACTGGTGACAATCCGTTCCTCATCCCCAGACTGCGCTCCACGCTGTCGAGTTACGAGGGCTTGCTGAAAACTAACGCCTCCGAACTCTTTATGTGAAAACCCTTAAAACTCTTTAAATAAGACAAACGTTATTTTCGTTCTACATCTTTACTCTTCATGTCTACATTTTTTTTCTGAGTGGTCACCCTGGTGACGAACACACTTTTCCCAGTGAGATATCACTTTGTTCATACCGCCACTGTAGAATATTTCACTTTTTTGACGCAGCCTAAACGTCATTTCTGCTTGGACCACTCCATCACTATCGAAATGAAGTCCTCGAAGGTGCTCTTCAAGTTTTGGAAACAGATGAATATTGGTTGGGGCCAGGTCGAATCGGTATGGGGGGTGGTCGATATCAATCAAGCCAAGGCGTCGGATTGTTCCAGATTTCGCAGCGCACGTGTGGTCCGGCATTGTCATGTTGAAACTCTACTGCAGCGCCCTGTTTCCCACGCACGGATATAGCTACGTTGCACACCGCTATGTGACACACTACAGTTCGGAACCCTCTAGCGGCGGAGGGCTGTCAATGTGTAGACATGAACGATGTAGATGTAAAATCTTAATAAAGTTGTCCTGTTTCAAAAGCTTTAAGACTTCTGAAATAAAAAGTTCAGAAGCATTACTTTTCTGTGCGCCCTCGTAAATACGGAACTTCTGCACTGCAAAAACGACACGAGAACGAACTGCTGTTAATTCTAACCCGTCAATCAGATGGACATGAGGTTCGGTAGTCTTCCTATTGACATTCAGTAGTAGTATACTGTGTGCGGACGCTGGATGTCACACCTTCCTTCTGGAGTGATGCATACTAGCCCATGCACGACGATACGTTATATTCGCACTTGCTTATATTCATTCACTCGATGTAGAGAGATTCACTGAGGGAGACAAACTTTCAGTATATTCTACTAACAACCAGGAAGATGCGCCAAAACCTTGAGATCTGAAGCGAATCCTGACTAGTCAGAGTAAAATAACGCCAATTATTGCCTCTGTCTAAAGAAGTGTGAAGGACTTTTCCTATCCTTACCATTGACTCGTTGATATCACTGACTTTAGGAAGTAGCAGAGTTAATGTTCACTGCGACCATCGCATACAATGGATTTGTAGTGTTTCATTGTACCTGTATTATTGATTCGAGGCCAGTACGAATGAATAATTTGACGTCTTAAAACGACGAATTTTTTGTGGTATTCTTTGTAATTAATGGCCGTGGTTCCAGCCACCAAGATGGACGGAGTTCGAAATGCTTCACAGGTTGACCTCAGTTACGCTGTGTCTTCCTTTTTGTTTAACGCAATTTCTATTCCATACCTCTCGGAGCATATGTGTAAGACCTGTTAGGGACGATTGTACAGGAAAGGTATGAGGAAGAATGTTGAGGGTGTACTAGGAAAGGTACAGTCGGCTATTCGTAAAAATCACGACAGTTCAAGTGTACAGTCAAGCTAGTTTCCGAACTCGTACAAACGAATTTCCCTCGCTAGTCTTTCCACAAAAATACACCTTTCCAGGATCAAGTAATATGATGAAATGTTTCTGGGAAGTTGAATATAATTTGTCGACAGTAGACAGTGACATTATCCACGCCTACATCAGTACTCCACAAGCCATCAGACGGTCTGTGACGGAGGGTACTTCTGATACCACTAAATAACACCCCACTCTTCCCTTGTTCCGTTCGCGAATGCCGCAGGGGAGAATGTTTGTCGGTAAACCTTTGTATTAGTTCTAATATCTCTTGTGGTCATTTCGTGAGACCTGTTTGGGAGGGAGTAATATGTTGTCCAACGCTTTCCGGAAAGTTCTCTCTCTCTCTCTCGAAATTTCGATAGCAGACCTCTCCGTGGTGCACAACTCCTCTCTTGGCAGCGTCTGCCACTGTTGAGCATGTCCATACCGTAACGCTCTCCCGCCGGCTCAACGACCCTGTGAGGAAGCTACGAGGGTCACTCCGAAAGAAATGCACACTATTTTTGTAAAAATACAGTTTTCATTCTGCATGTGTGAAAGTTTTACAGTGTGTAGAGAAATCCTTCCCGCTTGTTTTCAAACTTAGTTCAACCCGTTCCCGTGAGTGGCGCCGTCACAGCATGTCTTCAAGATGGCTGCTACACTTGACGTTCCTCTCGGTCTTCAGCAAGGTCCTGGAATCTATCCTCACCCGACGCATCCACCAGCATCTCCGCCAGCACCGCCTCCTTCCCGTCACCCAGTGTGGCTTTCGGCCGTCCTTCTCTTCCGACGATCTTCTCCTTCACCTCACTCATCTCCTTTCCGAACAGCTTAATTCCCGTCGCTCCGCAATCTTCCTCTCTCTTGACCTCGAACGCGCTTATGACCGCGTATGGCATTCCGGTCTCCTCTCCAAGCTCCAAACCTTTGCCCTTCCCATTAACTACGTCCGTCTGATCGGTTCCTTTCTCTCCCGCCGTCCTTCCTATGTCACCATCCATAACACAGATTCCTACACCTTTTTCCCCTCCGCCGTTGTGCCCCAAGGCTCCGTCCTCTCCCCCCTTCTGTACCTTTTGTACACGGCGGACATGCCGCCGCCGTCACCCTCCGTCCACCTTCTCCAGTTTGCCGATGACACCGCCTTCCTTGCCGTTGCCCCCACCCTGCAACGCTCCCAACACCTTCTCCAATCCCATCTTGACCGGTTCACCGCTTGGTGCAACCAGTGGTTGTTCAAGGTCAATCCTTCCAAAACCCAGGCGATCATTGTAGGCAAAACCACCCCTTCCTTCCGCCTCCTTGATTTCTATCTCACCGTCTATGGCCGTCCCATCGCCCTCACTCCCACCCTCAAGTACCTTGGCGTCACCCTCGACCGTCGCCTCTCCTGGACTCCCCATCTCCGGACAATCCAAGCCAAGGCACGTTCCCGACTCCGTCTCCTCAAGCTCCTTTCCGGCCGTACGTGTGGTCTGGATCCCTCCACAATCCTCCACACCTATACATCCCTCATCCGCCCTATCCTTTGTTACGCCCATCCAGCCTGGATCTCCGCCCCCCCTACCTTTTATAAATCCCTCCAAATCCTTGAACGCCATGCTCTCCACCTTGCCTATCGCATCCATCTCCCCTCCCCCACGCGGATCCTGTATGATCTCATCCCCTTCCCCCCCCCTTCTCCTTTTCCTTGAAAGGATACGGATCCTGTACACCTCCTGTAAACTTGATCCTCCTCACCCACTTGTATCCCCGATCCTCTCCCAATCCCGCCCGCTGCCGCGCCTGTATTCCCACGTCCCGCCCGGTCTCCACTCTCCTTACCCTCTCCCAAGGTGGCTTCCGCCAGCTCCCTCTCTCTGATGATGTCCTCGTCCCCTCCATCTACCCCTCCTATCAACTTTGACCCTGCCCCGCCCCCCACTTCCAGTGTCCTTTCCTTTCAGCACCCTCCCTCCCTTCTCTTCTCTTCCCTTCTTTTTCCTTTTCCCCGTCCCCTCCCTCCCCCCTCTTCCCCCGGGCTTCCTCTCCCCCTTCCTCCCTCCCCCCTATCTCCCCTGCCCGTGGCATCTCTGCTCTCCCCTCTCGCTCTCCCACTCCCCTCCCTCCTCCTCCTCTCTTGGCAGGTCCCCGGACTCGCACACGCATAGTGAACATTCGCGCGCCGGAGATCATCGGCTTCTGTGTCTCGTGTGTGTGACGTCGTTTAGTGTTTTTGGTGTCCACCGTCCCACTACTACGTTCACTTGTGCCGTCGGATTCATCAGTGTTATGTGCGCCGTGCCAACGTGTTTTCAGTGTTGTTATCGTCACGTGTGAACGACTCCGTGTTTTTTGTGTCTCTGTGACCTCTCTCTTCTGCCCATCACTGTGTTCATTATCATTCTCCGTTCTTATACTATTGTACACACTGTGGTGTCACCGCTAGACACCACACTTACTAGGTGGTAACTTAAATCGGCCGCGGTCCTGTAGTACATGTCGGACCCGCGTGTCGCCACTGTGGGATCGCAAACCTAGCGCCACCACAAGGCAGGTCTCGAGAGACTGAGGAGACCTCGCCCCAGTTGTACGGACAACATAGCTAGCGATTGGACGTGCTAAGCCTTGCTCTCAATTGCCGAGAGATAGACAGTAGAATAGCCCTCTGCTAAGTTAAATGGCGACCACCTAGCAAGGCGCCATTTGTATCAGTGCCTATAGCTTACTAATATTCAAGAGAGATGTATTCCAAGGACTAATTAAAAGTTAAGTAACAAGCATCTACGTACTTTTCTTCTTATTCATTTATAAGTTCTCATGTTCCAGACTTCACGCCCGTCTGCGTTAGCCTTGCGTGCCCTATCGGCTACAGCATTGTGTCTAGGCTGTATGGTCTAGACACAACACACACTATGGCTGAAGAGCGGCGTAGTGTGCCGCTGCCAGCCTACCTGATTTATACAGGTATTAAAATAACAATAAAGTAAAAAAAAAATTACGTTCCTCACAAGGGAACCTCCCCATCGCACCCCCCTCAGATTTAGTTATAAGTTGGCACAGTGGATACGCCTTGAAAAACTGAACATAGATCAACCGAGAAAACAGGAAGAAGTTGTATGGAACTATGTATGGAACTATGAAAAAAATAAGCAAAATATACAAAGTGAGTAGTCCATGAGAAGATAGGCAACATTAAGGGCAATTTGAGCTCAGGAGCGCCGTGGTCCCGTGGTTTGCGTGAGCAGCTGCTGACCGAGAGGTCTTTGGTTCAAGTCTTCCATCGGGTGAATAGTTTTAATTTTTTATTTTCAGACAATTATTATCTGTCTGTGTGTCCGTCCGATGCGATCACTTTTTTGGGAGTGATTATCACATCGACAAGAAAACCTAAATCTGGCAAGGTAGAAGAATCTTTTTACCCATTCGCCAAGTGTACAAGTTAGGTGGGTCGACAACATATTCCTATCATGTGACGCACATGCCGTCACCAGTGTCGTATAGAATATATCAGACGTGTTTTCCTGTGGAGGAATCGGTTGACCTATGACCTTGCGATCAAATGTTTTCGGTTCCCATTGGACAGGCACGTCCTTTCGTCCACTAATCGCACGGTTTTGCGGTGCGGTCGCAAAACACAGACAATAAACTTATTACAGTGAACAGAGACGTCAATGAACGAACGGACAGATCATAACTTTGCGAAAATAAACAAAGTAAAATTTTTACTCGAGGGAAGACTTGAACCAAGGACATATCGTTCTGCAGCTGTTCACGCTAACCACGCGACCACGGCACTCGTGATTTAATATTGTCCTTGTATTGCTTATGTTGCACATGGACTACTCAGTTTGTATATTTTGCTTTTTTTTCATACTTCTACACAACTTCTTCCTGTTTTTTCGATTGATCTGTGTTCAGTTTTTCAAGGCCTATCCACTGTGCCAACTTATAACTAAATCTGAGGGGGGGTGCGATGGGGAGGTTCCCTTGTCAGAAGCAACGCGCTGTCATAGGATTCCTGTGCTGTGAAAACGAGACAGTGAGAAACACCCACAAGAGGTTGAAAAAGGTGTATGGAGATGGTGCTGTCGATCGCACTACAGTTAGTCGGTGGGCAAGCAGGTCACGTGATGAAAGCGGGCACGGCAATATTGAGGATTGTCCTCGCAGCGGCAGGCCTCGTACTGCACACACTCCACACAATGTGCAGAGAGTTAACGAATTGGTGTCTGCTGACAGACGCATCACAGTCAACGAATTGTCACGCTACTTTGGGATAGGGGAGGGAAGTGTTTGCAGAATACTGAAAGTGTTGGCGTTAAAGAAGGTTTGTGCCAGGTGGGTTCCCAGGATGTTGACAGTGGCTCACAAAGAAAAACGGTGTACAGCGAACTTTTGGAACAGTGCGAGAAAGGTGGAGATGAATTTCTTGGAATAATTGTGACAGGTGATGAAACATGGCTCAATCATTTTTCACCAGAGACGAAGACGCAATCAATGCAGTGGCATCATACAAATTCGCCTAAAAAAAAAAAGAATTCAAAACCACACCTTCTGCTAGAAAAGTTATGGCTACGGTGTTCTTCGATTCCGAAGGACTGTTGCTTGTGGACATCGTGCGAAGTGGAACCACTATAAATTCTGATGCATATGTGACGACACTGAATAAACTTCAAGCTCGACTGAGTCGTGTTCGACCACATCGGCAAAAACAGGATGTTTAGCTGTTGCACGACAATGCACGGCCACATGTCAGTCAAAAGCCCATGGAAGTGATAACAAAACTCTGATGGACAACACTGAAACACCCGCCTTACACGCAGTGGTTAGACACTGGACTCGCATTCGGGAGGACGACGGTTCAATTCCGCGTCCGGCCACCCTGATTTAGGTTTTCCGTGATTTCCCTAAATCGCTCCAGGCAAATGCCGGGATGGTTCCTTTGAAAGGGCACGGCCGACTTCCTACCCCATCCTTCCCTAATCCGATGGGACTGATGACCTCGCTGTCTGGTCTCCTTCCCCAAACCACCCAACCCAACCCACCCGCCTTACAGTCCTGACCTGGATCCATGGGCCCTTATTGGCCGAGCGGTTCTAGGCGCTACAGTCAGGTTCGAATCCTGCCTCGGGCATGGATGTGTGTGATGTCCTTAGGTTAGTTAGGTTTAAGTAGTTCTAAGTTCTAGAGTACTGATGACCACAGCAGTTAAGTCCCATAGTGCTAAGAGCCATTTGAACCATTTTAGCCTCGCTCCATGTGACTATCATCTCCTTGGGAAACTGAAAGACTCTTCGTGGAACAAGGTTTGAAGGTGATGACTCCCTTGTGCACTCTGCCAAACAGTGGCTCCAACAGGTTGGTCTATAATTTTACCGTGCGGGTATACAGACGCTGGTTCCAAGATGGCGTAAGGCAGTTGAGAGGAATGGAAATTATGTGGAGAAATGAAAATATTGTTCCTAAAGGGTGTATCTACACAGTGTAAAACTTTGAAACATGTAGCATAAGAGATGGATTTTAAAAACATAGTGTGCATTTCTTTTGGAATGACCCTCGTAACTACTTTTCATTGATCTATATCTTCTATTAGTCCTACCTGGCAGGGGTCCTAAAACGTTGAGCAGTAAACAGGAATCGGTAGAACAAATGTTTTGTAAGTCACTTCTTTCGTTAGATGAATTACATTTCCTTGAGATGGTTCCTGTGAATTTTAGTCGAGCATTGCTTTTCCTATTGTTTGTTTGATGTCTCATTGCACTAACCTGAAATTAAAGAACTCTTTCTTTGCTGCTATAAGGGAGGAAGATTGGGGCTTTCAGTTGCGTTGGTGACGAGACACGCGCACGCGCATACGCACACGGAGGAGAAGAACAGATTTGGGGGGGGGGGAGAGATCACACATGTCTTTTTGAAAGCAACGATACTGACTTTTGCCTTAATAGATTCAGGTTAACTAGGGAAAGCCAACGACCTTCCCGCAGTGGTAACACCGGTTCCCATGAGGTCACCGAAGTTGAGCACTGTCAGGCTGGGCTAGCACTCCGATAAGCGACCATTAGCGCTGTAGGCGAAACGGGGTACCCTCAGCCATTGTGAGGCAAACTAAGGACCTACTTGATTGACAAGTAGCTGCTCCGGTCTCGTAAAAAGACATACGGCCGGGAGAGCGGTGTGCTGACCGACCACATGCCCCTCCATAACCGCATGCAGTGACGCATTTGGGCTGTGGATGACACGGTGGTCAGTCGGTACCTCTGGGCCCCCGCGACTAAAGAAAACCTGTATGGGAATGGCCAGATGCAACTTTGAACCGCCGTCCTCCGTCTTGCCGCCGCTTTAGCGACAGCGCTCGGTGTTCGCAGCACGAAGCGAGCGAAGGACAGCGGAAGGCAGGTGGATCCCCGGAGGCGGCACAGCGGGCGGTGACCCCCACAGAAGGCAGGCAGGCAGGCAGGCGGGCAGAAAGGCGGGCAGCCGCAGCTACATCGCCAGACAGCGCCACAAAGTCGCGCCGGCCGGAACTGGACCGCAGCTGCCGGCCTTGGCAGCACGCGCCTCCAGGCGGCTGCTACGCAGCACAGAAAGTACGCCAGCCACAGGTTCTTCCCCGCGAATTCATCGCCCAATCTCGGCAACGGGACCTAAAGCTACACTGCTGTCGCTGGTTCTTCATGCCGAAACTTAAGGACAGACGCAGGGCAAAATGCAGTCTCCAACTTATACACTGAAGAGCCGAAGAAACTGGCACACATGCCTAATATCGTGTAGTGGCCACGCAGAAGTCCCGCAGCACGACGTAGCATGGACTCGATTAATGTCTGAAGTAGTGCTGGAGGGAACTGACACCATGAATCCTGCAGGGCAGTCCATAAATCCGTAAGAGTACGAGGGGGTGGAGGTCTCTTCTCAACCGCACGTTCCAAGGCATCCCAGATGTGCTCCATAATGTTCATGTGTGGGGAGTTTCGTGGCCAGCCAATGTGTTTAAGGTCAGAAGAGTATTCCTGGAGCCCCTCTGTAGCAATTCTGCAGGTCTGGGGTGCCACATTGTCCTGCTTGAATTGCCCAAGTCCGTCGGAATGCACAATGGACATGAATGGATGCTGGTGATCAGACAGGATGCTTATATACGTGTCATCTGTGCAAGGTCGTATCTAGATGTATCAGGGGTCCCATATCTCTCCAACTGAACACGTCCCACACCATTACAGAGCCTCCACCAGCTTGAACAGTCCCCTGCTGACACGCAGGGCTCATGCATTCATGAGGTTGTCTCCATACCCGTACACGTCCATCCGCTCGAAACAATTTGAAACGTGTCTCGTCCAACAAGACAACATACTTCCAGTCATCAGCATTCCAATGTCGGTGTTGACTGGCCCAGGCGAGGCATAAGGCTTTGTGTTGCGTAATCATCAAGGGTGCACGAGTGGGTCTTCGGCCCCAAAAGACCACACCGACGATGTTGCGTTGAATGTTTCGGACTCTGACATTTGTTGATGGCGCAGCATTGAAATTTGCACCAATTTCCGGAAGGACTGCACTTGTGTCACGTTCACATCTACATCTACATCTACATCTACATGGTTACTCCGCAATTCACACTTGTGCCCGGCAGAGGTTCATCGAACCATTTTCATACTACTTCTCTACCATTCCATTCTCGAATGGGGCGTGGGAAAAAGGAGCAACTAAATCCTTCCATTCGAGCTCAGATTCCTCTTATTTTATTATGATGATCATTTCTCCCTACGTAGGTGGGAGTCAACAAAATATTTTCGCATTCGGAAGAGAAAGTTGGTGGTTGAAATTTCGTAAATAGATCTGATCGCAAAGAAAACCGCCTTTGTTTCAGTGACTGCCACCCCAACTCACGTATCATATCAGTGACACACTCACCCATATTGCGCGATAACACGAAACGAGCTGCCCTTCTTTGTACTTTTTCGATGTCCTCCGTCAGTCCTAGCTGGTAAGGATCCCATACCGCGCAGCAGTATTCCAGCAGAGGACGGACAAGTGTAATGTAGGCTGTCTCTTTAGTGGGTTTGTCGCATCTAAGCGTTCTGCCAACAAAGCACGGTATCTGTTTCGCCTTCCCCACAATATTATCTATATGGTCTTTCCAATTCAAGTTCCTCGTGATTGTAATTCCTAGGTATTTAGTCGAATTGACAGCCCTTAGATTTGTGCGATTTATCGTACACCCAAAATTTATCGGATTTCTTTTAGTACCCATGTGGATGACCTGGCACTTTTCTTTGTTTAGTGCCAATTGCCACTTTTTGCACCACACAGAAATACTCTCTAGATCATTTTGTAATTGTAATTGATCGTCTGATGATTTTACTAGACTGTAAATTACAGCTTCATTTGCAAAAAATGTAAGGGGGCTGCTCAGATTATCACTTAGATCATTCATGTAAATCAGGAACAGCAGAGGCCCTATGACACTACCTTGCGGAACTCCAGATATCACTTCTGTTCTACTCGATGATTTACCGTCTATCACTACGAACTGTGACCTCTCTGAGAGATTCTCTTCAGTCGTCGCTGGTCCCATTCTCGCAGGATCTTTTTCCGGACGCAGCTATGTCGGAGACTTGATGTTCCACCGGATTCACTGTATTCACGGTAGACTTGTGAAATGGTCGTACGGGAAAACAACTCCCGCGTTATCGCTACCTCGGAGATGCTGTGTCCCCTCGCTGGAACGCCGATTATAGCACCATGTTAAACTGACTTAAATCTTGATAACCTGCCATTGTAGCAGCAGTAAGCGATCTAACAACTGCGGCAGACACCTGTTGTCTTACGTACCCTTTGCCGACCGCAGCGCCGTATTGTGGCTGTTTACATACTGTATCTCTGTATTTGAATACGCATGCCTATACCCGTTCCTTTTGAGCTTCAGTGTATATCTCCAAAGATATCACAGCTAAAATTGTAAAACTTGAGAGTATTATTTGCAACATAGTGCTTGATATTCGGTCCAATTTTTGTTCGAAACTGCTCATCGACATACATTTTATGAGGATTTGTATTTTTACGATTGTCTTGAAATGAAGGCACCCAAGAACTGGAATTTCACAGTTTACATCTGCATAATAGGCTAACAAAACATGTGGAACAGATTTTTGTTAAAGATCATAGTTGCTTTGAAATTAATTTTTCAATTATATGTTACCGAGGAGTGCTCTATTTTTCTCAAATTTTTAAGGAGAACTTTTGTCAGAGAAAAGATAACGGAAAAGTGCTGCACAGCATTGCTCAGTAAGAAATTTTTAAGAACTATGCCAAATTTCAGAATGTTAGCATTTATAGTTCCTGAGAAAAGGCACATTGTATCTCAAAAAAGTCAGTTTACGGCAATTCGCATTTACAGTTTTTTTTTTTCAATTTTTGACAGTATTGCTACACCTCTAGTGACTAATGCTGTTCATATCCAGAATCTTTATTCTTTTCCTTGTCTTCCTAGAGTAATCTCTTCGCCTGCCTACTTTGCCTAGCCAACTTTTACATTTTTTCTTCTGCTGCCTGAGCTTCGTCCAGCCGCGCTTTATCGATGCTTCTGGGTATCTTCAGCGTGAATGCACCTGGATGGAAGCCTAGTCACTGCAGGCACTTAATGCTACCTTCATTCCCACTGTTGAACACTGGATAGGCATCACATACAGCTATCTTCACAACAACTGAGGACACAAATACCGTTTATGGATAAAGCATCTATATATTGAGCCACGATTATTATTTGCACATCAAAAATTAATCATATGGAGAAGTATTTCTAAGCCAGTTAACCTAAATCCACTGGAAAACTCGTCTTTGGCACTGTACACAGCATCATTCCTTCAGTAATTTTTTTTTCCTCGATGAACTCGGTGACTTTTGCATGGGGGCTTAATTATAATAGAATGCAAATAATTTTAATTTTTTGTTTTCGTAGCTGTATGTCCGATTACAAAGTCTCGTAAACGGTTGGCCCTGACTAGTATTATTACGCTATCTGACTGCATAGAACAATAACAAGAATGAAATGGAAATTTTCATTAACACAATTAGTTAATTAAGTCCCCAGCAACTATAAAACCTACGAAACCAAAGCACAAGTATAACTGTTCTGTGTGTGGAAGTATGACTCAATGTACGCATCTGGCACGGTTCTTCTTCAATAACACAAGAAATTTTAAATATCATTTATACTGAATTAATTAAAGAAAATAGAAATACCATAATTACTCAAGAAAACCAGAATTACACTCTAATACAAGAACACAAGCCAGATGCTTTGTTGACTGAACCTGTAATGACGCATTATTCAGGACATTGAAATAATGAGAACGAAAAGAAAAGTAGTTTGTTACCTTAATTTATATTGATGAAAGGCACTCTAGACATTACAATCTCTCCACAGCGACTCGCTACTATCACATCTCAACAAGAACTTTTCAGTATCACATCTCAGCAAGCACTGCCTACTAGCTCATCTCAACAAACACTACTCACTACGACATCTCAGCACTGACTACCACGAGTTCTCCCAAAGCACTGCCCACTACGAGTTCTCAATAATCACTGCCAGTGGAGGCGGCGGAACAATACTCTCTAGCGCGATCTCTGGCGCTGTGGCTCAGTGTAGCCACCTTTCATATGCCCTTCCTCCACAGGCTAGAATTTGATGGTATTTTTGCCAGCATTGGTGGTGAAAATACCACCAAATTCGTCAAAAAAATACAGACAAAAATAAAAGATAATATTCATGCGTAAATATCATATAACTAGATAAAATTTTGGCTTTGCACTGACCTTTCAATAACCTAATGTATAAAATACAGTAAGCAATACAAATTCCTTCATACATGTGACTTTACATAACAGTTTACACAAGTATTATGTGGTTAAACAGTTCAATCAATAGCGTCAGCAATGACGAATATGTGCAGGTAAGCGTCTCATAACTTTTCACAAATAGTAATACACAAAAAATCAGTTTATACAAATATTCACATAAACGCTTTCCATAGCCCAAGAAACAAGTAGTTGGCAGTTCCAGCAGTAGCACCCAGCAATGGTCAACAGGTGCAAATACCAACAAGTGACATTTTTTCAGTAGAAACAGTCCATCAGTGGCACCCAGTAATGTTGAATAAGTGCAGACACCAACAAGTAACACCATTTCAGTATAAGCAGTTCCATTAGTGGCACCAGCGATGTTGAGCAGGTGCAGACAGCAACAGGTGACATCTTTTCAGTAGAAGCAGTCCATCATTGGCACCCAGCAATGTTGAGCAGGTGCAGACATCAACAGGTGACATCTTTTCGGTAGAAGCAGTCCATCAGTGGCACCCAGCAATGTTGAGCAGGTGCAGACACCAACAGGTGACATCTTTTCAGTAGAAGCAGTCCATCAGTGGCACCCAGCAATGTTGAGCAGGTGCAGACACCAACAAGTAACACCATTTCAGTATAAGCAGTTCCATTAGTGGCACCAGCAATGTTGAGCAGGTGCAGACCTCAACATGTGACATCTTTTCAGTAGAAGCAGTCCATCAGTGGCACCCAGCAATGTTGAGCAGGTGCAGACATCAACAAGTAACACCATTTCGGTAGAAGCAGTCCATCAGTGGCACCCAGTAATGTTGACCAGCTGCTGACCGCAGTCCATAAAATTCACTATCACTAATCACACTGTTCATCAGCAGAAATTAAACATGTCCTAGTTGCAACAATCATGTAGAAAAAGTGCAAATAACAGTTCATAATATTCCCTATCACTAATCACACAGTTCATCAGCAGAAATTAAATATGTCCAGGTGGCATCCATCATGTTGAAAAGTGCAGCACCATCACTAATCAGACAGTTCAGGCATGAACAATAGTTTGAATACACATACAATGCTTTTACACTAAACATACAAATCATAACAAACACACGAATGATATCAGATAATTGTCCTATTAACTATTACAATACACAAATACCAGTAAACCTATAATATTTATGGGTGTCAGTGCAAGCCACAACAAACAAGTAAAATAATGTTTAGGAGATAGGTTGGGATCACTTCTCTGGGATTATAAAAGGAAAACACACAAAACACACTCACTCATCTTTCATCCACATTAGTGCTACTGTGTAGTTGAATAGTGTTAACTGTGTAAATGCAATTCTGTCAAAATTTTATGTTCATCATGTGTATCAAGTAGTAGTGTCAGCAATGTATAACAGTCAATAATACACTCCTGGAAATGGAAAAAAGAACACATTGACACCGGTGTGTCAGACCCACCATACTTGCTCCGGACACTGCGAGAGGGCTGTACAAGCAATGATCACACGCACGGCACAGCGGACACACCAGGAACCGCGGTGTTGGCCGTCGAATGGCGCTAGCTGCGCAGTATTTGTGCACCGCCGCCGTCAGTGTCAGCCAGTTTGCCGTGGCATACAGAGCTCCATCGCAGTCTTTAACACTGGTAGCATGCCGCGACAGCGTGGACGTGAACCGTATGTGCAGTTGACAGACTTTGAGCGAGGGAGTATAGTGGGCATGCAGGAGGCCGGGTGGACGTACCGCCGAATTGCTCAACCCGTGGGGCGTGAGGTCTCCACAGTACATCGATGTTGTCGCCAGTGGTCGGCGGAAGGTGCACGTGCCCGTCGACCTGGGACCGGACCGCAGCGACGCACGGATGCACGCCAAGACCGTAGGATCCTACGCAGTGCCGTAGGGGACCGCACCGCCACTTCCCAGCAAATTAGGGACACTGTTGCTCCTGGGGTATCGGCGAGGACCATTCGCAACCGTCTCCATGAAGCTGGGCTACGGTCCCGCACACCGTTAGGCCGTCTTCCGCTCACGCCCCAACATCGTGCAGCCCGCCTCCAGTGGTGTCGCGACAGGCGTGAATGGAGGGACGAATGGAGACGTGTCGTCTTCAGCGATGAGAGTCGCTTCTGCCTTGGTGCCAATGATGGTCGTATGCGTGTTTGGCGCCGTGCAGGTGAGCGCCACAATCAGGACTGCATACGACCGAGGCACACAGGGCCAACACCCGGCATCATGGTGTGGGGAGCGATCTCCTACACTGGCCGTACACCACTGGTGATCGTCGAGGGGACACTGAATAGTGCACGGTACATCCAAACCGTCATCGAACCCATCGTTCTACCATTCCTAGACCGGCAAGGGAACTTGCTGTTCCAACAGGACAATACACGTCCGCATGTATCCCGTGCCACCCAACGTGCTCTAGAAGGTGTAAGTCAACTACCCTGGCCAGCAAGATCTCCGGATCTGTCCCCCATTGAGCATGTTTGGGACTGGATGAAGCGTCGTCTCACGCGGTCTGCACGTCCAGCACGAACGCTGGTCCAACTGAGGCGCCAGGTGGAAATGGCATGGCAAGCCGTTCCACAGGACTACATCCAGCAGCTCTACGATCGTCTCCATGGGAGAATAGCAGCCTGCATTGCTGCGAAAGGTGGATATACACTGTACTAGTGCCGACATTGTGCATGCTCTGTTGCCTGTGTCTATGTGCCTGTGGTTCTGTCATTGTGATCATGTGATGTATCTGACCCCAGGAATGTGTCAATAAAGTTTCCCCTTCCTGGGACAATGAATTCACGGTGTTCTTATTTCAATTTCCAGGAGTGTAGTTAGTCAACGTCATAGTCATCATGTCAAGACCAATGTTTGCCAAGCCAGATCAAAATGTACGGTTGCTGAACAACTGTCAGTGAGCCAAGATATGCAAATACTTCCTCTCTCCAAAAAAAAGTATATACTGCTTAGTGATTTAACAAAGTGTGTGTGTAGACAATCTTCCTTCTACTTGAGTGTTCTAGTCTGCCATCTTTATCCTCCTTGTTTCATATAGACCAACAAAAAAAATATGCTCCTCACTTACTTCACCTCTTATCCACCAAACTCCAATAATCATCAGCATTACATAATCTCAATACTTCAATAATACCTCATTTACCTTACCTCGTGTCCACGAAAACTCCAATAATCATCAACTTCACATAATCTCAATAATACCTCAATCATACCTCTTCAATACGTCGATATATATAAACCTCAGCACCAATATCATTTCACTTCCATAACAACTCTTTCCTCTAGTCAGTCTCCTCGAACAAGTACAGACAAAATCCTAGTGCAACTTCAATTCAGCATCCCATACAATCCGAAGACACAGTGTCCACACACAAACTCTGTGTAATCCATCTGACCCAAATTTTCTACTCATTATAAATTATAAGATACATTTTGGTTCCTTGTCCATCATTAAATAAAAGAAATGCATACATGACCTCTAACAGACTTAGTTCGAATAACTCTCAGTAATTAAGTACGATTACGAAGTGTTAATGATCGTGATATTTCAGTGTGTACTCCACTTCAAAAATTATGGCAAACAGAAGCAAACATGTGGAGTATTTCTCGTGTCAAGTGTCACTTCCTATTTCAATTGCTCACGAAGAATGCAGTGTAATAACTGTCAATGGTCTAAACCTAGCTGCCTTCCTATTAGCATAAATTTATACAGCTTCCATAAAACCTCCAGCTCATGCGACTTCTAAGCAGTTTCTTGTACCAATGTCGTTCGTAGAATTATAGCAGTTCATTTTCTTATCTTAAAAATATCAGGCACTGAGCGTAAGCAATACATTCAATATCGCGACAATATACCAGTAGAGAACAGAATGTCAACAAGTGGATGCAACACAATCCCTACAACGAGGCTCTGCCAAGCGAACAATCTATAATTAATACCATAGTGTGACCTAAACTCTATGTTTGTACACAGTATATCAGCATTTCTATATACCAACTTATAGTTATGACAACAAAACAGAAGTGTGTAAATATGCAATCCATACGCACAGCAGCAAACATATATCTTACGTAATAAACAAGTCATTAGCATCATTCAGCATAAGCAAATAAATGTTCATATGTAATCTTAATAAGTAAACATGAAGGCGCAAGCAGATAAATCACAAAGTGTAACCTACATACCTAACTACAGTCAGCACAATTAATCAGGTGACAATCATAATTTAAATAAATAAGCACAGCAGGCACATAATAGAAAACTGTGACATCAGTGAAAAAGCAGTGCAACCAAGCGATGCATAATATATACAAATAACAAGCCTGTTCATTAATCAATCATCGTCAAAATCAGTTAATGTGCGTAAGCACGTCGCTTCACAAGTAAATTCATAGAACACGAAATTTAGCACAAAGTATGAGTCACGTAATCGCAAGCAGCAAATTACGTCTAAAGTATGTACCTAAGTGGAAATATGTTACCTGAAAAATAAACTCAATTAATCGTTACCTTTTTTGTTTATTACTTTCTTCTTCGAAATGACATTCTTCCTGAAATTTTCTCAATAGCAAGTCGTCTTAACGTCGGACACGCACAGAATTTACCTAAAGGTCTTAAATATTTTACACAACCGTATCCTGAAAAATACTGAACGTTAATAACATAATTTATAAAGTCACCATAGCTTTATACTGAATTTAATCCGAGAAATTAGACTGTGTATCTATTTACGGCTGTCAGTGCATTCGCGCTGAGCGCTCGATCAGCTGTAGGCGCGTGACGTAGGAAGTGATTGTTTGCGGTCAACGACTGCCTTGTGCGGCGCGCAGACTGACTGTTGCTTTGAGTATGTGCCGCCGCCAAAACACAGCGCGGTATCCTTGTACTCTCCGTGTGTTTACGTAGCTGTTAGTTTCTCACAAGTATGTCATTCCACAAAAATTTTTACATTAGATATATGATGTATTCCTTTAGAGCGTCGAGATTTAAGAGTTTCTACTTCAACAGTGTTATTATGAATGATTTTGCGGACTCTATATGGACCGTTATAAAGCAGAAAAAATTTACGACATAAGCCTTTTCCTTTATGAGACAAACGATGAGACTTAATTAACACCTTCTGACCAACTGACAAAATTTTTAAACGACCAGGACGTTTAGCTGATTTCTCTCTTCTTGCAGCCGCAGACGCAATATTTCGTAGAGCCAGGTTGACAACTTCAGAATGCCGCAGTTTCCGTGAAGGCGGAAAAGGAACGATTTCAGAAATGCGATTTGTTGGTACTTTATTTTTTAATATCAATATAGGCGGTAAAGAAGTTGAGTCATTAGGGAGTTCGTTCAGAATGTTTTGAAAAATCTGAAGATACTGATCCCAAGTTCTGTGATTCTGATGACAATAAAGACGGCACAGTTTATTGATTTCCTTCATCCATCTCTCTGAAGCATTAGATTGAGGGTGAAAAAGTGAAATAAAAATTGGTTTAATCTTACGACGCCGTAGAGTACGAAGCCAAATTTTAGAGCGAAACTGTGATCCATTATCTGATATAACCTTATCAACATGACCCACTTCTTTAAGAAAATGTTTGATGAAAGCATTAGATACTGAACGAGCTGTTGCTTTGCGTAAAGGTGTAAAACACACATATTTTGATGTTAATTCCACTGCTACGAAAATGTACGCAAAACCATTAGTAGAACGAACCACTGGACCGAACAAATCGACTGCAGCCATGTCCTTTAATTTCGCTGGAATGATAGGAAACAACGGTGCTCTGTGAGAAACAGTTGGCGGCTTAGCCTTTTGACATAATTTGCATTTGGCAAGAACAGATCGAATAAGTTTTTCCATATTACTGAAGTAGCAATTTTCTCGTAATTTATGAAAGCATTTTCTGGGACCAAAGTGCGCATAACTAAAATGTGTGTACCAAATCAATTTATTGACCCACTCATCAGGAATACAAACTAACCAAACAGAGTTGTCGACCGATTTTCGTTTGAAAAGAATGTCATTGCGAACTAAATAATGCTGTCTAATCGCTACGCTTTCCTTTCTCCTCCACTTCTCCTTAATGTCCTTCCAGATTGGATCCTTATTTTGCTCCTTAGCGATGTTCTGGAGCGAAGACGAAATAAAGTTCTCAAACGCAACACCTTGAATGTACATCAAACAATAATGGTTTTCTTTGCAGTCCTCTTCAGCACATTGTTTCAAACCCATAGGTGCACGTGATAAAGCATCAGCAACAATATTTGAAGATCCCTGTATGTAAAGAATACGAAAATCAAATTCCTGTAGGTACAACGCCCATCGTGACAATCTGCCATGAGTTAATTTTGTCGACAGAAGAAATTCCAGAGCTCGATGATCAGTGTAAACCTTAGTATGTCTACCGAACAAAAATGTGCGAAATTTTGTGAAAGCCCAAACAACAGCCAAAGCTTCAAGTTCCGTAATCGAATAATTCTTTTCGGATTTAGAGAGAACACGACTTCCAAATGCAATAGTCTTCTGTACTACAACGCCGTTTTCTTCTATCTCTTGAAATAAATGTGCACCTAGGCCTTTTTATGATGAGTCCGTCGCCAAACAAAAATCTTTAGATAAATCCGGATGTGAAAGAAGTGGAGCAGCAACTAAAGCATCACGAAGTTGTTCAAATTCTGACTGAGCTTCCTCATCCCAACACCAATTAGAATTTTTTCCAGATAGTTCACATAAACGAGGTGTGGCCAAATTGTCCAATCTAACAAAGCGTCTAAGAAAATTACAGACACCAAGGAAACTACGAACATCACGTTTTGTAGTAGGAACAGCATAATTACGAATAGCGTCTAGTTTTTCTGGATCAGGAAGAATACCTTCTGTAGAAATAATGTGACCGAGAAATTTCACCTGAGAACGACCAAATTCAGATTTTTCCAAGTTCACTGTCATGCCAACTCGTGCAAAAATACGTAATAATGAATCCAAAATTTTGTTATGCTCACTCCAAGAACGTTTAGCAATAAGAATATCGTCAACATATGAAGTAATATTGTCACGAAGATAAACAGGTAAAATTTCATTTAAGCTACGAATGAATGCTGCTGAAGATACAGTAAGTCCAAACGGTAATTTCCGAAACTGGTAACAGTTACCAAAGGCTAAAAAGGCAGTATATTTTCTACAATCAGGGTGGAGTTCTATTTGCCAAAAACTTGCGCGCATATCAATCGTGGATAAAACTTTAATTCCATGGAAATGTTGAAGAAGTTCATCTAAATTTTGTGGACGGTCAGTTTCAGGAATAATAATATTATTTATCTGTCTGGAATCCAGAACCAAACGAATTGACCCATCCTTTTTAAGAACAACGTGTAATGGGCTGGTATAAGGGCTGACTGCTGGCTCAATAATGCCCTGATCTAACATGTATTGAAGTTCATTCTTAACCTTGTCTCTGTAAGCCAAAGGAATAGCGTACGTTTTCCCGCGAAATGGTGTGTGTTCTTTTACTTTAAATAAATATTGTAAGCCTTGTATAGTTCCTGTGTGATGACTAAACACTGTAGCATGTGAAGTCAAAATATGGTGCAGCTCTTCTCTTGCAACGTCATCTGGCACTTCAGCTTTTTTAACCTTTTCATTAATTAATTCTTCGCTACTAATTATATCCTCCATCGCGTCTCTGTATCTATTGTCATTGTCATGAATAAACACACTGTCGTCATAATGCTCAACGAAAACATCAGAAGTAAGAAACCTTAAACATTTTGTATCTGATTCAGATCTTGCTAAACACTCGAAAAATTTCAGACATTTCGGCATTCCGGCAACAGTCAAATTCACACTTCCTTCTTTAAAGTTCAAAATTGCCTTATGTGTGTTAAGAAACTCCATACCTAATATAATCTGTGTACTGAGTAATGGAACAATAATAAAATTAGCAGACAATTCGTATCCTTGACAAATGAAATTTAGGTTGGTCTGTTGTTTAACTTCCACACCTTTTCCAGAAATCGCTCCTCGAATTGTAGTTTTAGAAATAGGTAACACAGGACAGGCAATAGTTCTTTCACATATACGAAAAACTGATTCACTAATGACGTTCAATGGGCTCCCAGAATCTAGAACTGCAGTGAACTTATTCTTACCCACACATAGTTCAATAACAGGATGTAAAAATGCGTCTACATTATTTTCCTTTTCGCCTAGCAAAATGTCTCTCAAATCTTCCAGGCGTACGTAGTGTAAAGTTGTAGTGTCATTACTTTCTGAACCGTCTATATTGCTGCCAGAAGCCGAAGCTGCTAGTCATTGTCGATTGTTTGCGTCACGTCTTTGATTATTCCCGACATTTCGCGGATCAATTTCTACTATTTCCACTTGTCTCTCTGAATTTCTGTCACGCGGAGGATGCCAATTAGGTCCTTCCTGTCTGTTAGATGCAAATTCTTGGTTGTGTCTGTTATTAAAATTTCTGTTTTCCTGTCTGTCTGCATAACTACTTCTTGTATAATTTCGACTGTCACTTCTGAAATTACTGTTAGACCTACTACCCTGGTTATTTCTGTAGTAAGAATTTCTATTATTGTATGGATAATTTCTGTCTTGATGATACCGATTACTGTTTCCGTATGATTGATCATTCCGGTAAGAATTACCGTTATTATAATTGTCTGTGTAATTTCTGTTAGAACGTCTGTTATTGTCATAAGGCTGGTATCTATTGTCCTGTCTGTTACGTCTGTCATTCTCAAAATTACCCATATAACGCCCGTTCCGATCACTATCCCTTTTCTCTGAAAATCTATCGTAATTACTGTTACTGAAAAAGTTACAAGAAGTCCCGTCGTCGTTGTCATACTCAAGTTCTTGTAACGAAGTCTTAAAAGTCTCAATGTCGTCTTTACATCTTCCGGCTAAAGCAATTTGTCTTATGGATTGTGGCAGCTTAGTTAAACAAATGCGAATTAATTCAGTCGGGCTATAAGGGTTGGAAAGGAACTGATTCTTTCGAATCATGTCTTCAAAATATTCCGCTGGCGTGCGGAACTCAGACTGTTTGAAATTACGCTGCATAATAAGACTGTGTTTGACTCTGTCTTGCGTGTTTTCGGACCAATATGCCGATAGAAATGCATGATAAAAATCATTCAGATTATTACAATCTCTAATGAGTGCGCGCATCCGCGTCGCCGGTTCATTTTCTAAATATCCACACATAAATTCCAGTTTGTGACTTAGTGGCCAATTTGGTGGGAGTGCATACATAAATTGATCTAACCATGCGCATGGATGTATATCATTCTTAGAATTGCGGAAGATATTAAATTTCCGAACAGTCAAAAAGTGTTTATAGTCAAAGTTTTCGCCTCGTGGCGACAAAGACCTACCGCGTCTGTCTCAGTCCCAATGTTGATTATTGTCAAGTTCGCGCGCCTGGCGCTCCCTTGTTGCATCCCGTAAATGAAACAAATTATTTTCTTCAAACCCCTCCGCTAACTGTGACTCCAAATTTCTTTTGCTGTCCTTTCCTACGATTTCGCCTTCAATTTGTTTGACTTGCTTTCGTAATGCCTCAACTTCCCTTTTAACGCGTTCATTAAATTTTCCCTGATTTTCAACATGCTTACTTATCTTCTGGTACTCTTCGGTTTCTGCAAATGGTAATGGAGCTGTATCATCTAAATCTCTATCCCCATTTAAACTAAGACTTGTCAATTTATCTGAAATCTCCTCAACTCTTTCCGATAAGTCACCTATTTTTTCTTTCTGTTTACTTACGTCTTCCGTAAGTGTCGCGACTCGGGTTTCAGTATTGACACATTTGGTAGTTAACTGTTCATATTGTTGTGTTAGATTATTTATTCTGTCATTTGGTACGGATTCCTCGATTCTCTCAAATATTTCTTCCTTATCATGTGCACGTTGTAAATTTAACTCGGAAAATTTTTGTACTATCACGCGATCTCTTTCCTCCTGTTCCCTTTGTCTAATCTCTACTGCAATTAATCTATTATTGTGAGCATTCAAAATCGGTTGTACTTCTTCTCTGATTTCTTTCTTTAATTCATCTTTGCCCGCATCTCGTGGTCGTGCGGTAGCGTTCTCGCTTCCCACGCCCGGGTTCCCGGGTTCGATTCCCGGCGGGGTCAGAGATTTTCTCTGCCTCGTGATGGCTGGGTGTTGTGTGCTGTCCTTAGGTTAGTTAGGTTTAAGTAGTTCTAAGTTCTAGGGGACTGATGACCATAGATGTTAAGTCCCATAGTGCTCAGAGCCATTTTTTTTAATTCATCTTTCATGTTTTTGAAACATGTCCCTATTCGTGAGTCTAACCGTGTTTCCATTGTTCCCATCTGTGTTTTTAATTCATATCCAAACCGTGTTTCCATTGTTCCCATATCAGTTTTTAATTCAGATCGTAAAGTTCCCATCTCTGTTTTAATTGTTCCTATTTGTGATCCCAGTGATTCCATTGTTCCCCTCTGTGTTTTTAATTCAGATCCAAACCGTGTTTCCATTTTTAATATAGCACTCATCAACTGCTCCATAGTAACTGATTCGAAACTCCTTTCGCCCCTAACATTTCCCGCAAAACCAGTTTCCTTCGTCATAGCTGTAAAGCTATCTGTGTTCGATACTATTTCAGACTCTTCTATCGTTAATCTCGTATTCTGTGAATTTCCTGATTGAGAAAAATTTTGAAATGGTTCCGGACTATTTTCCCGACTTATTAAATTGTTTTCCACTCCATTATTCATCATACTGTTGTCCTGTGTTGGCGAGTTCGCCATGTCAACAATTTCGTCATTCTCACTGTCCATCATTTTTGCCTTTTTCATCGACCGCGTAATCATTTACAAAACATACAAAACTCGTCACTATATGAAATTACACACAATGACACTTTATCTCCAACAATACCATTCACACGAAATGTTTCCCTCAAACACGATTAATCGAACAATTGAAATAATTGCACTAATTGTCAAACCCATAGACAAGACAACAGAAATAAAATTTTGCAAAAAAAAAAAATACCATAGAAGAATGACAATTACCAAATCTATACATGCAAAATAGACTACAATTGCTAAACTACAAATTACTACAACAATACTACTGTCTACTATTTTTACAATCAGAAGATTCCAAGGGACGATCCGAAGCAGCGGTCGCCACGTGCATGGGGGCTTAATTATAATAGAATGCAAATAATTTTAATTTTTTGTTTTCGTAGCTGTATGTCCGATTACAAAGTCTCGTAAACGGTTGGCCCTGACTAGTATTATTACGCTATCTGACTGCATAGAACAATAACAAGTATGAAATGGAAATTTTCATTAACACAATTAGTTAATTAAGTCCCCAGCAACTATAAAACCTACGAAACCAAAGCACAAGTATAACTGTTCTGTGTGTGGAAGTATGACTCAACGTACGCATCTGGCACGGTTCTTCTTCAATAACACAAGAAATTTTAAATATCATTTATACTGAATTAATTAAAGAAAATAGAAATACCATAATTACTCAAGAAAACCAGAGTTACACTCTAATACAAGAACACAAGCCAGATGCTTTGTTGACTGAACCTGTAATGACGCATTATTCAGGACATTGAAATAATGAGAACGAAAAGAAAAGTAGTTTGTTACCTTAATTTATATTGATGAAAGGCACTCTAGACATTACAATCTCTCCACAGCGACTCGCTACTATCACATCTCAACAAGAACTTTTCAGTATCACATCTCAGCAAGCACTGCCTACTAGCTCATCTCAACAAACACTACTCACTACGACATCTCAGCACTGACTACCACGAGTTCTCCCAAAGCACTGCCCACTACGAGTTCTCAATAATCACTGCCAGTGGAGGCGGCGGAACAATACTCTCTAGCGCGATCTCTGGCGCTGTGGCTCAGTGTAGCCACCTTTCACTTTGTCGAAAATTGTTCTTCACGCTTACGGGCAGAAACTGTAACACTTGTTATTTACATTTCCTGTAACTGTTACACGTGAAATTCGACATTTTCTCAGTTTTTTGAATAAGTTTTCACTGTTACGACCAATTTCAAGCAACACATGGTGATATATGCAAAACTAAAAACTGGAATAAATATATAGCACGTACTATTCAAAGAAAACTATGTTGTAAACAAAGGAACAGGGAAACATAATCTTTCTCACAACCATCTATGGTCATCTACAGTTGGTTTCGATTGTGTGAATGAAAAACTATCGCACAAAAATTTTCTATCGTAGAGGTGTGGATCACAGCATAGGGACAGGGGGCGTGACAAGCGCAGACGCCGAAACAAACTTTTTCAAAACATATGTTTAGGCAGAATTGGATTATGAAACTTTGCGATGTTATTCTGAATGACTCAATCTAATAAATTACGCAGTAAAAGATACCGAATTTTTTTCGCACTTTTGCCCTACATCTGCCCTCATCATTTGTGAACATGGAAGGAGCCTCCCTAAAGACTGCGGAAACTACGACATTCGTCATCCCCAGAGAAGGTGAATCGCCGGCCAATCATTCCATTCTAGAAGGGCCAACGAAAAGTTAATGCAATAAAACTGTTCCTTTAAGAAATATGTAAGAGACTTCAAGGGCCAAAGAATAACTGCTACGTCAATTGCGCCGGACAACGAATACCATATCTTGTTCATGCAATAAGTTCTGAAATGACCTCCAAAACTCGGACATGTCCGAAAGAACAGACGCCCACATTCACATAATTAATACGCCTTGAAGGGCTATGAATCTGTAGGCATCGGTGCAGATGCTGTTTTATGATCGACGTACAGTGGGACATGGACAGGGGCTGTCGATAAGTGTTGGCGCTATGTGGGGAAGTGGGTGTGCAGGTGGCGCAGTGGTTAACGGAGCTGCCCAGTAACCAAGGATCCCTGGTTCGAGTCCCGCCCGGCACACTTTTTCACTCGTCGCCTCTGGTTTCGCATAAAGTCTCTATGCAGCTGATGTCATCAGTTCGTCCCCTTTCCTTTCCTTTCTCCCCTTCCACCTTCAATTAATATCATGAGAAACAAATCTGTTGTGTTTGGCGATTTTAGCTGCCGCAGCACCAAATAGAGTCCACTCTGGACGACGAAAATGGAAGGGCCCTGTTGTCATGCTCTCAAACCGAAAACCTGTCCCTTACCCGCAACAGCAAGCTCCCTCCGTCATTCAACAGCGGAAGGTGGCATAGAGGCTACAGCCAGGACCTACTCTTTACAAGTAAAAACAAAGTCTTTTTGTGTATACCCTTACCAGATATGCAACTCAGACCGATTATGTGAAACATTGTAACCACCCCACAAAAAATGTAAATGACTATAATTACCTCCCCGCAAATAATTTAAATGACTATATTTGAATGTTAATCGGAATAGAGCCAAATGTGACTTCCCAGCAAAAATAAAAGAAAACTCAATGATAATGAAAACGTGCCAAAAGTTAGTTCCCCACAAGATTACTGAATAATAATGACCCAAATGTAAACTCGACACAAAAATTGAGAAATGAAATTTAATCATTAAACCCACAATAATAGGGCAGCATCGCTGACCTTAGGCCCTGTGCAATAATTAATCTGATAAATTGATTCTGGGAGGAAAAGCATAGGAAATATTGTTTGAATTGGAATGATTCCTTTTTTTAAAAAAAAACGATTGCTTTGAAAACAAAATTATTATTGGGGCATTTCTTGAACAAATTAATTACAATTAACATACATTACATTATCAGATGTGCGCAATGCTGCTTCGTTACCGTATTTAACAATATACCTCGTCCTGAATCGTGACCAGAGACCCATGTCGACGCCCGCCGACTCCTCACACACAACTTCCGACTGAGTACAACTCGCAACTGAACAGTTCCTGCAGACTAGCTACACGCAACTGAACTACATGCTCTCGCGACTCGCTACGTACAACTACTGCACTCACGCGCGGTCAAGCGCAGACTAGCAACGATAAATAACTCTCTGGTCAGAGATTCTGTCATGCCTCACCATCGCTGCTACTGAATACATACGTGTTTCATAACCCTCCACTGGGGGGAGGGGGGGGGGGGCAAAAATTTGGCAGCGATGGTGAGTCATTTGGACTTGCCATGAGCAACAAATTTTTTTTCTTAACTAATTAACTTTACAATCACAGAATATTCAGATGTAGATCATGAAGTAAATGTGGTGCACATGCACCGAGTACAAAATACATATACAATGAGTACAAAACAAATGACATAAGTGCACACGCACTGAAAAACTCTTTAGTATTTTCACAACAAATAAACACAATGGCAAAAAATCATGTTGACAAGTGACATAAGTGCACATGCACTGTAGTTCAGAATATATGAGCAAATCAAAATGTACACACAATGAGTAGTAATCATGTTAGAAAATGACAAAAGTGCACACGCACTGAAATTCAGAATATATCAGCAAAGCACAAAATGTATATACAATAAGTAGAAATCATGTTAGAAAAATGACAAAAGTGCACACGCACTGTAGTTCAGAATATATCAGCAAGTCGAAATGTAAAGGTCATGAATATAAATCATGTTAGCAAAAGTGATTTTCACTATGTCACAAGAATTAGGATAGGAAAGGGAAGGATTGCATCATGGTTGTAGCACTTTAGGTTGCACGCAGCTGAACTGAAAGTCCATATCTTTCCACAGAAGTACAACACCAAGTCAGACAATCTGAAGTTCTTTTCCCAGAAGTATTTATCAGCGTACCCAAGACACTGAAATGTCGTAGTAATATTCCATGTTATCATTTTGGCAGTACATCAGGTACACCAAACAGTGCGACCATAATAACGTCTCCATCGCTCACGGTGGTGGACAGCATGTCGTGTCAACACTACGCTCTTACAAGGCACACCAACGTAGAATTAGTGCAAAAACCAAATATAGTGCTCCATGATCAAGAGGGTATACAGGACAAATGGATATTACAGTAATTCAGGGTAGTTAAGTCAGAAAGTGAAGGACATTAAGTCACATACTAGTCTTCATTGGGAATTACATTAGTAGTTTGCGGCATTCATAGCCCAGTTATTGAACATTTCTGTACCATGTATGTAGTATTACAGAAAAATGTTCATTAATTGATTTACAGACAACATTGTCATTGGTCATTTCAATACCGTAATCAGTAGCGTTCATTTCCCTGTTACAAAGCATAATTAGTAGCATTCATTTCCTTGTTACAAAGCATTATTAGTAGCATTCATTTCCTAGTTACAAAGTATTATTAATCATTGGTCATTTAATAATCAGTAGCATTCTTTTCCCAGTTACAAAGCATAATTAGTAGCATTCATTTCCTTGTTACAAAGCATAATTAGTAGCATTCATTTCCTAGTTACAAAGCATTATTAATCATTGGTCATGTCAATACCGTAATCAGTAGCATTCATTATTCAAGTGACATATTATTCATAGCTGATCAGCATTACTCAGAACTCTCTTAAACTGGTATCATTATTTGGGACTGGTAATACGTTTTTTTGTTAGCAATGCATTGCTTTGGGTAATTATAGGGGAAAGCAAGAAAAAAAATTGCTTCTGGGTTGTTCCTGTAAATGAAAATGTGTAACGTCATTCGTCATGAGTCAGCTGTAGCAAGATTATGACAAGTAGAGTATATGTGATCACATTCATAAATGACATGGGTTAAATGAACAACTGCTTATAGCACATTAATTTCATAAATAATTTCTCCTGCAAAAATATATAAGAAAAATGGATTATTAAGCTGAAAGAAGAAACACATTTTATGCTGAAAAGTAGTGAACTTCGAATTAACAGGTAGTGAAATGTGTATAAAAATGTGTTCCATAGCTGTCCTTTCCAAAACCTTCAGTCATTATACTATGCAATATAACACCTGCTGTCAAAGCGAACTGCAACAAATACTTAAATAACTACATAGCATGAATACATAACTTCCACATTATCCTCATCTATAAAGAAAAAAAAACTTCATTATCCATCACTTCATCACCTATATTATCATAACTCCATTATTATCATCACCTGTAAAGAAAATCTTCATTATCCATAGTAGCATATTCTTCATCATTATTCATCAGCATTCATTATCATCTGCAAAAAATCACTTCATTACTCATTACGTAACTATTCCTTATCTCTAGCATATTCCATCACTAAAACTAAGATGTGTAGTTCTGTCTGACAGCCTGCATCAATCGCCTTGTATTCTGAAAGAAAAAATTAGTTAAGACTGCTATTCTACGATGTGTACAGTATATTCTTGTTAATGCTTGTTAATCCTGATCCATTTACTCTTCCTCACGAGGTTTGCATCTTCTTTCGATCATTCCGAAGGTGAAATTCCCATTTCTGTTTAATTTATTTCTTTCACGCATCATTTCTTTCTGAAATTGATGAACAGAGATTAATGTCTTGCATTTAAATCATATACTCATTAAATAATGACTGGTTTATGGTAACATAATTAAGCATACAGCATAACATGACAGAAAACGTAATATGTGAAAAACTTATATAGTGTTCAGAGGCAAAAATGTACTCAGTGTATCACAATGTAACAGTAAAGTAGTCACGATGTTGAGATATCATAAGGCAAAATGTCAAAGTCAACTGGTGTTTGCTATATCTTAACTATTTCATAGTGCATACAAACAAAACGTGAAACAATCGTATATACCTAAGAAAGACAAAAAATGTGACGTTCGTTGTGTTCAGCTTGTATGTTGTGTAGTTAATAGAGGTGAGAATTAAAGACTTTAATGGAGAGAAAATTTAATAAAATTAATATGTCACTAGATAACATTGCATAATTATTCATAAGATACGTAAGTTTCTCTGGAAAAAATGTGCACAGTCTGATATGTAACGACAAGAAGAGCGACCTGCTAACCTTACCTTGCCGGGCATTTGCCAAGAAAAAATACGATAATCATCAATAAGTAGTCACATAAATATAATTGCATAAATGGTCATAAATGGCATTATAGCATGTTAAATCATAAAGTGTCATCATTCAATAAAAGGTTTGATGTTTGACCAATGGTGGTTGACTTTGGATTTTCTGGTTCTCAAAGTTTCGACGTGTACAACATTGGGGTGAGGAATGCTGCGAATCCGATATGGACCTGCGTATAGAAGTTCAAATTTACTGCACCTACCTTTTCCTTTGTTGGATAAATAGTGTGTACGTACTAATATCTTCTGTCCAATGTAAAAGTCTCGGCGTGTACAAACCTGTTTTTGCTGTCTTCTCCGGCGCTCTGCGACACGTTTGATGTTGTTCAGCGCAATGTCGATTATTTCGTGGTGTCGTAATCGACGAGATGTAGGAAAGTTTACTAATTCTGTAATTTTGTCAAGTGGTTCAACATTTTTCAGTATAACAGACGGAGATACCATAGTGGATTCATTTGGAATAGAATTAATTACATCTTGGAATGAGAATATGTGTGTGTCCCAATCAATATGTCTTTTGTGGCAGTATATTCTACACAGTTTACCAATTTATTTCATTAATCGTTCACAAGGGTTCGAAGAAGCATGGTACTTGGATATATAGATCGGAGAAATGTTTCTAGTTCGTAACATGCGTGTCCATATAGCAGAACGAAATTGTGATCCATTATCGGAAATTACTTTCAACACATGCCCTACATGAAATAGAAAATGTTTTACAAATGCTTTCGAAACAGGTTTAGCAGTAGCTTTGCGTAACGGAGTGAAGGTAACAAATTTTGAAGTGAGTTCAACAGCGACAAAGATGTAGCAAAAACCTCTATTAGTTCTGGGAATCGGACCAAAAATGTCTACAGCGGCCATATGTCTCAATTTAACAGGTACAATTGGATGTAATGGAGGAATATGTGAAGTTGTGTCTGACTTAGCTTTCTGACAGATTTTGCATGACGCTAAAACTCGTCGTATACGTTTTTCCATGTTGGTAAAATAACAGTTCTGTCTCAGTATAAGAAAACATTTTCTGGCTCCGTAATGTGCATAACTTAAATGAGTATACCAGATTAATTTGTTAACCAGTTCGTCAGGAATGCATAATAACCAATTGTTGCTGTCAGGATGAAAGCGGCGAAACAGAATGTCATTGCGTACAGTGTAATGGTTTCTAATCGTAACATTATTCTTATCTTGCCAAAGGTGTTTAATTTCTTTCCACACGTTGTCTTTACTTTGCTCTTTTGCTATGTCCTGTAATGACGACGAAATAAAATTTTCAAATGCAACTTGATGAATGTACATGACGCTGAAATTTGCTTTGCAGATGTTGGTTGCGATGTCTTGCTGATTGTTGCTGAGAGAACGAGATAGTGCGTCTGCTATAACATTTTGTGTGCCGGGAATATAAACAATTGTGAAATTAAATTCCTGAAAATAAAGCTTCCATCTGCTTAATCTACGTGTGTGAATTTAGCGGAAAGTAAAAACTGTGTAGCTCTGTGGTCTGTGTATACGGTGGTATGTCTGCCATAAAGAAAGTGCCTAAATCTCGTAAAATCCCAAACAACACATAATGTTTCAAGTTCAGTAACAGAATAATTTCGTTCAGCAGGTGACAGAATGCGACTTGCAACTGCGACGTTTTTATTTATTGTAGAACCATCTTCAATTTCCTGGAGAATATGTACGCCTAAAGCGGTGTTAGAACTGTCGGTGGCAATGGAAAAATTTTTGGTAAGATCTGGGTGTGATAAAAGTAGTGCATTCAACAAAGCATGTTTCAGATAACGTTTTCGTGAACAAGATTCTGTGTGTCAAAATTATTGCTTACGCTACTGGAATATGCAATCTGTACTGTATTTAATCAAATTCTATCTGACGTGTTATTATTTCGGGAGGATGCTGTTTCAACTATTTGTACTGTTCTATTATTTCTTCCTGACGTACTACGCTATGGATGACACCTACTGTCTGGTTCATTCGTGATAATATGTTGTTGCTGATGTTCTTGCTGCTGGTAAGACCTACTGTTATTAAATGTACGCTGAAAATTGTGCCCATTAATTATACGTCTGTCGTGATAGTCATTTCTATACGGTGCATTGCGATAGGAATTAAAATACTGTGTTTTCTGTACGTAGTTATTTCCTTACTGGCGTGCGTTACTATTTGTTGTAGCTGGGACTATACGTGCACGCGGCGAAATATTGAAGTTTGGTTGACCTTGTAGACTGCATTGTTGGTTAGGTATGCTAACCGGCTGACTTTGATGCTATTGCGGTGAAAAACGTCTATTGTTAAAAAAAATGTAGTTGCGACTGCTGATAATTTTGACGACTGCTGAAAATGCTATACATACTGATGATTACAATTTTATCTGTTATTAAAGTTACGGCGATAGTTGTCATTTCGGGAGTGTCTAAAAGAACTGTCACTTTCGGTAAAATTTGTCATATCGGGTTTTCTTGACTCATTTCTTAATCCTAGGTAGAGCAATAGTTAAAGAGCTGTTTTGATAGATATAAAGGATAGTAGAAGAGAAGGCAGCAGTGCAGAAAACTAAAGATGAAACAGCACTACTACAGCTCGGGGCCCTATGCACGCTATGGCACATATTCATTAAAGCGTAATGAATCCCCTGAGGTCAATTACATACTGCAAATAAATTTTAGCTTTTGCGTTGCAGGCAATCGCGGTAAAAATCCAAAAGAAAATTTTAGTATCCAGTTCAAAGCTAGTTTCTGCATTACAGGTAATAGCGGTGAGAGTACAAAAATAAATTGTCGTATACGGTGCAAATCGTGTATCTGTGCTCTGTCATTATTAAACACTTTAGATTTTCTTACAGATAAAATTTGCTTGTAATCAACGTTCTTGTCACTGAATTTGAAACACGTTCAGGTTTGTGTGAGAATCTGTTTGCCTGTGTCTGTTCTGAATCTAAGTCCTGTACTCTATGTAGATTACCCAAATTATAAACGCTGCGTGAGTCTGACAAATGTTCGCAAAGTGGCGTCTGCTGTGATGTGTTATTAACTGAAATATTTTTTATCTCTGTTACTTCTTGCTGTAAACTTGACAACTTTCTACGTAACGTATTATTAGATGAATCGATCTCATTGATTGTCTGTTGTAGATTTTGAAATTCAGGTGTTTGATTAAATGAAATTGGTGCAGTATCGTCTGATTTGTTGTCATTATTACTTTCGATAACATCAATACGACTGGCCAATTCATCATATTTTTCAGTCAGTATTTTTACCTGATCATCGTTTTTACTGTCAGAAGCATTAATCTGTTTTTGTAATTTACGTGTGGTTTCGTTCAATTTTTTAACATCAGCTTTCACGACATCGGAATCCTGTGTTAGTTCTAATTGTTCGAATCTGTCTGTCACTGTCTGAATATCTGCTGTGTGTGTATCTGTTTTTGATTTAAGATCAGAAATTTCATCACGTAATTCTATGTTCAACTGTTTCGTCGGACACTGTAGCAATATTGTTGTCTACGTATGTTTTTGCCTTCGCAATTACGTTTGTCCTCTTGTCTCTGTGCTGTGATTGTTTCCATTACTTGACGTTTTACTTTATTTTGATCCTGTATAAATTTGCGGAAACGCGTATCACTGTTTTGTATGTGGTGATTAAAACGTTCGTCAATTTGAGTGTTCTGTTGTTCGAATTTCGCGTCTATCTTTGCGTCCATTGTGCGCGAAAGTTCTGCTGTCATTAATTTAAACTCATCGCGTAATTGTGTTGCTTTTTCAGAGCATTGTTTACCGACTGCATTAATTTCCTCTCTAAGTGTTTCTGTTGTAGCTGTTTGCATTTCCCTTAATTCGTGAGCAACAGATTTAATTTCTTCGCTACTTTTCCTTGAACAAGCCTCAATTTCCTCACGTAATTGTTCCTTAGTATCATGACATTGTGCGGCAATGGCTCTAATCTGTTCACTAAGCTGTCTGGAATTGTTGTCTAATTTTTCATTAAGGTTGTCATGTTTTTCATTAAGTTGTTTGAAATTTTCATTAAGGTTATCTTGTTTTTCATTAAGATTGTCTTGTTTTTTATTAATTTCATTAAGTTGCTGTTTGAGATTCTCACTTTGTTGTTGTAACAATGTTGCCATAATTTGTTCCAAGTCAGAATTAGCATTTCTATTCTCTGTGCTGTTTAGTGGTGTACCTGCAATTGTCACGTTTTGTGTGACCATTTGGTCATTCTGTGATTCACAAAAAGGTTTGCTTATCGGATGTGTACTGTTAGACACTACCTCGGAATTAAATAAATCCGACGCATTCTTATTACACTGCTCGTTTTCATTAAAAAAATTTGTCTGTTTGTCACGTGAACTTTGCAAACCGGTTGTGTTATGCTGCGCAGCGCTCATTGCAACAGAACGCCCCGCGTCATCAATTGTCGTTAAATTAACAGACGACGGAATTGAATTTGTGTGATCATCAATAATATCAAAATCAACATTGGTGGTCGGTACACACTGATTGTCACTAAACGGAGGATTGTCATCAATATACTGTGTGTCACAATACTATCGGTCAAGTTGTTTAATTCGGTTATTTCACTCATTATACCTCGCGATGCACTATTAATAGTCTTTCGCGGCATTTTTACATTAATCACAATTATTCAATATTGAAACAAAGACAATACAAAATGCAACAAACAAATACAACAAAGAGCAACGAATTGCCGATGATCTGAGGAAAGAAAGTCACAAAATTAGTAAAAGCGTTGCGCCAAATGCTAATTATATTTTAGTAAATAAGAGCAGATATCTGGCTACTTTTCAGAAGATTCTCAAAGAAATACGATCCTGGCAGGGTCGCCAAGTGTAACCTCCCCACAAAAAATGTAAATGACTATAATTACCTCCCCACAAATAATTTAAATGACTATATTTGAATGTTAATCGGAATAGAGCCAAATGTGACTTCCCAGCAAAAATAAAAGAAAACTCAATGATAATGAAAACGTGCCAAAAGTTAGTTCCCCACAAGATTACTGAATAATAATGACCCAAATGTAAACTCGACACAAAAATTGAGAAATGAAATTTAATCATTAAACCCACAATAATAGGGCAGCATCGCTGACCTTAGGCCCTGTGCAATAATTAATCTGATAAATTGATTCTGGGAGGAAAAGCATAGGAAATATTGTTTCAATTGGAATGATTCCTTTTTTTTAAAAAAAAAGATTGCTTTGAAAACAAAATTATTATTGGGGCATTTCTTGAACAAATTAATTACAATTAACATACATTACATTATCAGATGTGCGCAATGCTGCTTCATTACCGTATTTAACAATATACCTCGTCCTGAATCGTGACCAGAGACCCATGTCGACGCCCGCCGACTCCTCACACACAACTTCCGACTGAGTACAACTCGCAACTGAACTGTTCCTGCCGACCCGCTACACGCAACTGAACTTCATGCTCTCGCGACTCGCTACGTACAACTACTGCACTCACGCGCGGTCAAGTGCAGACTAGCAACGATAAATAACTCTCTGGTCAGAGATTCTGTCATGCCTCGCCATCGCTGCTACTGAATACATACGTTTTCAACATCTGTCCAACCGCAACAAACTAGCAAGCTTGTTTCAAGAGGAAGTGGATCTTTAAAAAACCGGAGAAATGTTCACTGCATGGAAATTTATTCTGTACTCCACGAAAATTTTCATGCCATCCCTCCAAACCCGACGAATATGAGATATAATCAGAACCAGCTGCCAAGCCAAACTACCACTACAACCTACACGAGGAAGAACATTTAGGTAGCAAATTCTTCAGTCAGTCTTCAGCATCTCAGGCTCGAAAACATGAAATTGGTAGCAGAGGCCGAAATAAGCAGAGCTGCCAGCGAGCCTGGAGGCAGTCAAGACACCTGCCACGTAACATGGCATTCCAATGACAAAACAAGCGAGAACATTCACTAATTTTCATAAAATTAATTAATAAGTCAATCAGAACAGATCATGAAACAATAGCTAAAAAACCGCTCATTTTTCCAGTCGTTTCAGGGTAGAGGATTAGAAACTGGCAAAGGGTAAATACAGGATCAGTAAGGCAGATGCCCAACATGATATGACAACTGAGTAAATTAAAAATTTTGTTCCATTACAAAGAACTGGCTGCTACAGTTGCTGAATAACGGTGTTCAGTCCTGTAGAAACCGAAAAATACGGAGAAGTTAGGTTCGTGTTCCACGGATAATTTCTACGATTAATCGTAATGATGTGCAACGAGTCATTTTAAGTTCACATTATACGTTCGTGTGAAGATATTGCTACATCCTGAACATTTACAATTTTTTTTTAATAAACAGTTGCGATTTGGTAATTGCTACACACCACCTTTTCAAACAACAAAAACAAAAATTCTTGTACGGAATAGAAGGACTTGTCAAAGAGAAACGTTTTAACTTTGTCTTTGAGTTTAACTTCCTTGTCTGTCACATATCTTTTATCATTGGGTAAGTGATCAAAAACTTTGGTGGCAGCACTGAACACCACTTTTTATGTTAACGACAAGATTAACGTGGCCTACTAAACGTCGTTTTTTTCTTCTGGTGTTATAATTTTGCTATAATTGCTCCTTTTAAGCTGTAGTGGATTATTTACAGGAAACGTCAAGTGGGAATAAATCATACTGTAAGGCAGTAGTCAAAATGGCCAACTCCTTGAACAGATGTGTACGAGATGATCGTGGGCGAAGACCACATATTATTCTTATAGCACTCTTATTAGCAATGAAGATTTTTTTTCTTGAAGTTGAGTTGTTGTTGTTGTTGTTGTGGTCTTCAGTGCTGAGACTGGTTTGATGCAGCTCTCCATGCTACTCTATCCTGTGCAAGCTTTTTCATCTCCCAGTACCTACTGCAACTTACATCCTTCTGAATCTGCTTAGTGTATTCATCTCTTGGTCTCCCTCTACGATTTTTACCCTCCACGCTGCCCTCCAATACTAAATTGGTGATCCCTTGATGCCTCAGAACATGTCCTACCAACCGATCCCTTCTTCTGGTCAAGTTGTGCCACAAACTTCTCTTCTCCCCAATCCTATTCAATACTTCCTCATTAGTTATGTGATCTACCCATCTAATCTTCGGCATTCTTCTGTAGCACCACATTTCGAAAGCTTCTATTCTCTTCTTGTCCAAACTATTTATCGTCCGTGTTTCACTTCCATACATGGCTACACTCCATACAAATACTTTCAGAAATGACTTCCTGACACTTAAATCTATACTCGATGTTAACAAATTTCTCTTCTTCAGAAACGCTTTCCTTGCCATTGCCAGTCTACATTTTATATCGTCTCTACTTCGACCATCATCAGTTATTTTGCTCCCCAAATAGCAAAACTCCTTTACTACTTTAAGTGTCTCATTTCCTAATCTAATTCCCTCAGCATCACCCGACTTCATTAGACTACATTCCATTATCCTTGTTTTGCTTTTGTTGATTTTCATCTTATATCTTCCTTTCAAGACACTGTCCATTCCATTCAACTGCTCTTCCAAGTCCTTTTCTGTCTCTGACAGAATTACAATGTCATCGGCGAACCTCAAAGTTTTTATTTCTTCTCCATGAATTTTAATACCTACTCCGAATTTTTCTTTCGTTTCCTTTACTGCTTGCTCAATATACAGATTGAACAACATCGGGGAGAGACTACAACCCTGTCTTACTCCCTTCCCAACCACTGTTTCCCTTTCATGTCCCTCGACTCTTATAAGTTGAGTTACCCAGAACATTATTCAATATGACATTATCGAATGAAAATAAGCAAATATATCAAGGAAGACGAAAACTTGTAGAACCAATTTACAGTCACATTAGTGCCATTTCTTGTGAATACATTATTAGGAAGGCCTTCTCGCAGGCTTACATACTCGATTCTGGCAAAGTGCAGCACATCGTTAAGAGGAAGAGAACAGATATAGGGCACTCCGGTTTTCGAGTCAGGGTGAGATAAGCACTTGACGTTGCAATAGAACAGCAGAACCTTGTCGGGTCAAACTACCTAGCGGTTCCAGGAAAGTATAGTTCGTCGTTTAGAGAGCGCCCTTAATCAAATGCGAGACCTTTTTACTTTCATAGGGAATTCTTTCTTTCTCTCTTTTTTTTTTTTCAAGAAATGAAGGAAATTCTTTCATTAGTCGCTAATGCGGTGCCAACAGCCAGTAGCGTTCACTGTACAGTTTATGTAAAATACCATTGTATCGTTTGCAAAACCTTCGTTTATGTCTTTAACAAGTCTGCTGCTGGATGGAGGCATAATCCTGGAGTCACTGTGACCTGTGATGTTTGACATGGGCCTGAATGAGCAGTTTGTTGTGTGAGGGATTAGAAACTAAACAAATGAAGAGCCCATACGAGAGTCCTGTTACTGATTCACTGTTCCCTGAAGGCTTGATTTTTAAGTTGCATCAGTTTCTCATCAGCTACCTTCATCATTTTCACAGTTGCCTGCCAGCTTAAATGAAAATTCGCGAGCTTCTCCATCTCCTTACTTATATATGATTTTAAGCTATGAGAAGATTTGGTGCTCTCGTGCTACACCTATTGTTTTCATTCTCTGCGAGCATAAAATTATTAATCTACATTAAAACTGTCATCATACTGGATGTCGATGTCTGTTCTTATATTTGTTACTGATGTTTCTAGACAGTATGGCAGCAGTTTAGCCATTCTGAAGACATGCTTCAGTCTGACTTCTTACTCTTCCAGTTTCAGTTATGTACTGAAGATGCACCTGCTTTCAGTCATCTTCAACAGATCCCAGTAACTATTCCATACAAACATAACGGAGCTACTGTACTGCACAAGATCTGGCTGCAAATATGCTACGTGGGGCTTGGACTCTTCTGCGTTCACCTATTGATTCATTTGGAATGTTCCGCACAGCAGTTGGGATCATTTATGTACGTTTCGTTAAAGCTTCACCGTTTGCTCAACTACTTTGACGTCAAATGGGGAAAAGTCAGGTTCCTCGAAGAAGGACATTACGGGATAACGGGGAAGAACCCCCCCCCCCCCTCTCTCTCTCTCTCTCTCTCTCTCTCTCTCTCTCTCTCACACACACACACACACAGTCACAGGCACAGGCACAGGCACACGGAAGTTGGAGAAATGCTTGACTTCAGTACGAACAGCGCTAGGGAATGGGCCCTTTCGTAACCGTGAAGAATGTATAAACCATGGGGCAACCAAAGAAGTCTACGATCCTTAAATTGACCAGTGGATATCACTATGATTAGCACACTGTATGTGTTTCTGTTAGATAAACAAGTATTATATGAAGTTCATGTCAGCTTTTTAGTTCATTTGGGATGCACTGACCAATTTTAAATTTGCTAAATCACCACCAGATAGTTTAGTCACTATCTTTCCGAAAAACAGACAGAAAATCCAATTCATATCGTTGAAGAATAGTATTGTTGGCTTAAATCTGTGGTAGGCAGGAGATCGTGAGATAGAATCATGCAGTCTCTGCTCCTCAGGTCCGAAAAAAAAGTCGATGTAAACCTTCGATGGTGAAGCAGGTAGCAACCATTTCTTTAATACAACGGAGTCATGCTAACAGCATTCGTTGAGTAACGTCTTCAAAACATTAACGCTGCTGCCTACTTTAAGAAATAGGTCCACGTATGTCAGTGCGCAGAACCAAAGAAATTTCCCAAAAAGCAGATCACGAAAGTGCGATTTTTCAGCAGTTCGTATCTCAGGTTCTACTGATGACAGAGAAAAGGGATGAAGTGTTTCGGATAGCCGTTGCCTTAGCGACTATTTGTATATCCATCGGAAGAACGGATATACTACAGTCTTCCTACGGCACAGAGTCAAAAGCTTGTTCCCCACAGATAAGTCGGATTCTCAGCCACGTATGTATTAGCTCTTTGCAGCAGGGTGTTTTCCCCGATAGAATGAAATATGCCATTGTAAAACCATTGCTTAAAAAGGTGGATACGTCAGATGTCAACAACTACCGCCCAATCTCTCTTCTGACAGTTCTATCAAAAATTTTTGAGAAAGTAATGTATTCAAGAGTAGCCTCCCATATTTGTAAAAATAAAGTACTAGCAAAATGTCAGTTTGGTTTTCAGAAAGGCTTTTCAACAGAAAATGCTATATACGCTTTCACTGATCAAATATTTAATACTCTGAATAACCGGACATCACCCACTGATATTTTTTGTGATCTCTCAAAGGCCTTTGATTGTGTAAATATGGAATTCTTTTAGATAAGCTAAATCATTATGGTTTGAGTGGGGCAGTGCACAAATGGTTTAATTCATACTTAACTGGAAGAATGCAGAAAGTTGAAATAAGTGGTTCATGTAATGTTAAAACAACAGCTGATTCCTCAAACTGGAGGGCTATCATGTACGGGGTCCCACAGGGTTCAGTCTTAAGTCCTTTACTGTTCCTGATATGCATTAATGACTTACCATTCTACATTGAAGAAGATGCAAAGTTAGTTCTTTTTGCTGATGATACAAGTATAGCAATAACATCCAAAAACCAAGAACTAAGTGATGTAATTGTAAATGATGTTTTTCACAAAATTATTAAGTGGTTCTCAGCAAACGGACTCTTTTTACATTTTGATAAAACACAGTATATACAGTTCCGTACAGTAAATGGCACAACTCCAGTAATAAATATAGACTTTGAACAGAAGTCTGTAGCTAAGGTAGAATTTTCAAAACTTTTAGGTCTGTCCATTGATGAGAGGTTAAACTGGAAGCAACACATTGATGGTCTGCTGAAACGTCTGAGTTCAGCTACGTATGCTATTAGGGTTATTGCAAATTTTGGTGATAAGAATCTCAGTAAATTAGCTTACTATGCCTACTTTCATTAACTGCTTTCGTATGGCATCATATTCTGGGGTAATTCATCGTTGAGTAGAAAAGTATTCATTGCTCAAAAACGTGTAATCAGAATAATTGCTGGAGCCCACCCACAGTCATCCTGTAGACATCTATTTAAGGATCTAGGGATCCTCACAGTAACCTCACAGTATATATATTCACATACGATATTTGTTGTTAATAATCCAACCCAGTTCAAAAGCGATAGCAGTGTGCATAGCTATAACACCAGGAGAAAGGATGATCTTCACTGTTGTTGTTGTGGTCTTCAGTCCTGAGACTGGTTTGATGCAGCTCTCCATGCTACTCTATCCTGTGCAAGCTTCTTCATCTCCCAGTACCTACTGCAACCTACATCCTTCTGAATCTGCTTAGTGTATTGATCTCTTGGTCTCCCTCTACGATTTTTACCCTCCACGCTGCCCTCCAATGCTAAATTTGTGATCCCTTGATGCCTAAAACATGTCATACCATCGATCCCTTCTTCTAGTCAAGTTGTGCCACAAACTTCTCTTCTCCCCAATCCTATTCAATACCTCCTCATTAGTTACGTGATCTACCCACCTTATCTTCAGCATTCTTCTGTAGCACCACATTTTGAAAGCTTCTATTCTCTTCTTGTCCAAACTGGTTATCGTCCATGTTTCACTTCCATACGTGGCTACACTCCATACAAATACTTTCAGAAACGACTTCCTGACACTTAAATCTATGCTGGATGTTAACAAATTTCTCTTCTTCAGAAACGATTTCCTTGCCATTGCCGGCCGAAGTGGCCGTGCGGTTAAAGGCGCTGCAGTCTGGATCCGCAAGACCGCTACGGTCGCAGGTTCGAATCCTGCCTCGGGCATGGATGTTTGTGATGTCCTTAGGTTAGTTAGGTTTAACTAGTTCTAAGTTCTAGGGGACTAATGACCTCAGCAGTTAAGTCCCATAGTGCTCAGAGCCATTTGAACCTTGCCATTGCCAGTCTACATTTTATATCCTCTCTACTTCGACCATCATCTGTTATTTTACTCCCTAAATAGCAAAACTCCTTTACTACTTTAAGTGTCTCATTTCGTAATCTAATCCCCTCAGCATCACCCGATTTAATTTGACTACATTCCATTATCCTCGTTTTGCTTTTGTTGATGTTCATCTTATATCCTCCTTTCAAGACACTGTCCATTCCGTTCAACGGCTCTTCCAAGTCATTTGCTGTCTCTGACAGAATTACAATGTCATCGGCGAACCTCATAGTTTTTACTTCTTCTCCATGAATTTTAATACCTACTCCGGATTTTTCTTTTGTTTCCTTTACTGCTTGCTCAATATACAGATTGAATAACATCGGGGAGAGGCTACAACCCTGTCTCACTCCTTTCCCAACCACTGCTTCCCTTTCATGCCCCTCGACTCTTATAACTGCCATCTGGTATCTGTACAAATTGTAAATAGCCTTTCGCTCCCTGTATTTTACCCCTGCCACCTTCTGAATTTGAAAGAGAGTATTCCAGTTAACGTTGTCAAAATCTTTCCCTAAGTCTACAAATGCTAGAAACGTAGGTTTGCCTTTTCTTAATCTTTCTTCTAAGATAAGTCGTAAGGTTAGTATTGCCTCACGTGTTCCAACATTTCTACGGAATCCAAACTGATCTTCCCCGAGGTCCGCTTCTACCAGTTTTTCCATTCGTCTGTAAAGAATTCGCGTTAATATTTTGCAGCCGTGACTTATTAAACTTCACTATGCAGGGTTAAATCTGACTTTGGCACAGAAAGGGGTAAATTATACTGCCACAAATGTCTTTGGTCACCTACCAAACAGCATCAAAAGCCTGACAGATAGCCAACTAACATTAAAAAATAAATTAAAAGAATTTCTAGATGACAACTCCTTCTACTCATTGGCTGAATTTTTAGATATAAATTAAGGGGGGGGGAGGTACCAAAAAAAATCTTAAACATTAGTGTCATGCAATATTTTGTGTAATGTAATATCTTGCACAGACATCTTTTATTAACCTGACACGTTCCACATCATTACGAAGTGTGGTATTTATGATCTATGGGACAAGTATTAATCAAATCTAATTTAAACTAATCTAATTTAAACATACCACACTTCTACCAGGCTAGGGAAACTGAGCATGTCAGTTGGTGCTTTTGCTTTCTGTGTGGTCTAGGATGGAGCTTAGGTGGCTTATAAAAGCACCATTTGTTCATCGGCGGTTCTTGAGAAAACCCGAAAAACCATGATTTTTTGGCACGAAAAGTACTAGTTGTGGTGTTGGCCACTTCTATAACTTCTATTCATGGCAAAACATTGAACTTTTTACCATATGTTCTTAAGATGATGTTTAGCCGTTAACGAGAACCAAAGGTAAAAATACATAAAATGTGGATGTAATATCTGATCTGAGGCATATAGTTTTAACTGATGTAATGTAGACGTGGAAATAATGGTTCTGAGGTCTTCGCAAGGCTTCTGAGGTCACCCAACTATTTTTTTATTCGCCATTTTTCACCAATAAAACTTTATGGCGCACTGACTCTATGTAATGGGCACTTAACGTCTACGTAAATGTGTCCAACGTGGTACTGCAGTGACAAAAAAAGCCTGAAAAGAACTTAAAATGACTGCCAATTTATGTACAACTGAAGGATTGCAAATTCAGTAAAATATTTCTAATAACACTTTTAGTCTTTTAAAATACGGAACCAGTCACAAGCTGGGCGTATTCAATGAATTGCGGTCAGTGACTTAAGTATCCAGAAAAAAACGTAAAGTAAGCTATTTTATGTTAATTCTATATTAGGCGTAATTATTTGTTGTTTATATGTGTCAAAGTATATAAATCTGTCGAAGTATGTAAATGAACTTTCAAAATTTTACTGACCTGTAGAATTCGTTTTACGTAAGCAACACACCCTACTGCAGTAGGGAAAGACGGAAACCAGGGAAGAAATTCTCCTGTCGGAGCACAAAAAGGCAAGTATTCTGCTCTTTAAAAGACTCTGTCAGAAAGGTGGGAACCAGATGCTCAAATCATTATTCCATATTTGTCGCCAAAAATTTTGGCCTGTGAATATATTCGCGCTTTTCTGTGCTGAAAGAGAGCAGCAGAGAGACAGAGATGGCGTAAGAGAGAGGAGACGGTGCCAGTGGAAGAGGACAAAGAAATGGTTCAAATGGGTCTGAGCACTATGGGACTTAATTTCTGATGTCATCAGTCCCCTAGAGCTCAGAACTACTTAAACCTAACTAACCTAAGGACATCACACACATACATGCCCGAGGCAGGATTCGAACCTGCGACCGTAGGGGTCACGCGGTTCCAGAATGTAGCGCCTAGAACCGCTCAGCCACTCCGGCCAGCGAGAGAGGACAAGCAGTGATTATGCGGGGGAGAAAGTGGCAGTCAAAGAGGAAGAGAGATGGACGAAGACAATACCAGCGGCAGCCAAAAGAAGATAGTGATGCTCAGCGAGAGACAGTGGCAGTAAAAGATGGATAGAGACGCGAGAAGTGGGAGCAAAGGAGAGAGGACACAGTGGAAATAAGAAACACAGATCGATGGAGACTGCACACATGCTTGCGGGTATGGACCCTTCCAGATCAGCGAACCTCGACAGGTAGGTTTAGGAGAGGGTGCATTTTGGACAGAAATTTTAAACACGTGGGTATAGGGATAAAAATATATTGGGTCCCCCAAAAATTTTTGAGCAGTCGACGTATGGTGGAGATAGCGGCAGTGGGAGGGAAGACAAAAGGAAACAGTGTAAGTGTGAGAGGAGACTGGCAGTGGTATATACTATAAATTAGTGAGAGAAAAAGGAGACATTGGGAGAGGAGAGAGAGAGAGAGAGAGATGCTTAGTATGAAGGCTTAACTTCAAAGAGAGAATGATTAAAAGGATTTTGAATGTTCTGTGTTTAAAGAGTGCGAATATATTCGCAAGCCAAACGATTTGGTTAGAAGGTGGCATGAGGAATTGAGGCAGCTGATACCCCACTTTTCTAAAAGAGCTTTTTTTTAAAGAGAAACATATTCACCATTTTTGTGTTCCGACAGGAGCATTTTTCCACTGCTAACATTTCAAACGAAATACCATTTGAGGACGGCACAGCTCCCGTTGTTTCACGAGTATGGCGGTCCAAAGTGTCCTGTGTCGAAACACTTGTCTGTCGAATCCTTAACAGTTTTAAGGTTCACCGGGAACTTCTAGTATGGTACGAAACTACAGTAACGAGACGTGATTCATAAAGCAATTTGAAAGTAGAAGTGGTCTCGAGACTGATCCACTGAGGAAAATAGTTTGGTAAATATCAAGGAAGATTAAACACAAAACTGTAAGAAGCTCTTTAAACAAAACTGAAAATCTGTTTGACAGATAAAGCAATTAAAAACTGAAATACACAGTATTAATGTTCCACAAAAATGTATATTTTTTGTAGTTCGTTGTGAAGGGCCTTTCGGATTTCTAGTCCAACATGAGATAACTTTAAGACTAATAGGCGGTTAGCGAAAGTTTGCAACCGTACAAAATCGTTTTTCCAAAGATATGTTACCTTTTAGGACTATATACCTGTGTGAAAAACACAAGCATAACGGCCGCTTGGGGTAGCCGTGTGGTCTCGGGCGCCTTGCCACGGTTCGCGCGGCTCCCCCCGTCGGAGGTTCGAGTCCTCCCTCGGGCACGGGTGTGTGTGTTGTCCTTAGCGTAACTTAATTCAAGTTACGTTAAGTAGTGCGTAAGCCTGGGGACCGATGACCTCAGCAGTTTGGTCCCATAGCAATTTACCACCACAAGCATAATGAAATACACAAGTAAATTATGGACAATAAATCTTATGATACATTCAAAGATTAACAGTGCGATGAGTATCCAATGAAGAATGTTTATAATTCTTTTACTATCATAATTCGCCGCGATAGGATTTCATGTAAAGATATTCTGTTAGCGTACTAATTTCATTGTAGGCGCTCCAACTGAGAGGCTGCCCGCCGAGACATTTTCAGCATCGCCTATCGCAACAATGGATGTGACGCGCGGTTAACCACACTCGGCTTTCGTCGCAGCGGATCTTCAGCTGGGGCCTATGCAGTATTACAGGCGGCCTGTGGAGATTCTGTTTTTCCCTGCAGCACAGCTCAGAGATGGTCTAAATTTTTTAAAGAGGGGACCCTGCGTTCTCGTTACTGCCATTACGGAAGAAAACACGAACACCGCTGTTGTCATTGTGAAAGAGGATCTACGAATAAACCTTACCAACACTCTCAGCAACACTGACAATTTAAATGGGTGTCAGCCGATAGGAGAGAAGTTGCTGAAAGAAAAATTACGCATGGGAAGTATTTGTGCGCTGTGGCTTCCAAGACCGCAGACTCCTGAACAAAAGGACATTCGTGTGCATGTTGGCATGCAATTGAAGTTGAGATTACAGGAAGATCAGGGGTTTCTTTCAAAGCTAATAACTGCTACGTCATTTTATATTGCGAGCAAACAGAAAAACTCAGTGTCGAAAGCTCTTTCATCACCAACCTAAAAAAAAAAAAAAAGTTGGTTTCTTTTGCTGGCAAGTTACGCTCATTCATTTTCTGACATTCATGAAATTGTTTATCAGCATGTTTCATTCTCGCACACGTCAGTTACTGGACAAAACTACAAGCATCTCCTAAAAACTTTGCAAGTCCATATTAGGCGCAAAAGATCATATATCTATCAAACAGGTGGGATGCCACACCACTATAATGCACGGATGTTGTCTTCTGCTTGCAAAAAACAAAGCGAAGTACATCCCACACCTTGCCTATAGTCCGGATTGTCGAAACACATTATGATCATGGTTTATTGAAGAGCCCTCTTATTTAATTATCTTTGTGGTATAGAAATCAGGGTGTACATAAAGTCCGGGAACACTTTCAATTATTTATTGCACAAGAACCAAACATTATACAGATATCATGCATATGTCATTTAGAAGAGAAACCCTGAAAGTTTCTTTTTTTTTTTCATGTATACCGCCACAGCGTAGTTTGGTAATTTTCCAATAGTCAGCGCTAGTAGCAAACATGGCGAATTCAGGTGCGGAGAGAACTTTCTGTGTGTTGGAGTTCGACAAAAACAAGTGTGCTACAGCTTTTCGACTGATGTTTAGAACCAAGTACGGTAAGAAGCCACCAACAAGGAAGGCCATTTACCACTGGCACAACAAATTCCTTACGACGAGTTGCTTGTGCCCGGCAAAGAGAAGCGGACATCCCAGTATGAGGGAAGTGAATGTGGAGCGCGTACGAGAGATATTCATAACGAGTCCACAGAAATCGGTGCGTCGTGCATGCTGTGAACTCGGAATGGCTCCAAAGACAGTGTGGAAAGTCCTGCGACAGAAGGCGTCTATGAAACCATTCAAATTGGAGCTAATGCAGAAGCTCAATGACGACGACAAAGACAATCGTTTTGAGTTTTGTTCACAGTTGCAACAATTGAACGAGGATGGGGATGGCATTTTTGATCGCTTAATTTTTAGCGACGAGGGCACTTTTCACAATAGTGCGAAAGTGAACAGGCATAATTGTCGAATGTGGGGTACAAAGCATCCACACGAATGCATTGAATTTGAGCGTGATTCCCTAAAGGTAAATATTTTTTGTGCCTTGTCACGTCGAAAACTGTACGGGCCATTGTTCTTCGCCGAGAGCCCTGTGACTGGATACTCCTACTTGGACATGTTGCAGCGATGGCGGATGCCTCAAATACAATCGGACTCTCCGTTCATCTTTCATCAGGATCGGGCTCCACCCCATTTTCATCGTGAAGTTTGTAGGTACCTGAACACGTAGCTGCCGCATCGATGGATCGGGCATGTTGCAGAAGGGGACAACTGTTTCATGAAATGGCATCCCCGATCATCAGGTCTCATTCCGTGTTACTGTTTTCTGTGGGCACACATTGAAGATCTGGTGCATGTACCGCCTCTACCACGTGATGTAGAAGAGCTCCGGGAGAGAATACGGGAAGCGACTGCCACAGTCGACGTTGCCATGTAGGGACGGGTATGGCAAGAATTCGATTACCGTATTGACGTCTGCCGGGTCACTCATGGTTCGCATATAGAAATGTTTGTAAAAAAAAACTTTCAGAGTTTCTCTTCCAAATACAATATGTATGACATCTGTACAATATTCTTGTGCAATAAATAATTGAAAGTGTTCCAGTACTTTATGTGCACCCTGTATTATGAGACGACGGGTAACACAGCTACGGGATCCCCAATGTCTCCGGCTGTCGCGAACTTTATCATGGAACATTTCTAGGAGCATGCTTTGAACTCTGCGGAGTCCATCTTGCTTTCTATGGAACGTTGCGACATCTTCTTGATTGCAGTAGTTCGTCGACCACACGAACGGTGCCCATCCCAATATTAAATTTACTGTCGAATTGGAGGCGGATGGTACACTTCCGTTCTTGGATGTTTTAGTTGAATGAAAGCCAGGAGGCCGGGTTGGTCGTTCAGTGCACAGAAAAATCTACGCACAATTGTGGTTACTTGAACGGTAACTGTTTTCACCACCCCGTACATAAGAAAGCGGTCCTGAACACTTTACTACACAGGACAAAGATTACTTCTGACGACAGCCATCTGGAAACTGAAGTCCAGGATTCGAAGCGCATGTTCTGAGGAAATGGTTACAGCAAGGAAGCAATTCCAAAAGCTTTCAAGTGGCAGCGACAAAAGAGCCCTCTCAACATACGAGGTGACTAAAAATATATATTGAAATAGATAATGAACAATACAGTTCTCAACACTTTTCTTTTCAGCTTGTTTTCTCTTAATCTCGCACTCATTAGGTAGGAACACCAATTCGTATTTCCATATTTACATCTCTACTCCGCCAATCATGCGTAATGTATGGCGAAGAGGACGTTGTGTACCATATCACCTTCTCTCTCCCGTTCCAATCGCGGACGGCATGCGGGAAGATTGCTACACGGTACCGCGTTCTCGCATTTCTGTCACTGTGGAAGATGAAAATTGGAGAAACGAAAGATTTTCTTATTTGACACTTAAGACATTGGTTCTCCAGATCTTGAGAGTAAGACTTCCTGCAATATACAACATCTTCCTGTATCGCAGTGCACCGGAGGTTTTTGAATATTTCTGTGACATTCTTGCGCTGCCGAAACAAACCCATCAAGAACGGTGTAGGACTCTTTTGAACGTTACAATCTTTTTCGTCAATATATCGTGCAGACCAACGAACAGCTCTCAATATTTGATGGAATGGGAGTTTTCTGATCTTCGTCCTGCATGAATTACACTCTCTTCCGATGATGTAGTTTAGTCATATGCTTTGTATTTAATCACCATTCATCTCAGCACTCCAAAGATTTACTCCAGGCCATAAACTCTACGGAGGCATCTTGATTTTTCTCATTCTTCTTTGTATTCGAATTTTTATAAATATACGTTTGCCTGGTGGAAACAAATTTATGCTCGTCAATTGCCTCTATATTTTCCTTTATATTCTTCTGGACATTACTCTATTGAGTTTTGTACTAGCGTGAGATGTCTAATAATTTTCCACATATACGTTCTATTGCCTCCTTCTCTGAAAATCTGGTGTTAAAGCTTTGATTCCGAATATTTTTAGCACCAGTTCAAATAACATTCTAGTTTCTATACCTGCAACTGGTTTAATGATTTCTGTAAGTTTGAAGACATGTAACCGACTCCTGAAAATGTATTGGAGACAGATCTATCACTGTTCCTCAAAGTCAGACGACTTAACTGAATCAGTATTTTTTAATCTCTCAGTATATCTCTTCTCCGTCGTTTGAGCTAAAAGTCATCTCATCTGCTTTTCGATTTCTTTTAGTGACTTTACCGTCGAATCTGGTTTTCCCTCTTTGCACCTCGTGTAGTTCTCATTTGCAAGCTCGATACCTGCACTTTTGATGCTTCGTTTTGTTTTAGTCCTCTGCGTTTATATACTTCGTCCTTTCATCAACTGTCTGGAGAATTTTCTCCGCTACGGACGGCTTTTTCGACCGACCTTGCGGCTATGCCTCACGAACTGGAAGTCCATGGAAGAATGAAACGTCCAGAATCCTGAGACGAACGACGAGAAGTGGTTACAGTACTTCCTTTGCCAACTTCGTCGATGAAGCTAAGCTTACATCGCCCGCCAGTCTCTCGTGCGTATGCGTAACAAGTGGCGCACGCGCTGGGAAAAACTGCTTTACGCAACGGTCTCTGAATCAGACGTTGCTTCATTGCAGCCTCCTTCCTGGTCATACATCACTCGAACTAACTGCTACAGAACTTCAATAAATAGTGCTCAGTGGGTATGCGTTGCGTAACATGAGTGTGGCTAGTTACAGGTTTCACAATGTAAATAAATCGGGAACGATTTTTATTCGTATTATTGTGGCATTGTCCGCCCCGGTAGCTGAGTGGTCAGCGTGACAGACTGTCAATCCTAAGGGCCCGGGTTCGATTCCCGGCTGGGTCGGAAATTTTCTCCGCTCAGGGACTGGGTGTTGTGTTGTCCTAATCATCATCATTTCATCCCCATCGACGCGCAGGTCGCCGAAGTGGCGTCAAATCGAAAGACCTGCACCAGGCGAACGGTCTACCCGACGGGAGGCCCTAGCCACACGACATTTCCATTTTTCCATTATGGCATCAAGTGCCTCTAGCTCATACGTACTTTGCTTCTCAAACGATTCTGCGATTCTGAAAACATTCAGAAGAATTCGTCACAAAGTACAGGTAATACATACATCGTTGTGGCGTAAGTGTGGTCTAGGCGTCTAGGTCCTGAGTGAGTACTGTTTGATAAGAAAGTCCTTAACGCCTATGGCTCCAGTCTCCACTCGGCCTTCTTCGTAATGTTTGTATATATATCTTTATTTCTTACTGAAAGTACAAAGCATTATGAAAAAAAAGGAGAGAGCCAATCGAATTGAAAGTCAATGAAGCAAGTGACTTGCCAGACGTGTAGGTGACAGACAGTTAACCAAAGAAACTCCTTCTACTAACAAGGCAGGTTGAGTGCGCACTGCTTACTACATTCGCTCCCTGCCTAGGTGGACTTTGGTGACGGCAGGAATACACCTCACAGAAGTGCATCCTCAAGCCTTCAGCGTGTTACCAAGTGTTGTAAGCTCCTTACCTTTTAGTGACATTTTCTTTTAGCATCGTGTCTAAGGTTAACTGTACTATAATTCAAAATAACTGTTTACGTATAAACGAGTCGTAGTTAATTTATATGTAAGTCGAATAGCAGTGCTCCTTGCATATTCAAATGGCCAATGATCCCTTACCCAGGCTGTTGCCGTAGGTTGACTATTTTCTGCTATTAGTTAAATATGGAGTAAAGCAGTTATTAACAAAGTACCAAAAAATATAAACTTCTCGAAAGGAATGTTCGCAGTTACATGGGAGTGCTGAAAACCAACGCCTCCGAATTTTTTATGTCAAAACTCTTACAGCTTTCTATGTAAAACAAGCATTATTAACATTCTACATCTTTATTTTTGATGTCTACATATTTATTTCTCAACATAGTCACCCTGACAACGACCACATTGCTACCAACAAGAGACTGGTTTGTTGATACCGTCACTGTAGAGTATTTGATTTTTTTGACCGAGCCACAGCCTCAACTCTGCTTTCACCGCTTCATCACCATCAAAGTGCAGTCCTCGGGGATGTTCTTAAGTTTTGGAAACAGATGAAAGTTTGATGCGGCCAAATCGAGACTGTATGGGAGATGATAGATGACAGTAAAGGCAAGGCGTCAGACCATCGCAGATGTCGCAGGCTCGTGTGTGGTCTGAAGGAGAGGGGTGGTCCATATATAAACCAACTCTTCTAATTCGTGCTTGCTGAGGTCTCGCAGTACCTAACAGAGTTTATGGCGGTGCCGTGAGTCACGAATTCCAAATGTACCACACCTTGAACATCCCACAACACTGTGAGCATGAGTTTGCCTGCTGACTGCATGGTGCTGAACTTTTTTGGTGTCGCTGATTCTTTATGGCGGAAATCCACTGATGTTCTCTTGTTTTCGAGGTCATAATGGTGAACCCAAATTTAGTCACCTGTCAAGTTGTTACTAAGGAACCAATCACCTTCACGCTCAAATCGCAAAGCAAATTATAGATAGATGTCCAAACTCCTCTGTTTCATATCAGTAGTGAGCATGCGAGGCACTCACCGGGCACAGAGTTTGCTGTACCCCAGTTCTGCAGCGACAGCCTGTACACGCTCTGGTGATGTGCTACACTTACCTGAGAGCTGCGTCTGTGTTGGCTGACGATTTTCTCTGATGAGTTCGTCAACCCGATTCCGCTGAGTCTCGTCTGTTGCCGTAAGCAGTCGTCCAGACCGAGCTCTGTCACACAGGTTGAACACCGCTGTTTCCTTCATAACGAGCACGAAGAACCCAACGTCACACATTACTGGCGTCGATACAATCATCGCAGTACACAGCTTTCATTCTTCTATGGATTTCAACTGGAGGCACGTTTCCTGCGGTTACAAACTCGATTACAGCAGGCTGTTTCTCAAGCACCGTGTAAGGTGTCAGGCAAATCCAACACCTTCCATGAAAACCCTGACATGATAAGCAAATCCAGTAGTATGTCACATAGCTCCGAATAAATCGTGACATTAAATTAACCAAAGTAATACGAGTAACGAGTGAGCAGATGGAATACCACAGACTAACACAAGAATGCCTAAATGCATGTCATACCTTCCCACTGTGAGACAGACGCAGTTACGAGGGGAGAACAGAAGCAGAGAGCAGAACCGTGTTAAGCTAGAAGGCCCTACGATAAGGGACGGACACCCACGTCGCCAGCTAACCGACAGGACCACCCCCCCCCCCCCCCGCCCATGTTAAAAGCTAGAGGCCTCCAGAAGAACAGTATAGATCTTACGATAACACTAAAAGGACCACACCAGCCGCAAGTTTTAGCGTGAGACTTTTTCACGTCTCTGTTACGTTGCAAACTTTAAAAACATTGCCCCACCACGAAAAGTATAACGTTTCTCATTGGATAGACAGAATTTTTGTAGGCGGAGATTAAGGTTAACATTGAGACCCTGATTGGTCAGATGAAAACACAGCCAGATAGTTTTTTTTTAACCAACTTCGGTAAATTGTAGTAACGAGAAGTTAGAAAGGAGTTGCCTCCGAGACGGCGAGCTGGATGGAGCTGCGTCGCCCAACACCCCCTGACACTGCCTAACCAACGACAAGGTAATGAACGCACGCGATGCCACATAACAGCGCATAAGGCTTCACTCAGAACTGCAGAAGTCTCATCTGTTACATCCCCTTTTTACGTAATACTAGTGTCGATCGTCAATTGAAGCTCATGGTATTCACATTTGCCACGTAAGTTAAAATCTGAAACGCGATGATTTCTCTGTTATATAATTATTGAGAAGCCACATCAGCCACTGTAATTTACGACAAGTTATATAAGTAATTAAAGATAATTGAGGGTCACTGTAGACCATTTTGATAGTTTTCTCTTTAGTGAAACTTAATTTAAACCTAGATTATAGATGTGATATGGCATAGGTCATCCTTCGATCCATTGTAGAAGTTGGAAACCCATTCAGGGAATATTCATTCACATTTTTGTTGAACACAGTTGGTTTTTATCATCCTGTATTAAAACATTTCCTTTTATCAATAGTGCAATTTATAAACAATGTTTTGTGAGTAGAATAAAATTTCCAATGGTAAACTTAACTGCTTTTTCGTTATTTTACCAGCTAACTAAAAATAGGAAAGCCTTGAACCCCTTCCACTAAATTTAGTTAGTATTAAGATTCTTTTACAGGGAGTGCAGTGGAGCTGACGCTGAAATCATTAACCCATTAAGTCCCAGTGTCCTATTTTGAGCACAGAGCACATATTTATGTATAAATACACAATAAATTAATTAATGAGGATAATGGAATGTAGTCAAATTAAATCGGCTGATGCTGAGGGGATTAGATTAGGAAATGAGACACTTGAAGTAGTAAAGGAGTTTTGCTATTTAGGGAGCAAAATAACTGATGATGGTCAAAGTAGAGAGGATATAAAATGTAGACTGGCAATGGAAAGAAAAGCGTTTCTGAAGAAGAGAAATTTGTTAACATCGAGTATAGATTTAAGTGTCAGGAAGTCGTTTCTGAAAGTATTTGTATGGAGTGTAGCCATGTATGGAAGTGAAACATGGACAATAACCAGTTTGGACAAGAAGAGAATAGAAGCTTTTGAAATGTGGTGCTACAGAAGAATGCTGAAGATAAGGTGGGTAGATCACGTAACTAATGAGGAGGTATTGAATAGGATTGGGGAGAAGAGAAGTTTGTGGCACAACTTGACTAGAAGAAGGGATCGGTTGGTAGGACATGTTTTGAGGCATCAAGGGATCACAAATTTAGCATTGGAGGGCAGCGTGGAGGGTAAAAATCGTAGAGGGAGACCAAGAGATTAATACAGTAAGCAGATTCAGATGGATGTAGGTTGCAGTAGGTACTGGGAGATGAAGAAGCTTGCACAGGATAGAGTAGCATGGAGAGCTGCATCAAACCAGTCTCAGGACTGAAGACCACAACAACAACAACACAATAAATTATTAATTTGCAACTATTACTGTTCTCCGTCATTTGTTGATGCTTTTTATAACAAATGTATGCTTACAGGAAATTGAAAGCAATAAATCCTACCATTAATTGATTATTGAATACTAAGGCACACTTTTCGTTATTACAGGTATTTACTTTATCGACAATTTAGTAATATTTGAAATATGTGGCAAAGATCTTTTTGTTATTATTTATAGTCAACAATGTATTTTTAAACTACTTGCATTGTTAGCACAATTGGAGTTTCATTCATTGTTTTCCAGTGTTATAAAATTTGGTGTACTCGAAATAGGACGCTGGGACTTGGTGTTATCATTTCAGTTATTTTTTTGGTGCACGTTCGAATGTGAAACTCTGCTACTGCTGATGTATTTTCTTTTTAGAACATGGTAATTTTACCGGATGTTTTTGCTGAGGTAAGTAACGACCCCTCTTTTATGTTACCCATTAGTAAGTAATACTGTTCTAGATGGACAGAGGTATTTACACATTCCTTTTTCTTTAGTTTATGCTAATGTATTATTCTTTCATTTCACTTTATTTTATTTCATTTCATTTTATATAGATTATAATGGCTTTCAGACGAGATACATACCTCACTAACGAAGAAATAGAAGAAATAATAAACAGTGACGCCTTCTATAATGCGGTGTCAGATGATCAGGACCATATTAATATCACCGTATGTCCTCCTGAAGTAGACTGTTATGACCAACGAAGAAGAAGGTCCAGACGACGTTACTGGAACCGAGTACTCCTAAACATGCTGGACTGCATTGAAAAACCCGACAATCATTGTGTATACTTTGACAATTTCTTCACTAGTAGAGATGGTTCAAATGGCTCTGAGCACTATGGGACTTAACATCTATGGTCATCAGTCCCCTAGAACTTAGAACTACTTAAACCTAACTAACCTAAGGACATCACACAACACCCAGTCATCACGAGGCAGAGAAAATCCCTGACCCCGCCGGGAATCGAACCCGGGAACCCGGGCGTGGGAAGCGAGAACGCTACCGCACGACCACGAGATGCGGGCTGACCCCGCCGGGAATCGAACCCGGGAACCCGGGCGTGGGAAGCGAGAACGCTACCGCACGACCACGAGCTGCGGACAGTAGTAGAAATCTTCTGATTCATCTGAGAAATTAGGGTTTTCGAGCAACTGGGACTGTCAGAGAGAATCGAGTTGGTGACTGTCTACTACTGAGCAGCAACGAACTGAAAAAGACAGTTCGAGGAAACTATGACTACCAGTTCGACAGGAGTGGTGAAGTCTTATTGTTCGACAACAGATGCATTACAATTGGTACAAATTTTGACAAAGTTGAACCTTTGGGAGCAGCTACGTGGTACAGTAGACAAGCAAGTAAGAAGACACAAGTGCAACAACCTGCCGTTTTGAAGTCGTATAACGTTTACATGGGCGGTGTTGACCACCATGACTGGTTATTTGGAAAGTATGCAACGGTAATTAGAGGGAGAAAATGGTACTGGGTCCTATTTACACGTATGCTGGAAATGGCCCTCGTAAAGCCTGGCTCTTCTACAGACTAGTTCATGCGAAAAATGCACTGGATTTACTGGATTTCAGACGTGCTGTTACAGTTACATACCTGAAATTGGACACTGGAAGACCGACTATTGGACGTCCAATGGGATACCCATCAAGTCAGTTGAGAGTGATGCCAGACATTAAGTCTGATGGAATTGGTCATATGTTTGACAAAAGAAGCTAAATGCAATGGGAAACCAAAAGCATATTGTGTGAAATGCCGTGTAACACTGTGTATGAAGTGCTCTGTACCATTTCACAAGAGATAAATAGTTAAGACTTGAATACAGTTTAGTATGCTATACGATACTGTTAGATCCCAGTGTCCTATTTTGAGGACGGCCATTATATCAGCATGTATAAATATTCTTTGGCTATTTTTATACTTATTGTGGTTCATACAGTATGTACATTATAATCAAGGAATAAAAAATTCAATTTAAAAAAATTAATTTGGGACTTAATGGGTTAAGTATTTGGTTATATCATCGCTAGTCTCACTGAACTCTTCTGAACTCTACATGCCATGTGTGATCTGGCGTCTCCTTACCAGCAAAAGGTCCCAGATTCAAACTAGTCAATTCCCTAAAAAACACGCTCAGAGCGTCGTTGCGCGAAAGTGGTAGGGAGACACGACTTAGAACAGCAGACACCACGCAGAATGTTAGAACCGACATTATGTTATTCACTGTCATGGTACACGCTACAGTTGGAAGCACTCTAGCGTCAGCGAGGTGGGGAATCCGACTGAGTAATATTCATGGAATGTAACACCTCAACCGATACTGGGGACAGAATAAAGAATTCGGAGGCATTACTTACCAGCACGCCCTCGTACCTAGACGTGGACTGGAACAGACAAACTTTTTCAGTAATTAATTTTTACATGTGATATTTCTCAGCTTCTTGCTTCAGTTTAAGGAGCCACTGTTAAGTTTTCGGGAGTCTTGGTTCTGCAAGAGATATGTGATATTGATACTGTGTAATTCTTAACATGGAATTTACAGAAGTATCTTACGTATGTTTTTGAACTCTTCTCTTTCCTTTAGCTTCTTGGACTACTAATTTCAACATTCATCCTAGAGTTGTAATTTTATTCGCGTCCCGATAATAGTGCAATATTATTTCGCCTTTGTTGGCTCATGGCAAGATGATCACAACCTCACTGTGGGACTAGGAACATGTCAGAGAATAGGCGCAATTCAGCCTGCTGCTCACTCTGAAAGCGTCTGGAAGTCTCTGTAGAAATATTTACCTGTAATATTCGAATAGTTTTCCACAGCGCCCTGGAATTTTTTACTCGACGAAATTATTTTCGAGAAATACGTCAATCTTATACCACAAACGATCTATTTTCTTCATTACAGGGGTAAGTGTTAATGGGTCCAACGCCAATCAAACAGTGTTAAAAATCATCCCCCCTATAGGAGGGAAACGTGCACAGCATTACGAGATGAGGATAATCTGCTAACAACTAACGAGGAAGCTCGCGCTGTCACTTATAATCCAGACAACGGTGGTTTATATCCCAATTGGGGCATCCAGTTTTAGGTTTCCTCTGATTTTGCTAAATCCGTTATCGCAAATATCGGAACAGTTTGCTCGAGCAACACAAGGCCGATTTCCTTTCTTATTCTTCTCCGCTTCCGCAGTTGACGTCGCTGAAACACATCGGGTCGGTGGCGCGCGGCTCGAAAGCAGGACGGCCCGGTTCTTCCAGTGGAAGAAATTTTCACCTCTAGTATTTGTCCGACTAGAGGCGGAGAGCTGGTGGCTTGAACTAACTGATGACGTGGCCTTATGCCAATGTCGTGGATTAAATCCCAAACCTATCCTCTGTGTGTCATGAAGTGAAGGAATGTGACACTTGTTAGCAGTGGGAGCAGTGCAAAAGGATGCTGGATTGGGATGGCGGCCCACAATCTGAGGATGCAATACAAAAAAGAGATCTGTTTGACGAATCCGAGATGCAAACAATGGTGACAACACAGTTACAGAATTAATTAAAATTTTTAAAAAATCATCCGTTTACGCAAACAATTCTTGAAGGTGTGCAGGATAAACAGCGTTACGGCCCATAACTTTAATATAAACATGGAATTAGCTTCAGCATTAAAATTAAAAAGGAGAACATTACTACCGATGTAATATGAACGAAAAATTTTTTTTTATCCAGGCAAAATGATAGTCTCTTGCGAATGCCAGTACGGTAACACAGTTCATGACAAGCTAGAAGGTTTCACACTATTCAAATGTAAATTGTCTTAACAGCAAAAGTCTCTATGACAACTGAGCAACCTGATTAATAACCAAAGACTCTGCAGCTAACAGAGAAAAGCATAGCAACAAATATAGGGTGATCATTACATAACACAGTAGCCTGGAAAGGGTAAACACAAGTTAACCCGCTTTTACGGTCGGCGTTCGATATTGGCCGCGCATCTGAATTTCGTGCGTGAGACCCGACCGGAGACAACAACCAGCACGGGTTGTACACTAAGAACAGCTTCTGTAACACACACAAAACCAACATTAATGTAGAATTCAAATATGGTTCAAATGGCTCTGAGCACTATGCGACTTAACTTCTGAGGTCATCAGTCGCCTAGAACTTACAACTAATTAAACCTAACTAACCTAAGGACATCACACACATCCATGCCCGAAGCAGGATTCGAACCTGCGACCGTAGCGGTCGCTCGGTTCCAGACTGCAGCGCCTAGAACTAGAATTCACTTAATCAAATCACCACAACGGCAAGACACAGGATCATCAAGGTAGAATACAAACGGAGATGAGGTTCAGTTCAAAGTTTCTTAAATTCGGTATTGAGTAATAAACTGCAGCTACAGTTCATGTTAATTCTGCCCTTAAGACTGCTTGAATCAAATTAGCATCCATAGAAGGTAATCTGCAGAGCCTCTCACAACTTTGAACTTGTAATGAACGAAAAAAAAAATGGTTCAAATGGCTCTGAGCACTATGGGACTCAACTGCTGTGGTCATAAGTCCGCTAGAACTTAGAACTACTTAAACCTAACTAACCTAAGGACATCACACACATCCATGCCCGAGGCAGGATTCGAACCTGCGACCGTAGCGGTCGTGCGGTTCCAGACTGTAGCGCCTTTAACCGCTCGGCCACTCCGGCCGGCCAATGAACGAAAACTTGCACACAATTTTAACTACTAAGAACATCGCCCTTTGACGGCCCAAGGATTCCAACAAATTACAGCCGCCTACAGGCAGAAATTGGCACGGCAAAATCTAACTTGTATACTAATTTGGATACGGTGTCTGTTCTTTCGCACATGTCCGAAAGAACAGACACCACATCCAAATAAATAATAGTTCTGGCAATACCGGCCATGACCTTCTTCTTCTGTGCGGATGCACACATTATACCCGAACTCTTACGGGACTTAGTAAGAATGTCTTCCACGAGTAATGATTGTGTTGGGTAGGGACACTAAGAATGTAGCGTGTGGACATATAAGGTGATAATGTGGGTCCTGCGGGAGGCGTGCGGGAGATAGTCCCTGCAGTCGCACTATCCTCTGTGCCCTCGGTGGCTCAGATGGACAGAGCGTCTGCCATGTAAGCAGGAGATCCCCGGTTCGAGTCCCGGTCGGCGCACACATTTTCACCTGTCCCCTTTGATATATATCAACGCCCGTCAGCAGCTGAAGGTATTAATATATAATTCTAACATCCAACTTAAGTTGAAAGTTAATCTTAAGCTCTCAGGCGAGGAATTCATTAACAAATCATGAAAGTGGCAATTCACTCAGACAAGATACAAATTCGCTGAATATCGGCCACAACTAACAGCAATCAAGAACTGATAGTAAAATGAACGAGGGAACAAGACAGTTCCACTCGCGATTCAGAGTGACGCAACGTCAAGACTCAAGCGATTTAGAAGAACACCCCTCGAAGAAACAGAATGGTCACAGGAACCAGGGAGCTGCCGTAGATGAGAAAATTCATTCATTTTCTCGCCTGTCGTAAGAGGCGACTAAAAAGAGCCTTAAATAAGGGGCGATCAAAAAGTTTTCCGTTTGAGCGCGCTGCTGCGGGATGTACACAACGTAGCGCGACTACAATGCGGGTATATTAATACCAACGGAGCAGCATGTGTGTCGAAAACCACCTTTGTGGAAAGGTGCTTCTGCTTCATGACAACGGACGTCCCCGTATCGAAAATGTCGTGACACAGAAATTACGCCGACTGATGTGGGAGACAATCTTGCATCCGCCGTACAATCCTTACCTCTCCCCATGCGATTATCACGCCTTCGGTCCCTTAAAGAAGGCCTTGGAGGGTTGACGATTCCTTTCGGACGAGGATAGTTACGGACTTCTTCAAAGCAACAGGACACGGGTTTCTACCAAATGGGTATCTTCAATCTGGTGTGTCGGCGAGATGATTGCCTCAATGCTCAAGGCTCTTTTTTCCGATTGGCATACCGATTCTGGACTGCACAACGTGCGAACGGAAACTTTTTGGTCGCCTCTTGCATCTAGCCCAGTCTTATTAGGACATCCATCAGTAAAGCTCACGTCAGAACCTTCCATCCAACCTTACTGTCTCAATTACTTATCGAACCCTTTTAGGATTTCTCCTTCACTTTCTTAAATTTTGCAGATGTGCGGGCCGTTTGGGGAAGGACGCCTTACCCGATGTGTAATATATCCACTGTGCAGCGTGATCTTCTGCAGCTACTATTAGGGTGGATTTATGTTCGCACCCGATATCCAGCGGGAGTACGTAAAGCAGAGTTACCATGTCCCGCACATAATAACTCGGTCGACTCATAAGCTGCTCACTTCATAAATATGGAGCTTTCATCAGAGTGTTCAGGAATCGGTGCACAGTGTTTTCAATTTAGTTTTATTTGCGGAAACAAATCATTAAGACGATTTGTGGACAGTTTGTGAAAACGCATTTTCCAGACGTTAGCGAATTAACTCTTTTATTATTGAAGTTACTTGAAGACATTTAGCGAATTAAATCTTAAGAATGTATAAAATTCTCCTCTACTCCAGACCAAAAATCTGCTTGAGTTTTCTAACATGAAATAATTGCAGTCAAATATGACAGGCTGTTTCTCGCTGGGCGCACCAAGTATTAGGCTGTTACCTCTATGGTTTCTTGGGGGAAACGGATCACTAGGTTTATAATTAACGTGTTATTAATTTCTCTGCTCAATCTACCTATTTCTAATGTAACGAACTATAAGATTTATGTGACGAGCTAGCGTATGTCATATCGGCCGACAAATATTTGGAGAAAGAATTAAGGACTTCTCCGCTAAACCTTTCGTCGAAAATTCTACTGACATTGTCAAGCACCACACTATAAATACAACAAATATAGCAATAACTCCTACAACAGGAAAAACGAGAACAAACAAATCACAAGATGGAACGCTCACACGGGACTGCAGGCTCCCTGAAACTCGAGCGCAGTGCGAGCGGGGGTGGTGGAGGGAAAGCGTGACGACTCCTCGGGTTTGCTGCGTCTGCAGGCATTGTCGGATTGGCGGAATGCAATCCGTGCCTCCTGCGCCGGCTCCCCCACACGGATTCCGTCCTAGACACCAAAGTAGTTTTGAACACACTATAGGAGCCTATCCGAGTCAGGCCACCGGGTCTGCTGACCGCGCGACTACTACGCCAGGAAGCCTTAGCCTTTGCGACGGTGGGCCTCCGATGGAAGTGATGGCATCAAGCCGGACGATCCGCTATGAAACAGACCAAACTCAGCCATACCGGTGGCCGTGCCAAAAAGATCGTCTCATAAGACAGAATGTAAGATTTTACTACAGTGGGCGTTTCCATCTTTGGCCTCGCCGTGAGATGAAAGTCAGGCAAGAAGAAATGGAAGTGGACGGTTCACCCAGTTCTTGATGTACTTCGGAACTGACAGAGAATCTTTTGCAGCAGCGAAGCCAGTCCTTTTCTACATAGCACTCCGCAAGCCCCCTGAAGGCGTGTGGCACAAACACTGCACCACACTGTACACATATCCGTTACACTCACCTACACTTGACAGGTACGTTTATGATGGATATACACTGACAGTTTTACACTCTCGGAGAGATTTTGCGAGTGATATTTGTCGTGTAAATCTCACTGAGAGTCATCTCGCCGGCAGTGTGCGGAAGTGGAGCAAGATCTCAGATAGTCGCTCTCTGCGGGCTTAGACCTCTCCAACCTCCATCTTTCGAGAGCTGTACGCCGTGGTTCTCATACTGTACCGCCATTGTCAGAAGAGCTGAGAACTCGAAAAGTGTAGAGTGGCAGTACTGCGTCGCAGATTTGTGACGTATCTCACAGTTTGTACACTACCACATCTTTATACCATAGTTTGCCATACTCATGCTCGCAAGAAATGAATTAAATAAAAGTAACCACGTAACTGCGTGTTTCGAGTCATAATACGTGGCCGTGGCATGTTTCTGAGCGAAGAAATAGCCCGTTTTACCTACTAAACGAACAGTTCCATCAGATAGCCTATTTCGGAAGTTCTAGATTTAAATGATGCTACACGGCAAATAACATACTGACCCTACGACTTATCTTAGAAGCTAGATTAAGGAAAGGTAAACCTACGTTTCTAACATTTGTAGACTTACAGAAAGCTTTTGACAATGTTGACTGGAATACTCTGTTTCAAATTCTGAAGATGGCAGGGGTAAAACACAGGGAGCGAAAGGCTATTTACAATTTGTACAGAAAGCAGAAGCCAGTTATAAGAGTCGAGGGACATGAAAGGGAAGCAGTGGTTGGGAAGGGAGTGAGAGGTTGTAGCCTCTCCCCGTTGCTATTCAATCTGTATATTGAGCAAGCAGTAAAGGAAACGAAAGAAAAGTTCGGAGTAGGTATTAAAATCCATGGAGAAGAAATAAAAACTTTGAGGTTCGCCGATGACATTGTAATTCTGTCAGAGACAGCAAAGGACCTAGTAGAGCAGTTGAACGGAATGGACAGTGTCTTGAAAGGAGGATATAAGCTGAACATCAACAAAAGCAAAACGAGGATAATAGAATGTAGTCGAATTAAGTCGGGTGATGCTGAGGGAATAGATTAGGAAATGAGACACTTAAAGTAGTAAAGGAGTTTTGCTATTTGGGGAGCAAAATAACTGATAATGGTCGAAGTAGAGAGGATATAAAATGTAGACTGGCAATGGCAAGGAAAGCGTTTCTAAAGAAGAGAAATTTGTTAACATCGAGTATAGATTTAAGTGTCAGGAAGTCGTTTCTGAAAGTATTTGTATGGAGTGTAGCCATGTATGGAAGTAAAACATGGACGATAAATAGTTTGGACAAGAAGAGAATAGAAGCTTTCGAAATTTGGTGCTACAGAAGAATGCTGAAGATTAGATGGGTAGATCACGTAACTAATGAGGAAGTATTGAATAGGATTGGGGAGAAGAGAAGTTTGTGGCACAACTTGACTAGAAGAAGGGATCGGTTGGTAGGACATGTTCTGAAGCATCAAGGGATCACAAATTTAGTATTGTAGGGCAGCGTGGAGGGTAAAAATCGTAGAGGGAGACCAAGAGATGAATACACTAAGCAGATTCAGAGGGACGTAGGTTGCAGTAGGTACTGGGAGATGAAGAAGCTTGCACAGGATAGAGTAGCATGGAGAGCTGCATCAAACCAGTCTCGGGACTGAAGACCACAACAACACAACATGTGACCGTGGCATGTTTCTAAGCGAAGAAATCTCCCGTTTTATCTACTAAACGAAGAGTCCCGTCAGTTAGCCTATTTCGGAAGTTCCAGACTTAAATGATGCTACGCGGCAAATAACATATAAAAACATCGTAGGCATATTATATAGAGCTAACTGAGGAAAACAGAAAAACTGTCACAGTAGAGACGTGATCCCACGGTCATACGAAAATATGAACGAACGACTGGCGCGTTACCCATTGCCCCACATCAGCACTACAATAACCTGCTCTATAAACGTGCATGTGCATTATCTGGATAGTTGAGAATTATCCCGATGGATACACAGTTTGAGTGCATGCCAGCGAGCTGTCAGCAACAAAACGAATGAGGAAAGCTGCCAGGAAGTGGACTCAGGACGAAATAGCACCTTCCATTAATTTGTTCGATGAAAGGCCTACATTATACGAGCAGAATGTACAGTTACTCGACTCAGGGGCAGAAATAAGAAGCAAAGTTTGTTGACTGAAATGGCTACAGTTTTTTAACCATCACAGAAAAAATTATCAGAATATCCACAGTTCAAGGAATCGGGCAAAGTATTTTTATAACACAGATTTATCTACATAGAAAAACAAGTGAAGGTATGTTGTAATTGTTTTGGAACTCGGAAAACTGGCATTTAGCTTTAAATAATACAACTGTACTTATAATTTTATTTGACGTGTATTTAGTGATTATATTATTATATTGGGTGCCGAGGACCAGACTTTTAGGAATTTACGAGTGGCTACATAAGTCCATAAAAGTAAAAACGTTTAAATACATGTATGTCTCGAAATGCTTCAGTTATCAGATATCTGCCTGTTTAGCTTTTGAGTTTCTATGCGTATCAAGAAGAAATCGGTGTAATATTATTTCATTGTAGTTGCTACTTTTCCAAATACCACAGACAAAAAAACGTATCTTATTCTAGAAATATTAGTGTCACAAACAGTGAGTCTTTCACATTATTTGATTTAGGCATACTAATATCCAGACTGGCAATTCTGGGTCCACTTATGAAGAGTATATTAATATATGTCCTTCACGCACAGAAGTACGACAGAAAAATCTCTCGGATGGTGACCTCTTAGCTCTCAGAGACATTACCACCCTTCTGCGTGTAAACACTTCCGACATCTGCTCTCGCATGATAGACACAGACAGAAGGTACTCGCAAGGAACTATCAGACGGTAAATACCAGCAAAAATTCACCCCTAGCGTAAACAATTCTGCGAGTTCTACTTGAAAGTACAAACTGTCTGAGAGGAAAAGAACTTTCACGTGTATCCCAGCCCTTAGGACACAATTCTGCACGCGAGCAAAAGGACCATTCTGAGCGGAAAAAGAAACCTCTTTCCATTTAGAGGGCCGAGACCAACCCTCATGCTCTCTCTCACCCAACAAAGCCGTGCGACTCTTTCTGTTTTCCTTCAGAAAACCGTGCGTGCGTTTCATCTCTAATGAGCATATCATGGACTACACTTTAAAATTCGAACCTTCCCTCTTCTTTCTGTCTTGGCAACTATTCATAGCCTCCACCATCGAACGAGCTATGCTAAAATACGAATCAGCATTGTCCATATCACAACAACATATCCCACATACGCTTGAAGCCAGAGAAGAGCTTCGTGTACCTTTTTTAAACCACGATACATTTTCTCATGTGAGCCACCACACCAAAAACCGACCATCAGTACTTAACAACACGTCGAAATCTTGCGTTTACAGGATTATGGTTGATGAAGCGGCTTCAAAACCTCTTCGGATCGCTGCCTCCGGCGACGCACCTGTGATACGAAAAACTTCACTGATCTTGTGCTGTCTTGAATTATAGAAACTGTCCAACGCCTCTATGCCGATCTATCAGATGAAACGACTACCTGATGAGAATTCGTTCTACAATTGGTTGCAGTATACGCCATGGCAAAGTTACAGCATCTGTCCAATTCTGGTACATAATCAAACGCCTTTGGTTGTATGTCTTCAGACCTTCCCGACTCATCTCATTAGCGTACAAAAATGTTACACGCTCAGCCGAAATTTTAAAGTTCTGCAAGACACTGGTTCTGAGGTTAAAATTTTTTTACTGTGAATTAGATATGCGAGCTTATCAAAGGAGTTTTAAGAACTGCGTGCTGTGGCGTATAAATGAACATTAAATTCGAGCTTCGTCTCACTCGGATAATAGACATATTGGATCACTATGTAGACCTTGGTGAACTCTCTGTTTAACAGTTCCCTTCAGTACTACTTTGAGTCTAAGTTTATGGTCGGCCTTCGTAGTTTATTTAGGCAACGGCCTTGCCGCAGTGGATACACCGATTCCCGCATCACAGAAGTTAAGCGCTGTTGGGCGTGGCCGGCGCTTGGATGGGTGTCCAACCAGCCGCCATACGCTGTTTCCATTTTTCGGGGTACACTCAGCATCGTGATGCCAATTGAGGAGCTACTCGACTGAACAGTAGCGACTTCGGTCAAGAATACCATCCTATCGCCCGGGAGAGCGGTGTGCTGACCCCACACCCTCCTATCCGCATCCTCCTCGGAGGATGACACGGCCGTCGGATGGTCCCGGTAGGCCACTCGTGGCCTGAAGACGGAGTGAGTGCTTCGTTGTTTATTTGGAATTTGTCAAACAATAGTTAAATGTGAGTAGTTTAAGAAAGTAAACTTTGTCTTATCCGTGTGCATTAACGTCTCACATGCCTATGACTGCATGCAGTGAATTGGATAAAAGCAGAAAAAAAATCGAAATGTGACCGCTGAGTACACTGACAGAAAAAAATATTAACACACAAAAGGAATTGTGCGGCAGAAAGGAAAGCTGGTACGCGTGGTTCTGCATCAGAAAGATGAAGTCTATTCAAACTTCGCGCCAGTCGCATAGGAGCATCGCTAGTACTACCAGTATGATGGTGATGGTGAGTTCACACACTCCGAGGAGCGTAGGGGACGATGCGGGAGACCCGCAACGCCGTACTAGGCAAGGTCCCAGCGGAGGTGGTTTGCCATTGCCTTCCTCTGACCGTAATGGGGGTGAATGATGATGCAGACGACACAACAACACCCAGTCATCTCAAGGCGAGGAAAATCCCTGACCCCGCCTGGAATCGAACCCGGGACCCCGTGCGCGGGAAGCGAGAGCGGTACCACGAGACCACGAGCTGCGGACACTACCACTATAAGGATGCAAATTAGATTTGCTTTAAATACACGTGATTGCTGGCAGGAGAGGTCACGAGAATGTATGGTTGCAAGAAGGGCAAGCTCCGGATGGCCATGCAGCAATACCGAGAGAGAAGACCACCATGCTAGGTGTATGGCTGCGGCGGATCGTACTGAATCCGCAGCAGCAATCTGAGGAGCAGTTGGCAAGGCAGTGACGCAAAGAACTGTTGGCAAGCTCCGGATGGCCATGCAGCAATACCGAGAGAGAAGACCACCATGCTAGGTGTATGGCTGCGGCGGATCGTACTGAATCCGCAGCAGCAATCTGAGGAGCAGTTGGCAAGGCAGTGACGCAAAGAACTGTTGCAGATCGGTTATTTCAAACTCCGACCAGCCGCCCTGTACCGTGCATTCCACTGACCCCAAATGACTGTCATTTGGGACTTCAGTGGTGTCAAGGGAGAGCTCACTGGAGGCCACAGGGGAGGTATGTTCTGTTTTCTGATGAAAGGTGGTTCTGCCCCGGTGCCAGCGATGGCCATTTGTTGATTAGAAGGGAGCCAGTTGAGATCTTGCAGTCACCCTGTTTGCGTCTAGACAAGCTGCACCCACGTCTTGAGCTATGGTTTGGGGACCGATTTCGTATGACAGCAGTGGCGCTCTTGTGATCGCCCCACTCACCCTGACTGAAATTTGTTTGTCAGTCTGGTACTTCGACCTGTTGTGCTGCCTTTCATGAACAGCATGTGTTTTCCAACAGGATAACGCTCGCCCACATACCACTGTTGTGGTGCAACACGCCCACAGAGTGTCGACTTGTTGCGAAGTGCAACAGGCATGTAATTCAATCCCACAAACTGACATCCGGCACTTGAACAACACAGCTCATGTGCGTTTTCATGCTTGCATTCAACATTCTGCCGACTACCCGTTTAATTAATGTATCAGCATTTCACATTTGCAAAGACTTATCTCGCGCTGTTACCTTGCCATATTAATCACTGAAATATGTTACCTAGATAAATGTATTCCCGAAATTTTATTACTCTACATTAATTATTTTGTGGTGCTGCAATTTTTTCCCGTCAGCCTATTTTTTCTGGGTAACGAACTTGAATATATGGCAAGTGACTCCAGCAGCAATCTGCGGGGGCGTCAAGAGACACCGCACATGGTACACTGGATCAAATAATGAACTCGACCATCTGATAAAAAATATATATCGTAAAGTTGATAAAAAACAGGAGAACAGAATGTTTGGGACATGTTCTAAGAATGAATGGCTGAAGAACAACAAGAAGGGTGTTGGGATGGAGATCGCGAGAAGACTGAGGGACACGTAGAGAGTGGTGCAGAATTGATGTGGGGGACGATCGAAAACAGTTTACAACAACTGGCTGACTGGAAAAATATTATTCGGCAATTTAAGAAGCATTCAGAGCTGTTAGGCAATAAGATTATCTGCGGTACAGTTTCTACTTCGCTGCACTATATTCTAAAGCTGAAAGCAAATGTAAAAATGATCATAGAGCAGTGCGGGTACTTGAGTGCGCAATCAGAAGCTCTCCTTATTTACTGTAACATATGTTTACTCGCTTATATCACAAGTGATACGGGGAACGACGGACTTATCATCGGTATCGATTCACATATTTATAGTTCGTGTCTTGGCTCGCTCAGAAGATACACAAAGAGAAAGACCTACACCCAATTCCCTCTCTGTTTTGACAACACACTCACGTACTTTAATGAGGAGCACAGGAAATTTTAAATTTTGTTAGGGTCCTCAGGTAAGCTTTCCACCGCGAATGTGGATATAAACATTGCCGTTACTTACCTCTTGTTATCACATCGAAGTTCGTATCTAAGCAGTAACGCAACATTTAATTGGGGTTCTCACATGGCCACTTCAGATTGTTACCTGACTTCTCATCGTAAATCTTGTTGCCTGACCAGTCAGCATGGCTTCTTTCACACAAACGCCTCCGCTACCGCGAGAAACCCGTGTCGTTCAAGGCCGATGCCGTTGTTCGTATCAAGCCGTAGATGCAATCCACACTGTGTGTGTCCTCATCCGGCGTTACTAATTTGTCAATTACTGCTGCAGTCCTTGTGAAACAGTGAAACAAACGGGGCACAAGTTTTTGTGTTATCTTTTCGAAGGACACGAGTTATTTCCTTGGTTTTTAGCAGCGAAACAACACCAGGGCATTTTACATCCACTGCCGTAAAGGCAGAAGACGTCTGTAGGGAAACAATCTTTGCAATTACGGACATCAGGCGCAATCAAGTCATCATGGAGAATGAACCGCCGAAATCATCCTCTCTCAAGAGTATTTTAACTAATGATGGAAATCTAAATATTGTATTTCTTAAAAACGTATGTCCATCTTACTGCATGCATGAGGGAATTCAGGTGATGATACGTATGAGAAAAAGTACCACCACAGCTGTATCTTGAGATAGTCTTTATCACACGGCTAGTTTGGACGGCACATTACCGCCATATTCAGGTCCCAACACTGCCAAAAGAGTATTTGATCTCCTTGGCGCATTTACTGTGGGATCCTTGTTACTATCACACGTTGGCGAGCTTTCATGAGGAGTCTATGCGCCAAGGAAATCAAATACTTTTTTGGCAGTCGTGGGGTCTGAGCATAGTGGTAATGTGTCGCCGAAACTAGTCGAGTGACAGAATAAAGACATTCTCCAAATACATCGGTGGTACTTTTTCTCGTATGTATGTATGTATTTTTATTCATACTATAGTAAATAGTGTTTATGCTATGGTTAGATGCAGCAGTTTTGTATGTGATTGCAAGAAGTCGAGTGATAAAACACGATGTTGAGTGTACGATGTAGTGCTTTGACATGCAGTACTTTGTCTTGCTAAGCAACTGATTCCATATGTTTAACTACTTCTGCTTATCGCCTGCACTAATTTCGAAAGCAGAAAGACCGAAATTTGAAACGGGAGTAGGTCGAAATGTACTTAAATAGAATTCTTGAATCATATTAATGATCGTGTTAATAAAAATTATGGGATGATTATGAAAGCAGTCGCCGCATAGCTTAGACCTCGGTAATCAAATAGAAGCTTATTCACGACAGCGATTATTCGGAGGCTTTTAACAAATGTCAGCGACGCAGTGATACTAGGTATGACAGATGTCTAACGAGATGGCTCACAAAATGGGTAACGCGAAGTTAGCCTGCGCGGTTATTTTCAGAGAATAATATTCCCTGGTCGTGGTTATTGTTGCTGTAACCTGATGTGCCACTTAGGTATCTTTTGCCGTGCTTACTTGACGAGTATCTCAGACATTGGAGCCGTTCTATATCGGGGGTCAGAAAACTCTGAAAAGCTTATAAGGGTGTTGCAAGATAGGACGTGCTCAGACGTAATTGTTAAGAAAAATCTCGATACATTATGCCGTTTCGGAGTAGCGCGGCAATTCAAGCGGTCCGCCAAATATAGTTAGTGTCAATTGGCTCTGATAGGGTAGAGGATAGCGCACGAAACTGGTCACCCTTCGGTCCTTACTACGGTCTCATGTCCAGTTTTTGTATCGCTCTTTTTTTTAGATTTTAGGAAACCAAAGGAACAGCATGTTTGGCAACACCGTCTCTGGCTGGACGCTTAAATCTGCGCGTGAAGCAGCCTGGTTGGCATACCTCACTGCTAATTAAATCGGAAACGGCACAACGTACCGAATTTTTTTCTTAGCGATTATTTCTGAGCACATCCTATCCTGAGACCCTTACAAGCTTTTCAGACTGTTTGCGACCGGGTATACTTCGTCTCACTAACGTCTCGTTTTCGGTTTCCTTTACAGACGCACTGAACTTTCTCAGAATCATTTTAAAGATCTTCTATTCACCCTATCGATTATAGATTTTATGCGTTCTTCTCATTTATACAGTGTTTTAGTTTTACCTTTAAATATTTAAACTGCATGGTGCTGCACTGCGATACACAATTAAAGGACCACTTTTTCCAAGCTACGTAATTGTCTCCCAATTGCAGATATAAGTTTGAAATTTGCCTCAGAGGTGCCCAAAACACTCCTCTGTAACGGTGCAAAAACATGGCGCCCAGCAAAGTCAAACAGCAAGGTGTCGACACATGCCAGAGCTAAGCAGTTCATGTGAGGTGTAACGTAGATTAATGCTGCCATATTGGCACCAAATTTCATCACAATCCTTCCCAACGTCACTGTGGACATTTGAAACCACCCTTTTCCTTGGGGGGTTGACGCTCGCATATTTTTCGGTCGAAAACGAGAAATCTCAGTGAGATCAGCAACAGGATGAGGTCGTTGGCCATCTTTGCCGCTGATGACACCCCCGGAGGTTTCATACCCTCTCTATGGACATCACCTTCAACGTGATAGCACCCCTTTGGAGTGCACAGCGACCCCAATTTTTGCTCTCGTGTACAGGATGGAGCCAATAGGGTGCCTTCATAATCATTCGACCAAATCTGAATCTGATTCGAAGCAGACAAATGGTGCGTATGTTTTATCAGCATTCCTGTTTTGCGACCTTCTGTTGCGTGATTACGTGGAGGGGAGGGGTGAATTAAACAGAAAAGAGTCCCTCAAACAGCGCTCCATTTCGGCAACAAGAATGGTTCAAGTGGCTCTAAACACTATGGGACTTAACATCTGAGGTCATCAGTCCCCTAGACTTAGAACTACTTAACGTAACTAACCTAAGGACATCACATACATCCATGCCCGAGGCAGGATTCGAACCTGCGACCGGATCAGAAGCGTGGTTCCGGACTGAAGTCCCTAGAACCGGCCGGCTTTCGGCAACACCATCGGTGGCACCTGCCCAACGTTTTTGAGAATTTTAAAAATGTAACTTTACATCGCCTACTGGTGAAGTAATCGTAGGCGCCTATATGCGCAAGCAATACCTTGACAAACCTCCAGCTCCAGTTGCTAGGTAGTTAACACTACTTTGCAGATTCCCTTCGTAAAAGCATATTTTTGAAATTCCTAATAAATGTGAGTGTATGCCACCGAGAGTGTTGCGAAGTGGAAGACCTTTGGAGGATCCTCTGACGTTTTATTCATTCATGTGTCGATGTCTCACCCCTCCATAATTACGGCACAGGCGGGCGCGAAACAGAAGGGCTGAAAAAGAATCAGCACTTTTTACTGTTTCAGATCATGTCCAAATTTCGTCGAATTGTTTTGAACGGTTCCGAGTGAGTCCAACCTGTTCACGAGAGCAGTATATGCAGCGGCGCTGCACTCCAGTGGGGAATAAGCAATATCAGAGTTTGTCGAGGTCGTCTCAGAGTCACCCACCGCACTGACCAGCGTCGTCTTCCGCCGGTAAATGTGCGGAAATTAACGGACCAAGGAAAGCAGTTGTTTTATTGACGGCCTTTATGCTACCCTCTGAGGCCTTTTTATGTCAGTTCCGAGCGGCGTTGTGTCTGAAATCTTTTCCTCGGCAGTTGTGTATGTATGAGCATCCATTACATTTATGATGTCACATGACAAACATGATTTACCCAGTGACATCATCCTTATCAGTGACATCATCATCCTTATCAGTCATGTCACCATCGTTACCAGTGGGAGGTCCCTCCCCCCCCCCCTCTTCATACCTCTACACACTCATACTGCGTACACACTGAAGAGCCAAAGAAACTGGTACACCTGCCTAATGTCATGAAGAGGCCTCGCGTGCATTCAGAAGTACCACAAGGCGACGTGGCATGGACTTGACTAATGTCTGCATTAATGCTGCAGGGAACTGACACCATGAATCCTGCACGGCTGTCCATAAATCCGTAAGAGTGCGAGGGTGGAGACCACTTCTGAACAGCACGTTGCAAGGCATCACAGATATTTGAAGCCATTTTGACTATTTTTCAACCGTGACTGTCTCAAGAAATATCTAAAGGTTTTTTTAAATTACCACTTCCCGTCACAAACTTTGTCAACTATTGTATTACTTATTTATTTAGCGACACGTTTCGAGTGTTATACCTCATTTTCAGGCTAAATGGCATTACAAAAACAACTTTACGATAAGGTCATACTGATGTTACATAGTCTTTCCGTAAATGCTGTGGTCATCCTGTGGAAGAAGAGAAAACTTAGTAAGAGGCGATGTCACTTTGGAAGCTGGACTGATGTTTGCACGAAAATGCTTTGTAACGGTCACTCACTTTGTTCTTCTGCCTTGGCAGTCTCGTTGTGATGCGTTGCGGTGTTTCCATTTCCATGACTCTCTTGGTCACTGTTCACAAATTGTCACTAACATAGCAGTAACTTGGAAACACCATCACCAACAGTTCTGTAGTGCAGTGGACAAGACTGCGGTCGACATACAGCTGGTTTCGATTTGATTATCGATTTGTCAATCTCTGTGTTGTCAGATGTTTACATGTCTTCTGCACGTCTTGTTATCGTACTACAGATGTAGGTTGACTAAAGACATTACAAATTGTGCACCTGTTACAATATTATTGAACACATCATGATATAAACTATTAATTTTACATATTTCTAAGCTGTTGCTGGGGCTAGAGTCAAACGAATGTCATGTTATGTATCTTTTATTCTAGGAGTACCGTAGTGAAATTGGAAAAGAAATCTGAATTTTTCAAGTCTGTCATTTCATTCAGGCTCTCGTTATTCCCCATGTGGCCACGGATGAATATTTCCATTTATTTCACGATGTTCATTTTCCAGCTCTTTTCTAAATTATGTAGTACTTCGAGATCATTGTCTATTGCAACACTGTGTCCTGTTTCATTTACAAGTTTCGCTATAGCTGATTTATTCAGTTTGCCAAGTCTGAAACAGTCAATGTGTTCTTTATAGCGGGTTTAAAAATTCTTCCCGTTTGGCCAATGTAATATTTTTGCAATGACTTCATGTAATTTTATAAATTCCTGCTTTGTTATGTTTCTCTGTAGGATGTGAGTCGTCATGTATCAGTTTCTTTTTTAAATTGTTGTTGGTGGCAAAAGTCATCCTGTTGTCTGTTTTTTTTTAAACAGCTTGGCTGTTTTGTCTGATATGACACCTAAATATGGCAACGTTATGTACTTGGGTTTGTAGTAATGTGTTTATTTCATTTTCGTGCAATGTATTTGATAGTGTTCGTTTCTGTCTCATAGTCGGCAGCATTAAGTGGGAATTTCTGTGCTCTATTTAAGAAGGATCTGAATTCAGCTTGTTTATGTGAGTTGGAATGCATGGAAGATTTATTAATGACTGTGTATGTGTGTGTTGGTTTTCTGTATACATTGATATTTAGGGTTTGGTCTGTTACTTATTGTCATATCTAGAAAATTAATTTTGTTATCATTCTCACGTTCTATGGTGAACTGGATGTTGTTGTGTAAATTATTGAATCTGCTTAATAGAGTTTCTATTTCTTCATCAGTTTCAGTGTATACAATGAATGTGTCATCAACATATCTGCAGTAGTGTACCATTTTCTGGGTTATTATGTCTTTGTTGTTGAGAAGTTTATTTGCTAGGCCTACATCTTGTTTGTACATTTTGTCATTAAATGTGAAATAATTATGTGAAAGAACAAGCTCTAGCAATTCCATTAATTCAACTACTTCAGCTGTGGACTTAGTCTGACCTTTTAATAAATTATTCTTGATTATATCTATGGATCCTTTTATGGGTATGCTGCTATATAAGTTTACTATGTCACGAGAGATGAACTTTGCATTGGATGGGATATGTAGATCTTTAATACTTTGAATTGCTTGGTAGCTATTTTTTACTGGAAACGAGGATTTAAATTTATATTGTTTTTGTGAAACTGAATGCAGCTTATGCATAACTTTGTAGCCTGGTTGCTTAATAGCATTGACAGTTGGTCTGATAGGGGTATTAGGTCTATGGATCTTGGGCTGGGCTCTTAACTTTGGGGCCGCCTGTTCACATATCTTTTTATTTGAATACCCGTGGTCTAGGGGTAGCGTCTTTGATTCATAATCAAAACGTCTTCGCTCCCAGGTTCGATCCCTGTCACTGCCAAAATTTTGATAAATAATCAGCATTGGCGGCCGAAGACTTCCGGCATAAGAAGTCAGCCTCATTCTGCCAACGGCCTTGTCAAAGAGGGCGGAGGAGCGGATAGAGGTTTAGGGCACTCTCTTGTCCTAGGGGTGGGAAATTGCCCCTAAAGGCGGAAGAATCAGCAATGATCAACGGCATGAGGATGCAGAAGGCAATGGAAACCACTGCATTAAAGACACGTAACGTGTATCCACAGGGCATGTGACCTGTAATTGAAGAAGTTCATGATGATCTCTCCATTGGCAAAAGATTCCGGAATAGTCCCCCATTTGGATCTCCAGGAGGACACTGCCAAGGGGGAGGTTATCATGAGAAAAAGATTGAATAATCAACGAAAGGATAACGTTCTACGAGTCGGGGCGTGGAATGTCAGAAACTTGAACGTGGTAGGGAAACTAGAAAATCTGAAAAGGGAAATGCAAAGGCTCAATCTAGATATAGTAGGGGTCAGTGAAGTGAAGTGGAAGAAAGACAAGGATTTCTGGTCAGATGAGTATCGGGTAATATCAATAGCAGCAGAAAATGGTATAACAGGTGTAGGATTCGTTATGAATAGGACGGTAGGGCAGAGGGTGTGCAGTTGTAGGGGAAGGAGTAGAAGAAAAGGTTACAGGAGAATATGGGCTTGGGACAAGGAATGAAAGAGGAGAAAGACTAATTGAGTTCTGTAACAAGTTTCAGCTAGTAATAGCGAATACCCTGTTCAAGAATCACAAGAGGAGGAGGTATACTTGGAAAAGGCCGGGAGATACGGGAAGATTTCAATTAGATTACATCATGGTCAGACAGAGATTCCGAAATCAGATACTGGATTGTAAGGCGTACCCAGGAGCAGATATAGACTCAGATCACAATATAGTAGTGATGAAGAGTAGGCTGAAGTTCAAGACATTAGTCAGGAAGAATCAATACGCAAAGAAATGGGATACGGAAGTACTAAGGAATGACGAGATACGTTTGAAGTTCTCTAACGCTATAGATACAGCATTAAGGAATAGTGCAGTAGGTAGTACAGTTGAAGAGGAATGGACATCTCTATAATGGGCCATCACAGAATTTGGGAAGGAAAACATAGGTACAAAGAAGATAGCTGCGAAGAAACAATGGGTAACAGAAGAAATACTTCAGCTGATTGATGAAAGGAGGAATTACAAACATGTTCCGGGAAAATCAGGAATACAGAAATACAAGTCGCTGAGGATTGAAATAAAGAGGAAGTGCAGGGAAGCTAAGACGAAATGGCTGCAGGAAAAATGTGAAGACATCGAAAAAGATATGATTGTCGGAAGGACAGACTCAGCATACAGGAAAGTCAAAACAACCTTTGGTGACATTAAAAGCAACGGTGGTAACATTAAGAGTGCAACAGGAATTCCACTGTTAAATGCAGAGGAGAGAGCGGATAGGTGGAAAGAATACATTGAAAGCCTCTATGAGGGTGAAGATTTGTCTGATGTGATAGAAGAAGAAACACGAGTCGATTTAGAAGAGATAGGGGATCCAGTATTAGAATCGGAACTTAAAAGAGCTTTGGAGGACTTACGGTCAAATACGGCAGAAGGGATAGATAACATTCCATCAGAATTTCTAAAATCATTGGGGGAAGTGGCAACAAAACGACTATTCACGTTGGTGTGTAGAATATATGAATCTGGCGACATACCATCTGACTTTCGGAAAAGCATCATCCACACAATTCCGAAGATGGCAAGAGCTGACAAGTGCGAGAATTATCGCACAATCACCTTAACAGCTCATGCATCGAAGCTGCTTACAAGAATAATATACAGAAGAATGGAAAACAAAATTGAGAATGCGCTAGGTGACGATCAGTTTGGCTTTAGGAAAAGTAAAGGGACGAGAGAGGCAATTCTGACGTTACGGCTAATAATGGAAGCAAGGCTAAAGAAAAATCAAGACACTTTCATAGGATTTGTCAACCTGGAAAAAGCGTTCGACAATATAAAATGGTGCAAGCTGTTCGAGATTCTGAAAAAGTAGTGGTAAGCTATAGGGAGAGACGGGTCATATACAATATGTACAACAACCAAGAGGGAATAACAAGAGTGGACGATCGAGAACGAAGTGCTCGTATTAAGAAGGGTGTAAGACAAGGCTGTAGCCTTTCGCCCCTACTCTTCAATCTGTACATCGAGGAAGCAATGATGGAAATAAAAGAAAGGGTCAGGAGTGGAATTGAAATACAAGGTGAAAGGATATCAATGATACGATTCGCTGATGACATTGCTATCCTGAGTGAAAGTGAAGAAGAATTAAATGATCTGCTGAACGGAATGGTCTAATGAGTACACAGTATGGTTTGACAGTAAATCGGAGAAAGACGAAGGTAATGAGAAGTAGTAGAAATGAGAACAGCGAGAAACTTAACATCAGGATTGATGGTCACGAAGTCAATGAAGTTAAGGAATTCTGCTACCTAGGCAGTAAAATAACCAATGACGGATGGAGCAAGGAGGACATCAAAAGCAGACTCGCTATGGCAAAAAAGGCATTTCTGGCCAAGAGAAGTCTACTAATATCAAATACCGGTCTTAATTTGAGCAAGAAATTTCTGAGGATGTACGTTTGGAGTACAGCATTGTATGGTAGTGAAACATGGACTGTGGGAAAACCGGAACAGAAGAGAATCGAAGGATTTGAGATGTGGTGCTACAGACGAATGTTGAAAATTAGGTGGACTGATAAGGTAAGGAATGAGGAGGTTCTACGCAGAATCGGAGAGGAAAGGGATATGTGGAAAACACTGATAAGGAGAAGGGACAGGATGGTAGGACATCTGCTAAGACGTGAGGGAATGACTTCCATGGTACTAGAGGGAGCTGTAGAGGGCAAAAACTGTAGAGGAAGACAGAGATTGGAATACGTCAAGCAAATAATTGAGGACGTAGGTTACAAGTGCTACTCTGAGATGAAGAGGTTGGCACAGGAAAGGAATTCGTGGCGGTCCTCATCAAACCAGTCAGTAGACTGATGACCAAAAAGAAAAAAAAAACGCATGCCTACACCAGTTTCTCTGGGGCTTAAATGGAATTCAAGACGGCAGAAACAGTCCAGATGTATACATGGAAAATTTAAGATAGTGGTATGTTCGAGCTGCGAGTGTTTATGGCAAATTTTCCCTGCTTTGTTATGAACGGGCTGCACCTCTGGTCGTGTGGGGGGCCGAGACAGTCCTGCCTCAGGGTGTGCTGCGAGGAAATTTCGCTCCTCGCTGTGCCAGGCTTGTGTCCTGTACCGAGCCGCATCAACACTATTACGACCCCAACAGCGAAATTTCACATGCCGCATGCTGGCCTGTCCGATCAAGGGTTATGAAATCTGCTAGGAATGGCGTTGTTGAAACACCCTCTCCCATTTAGATGATATTGTCCACCGAATTTTAGGTTGCTGCTAAATCTGCGAATTACTTAAACATTACATAGTGCATTTTACCTTTATCCTTCTTGACCCACTTGGACTTTTCAAACTAACTAGTTTCCTACCAACCTTGTCCAACTCACAGTGTATGATGACTGGTATACCCATGAGTAGCTGAACTCTAGGAGTGACCCACTGTGTTGGTATACAGTGTATGGGGAGATTGGAGGATGGGCAGTTCTCCAGTCCAGACAGACGTAGGCTGCACAAGGGAAAACCAGAACCAAGATGGTACCCGACTATGAGATTATACCACCATTGTCTTCTGGTGTTATGTACTGCAATGCTTTTGAATATGTTAGGACATTTGTTCCGTACTAATGCGCCATTTCTGCGCTCCTATGGGCTCGTCGAGAGAAATTTGTAAGGTGGGATCCAAGACATTGTTCGGGAAGGTTAGGTTTTCAGTTGGTAATATTCCTATAGGTTTATTGGTCAAGTACAGTAGCTGATACGTAATGTTTAGAACAGTAGCCCATGCTGTGGTTATTGCAAGTGATATGTTGGCCTTGAAATATCACACTTCATAACATTTAGCAATATCACACTCTCCTACAGCTCTTAGGCTACCATAGCATTGGATTGTCCTTGCTCAGAGCAAACTGCGGTAACTACCACCTGTTCATATACAGAGTATAATCACAGTGTACTTCCCTTCTGGAAATAAATTTGCAGTTCAAGGATGCCCGTGGGCCATCCTTCCACTCATGTCGCTTCCACATCACCTCTGTTTCTCATGTGCCTATGCCAGTCTGAATCATCCTGGACTGGTACACAACAACTTTCTCGCTTTGGCAACGCCATTGTTCATCGGCTGACACTAGTGTCTGACTTTTCTCATGTGGTGCAACTTGCAGTATTTCTTTCGTCCTCATTTGCACAAACTTTCCCGAAGTCTCCCATCTTACAGGATGTGGGTTAATCGAATATTGTTTGTATTGGGCGTTAGTGTCCGCTACCGGAAAATGAATAAGCATGTGTACACGTACCTGGTCAGTGTTCTACGCCAATGACAGGAGATGGTAGAATAGAGATAAGGTGTTCTCTTCCGAAGGTGCAATGATTTCCAACGTAGCTGAAAACTCCTCCCATGCTTGATAGCAAGCCGGCCAGAAATTGTCTTGGTGGTAACAAGGTAGTGGTTAACTGTCCATGTGCTGCATAACATATGGCTTTCTGTAACTCTGCTATCTCTGTGCGGGCATCCACTACACTACTGGTAACCATGTGTAAGTGCCCCTTCATGGCCGACTGGGTATCCAGCAATGGGTGGAGCTAGGTCTTTATTACACTCACGTCTTGGTTCATAGAACTAATTACCATCCTCACGCGACTAGTCAGCGCCACTGTTAACTCCTATAAGATTCTACTATTATTTAACACTCCTTGTTCCATATTGGTAAGCTGGATAGTGATCCGTTCTGCCAGGGTTCTGGTACCTTCTGCTGTGTCTGTTCCAATGTACAATGTAATGTTGGCATCGGATTTTCCAAATATAGTTTTCGACAATCCACACTAACTTCCGTCGTTTCAAAGTGTGTGGCAGCAAGTCCACAGCTTGTTGCAACTGCTCTTGGAGGTGCTCGTACGAAACATGCAGTACAGAGCATTCCCCTTGTACTTCTCTTAATAACCCCATTCTTCTAGCTTCTTAGTGTAAATCCGAGAATACTTCAATTACGTTCCACACCTCGTTCCTTATTACCCATGCGTTATATGTCAATTTCAACAAACAGTGCTGATTTCTGATGATGATGTCCACTGGTCGGGTGAAAAGCAGCCCCCCTCCAGTGGCCGTCCCTGCAAGGAGCCCAATCGTCGACAGTTGTAGGGGCACAGCAGCGCCAGTAGGATGACCAACTTCACAGTCGTCCCTGCTGGTGGTGTCGTCTGCAGACGGGAAGCCTTAATCACTTTCCCCTCCTTGGTCTTAAGCCGCACGGTAGTGCACGTATAGCTCAGGCAGAAGTCGCCTGTCCTCCTTTCCTCTTAGTATCTCCTGCCCTTTATTTTGCCCACAGAACCGGTAACGAATGTAACAAATCTCGCACACTTCAAAGAAGATGGACACTTCTGAAATTTACGACTATTGTAGGCACCCGAGGGACTACCCCAAAACAAAGCGGCTGATGACCTCACCAAGAAAACAAGTAGAATTTAACAAGTAAATGAAACAACATATCATTTCAAGTAGCCGATATGGCCTTTAATACTGGCTGACTAATTTCTTCGTTTTTGTCTTTGAGGAGTACGGGTCTGTTAATACTACCCACTGTCCCAGGGCGCTGAGATAGTTTTGCACTCCACCGCCTCGCATGGCCTTGACATTACAGCGCCTTCTGTACCGGCTTCCACACCACTCATAACGTTCTTCGGGCAATTTATCACCTCTTCTCCAGCCTTCCGCATTTTATATTTGATTATCTCCAATGGTGACGAGAGTTTCTGGAAATATACTACTTCATCTGATGGTAGACGTGTAGCCGGCCGAAGTGGCCGTGCGGTTCTAGGCGCTGCAGTCTGGAACCGCGAGACCGCTACGGTCGCAGGTTCGAATCCTGCCTCGGGCATGGATGTGTGTGATGTCCTTAGGTTAGTTAGGTTTAACTAGTTCTAAGTTATAGGGGACTAATGACCTCAGAAGTTGAGTCCCATAGTGCTTAGAGCCATTTGAACCTTTTTTTTTTTTTTTTTTTTTTTTTTTTTTTTTTTTTTTTTTTTTTTTTTTTTTGTAGACGTGTACTTTCATGGACCTTACAATTGTAAGCTGTGAGAATATGTAGCAACAGAAAATCCCAATTACTGTGATGGCTACTCATAAGGCAGCTTAGGATTTTTCCTGTTGTCACATGCACTCTCTCTGTTCTTCTGTTTCCTTGCAAATGCAACATGTCTGTCCTTAAGAAAACATAATAGGCGACACACCTGTTTAATTACTTCTGACAACAAATTGGTGACCTGATCTGTAATAAACGTTTCTGTAATACCAAACTTTAACAACCAATTATTTACCATTACTTGTTGCCCTGTCTAATTCTGTCTATTCAGGATAGCTGCCATTGCCACATAGCATGAAAAACGATCTACACTCCCGGAAATGGAAAAAAGAACACATTGACACCGGTGTGTCAGACCCACCATACTTGCTCCGGACACTGCGAGAGGGCTGTACAAGCAATGATCACACGCACGGCACAGCGGACACACCAGGAACCGCGGTGTTGGCCGTCGAATGGCGCTAGCTGCGCAGCATTTGTGCACCGCCGCCGTCAGTGTCAGCCAGTTTGCCGTGGCATACGGAGCTCCATCGTAGTCTTTCACACTGATAGCATGCCGCGACAGCGTGGACGTGAACCGTATGTGCAGTTGACGGACTTTGAGCGAGGGCGTATAGTGGGCATGCGGGAGGCCGGGTGGACGTACCGCAGAATTGCTCAACACGTGGGGCGTGAGGTCTCCACAGTACATCGATGTTGTCGCCAGTGGTCGGCGGAAGGTGCACGTGCCCGTCGACCTGGGACCGGACCGCAGCGACGCACGGATGCACGCCAAGACCGTAGGATCCTACGCAGTGCCGTAGGGGACCGCACCGCCACTTCCCAGCAAATTAGGGACACTGTTGCTCCTGGGGTATCGGCGAGGACCATTCGCAACCGTCTCCATGAAGCTGGGCTACGGTCCCGCACACCGTTAGGCCGTCTTCCGCTCACGCCCCAACATCGTGCAGCCCGCCTCCAGTGGTGTCGCGACAGGCGTGAATGGAGGGACGAATGGAGACGTGTCGTCTTCAGCGATGAGAGTCGCTTCTGCCTTGGTGCCAATGATGGTCGTATGCGTGTTTGGCGCCGTGCAGGTGAGCGCCACAATCAGGACTGCATACGACCGAGGCACACAGGGCCAACACCCGGCATCATGGTGTGGGGAGCGATCTCCTACACTGACCGTACACCACTGGTGATCGTCCAGGGGACTCTGAATAGTGCACGGTACATCCAAACCGTCATCGAACCCATCGTTCTACCATTCCTAGACCGGCAAGGGAACTTGCTGTTCCAACAGGACAATGCACGTCCGCATGTATCCCGTGCCACCCAACGTGCTCTAGAAGGTGTAAGTCAACTACCCTGGCCAACAAGATCTCCGGATCTGTCCCCCATTGAGCATGTTTGGGACTGGATGAAGCGTCGTCTCACGCGGTCTGCACGTCCAGCACGAACGCTGGTCCAACTGAGGCGCCAGGTGGAAATGGCATGGCAAGCCGTTCCACAGGACTACATCCAGCATCTCTACGATCGTCTCCATGGGAGAATAGCAGCCTGCATTGCTGCGAAAGGTGGATATACACTGTACTAGTGCCGACATTGTGCATGCTCTGTTGCCTGTGTCTATGTGCCTGTGGTTCTGTCAGTGTGATCATGTGATGTATCTGACCCCAGGAATGTGTCAATAAAGTTTCCCCTTCCTGGGACAATGAATTCACGGTGTTCTTATTTCAATTTCCAGGAGTGTATTACGGTCAGCACTTCCCCATTGGTGTTTGCCTGCAAGGCACTAAAATGTCCATACTAATCATTTCGAAAGGTTTAGTAGCGTCCAGTAACATTTTCAGTGGAATATGCTGATGGCTCAATTCAGCCCTTTTCGGTGGTGCAGTTATATTCCACTACTGAAAATGTTCAGTCACCTTTTGGTGATCCTCACTTTTTTTTTTTTTTTGCAGTACTCAGCCTGCCCTGTCAGAAAACGGATAGTGTTTCTCGACTGGATCAGCTGTAGCATAACCAGCAGCACTTGATGTATCTTAAAAGGTATATCAAAACAGACTTCTTACAAGTCATATATATTGTTACTTCTTTGATAAAAGTTAACCGCCAAGTACTAACAAGTCCGAAGTTACAATTTCGAATTTCACATGCAAACATATCTGCTGTTAATAGTCAGCTAATGGCATTGAACCAAACCTTTTGCCGGAAAGTTTAAAAATGGGTTGTCTGTCAAATATAACTGCTCGCTCTATATTATGCTAATGGGTCACTTTGAACACATAGTTCTCGGCCACGACTTGTACAACATACCAGATAGATTTTAGTTTTTCAGTAAGTCACGGTTGACACGGTTGTTTTTACTGTTCGCCTTTTATCACTTTCATCCACAATCGATGTTGGACCAAAATTCTGCAAAACTATGTCTTGTCAGAGCTCATGTAAACACATCCGATCATAATGATAGCTAAACCCTGAATCAATTCCAGACTCCGCCCAGAAATTTTTCTAGCAAACAAGATACGCACAAATGTAGTCTCTTCTGCCTGTCTGAGAAACATCACAGCCAGTCAGATATCAGCATTAAACCACACTGCCCCATGTCTTTCACTATGAACCAACCATAACGTAAAACGTCCTCTGAACAATTCATTGAATGAACAACCCACAAATATTTCAATAATCACTTCTTTTCCTAACTGAATTATCTGAGTATGTTTTTTTGTTTCATGAGTAAAATAAACTGGAGTATTACACATTAGAAGTTTTCCCTGCATCACTGACTCGTTCACACTGTCTAGTTACAATTATTATCTATCATATATACAGTTCATAGACTTTCCAATATTCATTTCTTTTTTCTTTGCATATACACCTTTATTCTATCTAATAATTAAACACATCAAACCTGCAATAATTAACAGAAGACATAATATTAGTATTTGATATTTAGAAAAGTAGAAGTACATACACTTAACTACTTACGATTTCAATGCCCGTAAAATAGTAATATCATTCCGCCACAGCCGCAACTACATGGAACAGGCAGGTATGTAAGGAGAACACATGTCATGACAGAACCAAGACTCACCTCGGCATTAAGATATACTCCTGTAGGTGCGATATAAAGCGAAACACCTCACTTTGTGCACGTGGTACCGAATTTTTCAAATATTATTCCACACCCTCTTTAGGTGCGCACTACCAGTAATGCTAAACAACATCCGTTCTGTGTTTCTTTGACTCCTATGACAGAATAACACGTGAGTATGCGCTTATTTTAAAACTTGCTTCTGTAGTAAGATTGAACCTGTAACATCCAGTATGAGATTTGTTGTCTTTCGTAATACGCTGACATGTACAATATGTAGCTGCTTTGCACGCAGTTCACAACCCTCGTCAGTAGTTTGTACTTTTTGCCTCCCCGCAGTGGTAAGACCCACTACCCGTAATACGTCAACCTTCCTGCCGAAACTATATGTGTATCCAGTGAATCTTGCCAGATTTATGGATTACCTGAAAATCGAATGCGCTTAGCTTTAGCGCTCACAGCGTTTATCTACTGAATGGACACTTTAACATAAATAACCACTTCACTGTCATGCGATCTGTTACTAGCTTAAACTTTTTACCACACAGATGGCACTGGAAGTATGTCATGTCATTTATTGTAGTTGTTGTGGTCTTCAGTCCTGAGACTGGTTTGATGCAGCTCTCCATGTTACCCTATCCTGTGCAAGTTTCTTCATCTCCCAGTACCTACTGCAACCTACATCCTTCTGAATCTGCTTGGTGTATTCATCTCTTGGTCTCCCTCTATGATTTTTACCCTCCACGCTGCCCTCCAATACTAAATTGGTGTTACCTTGACGCCTCAGAACATGTCCTACCAACCGATCCCTTCTTCTAGTCAAGTTGTGCCACAATCTTCTCTTCTCCCCAATCATATTCAACACCTCCTCGTTGTTTATGTGATCTACCCATCTAATCTTCAGCATTCTTCTGTAGCACCACATTTCGAAAGCTATTCTCTTCTTGTCCAAACTATTTATCGTCCACGTGTCACTTCCATACATGGCTACAAATGGGCTCTGAGCACTATGGGACTCAACTGCTGAGGTTATTAGTCCCCTAGAACTTAGAACTAGTTAAACCTAACTAACCTAAGGACATCACAAACATCCATGCCCGAGGCAGGATTCGAACCTGCGACCGTAGCGGTCTTGCGGTTCCAGACTGCAGCGCCTTTAACCGCACGGCCACTTCGGCCGGCTACATGGCTACACTCCATAAAAATACTTTCAGAAATGACTTCCTGACACTTAAATCTATACTCGATGTTAACAAATTTCTCTTCTTCAGAAACGCTTTCCTTGCCATTGCCAGTCTACATTTTATATCCTCTATACTTCGACCATCATTAGTTATTTTGCTCCCCAAACAGAAAAACTCCTTTACTACTTTAAGTGTCTCATTTCCTAATCTAATACCCTCAGCATCACCCGACTTAATTCGACTACATTCCATTATCCTTGTTTTGCTTTTGCTCATGTTCATCTTATATCCTCCATTCAAGACACTGTCCATTCCGTTCAACTGCTCTTCCAAGTCCTTTGCTGTCTCTGACAGAATTACATTGTCATCGGCGAACCTCAAAGTTTTTATTTCTTCTCCATGGATTTTAATACCTACTCCGAATTTTTCTTTTGTTTCCTTTATTGCTTGCTCAATATACAGATTGAATAACATTGGGGAGAGGCCACAACCCTGTTTCACCCCCTTCCCAACCACTGCTCCCCTTTCATGTCCCTCGACTCTTATAACTGCCATTTGGTTTCTACACAAATTGTAAATAGCGTTTCGCTCCCTATATTTTACCCCTGTCACCATCAGAATTTGAAAGAGAGTATTCCAGTCAACATTGTCAAAAGCTTTCTCTAAGTCTACAAATGCTAGAAACGTAGGTTTGCCTTTCCTTAATCTAGCTTCTAAGATAAGTCGTAGGGTCAGTATTGCCTCACATGTTCCAATATTTCTACGGAATCTAAACTGATCTTCCCCTAGGTCGGCTTCTACTAGTTTTTCCATTCGTCTGTAAAGAATTCGTGTTAGTATTTTGCAGCCGTGACTTATTAAACTGATAGTTCGGTTATTTTCACATCTGTCAACACCTGCTTTCTTCGCGATTGGAATTATTATATTCTTCTTGAAGTCTGAGGGTATTTCGCCTGTCTCATACATCTTGATCACTAGATGGTAGTTCTCTGCCTCGTGATGACTGGGTGTTGTGTGCTGTCATTAGGTTAGTTAGGTTTAAGTACTTCTAAGTCTAGGGGCTGGTGACCATAGCCGTTAAGTCCCATAGGGCTCAGAGCCACTTGAACCATTTGAACTAGATGGTAGAGTTTTGTCAGGACTGGCTCTCCCAAGACCGTCAGTAGTTCTAATGGAATGTTGTCTACTCCCTCGACTCAGGTCTTTCAGTGCTCTGTCGAACTCTTCATGCAGTATCATACCTCCCATTTCATCTTCATCTACATCCTCTTCCATTTCCATAATATTGTCCTCAAGTACATCGCCCTTGTATAGACCCTCTATAGTCAATATACTCCTTCCACCTTTCTGCTTTCCCTTCTTCACTTAGAACTGTGTTTCCATCTGAGCTCTTAATATTCATACAAGTGGTTCTCTTTTCTCCAACGGTCTCTTTAATTTTCCTGTAGGCAGTATCTATCTTACCCCTAGTGAGATAAGCCTCTACATCCTTACATTTATCCTCTAGCCATGCCTGCTTAGCCATTTTGCATTTCCTGCTTCATTTACTGCATTTTTATATTTTCTCCTTTCATCAATTAAATTTAATATTTCTTCTGTTACCCAAGAATTTCTACTAGCCTTCGTCTTTTTACCTACTTGATCCTCTGCTGCCTTCACTACTTCATCCCTCAAAGCTACCCATTCTTCTTCTACTGTATTTCTTTCCCCCATTCCTGCCATTTGTTCCCTTACGCTCTCCCTGAAACTCCGTACAACTGGTTTAGTCAGTTTATCCAGGTCCCATCTCCTTAAATTCCCACCTTTTTGCAGTTTCTTCAGTTCTAATCTACAGTTCGTAACCAATAGATTGTGGTCAGAGTCCAATCTGCCCCTGGAAATGTCTTACAGTTTAAAACCTGGTTCCTAAATCTCTGTCTTACCATTATATAATCTATCTGAAATCTGTCAGTATCTCCAGGCTTCTTCCATGTATACAACCTTCTTTTATGATTCTTGAACCAAGTGTTAGCTATGATTAAGTTGTGCTCTGTGCAAAATTCTACCAGGCGGCTTCCTCTTTCATTTCTTAGCCCAAATCCATATTCGCCGACTACGTTTCCTTATCTCCCTTTTCCTACTACCGAATTCCAGTCACCCATGACTATTAAATTTTCGTCTTCCTTCACTATCTGAATAATTTCTTTTATTTCGTCATACATTTCTTCAATTTCTTCATCTGCGGAGCTAGTTGGCATATAAACTTGTACTACTGTAGTAGGCATGGGCTTCGTGTCCATCTTGGCCACAATAATGCGTTCACTATGCTGTTTGTAGTAGCTTACCCACACTCCTATTTTTTTATTCATTATTAAACCTACTCCTGCATTACCCCTATGTGATTTTGTATTTATAACCCTGTATTCACCTGATCAAAAGTCTTGTTCCTCCTGCCAGCGAACTTCACTAGTTCCCACTATATCTAACTTTAACCTATCCATTTTCCTTTTTAAACTTTTTAACCTACCTGCCCGATTAAGGGATCTGACATTCCACGCTCCGATCCGTAGAACACCAATTTTCTTTCTCCTGATTATGACGTCCTCTTGAGTAGTCCCCGCCCGGAGACCCGAATGGGTGACTATTTTACCTCCGGAATATTTTACCCAATAGGACGCCATCATCATTAACCATACAGTAAAGCTGCATGCCCTCGGGAAAAATTACGGCTGTAGTTTCCCCTTGCTTTCAACCGTTCGCAGTACCTGCACAGCAAGCTGTTTTGGTTAGTGTTACAAGGCCAGATCAGTCAATCATCCAGACTGTTGCCCCTGCAACAACTGAAAAGGCTGCTGCCCCTCTTCAGGAACCACACGTTTGTCTGGCCTCTCAACAGATACCCCTCCATTGTGGTTGCACCTACGGTATGGCTATCTGTATCATTGAGCCACGCAAGCCTCCCCACTAACGGTAAGGTCCATGGTCCATGGTCATTTATAAGGCTCTGTATTTCGTTCTCTTTATTTAACTGATGTGATGCGCAGGCAACCGAATTTGTGTCCCCCCATTCCTCCTCTACTTCTTGGCTCAACACAGATCAGTTCACGATTACTTGTCTCATAAAATAGTATGCACTATTCGTCATAATTCGGAAAGATCAGTACCGTTTCGTTGTCAACAACTCTTTTAGTTTTCCAAATGCACCTTCACATTCTAATGTCCGACGGAATTTCACATCTTTTTTTCAATAAATGAACGGGGTGTCGCTATACAACGGCCAACTTTGGGATGAATTTCCTACAATAATTTGCTAACCCTAAAAATGTCTAACTTACTTTCTCTCTGAGGCACTAGAAAACTTTGTACAGCCTCAACCAGTCTAGGGTCTCTCTGTCCCCTGCTATGACTAACTGTATCACCTAAAGAATGCACCTCCTGTACTGCAGGGTGACAACTCTATACTGAGAATCAAGTGTGCTGCACGTAACCTCTTAGAAATGTCCCTTAATCATCACACACGCTGTTCCACATCTTCTATAAAAACAGAACACTCTTCAAATATGACGTGCGTTACTTTGGTTTCCATCCTGTCAAAGTATGTCCAACAAGCGCTGAAACATGACTGGCACATTCCTAAACCAGACGGCATACAACAGTTCTGGCAGTGTCCCCGAGGAACCACGAATGCCATTTTCTGTCGGTACTCTGATGCTACTTCCAGCTGATTATAGCCACTATGGTGGAGAAATTCTTACAGCGCCCCAAATGGTCCAAAGTTTCCATTGTATTAGGGTTTCGATATAAATCCACATTCGTATGACCCATAGTCGCGGCAAGACTGGTATATCTTCAAATCCAGCCGTGCTTTACCTTGGTACAATCACCATTGCTGCAGGCCAAAGCCGGCCGCGGTGGTCTAGCGGTTCTGGCGCTGCAGTCCGGAACCGCGGGATTGCTACGATCGCAGGTTCGAATCCTGCCTCGGGCATGGGTGTGTGTGATGTCCTTAGGTTAGTTAGGTTTAAGTAGTTCTAAGTTCTAGGGGACTTATGACCTAAGATGTTGAGTCCCATAGTGCTCAGAGTCATTTGAACCATTTTTTTGCAGGCCAAGGGCTGGTACATTCGCCAGAATTCCTTCCTGTAATTGTTGGTTGGTGGAGTCTTCCACCACTGTAAGAGATGAGATTCATGATATGATAGCTTGTTTCCAGTTTGGATTCTGCTTTATATAACAGAGGTCGCCGATGTAGTCACATGAGGATTAAATGGGTGCTAAAATTCTAGTAACAATTCCTCGACCATTAATTTTTCCATTGTTTCTAAATGATTCACTGTCTCCTGTAATGTAGTACACATGGATTGCATATGGCTATAGTCTGAATTCACTGTATTCAGATCATCTTGATCTAAAACGTACAAATTGGCGAACAGCGACCTTTCAGAAAAAGCCATGTCACAAAATTATCTGTATCAATGGGCACCAGCCGTGGACACTGTGCCTCGTGGCACTTTATCAGGTGAACTAATCCTTAGTGCTCTTTCAGGCAACTTAATTGGTCCACCTTTCATTAGAGATTACCTATGCACTACAGTGTCACTGACAACAGTTTTCCACACGTCGAACGATGTTCCACGGAGATCTACTACATATTGTTCACGAGCAAATTTAGCCTGGTGCTTGTCCATGAAATCTAACTCTAAACTCGCGCAGGAACCATCGCCTATATATGGCAAGACTTCCATACATTCCCATAAATGTCCCGCCCGCACCTGAAAAACCTAGAATGACCGAACCTAGCAAATCCACGTCTTTAACACCCACTCCACGTAATTTATACCGTGGCGGGTCTGGCTGCCTCTTTCCCACGAGGTTAAAACTTGCCTCAGACATGTATTCACCTATGTCCAACAATAATTTCTGTTCCCTCCCATCTACTAATGCTCTTGGACGTGTCTGAGTTGTGTGAAAATTTCCTGGGAGCACAGCTTGGTGGCTCTGGAGGTCACGTTGCCGTTTAGTGGTTTATTATTCCCATTTCACACCTCCCTATCGTAACCCCCTAGTTTCTACAGTCCTGTTCCCGATGCCCTATTTTCTCACATTTTCTACACAGTGGCTGACACCAATCGTGCCATTTATGACCCAAACATTTACAATAGTAACATTTGATGTCAGTGGAAAAAAATACCTCTTTTATCACACACTCGAGTTATTACATCTATCTGTCTTAGCCGTTGCCGTCCTTACAGCTTCATCTACATCGTTACGAAATTACATGCGTACTTGTTTCTACACATCAAGTGGTGATCCTACAAAAATTTGTGTAAGCCCTTTGTTCTGCTTCTTGCAGAAAGACCCTGTTTGTATCATCATCCTCCATCAGCTCACAGACTTTGACATTGTGTTTCCTTAATCAACGAAACTTTCGATGGTTTCACCTTGTCTTTGTGACACACCATTTAACTGTTCTCTGTTAGAATATTGCTGCGCGGTGTGGGATCCTTACCAGGTGGGATTGACGGAGGACATCGAAAGGGTGCAAAAAATGGCAGTTCGTTTTGTATTGTCACTTAATAGGGGAGAGATGTGGCAGATATGATACGCGAGTTGGGAAGGAAGTCATTAAAGCAAAGACGTTTTTCGTGGCGGCGAGATCTATTTACGAAATTTCAGTCGCCAACTTTCTCTTCCGAATGCGAAAATATTTTGTTGAGCCCAACCTACATAGGTAGGAATGATCATCAAATTAAAATAAGAGAAATCAGAGCTCGAACAGAAAGGTTTAGGTGTTCGTTTTTCCCGCGCGCTGTTCAGGAGTGGAATGGTAGGGAGATAGTATGACTGTGGTTAGATGAACCCTCTGCCAAGCACTTAAATGTGAATTGCAGAGTAATCATGTAGATGTAGATGTAGATATTACCTACAACTGTTTTGCCTTGCACCAAGCCTTTCCTCAGCACTGCAAATTTCTCAGTATTTCTTAGGTCGTCATGGACCATCACAAACGTTTTTGAATCTACTACCAAACGTAATTTGGCCATATGTAACAACTCCCCCTCTGCCCAACAACCTAGCTTTGGTCTGTCGACAAACTGTCCATAAACGTAAACTATCACAGTCGGCCTTGCCCATAAAAGGACTGACTAGGCTAGTCGTACTAGCATCCTAGGATGGGTACCGATGAATGGACCAATTTCATTGACTGGAGTAGAACTGTCTTCAGCGATGAGCCCCCCCCCCCCCCCCCCCCCGCTTAGTACTGATCACCGATGACCGGTGAAGATGTGTGTGCAGACACCCCTGACGGCTTCAGGATACCAACCTGAGTGGCGTACGCCATACGACCAAACAACCAGGAGTGATGGCCAGGGATGCCGTTTCTTCTCATAGCAGATCCCCTTCGGTTGTCAGCCCAGGCAGCCTTACAGCACAGCGCTACGTCGGCCATGTCCCACGCCCCGTTTTGTTGGCCTTTGTAGCAAGCCAACCTCGGCCTACGTTTCAGCATGACAATGCCCCTCCCCCCCCCTCCGCACACGGCGACAGTTTCCACCGATAGGCAAACACTACGTTGACCAGCAAGGTTAACGGACCTCCCCCCAATTCAGAACGTTTGGAACCTTATGGGCAGGGCCCTCCAACCAGCTCGGGATTTTGACGACCTAACGCGCCAGTTGGCCAGAATTTGGCACAATACCCCTCAGTAGATCATCCAAGAAGCCGAATAACTGCTTGCATAACGTCTGTCATCGGGCTAATCAAGGGGAGCAGTAACCTTCATTGGGCCAAGTAGTTTCCGTGAATAGGCTACAGTGTAATACTACACACATGTGAATATGTGTCGCGATGCCTTTCCTATTTTTTATTTTTAGGACTCTTTTGTTGGAATCGGAAACCGAATACATGTGTTCGAAACCAAGGAAGCTACAAGTAGAAATGTCGTCTTCGAAGGCTAAAAAAATAAATACTGATTATCAAAACATAAATAATTAAAAAACATAATGGAAACCATTACTTAAATTTTGCTCATAGCGACCTACTTAGGCCTAGGATGAGACAAAATTCAACGTGGCTCATTCAAAGCAACTCTCACTGCATCGCTTAACAACACCAAGTCTTCGTCCACAGCACGTAACTTTATATTGCGAATAAGCTGATCAGCAACAACATTATGAGCACTGGCCTACTATCGCTATAAACCCGTCCAGGCGATAGCAGCGTCACCTGGCGAAAAATGACTCCTATTCAGACACACGCACTGTGCATGTAGGTTCAGTGAGTGTCCTACCCGTGTGTGAAATTGGGAAGGCGTGAGTTTGGTGGAGGGCAGATTGTGATGACCCGGCACCAGCATTCCGGAAACTGCACGACTTGTCTGGTGTTCGAATAGTGCTGTGGTGAGTGTCTTCAACACGTGGGGAAACCATAGTGAAATCACGTCCAGACGTCGTGGGGTTGGGCAGCCATCCCTCATTAGAGATGGACTTTGTAGGCTGGGCAGACTGATAAAACGGGACAACTGGTGAACTGTGGTGGAAGTATTATCACACTTTAATGCTGGACGGAGCACAAGTGCGTCTGAATACATAGTGCACAGAACATGCATTTGCCGATGTTAATACCACGACATGGGCAACTACACTGAAATGGGCACGTGACCCTCGGCACTGGACGTTGGCGCAGTGGCAGAGCGTTGCACGGTGTGATGAATCCCGGTACCATCTTCATCGTGCCGATGAGAGGACGCAAATTCGTCGTCTTCCAGGAGAACAGCTCCTTGACACTTGTGCTGTGGGAGAGAGACAAGCTGGCGGTTGTTCCATTATGCTCTGGGGAACATCCACGTGGGCATTGATGGGTCCAGTGGAGGTCGTGGAAGGCACCATGAGGGCTAAGGAGTACTATACACTGGTTGATGACCATGTTTCCCGACGACAGTGGCTATTTCCAACAAGATAATGCGCCATGTCACAAGGCCAGGAGGGTGATGGAGTGCTACGATAAAAACAGCGGCGAGTTGCACCTTACCAGATCTGAAACCGATCGAAAACGTCTCAGATGTCACTGAACGTGGCGTCAGAGCCCATCGACCCCTTCTCCGGTATTTACGGGAATGAGGTGACTAGTGTGTGCCGGTGTGGTGTCAGTGCCCCCTCCCCCCCCCCCCCCCCAAGCGACCTACCACGGCGTCATTGCTTCCACGTCACGACGCGTCGTCGCCGGTGTCCTTGCCAATTTGCCAATGGCGAACATACCGGCGATTAGGTAGCTGGTCATAATGTTCCGGCTGATTAGTGTGTAAGAAAATTGTGTGGTGTGAAAAGGGTTGTTCTTCTTATTACATAAGTTTATTCCCTCACATCGTGTAAGAATAGACAATGTTTACTAATTTCAACGAAATTAAATCGCAATCTTCTGAGATCGCCTCCAATGCAGCTAACATGTCAAGTAATCATCAAAATCGTGTGAACTGCTCGTAGTTTCCACTGATCGCTCCAGAAATTTATTCACTATAACCATATCACTACCACGTTGGAATCGTTAATACTAGTCAGTTACAAGAACATAGTACAAATCTTAACTTTAGCCACTGTTACTTTGTATCTTCGTGGAGCAGCTCACCACTAATATGGCGAATGTTTGGCAACATGGGATACAGTTAACGGACGATAGCATGCACCTGTTGTCAGTATCCACAGAGAAATCTAGCCGGCCCATCGATAGCAACCTTACGTTAATGGTCATTGAATGACTTTAAAGGCCAGTTCAAAACCTGTAATGTTTGCTGATCTCACAAGCATACTAATGAAGACAACAAGCCCAGTGTTTCCTAATGTAGCTCAGATGACAGCTTGCACGACAGAAAAACATGAAACAAGGCCCCCCCCCCCCCCCCCCGCAACAAATGAAAGTGATGAGTTCAAAGAAGATAAATGAAACAAAGGAACAAAATTGTCGCTTTTAAAAAGAACGCTATCTTAGCAAATAAGTTCAGTACAATGCCGAAACTATAAAGCATAAATCCTGATTAGTCTGAAAATAAATGACACAACACTGGAATCGATAGTCATTGAAACTCTGTTTTCACTTCGCCATAAATTAAGTGCCGAACGTTTCGTTTCTGTACTTGAAAAAATGGCCACTCTACATGCAGTAAAACTTCCTTCGATAATGGACTTAGTTGCTATTGTTAAATACCGAGGGAGACGGGTCAAAGGATAATGAACTGAGTATGTAATCCATTTTGATCGATACTCTGCAACCAGTTTAATTATCAGTTTTAGTTCTGAGTTCGAGAGCCAGCGGTAAACAACTATCCGCCATTACTTGAAGTGCTCCTCAGGGCTCTTATACGGTGAGAAGACGGAAGCCTGGAGTAGTGTACTCCCCGTTACCGCTCTACAGCTCTGGCTCCGTACGAATGAAGTCTGTACCTCTCGACGACTCCCAGTCAAAAATAACTTTCGTATAATTTTGCATAAGCATTTGCTGTCATTACATTTCTTAATAAATACGCATTTTACAGAAAAGTACACACATAAAAAAAAAGTTCTACATCGCTTCGGTTCCGAGAGTTCTGGAACATGTACAAAAAATTGGAATAGAGATCAACATAATTTTCAGCCTTTTTATTGCTCATGAAAACCACACATTGAATGTTGTGCCACCATACAGCGAGACATTCAGAGATAGTGGTCCAGATTGCTGTACACAACGGTAACTCTAATACCCAGTAGCACGTCCGCTTGCATTGAGGTATGCCTGTATTCGTCGTGGCATGCTATCCACAAGTTCATCAAGGCACTGTTGGTCCAGATTCTCCCACTCCTCGACGACGATTCGGCGTAGATTCCTCAGAGTGGTTGGTGGGTCACGTCGTCCAGAAACAGTACTTTTCAGTCTATCCCAGGCATATGCGATAGGGTTCGTGTCTGGAGAGCATTCTAGGCCCTCTAGTCGAGCGATGTCGTTATCCTGAAGGAAGCCGTTCACAAGATGTGTACGATGGGAGCGCAAATTATCGTCCATGAATACAAATGCCTCGCTAATAAGCCGCCGACATGGTTGAACTATCGGTCGGAGGATGGCATTCACGTATAGTACAGTCGCTACAACGCCTTCCATGACCACCAGCGTCGTACGTCGGCCCCTCGTAATGCCATCCCAAAACAGCAGGGAACCTCCACTTGCTGCACTCGCTGGACAGTGTGTCTAAGGCGTTCAGCCTGACCGGGTTGCCTTCAAACACGTCTCCGACGATTGTCTGATTGGGGGCATATGCGACACATCGGTGAAGAGGACGTCATGCCAATCCTGAGCGTTCCATTCGGCATGTTGTTGGGCCCATCTGTAACGCGCTGCATGGTATCGTGGTTGCAAAGATGGATCTCGCCAAGGACGTTGGTACTGAAGTTGCGCATCATGCAGACATCGCACAGTTTAAGTCGCAACACGACGTCCTGTGGCTGCTCGAAAAGGATTATTCAACATGGTGGCGCTGCTGTCACGGTTCCTCCGAACCATAATCCGTAGGCAGCGGTCATCCACTGCAGTAGTAGCCCTTGGGTGGCCTGAACGAGGCATGACATCGACAGTTCCCGTTTCTCTGTATCTCCTCCATGTCCGAACAATATCGCTTTGGTTCACTCCCAGATGCCTGGACACTTCCCTTGTCGAGAGCCCTTCCTGGCACAAAGTAACAATGCGGACGCGATCGAACCGCGGTATTGACTGTATAGGCATGGTTGAACTACAGACATCACGAACCGTGTACCTCCTTCCTGGTGAAATGACTGGGAGTGATGGGCTATCGGACCCCCTCCGTCTAATAGGCGCTGCTCATGCATGGTTGTTTACATCTTTGGGCGGATTTAGTGACAGCTCTGAATGGTCAAAGGGACTGTGTCTATGATACAATATTCACAGTCAACGTCTTTCTTCAGGAGTTCTGGGAATCGGGGTGATGCAAAACTTTTTTTTTATGTATGTACTATACCAGTAGTAAGTCGCTTGTAGTGGTTAATAAAAAAAGATAAATGTGAGAAGAGACAGACCGTGAAAATAGGGGAAAAATGAAAAGCAAATCGGACTTTGTATTACAGAAAAGCTATCGTTCTTCGTTATTCGGAAAAGCTATTGTTGGAGTGGTCCTTGTGGCGTTTTTGAGCAAAAGTTAAACCAATTTTCACTACTAAGGTTATTGAAAAGAAACAGAGAATAACAGAATGTAACTGACAGGGGGAAGTGGCGTAGATGAGAGATCATCCTTTACCAGGTTAACTTATCTTCTTTCGGGCGGCGTCCAACGTCTTCAAAAATCTCCTTCATTTAAGCGTGAAAAATCTGCTCCGAAATCTTGCAATAGTCCAGGAATCACTAATTTATATCAATTAAAATCATCTTGATACTGTATGCAATTTAATTCACTTTGCTACTTCCATCCACCGAATTTCTTAATAACTTCCACAATGTCTACACATTACAATCAGATCAAGATTAGCCATTAAGTTTTTACGTCAGCATCCGATCACGCCTGCCTTAAGCTTCGGCTAACAAGAGACAATTGAAACGGAATAAAAAACAAAAAAGAGTTAACAATTTTAGTATTTTCTCTCTGCCGTCGAGCGCTCATACCGCTGCGACGGGATATTTTTATCTGAGGGAACGAATGTAGCGCGGCGAAATTCAAAGTCCCGCTACACGCTGCTAATTCGTATTTTGAAATCTACAGTAGTTCTATGATCTACCTCAGTCAAATTTTAGGAAACAAGTTGTGAGAGACGGTGCATGGAGAACAAGCTGTGGGAAGAAACTCAAACGACAATGCTACAGATCGATGTCTACCGGTAAGCCACCAACAAACCATTTGCTTTCATTTTTCCACGCAGCACAATGCGGTTGGAATCTTTCTTTAATGGAAGAAAAAAAACGTTAATACTAGCATGTTTCTTTCTTTAATGTATGAATAAAAAACAGGAATAATACCATGGAATAAAAGTTATCAGAAATTATGTACTCGGTCAGCTACAGAAGGTCAAAGAAAAAGGGACCATTAATCAATTACTGCTAAAAGAAACAGGCAGGTAAGAAGTGTTCAGCCATCAGGATTGCAGTGTGCGTGACACCTGCGAGCCATCGAGTGACGCAGTCTCTAGCTCGTCTGACGTAATGACGAAATCTTTACTGCTTATCTTGCCAACAACATCCTCATGTGAACGCATTGGGGTTCCGTAAGTTTACAAATGTCCCCAAAGCAAAAAGTCCAGCCGACTGGTTTAACGACCGAGGGAGCGGTCGCCATGTGGTGCTGTAGTTCGTTTCATAATAATTTGCTGTTCGATGATCTAAATGAAACTGCTTGCCTTATGTAGGATCAGTATTACACTTTCTTTCGGAAGAATATTACTGCTGTTTTGTCTGAAATTTTAGAAAAAATTGACTTTAGCGTTGAAGCGTCCCCTTAGAAAAATTATAAATGACTGAGCTTAAACTGACACAGAATATTTTTAGCGCAACGCAATATGACTCAAAAATCCCTACAAAAGAATGGACCTGACTAAATATAATCGTCGCTTGGGATTAGCCAACCGGTCTAGGGCGCTGCAGTCATAGACTGTGCGGCTGGTCCCGGCTGAGGTTCGAGTCCTCCCTTGGGCATGGGTGTGTGTGTTTGTCCTTAGGGTAATTTAGGTTAAGTAGTGTGTAAGCTTAAGGACTGATGACCTTAGCAGTTAAGTCCCATAATATTTCACACACATTTTTTAACAATAACCTATACCTTTCACAAATCACTTACCTCACAAAAATCTTCGTTACTTGAACTACTGCAACACAGCGAGCGCCATTACTGCCAGCTAAATAAAAGGTTCTAACTACTGAAAGCACTAACTACGGCTAGCCATAGTTAGCAAGTGAAAGATTTTGATAGAGAACAAACAATGTATTTACCTTAATAATGTTCCACAGTCATATATATATATATATATATATATATATCAATTCATGATATACAATATTACAAATTTACTATTTCTGATGGACACACGTCCAGATCGTCCGCTCTCAAAATTCTGCCATTTCTCTCCCCACATCCACCACTGCTGGCGGCTCACCTCCAACTGCGCAATGCTACGCGCTGTTAACAGCCAACTGCCCAACACAACAATAGCGAATATTCCAACATTGAGTCCAACCAGCCACAGACTGCCCACAGCACAGCCAGTGATTTTCATAAAATGTGCTACATGGCGTTACCAATATAAAAATCTAAACAGCCTACTTACATAGCCCCCATGCTCCCTACAAAAAATTTTACAAATTGTTTTGGGCAGTGGCCAATACAGATTTGAAAAAAATTTTCATAATTACAGTAATAAAAAAAATCAAATGCACACACTTATTGATGCAATGTTGGTCAAAAGAAAAAATTGTTCTCATAAAGAGAGTTCTGATCATTCATCACAATAGTAATTGCAGTTTTTTCTCAAAGTCTGAGCAGAAAAAGAAAATGCATACGGAAGTAGTGGATTTCCATGCAGTCTTGAAGAAGTAGTGTTGTCCTTCCAACGGAAAGAGAGTGCTGACTCTTGATATGCAGACAGGTAATGGGCCACAACAGAGCAAACCCACCGCAGAGTCAGTCGAAGTTTTGAAGAATAGTGATAGGTAGGTCATCACAGAGCAGACCCACTGTAGTCCTGGTAGAGATTACGGAATTGGTGGGCCACCAGAGGTGCAGACCCACTGCAGTCCTTGTAGAGACGCCAGCAGCCATCTGTTGCGACTGTGCAGGTGCACAATCACCATCGAAGAGTCTTGCTACAATATAGCAAGTCCATGAACCACCACTTGTCCACTCACAAAAAAATTTTTTGAAATGTCCTTATCCCGCGCCCGGGTTCCCGGATTCGATTCCCGGCGGGGTCAGGGATTTTCTCTGCCTCGTGATGACTAGGTGGTGTGTGATGTCCTTAGGTTAGTTAGGTTTAAGTAGTTCTACGTTCTAGGGGACTGATGACCATAGTGCTCAGAGCCATTTGAACCATTTTTTTGAAATGTCCTTAGAACCAGCAATGCTGTTAACCAGTCCGTTGCTGAATTATTAACACATGTGCAAACACTAACAGTCCCAACTTCTCACACATTAAGCATACACTATGACCAACAGAAACGTGTGCAGCGAAATGCATGCTTACAAGTTACTTAATTTGATGAACTGGTGTCCATTACAATTTTATAACATGAGAATACAATTACAAAGATGCGCAAAACATCATTAAAACATAATAGTACAGATAACATTTGTAGTAATACAGGCTTTACAAGAGAATAGAAATCAGTGTTACAGGAATTATGACATAAGTAAATATATAAAATAATGAGAATAGTTTTCGAAACATTTATTTCACACATGAGCATTGAAACAGAACAGAATTAATAATGTCTAAACATCTTTACAAAGAAAATAACATATTATTATAAAAATTCTGCAACATATCTCTTCTCAGATAAACATATAAAGACAGGAAGAACACAAACACACATGGTACACAAACACATAACGAAATAACACAAAAGGAAAGGACAGGGTTTGTTTTACTGCAGTATTTTGCAAACAAAACTTTTTTTTTCTTGGAGATCTCCCTTCGTTCATCATTATTCCCAAAACGTCCTGTCTAAACCTACTTTCTGTATTCTATTCATCCTCTTTTAAAATAATTATTCTTCATTGTATAGTACCTTTTCTTTTACAAACTGTTTTCATATAACTTCTCAATGCATTTCTTCCAATTCATCACAACTCATTCTCTTATATAGCCTACCCCCTCTTAAGCTAACTTAGATCTACTGAGCTCAAATGCATAAACTAAGGGATGAGGCAATGCAGCAACATATAGCATATTAACACAAACAGCAATGACAAAAAAAATGGAAATTGGCAAAGCAAGCAGCAGTATATCTAAATTAGCAGAGCAAATGCAACATTGCAACTAATATGAGCCAATGTGCTGCAACAAGAAAAATAAATCAGTAGTAAAACTGGCTTAACAGAGTAATACAAAGTGAAATTTAGTAGCACTATGCCTGACAAACAGCAGCAGCAAATGCAATAACTTATACCTAAATATGGCATAGCTCAAGCAGAAAAAATATTACAGTGAAGATGGCCATGTCTAATACCTATGTCTCATCTTAACACTAGAATGAGGCATCACAAAATCTTATTCTGCAAAAAGTTATCAAATCGTTGAAAAAATTATGTATGCAATTCCTGTGAAGGGAAATGTCTATTTGTGCTCTCTTTTCTAAGAAAGTACATCATAAAATTAATCTTTAATGGATATGTAGAAAATATTTACATTAGTACATCTATTAAATTTTATCTTAACCAATGCTGCAGTGCAGCTAGAAACTAGATATTAGACAAAATAGGAAAAAGTATACATAAAGCAACGTGTAAAACATCATTCACTAGCCATATGACATTTCATAATGCAGTAAAAAGTCTCTCAACTAGCAAGACAATAGACATGAAATGTTTCTCATCATTTCATTAGTCATTCCAGTAAATATTAGAAAGTGTGAGCTCAAAACTGTAATCATATGTTTCAAGTATGAGCGTGTCTTATTTGAAATGATTTCTACAAAAAAATGTCGATAGCGAGGTTAATGACATGTTTTTTCTCCACCTAATGGCTTTTTTCCCAGGCAGGTGGGCGCCCACAATGCATTACGTCAAGGTCACTTAGCTTTCGTACCGAAATATATACAACAGTTTGCACTATAGTGACAGTCTCACATAAAAAATTTCACAAGTCGAGAATTTGCGTTATAAATTTGTAGAAACAAAATCCTATAAATAAAACAGTGTCCAAAAAATTTTCGCCGGCATTGTGATACATTCACGCATATACACACATTTCATAACTCTTAAAGTACGATTCTTGGTTTCCAACATCCTTTTTCAGAAACCAGAGTCCCTAACTTCTATTCATTATTCCTTACCTTATTACACATACACATATTCGTCAACACTTCTTCAATATTTCCTCATAATAAATACATAGCATAATCAAATTCCTCATATAGCATCAGTTTATTGATCATAAACATACCTCAACAGCATAATAGACATTGTCATTGTAATAATAACATCATAACACCTCAATCAAATCTCAAAATCGTCATAGCTTCCTCCAATAATTTCAAAACCTAAAAAAAAATTCTCTGCTCATTTCAATAGTGTCATCTACCTCAATGGTACTTTAAAAATCACGATCCGATATCAAATACATCATTCAAAGCTCTCATAGTATCACAATGGTCCCGAAAAAAATATGAACAGTTCACAATGTACAGACAAAATACAATTTCATAAGTGTGAAGTTATCCAACTGTGTAATTGCGTAAACATGTGTCACTGATGTAGTAAAAAAATGTTTGTCTCAGTTAAATGATCAGACAGCTTTGTAATTCTGTGTTAGAGAAATATGGTACCGATGTGTAAAGTTGTATAAGCAAATACCATATTAGCTAGGGCTCCTTGTGCTTGCCAAACACATGGTACACAAAGTAAGCTTGTACCCCCCTGAGGATTAAACTAAATATGTTCCCTAGGTTCTAGACTGGATAGTTAACTTCAAAACATTGTTGCATGTTAACAGTTTCTGAGTGTGACAAAGCATACTAGTAATGTGAAGTGAAAAGTTTTATAGCAAAGACTAAGTTAAAAAGCAGTTTATCTCTAAATAAACGGTTTTATATGTGAAATGTGGTGCAATCCTTTACTCTTCCTTCAACGCAATTATCATGTGGTATAGGTCGGTAAGGAATGCTAAAATTTTTCGCAAGGTTAGCGTCTATGTTATTCTTCTCTGAGCCAGCCGGCGCACGTGGCTGCCTGCGGTGCGAGTCATTGTCTGTCTCCTTGTTGTCGCGCGTCGTTGCTGGGATTTGGAGATCCAACTTCTAGAAATTCACCTTGTCGAGAGAGCCCTGCCCTGTTTGAACCACGCCAGTTTTGGTTAAATTTTGGTCTGTTGTTAAGATTATATCGTCTGTCGTCATGTCGGTAGTTTCTGTAATTTTTTTCTTGTGGGTCACGTGGTGGAGAAATTCTCCATGAGTCGCAACTGCGCGGTGGACCGTTGCGTCTGAAGCAATTCTGTCTCCCTTGATAATAGTTATTTTGGTTCCCATATTGTCTGTTTCTCTGATTGTCTCTGTCATATTCATGACTATGGAAATGCGATCTTTCTCTGTAACTATTGCTTCTCTGCCAACGGCTGTCATAGGGTGGTGTCTGTTTTGGTCACGATTTGCGTTGTAAGAATAGGCTTGTCGTGTCCAGTTATTATTTCTGTCATTGCGGAATTGTGACGGATGTGGCCTGTAATTGTTGTGTTCCTGTTTTCGCGTCCCGCGATTGGCAGTGTCAATTTCCAATTCTTGTAACTGTCCCTGAGAAGCTTCAATTTCGTCTTTGGAATGTCCTGCCAAAATAATGTGTTGTAAATGTTCAGGCAATTTGATTAAGCAAATGCGGATGAGTTCTGAGGGGCTGTATGGGTTTGAAAGATACTGATTCTTATGTAACATGTCTTCGAAATATTTGACAAGACTGGAAAATTCAGATTGTTCGAAACGTTTCATCATTATGATGCTATGTTTTACTCGGTCTTGTGTAGCTTGAGACCAATATGTTGAGAGGAACGCATGATAAAATTCTCCTTCACTGTGACAATCGTGAATGACAGATCGCATTCTTACAGCTGGTTCATTCTCTGAGTAGCCACACATAAATTCTAACTTGTGCTCCTATGACCAGCTGGCAGGAAAACAATGAGAGAACTGAGGAAGCTTGTGGATGAATGTCGTTGCCAGAATTCTTAAATGTTTTGAATTTACGTGTAGTAATGAACAGCTTATAGTCAAAATCATCATGTCGGCGAGTCGCATATCGGTCATTGTTACTTCGTTTCGGCGGTACCATCTCAAAATTGCCAATTTCTTTCATAATTTCCGAAGTGCCCTGTGTTATTATTTTGTGCCTGTTCCGTATTTCTATGTCCCTCTTCCCGTATTGGAGCGCGAGTGTCCTCTGAAATATGTAATTCTTGTATTACTTGTGTCAACTGATCTTGTACTTCCCGGATTTCTCTTTTGTACTGTGTATTGATTTGATTTTGATTTTGTTTGAATTTTCTAATTTGTTCATACTCTTCCATGTCAGTGAAGGCTACTGGTCTTGTGTCATTCAGATCATCATCTACCTTTGTAGATAAGTTAGTGAACTGATCCGAAAGTTCGGCTACTTTCTCTGACAGTGAACTGCTTTCCTCAGTGAGTTTTTCTGAACCAAGTTTCGGAGTGTCCATTTGTGTTGAAATCGTATCTACTGTGTCCTTTAAGTTTTCCTAAGTTTTTGCAAGTTGCGCAACCGAATCGGTAGATGCAACTTAGCCAATTTTAGCTTGCAAGGTGTCGTGATTTTCATGAACAATAATTTGCAGTTCTTTCATGGGTGCTTCGTGATTCTGTAATGCATTTTCATGACGCGGACAAATAGGTTGAAAATGCTCACAAATTTGTGTTTTTACGTCATTACAGACTTTTTGACATTTCGATTCGATTTTAAGTAACTCAGCAGTTAAACCTTCACGTGTTTGTTCAAGCGTTTGTTCCATTGAGTAACTTTTGAAGCTGTTGCTGTGTTTGTCTCTGATTTTGTTCCATTGTGTCTAACTTTTGAAGATTTTGTTCCATTGTGTCTAACTTTTGAAGATTTTGTCCCATTTGTTGCATTAATTGTAATAACAATGCACCGGTGTCTGAAACATGTTCCTCAGTGCTATTCGGCAGTGCATTTGAACCGGCAATATTCGCATTTTGAAAAGCAGAAAATGTGTCTTATGTGAGAAAACGGTGAGGACGCAAAACCCGAATCTACAGTATTTGCAAGATTGTGTCCTGTCATTTCGGATTCCTGAGGGCAGCTGTTGCCGACCGATCGATCGATAATGCTTCCCTGTTCACTAATTGTTTCACTGTCTACACCCTACTTTGAATGTCTGTTAATTCATTACACAGTGGTGCTGGTAAGCTACGCTCGTCGTCACTATTATTTCTCAGTTTACTTTGGAGCCTAGTGTTACGTTTTTCACACGCCATAGTTATCACGTACTTCACACGATAACAAGAAAAGCACAATTTGAAGAGCAAAAATAAGAAAACACATTATAATAACACTGAAAATAATATCTAGTTAATTGCAAGCGCAGCTGCGAAATACTTGGTGCAAATCTACATGCATGCCACAACTGTTTTACTGTACAACAATGAAAAACTACAACTACAAAGGAAATTCTCTCTATAATTACGCGCTAGCAATAAACAATAGCTACACTAATTACACAAACCACAATAAAAAATCAGAAGATTCCAGTGAGGTATCCTCGGCTAAGGGTCGACATATGAAACGTCCCCTTAGAAAAATTATACACGACTGTGCTTAAACTGACACACAATATTTTTTGCGCAACGCAATCTGACTTTCAGAAATCCCTACAAAAGAATGGCCCTGACTAACAATAACCTATACGTTTCATGAATCACTTACCTCACAAAAATCTTCGTTACTCGAACTACTGCAATACAGCGAGCGCCAATACTGCGAGCTAAATAAAAGATTCTAACTACTGAAGGCACTAACTACTGATAGGCGTAGTTAGCAAATGAAAGATTTTGATAGAGAACCAACAATGTATTTACCTTGATAATGTTCCAAAGTCATTATATATATATATATATATATATATATATATATATATATATATATATATATATATATATCAGTTCATGATGTCCAGTATTACAAATTTACTCTTTCTGATTGACACACAACCAGATCGTCCGCTCTCAAAATTCTGCCATTTCTCTCCCCACATCCACCACTGCTGGCGACTCACCTCCAACTGCGCAACGCTACGCGCTGTTAACAGCCAACTGCCCAACACTACAATGGCGAATATTCCAACAATGAGTCCAACCAGCCACAGACTGCCCACAGCACAGCCAGTGATTTTCATTCAGAGCGCTACGTGGCGTTACCAATATAAAAACCTAAACAGCCTACTGACAGCGTCATGTGGTAATAGTTCAGATTAAAGTTTTTCGCAATGCAGGGCTACTACATGGTATCATGTTACATTAATTTCACCACCGCCTATGCTCAACGTCAAGGTGCAGTAACAGCTCACAGACAACAGGTGGCAACACTAGCAGTGGAAGGTATATAAAGCGTTTCGGGGGGAGGCGGAAAACAGTGCAACCGTTGTCGTAATGCTGAAAAGGAGCGGTTTTCTGACGTCCAAAAGGGCTTGATCATTGGCTTTCGGGCCAAGTTTGGAAGCATTTTCGAAAGGAGAAAGTTTGTAAACTGTTTGCGTGGCGAGTGTTTAAAGTATATCATGGATGCCAAAATGGCGATATGCAATACTGACCCCGAGGAAACTGTGGTGCAGGACAGACCGTACGTGACAGGAGTGAATGAAAACTGTGGAGACACGTACAGGCGAAAAAAAGACGAGCAACTGTTGAGCAACTGACCGTCGAATGAACCAAGCCGCAACCAGCAGCGTCTGCTCGACGACCATTCAGCGACCGTCGGTGCGTCTGGAACTTACAGCAGAAGCCTGGTTCATGCAAACGTGGTGGCTGGCGCTCACAGGCGTTGAAGGCTGGAATTTGCACATCAGTACCGCAACTGTACGTCCACTGAGAGCCTGTAGGAGGCCGCTTCAGAAGAAGCCGTTTTGTGCTCCATGGGAAAGATGGCCGTTGGCATGTACGGCCCGCCCTTCAACAATCGTCGGAAGGGTCCACAGTCTGGGAAATATTTATCTGGGCGATCTCGTCATTCTGGAAGGCAGACTATGTGATCACAAGTATACATTTATCCTTCGGGACCATGCCCACCCCTACATGCCGTTTCTTTCTTCCTCGGGACGATGGCATCTATCAACAGGACAATGCATCGTGTCACGTAGCTCATAGTGTAAGTTCGATGAATTTACCGTACTGCTCGGATTTAAATCCAATCGAGAATCCGTAGGAGCGTCTCAAATGGTTCAAATGGCTCTGAGGACTATGGGACTTAACATCTGAGGTCATCAGTCCCCTAGAACTGAGAACTACTTAAATGTAACTAACCTAAAGACATCACACACATCCATGTCCGAGGTAGAATTCGAACCTGCGACCGTTGCGGTCGCGCGGCTCCAGGCTGTAGCGCCTAGAACCGCTCGGCCACCCGGGCCGGCCGCGAGAATCTCAATCGGGTTTTTCGCGTCGTGGATCCTCAACCGAGAAACCCATCGCAGCTGTCCACTGCACTGGAGTTGGTATGGCTCGACATCCCTGGCGGTACCTCCCAGAACTTCACTGACCCTCATCCTGCACACCCGTGCTGCAAAAGCCGGTCGTTGAGGCCTCTGACACGTGGTCACATTAACGTGACCGGTCGGTGGATTAGTAACGTCTGCCCCAACGTGATGACTCGTACGCCAGCCTTCACGACCGCGTCTCCGCCCCTCTCACGTGACCAGCCACTGGCGGAGCCACTGACCGGTGTGGAATTCGCAAACCAAAGTCGGCGCTCCCAGCGCAGACAGCTCGCCGCGTCCCGTCCTCGTGGTGCCTCCCCACGGCCAGCGATGTTCCGCGAACGAACGTAAACAGGTGGCGGGCTGCGACTGTGTACAGCCGTTAAACCCGCTGGCTGCCAGCCAATGTTCGCTTGTTTTCCGCTGCCGGCCGAACGGCTCTACTCAGATGGCTGCCGTGTCGCTGCTTGCTGGTGCATCGTTAAAACAAAGTTAACCTTGTAGCCCACGACAGTAGGTAACTTTATTACAACTGTACCCATTATATTATTCAGCCTTGCAGGCTGTTATGTAATTGCACAGAAATAGTATCGCAACTCAGTCGCTTTTCTAGATCTTATTTACAATGAAGACACTTTATGGCCACAATATGTTCAAATTGACGTAATATAGGATAATGTATCAAGCTGTTTTATAGATGGTGCTAATTTCATATGATAGATTTCTAAAGATGTTGTCTTCAGTAATTGTATAATTTTAAAATATAGGGGACAGTTAAATGAAAACGAGACAGATCGAAAAAAAAACTAGGTAAGCTGCTTATTATTTCAAAAGCAATCGCCGTAACTCTTAATACACTCATCCCACTTGTAAAGACATTGCTTTCCCCTAAAGTCGATAATATTTTTTTCTTTTGTGCATTACCTTGTCATAGTACGTTTGTATCATTTATTTCAACTATTCGTTATTTGTTACTACGTCACATTGTTTCTTCATTCATTTTGCTACTGTTTTATATTGTGCGAATATGAATGTTCTTGTTCTATATGCTTTGTAAATCTTTGGTTAGGCTAGGAGAAGTAGTGTGCCAGAGAGAGAGCGAACGACTATCGATAGAGAGCGTGCGAGTCGTGGTGGTACGTGGCCAGTTCGCGGGTGGTAAAACGTTGCAAAGTTCGACTTGAAAGACGGTGACGCGCGGAGGAACAATTAACTACAGTACGTCCGCTGTGTTAATGGGAGATCGCACATTATTAAGTGAACAGTAAAACCTGAAAAGTATATCGAGTGCTTGCGGTGACGATTTTACATACTGTGTGAACTTGGGACAATTAGCCATGAACCAGACACTACGTATTGTCGTGTGGAGACACTAACTGGTAGAATTGCGTGAAAGTGGAACAAACCAAAATGTTAAGTAAAAGAACAGTGCTGTGATTTGATCAAGAAACATTTACTATATCATCCAATCTGTCTTAAAGACGACGTAAATTGAACTGATGTTTAAAAAAACACATGTGACTGTTTTCCTGTGGCAGCACGATGAAAGAACTGTGCGAAGTATTAACCGGCTATATATCGTAAATACTAAAGACATTGCTTAATTCCGACCTACCCGCACCGTGTGATTATTAAACTTTTAATAATAAAACGTCGCGCGCGTAACGACAACGCACTCACTGGAACTATTATTATCGCGCCAGTAGCTGATTCGACTACAACGTAGACGTGGACCACCGCCGCAACTGGAATATTAATGAAACAGGAGGATCCATGATTATCTTCACGCCACGAACGAGGATTCACTTCACACATCGTCCGCGCGGACCACCGCTGACGTCATCGCACTGACTGCAGCAACAGTTAAAACATTAAAGGAAAATTTTTATGCTCTCTCTCATTTCAAAATTAAAGACAATTGCAGTTAAATTATCTATTCTAAAAATACTGTCACAATATCAAGGTTCAATTTTGTTTAGTTCCAATAAATATTCTTTCCATTATTTCGTCTTGTTGACAGTGTTGAAAACCCGCCAAATTAAAGTTCAATTAATAATTTTCTTTCAAAATTCTTCTTAAACATTTTGCTACTCATTATAATTTTATTTTAATGTTTGTGTGTAACTTCTTTTGGAGGGAGTACATGTTTTATTTTTGAGCAGTAAAATTAGCTACCATAAAATTACGTATATTACCAGCTGATGCAGTCCGCCATTACTGCTTGAAAACTGACCAATAGTATTTTAGCTTGCAGGTTTACTAGAATTATATTGACTTTAATTGTTTATTTGGCCCCTCTTAAAGTGATTTATCGCATGTATATAATAATTGTACTGAATTACCTAGTTTATTTTTTTATTACATAAACATTGGCATACCATATTTAGATTAAAATTGACGTCTTATTGGCCCCACGTAAGATTCTGCACGTTCTGACAAAGACATTGTCAATTTTTTTTTCATCCATGACTAACAGGGGTATTCAGATTCCTTGTATAGTTCATGTTTTATTATTTAAAAGCTTTTTTTTCAGAAGTAGAGAACCAGTTTCTTTACACACTGGGAGTAGACGAGCAATGCCTTCGTGGGAAATACGAGGCATATTCGGAAAGTAAGGTCTGATGAAGCGCGAAATGGAAACCATTGTGAAAATCCCATGGAACTTTGCACAGAAGTGTCGGGCAGTGCCTTTAGTGTGTCTGTCGATCGCTTCACGTCGCTCTTTTCAGTTCAGAGCGCAAAATGACCACGTGGAAATGCCTGAAACAACAGTGTTTCCCACCAACTGGTGAGAAATTTCGCCTGAAGCTATGCAATCCACATAACACAAATGTCACGCGTTTCATTCTTCAAGAAATTATCAGCCGCATTATGCACGGGCAATGAAGACGCTCCTGCAGCGTTTATGATGGGAAGTGTTTGATCACCCACAATACAGCCGTCAGTTGGCTCCATCCGATATTGATCTCTGTTCACATGAATCACTGGCTACGAAGACAACACTTTGGCACAAACAACGAAAGGCAGACCAGCGTAGACAATTGGCGCAAAGCACAGGCGGCTGCTTTCTGTGACGAGGGTACTGGAAGGTTTGTAAAACGCCTCTACAAATGTCTGACAAGGGGAAGGCCTCAGACACGGCCAACCGATTCGGCTCAGATTTGGCATGTCGCTTGTGTACAACCCAATCTGAGCCGAATCGGTTGGCCGTCTCTGAGGCCTTCCCCTTGTGAGTGGCGACTATTTACAGACGTAGCTGGAAGACGTGGCTAACTGTTGTGAATATTTTTTTTTATTTTCACTGTGGTTTTCATTTTGCGACCAATTGCGCCATACTTTCCGAACAGCCCTATGTCTACGAAATCACGATTGTGGGCGAACAAACGTATTGGCAAGGTTGTTTCGAGTACGCTGCAGAAGCTTCGCTGGAAAGCCCTTACATATCCTCCATATAATCGAAATCTTTCCCAACGCGATTTCCGTACTTTTAGAACCCTGGAGAAAGACGTTAGTGGACATCGATTTCCTCCGGACGAATTGGTGCACGCCTGGATACAATCATGATTTCGTAGACAACCACAAATGTAAAGGGCGTTTCAAATATGACTTTGTTGTTGTTGTTGTGGTCTTCAGTCCTCAGACTGGTTTGATGCAGCTCTCCATGCTACTCTATCCTGTGCAAACTTCATTTCCTAGTACGTACTGCAGCCTACATCCTTCTGAATCTGCTTAGTGTATTCATCTCTTGGTCTCCCTCTACGACTTTTACCCTCCACGCTGCCCTCCGATGCTAAATTTGTGATAATAATATGACTTTATAACTTCGTAAATGCATGTAAATCAATTGGTAGTACCTACAGCCACTGGAGATCCATCCCTGACAAAACTCTACCCTCTGGTGAGCAGGATGTATGAGACAGGCGAAATACCCTCAGACTTCAAGCAGAATATAATAATTCCAATCCCAAAGAAAGCAGGTGTTGACAGATGTGAAAATAACCGAAATATCAGTTTAATAAGTCACGGCTACAAAATACTAACGCGAATTCTTTACAGACGAATGGAAAAACTGGTAGAAGTCGACTTTGGGGAAGATCAGTTTGAATTCCGTAGAAATATTGGAACACATGAGGCAACACTGACCTTACGACTTATCTTGGAACACGTAAGGCAACACTGACCTTACGACTTAGCTTAGAAGATAGATTAAGGAAAGGCAAACCTACGTTTCTAGCATTTGTAGCCTAAGAGAAACCTTTTTAAAATGTTGACTGGAATACTCTCTTTCAAATTCTAAAGGTGGCAGGGGTAAAATACAGGGAGCGAAAGGCTATTTACAATTTGTACAGAAACCAGATTAGATTAGGAAATGAGACACTTCAAGTAGTAAAGGAGTTTTGTTATTTGGGAAGCAAAATAACTGATGATGGTCGAAGTAGAGAGGATATAGAATGTAGACTGGCAATGGCAAGGAAAGCGTTTCTGAAGAAGAGAAATTTGTTAACATCGATTATAGATTTAAGTATCAGGAAGTCGTTTCTGAAAGTATTTGTATGGAGTGTAGCCATGTATGGAAGTGAAACGTGGACTATAAACAGTTTAGACAAGAAGAGAATAGAAGCTTTCGAAATGTGGTGCTACAGAAGAATGATGAAGATCAGATGGGTAGATCACATAAGTAATGAGGAGGTATTGAATAGAATTGGAGAGAAGAGAAATTTGTGGCACAGTTTGACTAGAAGAAGGGATTGGTTGGTAGGGCATATTCTGAGGCATGGAGGGATCACCAAATTAGAATTTGAGGGCAACGTGGAGGGTAAAAATCGTGGAGGAAGACCAGGAGATGAATACAATAAGCAGATTCAGAAGGATGTAGGTTGCAGTAGATACTGGGAGATGAAGCAGCTTGCACAGGATAGAGTAGCATGGAGAGCTGCATCAAACCAGTCTCTGGACTGAAGACCACTACAACAACCGTACCTACAGAGGTGATTGTAGCGACAGTTTGTAGGGAAATAGATCAAGCTTTGTCTCGCGTGGTTCGCAAGTGCCGAATCGCACCGTAAGGAGCGCTCGCGGCAGTTGCTTTAAAGGTGGCTGCCTTCACTGGACCCAAGCGTGCTAGCTGTGTGTTTTGGTTCGAAGAATCGTAGTCGGCGACAACATTTCAGCGTAATTTCCGTACCAAGTACGCTAAAGATCCTCCTAGTACACCTACAATTGATGAATAGCATAAACGTTTTGTAGAAACATGGTCTCAGTGACCGCTTTCCAGGTCAATGTATTGGCCATGATGCGCCAATTGCATGGCCCCCCACGTTCCCCAGACCTAACACCACTTGGTTATTTTTTATAGGGATTGATGAAGGATATCATGTTTGTACCTCCTGTGCCAGCTCCGCCACCTGAACTTAGAGCTGGAATTTACGCCGTCACTTGAGGCGTGGCGCCTTATATCGCTCCTGCCTAGAACCTGTATATCGGGAGAATGACTGATGCCTGCACAGTGACAGATGGTCTGAAGTGGGTTCAGTTGAGTACGCGGTTCTAATTTTCATCTGCTAGAGAACAGTAGCGGACAGAGACATTCAAAAAACAGGTCAAGAGTATGTTTTTGCGAAGTGTTCTGTTCATTTCTTGAAGGCTAATTGTTTATTTATGTTTGTACAGTTTTGCATACGCTTTTATTAGTGTGAATGATGCGTGAATATGGTCTACAGTTATGTAGGTCTTTGCTCTACTGATAAACGCTGTACGAACTAGCTGAGAAATTTTTAAGACAGTGTGAATGCAGACGACGAGTGCAAATGAAAGTAGTTAATAACGTAAAGTATAAACAAAATATCAGAATGTTACATATTTTTTTTCGGTAAAAAGTACAGTTCGTATCCATCTAATGTGTCATTGACAGGTAAACACCATTCTACGCTTTCGCAATACAAGACTAATAGCAACGGTAAGACTAGTATCGTCGAATCAAGCGAATGTGAATGATGTATTCCTTTGAAGAGCAAGTCAATATGCTTCTCATTTACGGAGAATGCCAACGAAATTCAGTGAGAGCTAGAGGCTTGTACGCTGAAAGATATCCCTAACGTACTCACCCTAAACGTCGTAAATTTAAATATGTGTATGATAAATTAAGAACAGCTGGATCTTTAACGCACCGGAAACGTATCGGCAAAGGAAACGAAAATTGGTACTCTTGCCATTGTGGTTCGAGATCCTTGTGTTAGTTCGCGTCAAATCGCAAGGAAATCTGGCATGAGCCAGAGTAGTGTTGTTCATGTTCTGCATCGCCATTAATATCATCGTTACCATATCAGTCCCCACCTAGTATTAACTGGTACGGATTCTGCCAATGGGCTCGAATTCAGATTCAGAGGGATGACACATTCATTAATTTGATTTTAGTTACTGACGAAGCTACATTCACGAACCATGGAAATGTTAATTTGCATAACATGCATTATTGGACAACTGAAAATCCATGTTGGCTGCGGCAATTTGCACACCGTAAACCGTGATCGGTGAATGTACGGTGTGGGATTCTGGAGGACAGAGTTATAGGCCCCTATTTCATTGAAGGAAATCTTAATGGTAGGAAGTACACTACATTCCTGCAAGAAACATTAGGTCTGTTATTGGATGAAATACCGTTAGCAGCAAGGAACGGACTGTGGTATCAACACGATGGCTGTGCGGCACATTTCTCGCTGATGGCTAGAAATGACTTAAAGAGACAGTTCCCAAATCGTTGGATTGGACGCGGAGGAGATGTGTGGTGGCCGTCTCGTTCGCCAGACTTGACGCCTCTGGATTTTTTTCTTGTGGCGATTCGTAAAAGACATTGTTTATAAAGACGTTCCAACTACACCTGAAGACATGCGAGAGAGAATTGTCAGAGCATGTGCTTCGATAAGTACCATTGTGATAAGGAATACCACTCAATCGATGATAATAAGATTGCAGCACTGCGTTGATACCAATGGTCATCACTTCGAACACCTTCTGTAAATGGACGTTCATGCCACCTTTTTGACCTTCGTTGACTTTCAAAGACCTTACTGTTACACATCATTGTATTCGTCTCGATAGCCGCTATCAGAAAATAAGTACCAAACTATAGCATCCCATCAAAAAAATAAAATAAATTGACTTCATAACTCTGAAGCGCCCCCACCTTGCTACAAAACTCCAACGTCATATTATGGCCCCCGTTGTCACATGCCACTTTCATCCCACGAACTTTTCAGCTCCTATCATACTTTCGGAGTTTCTTGGTGGCAATAGTTAGTGACTCGCCCTGTAGAACGCTTACATCAGTCTAAGTGGTCGGAGCCCATCCTTTCAATGGTACGGTCGTGTGTAGTATGAGCTCCGAAAGAAGTTTGCTAGTTTTAGTTTTGCTACATGCCTCAAAAGTGCTTTAAAGTGAAGGCATATTTATTCCGGTGTGTTTTTTAGAAAGTACGGATTTTTAAATAATTTTGTGTGTGAGAAGAGAGTAATTCCGCGTGACATATTGAGCAGCTCGCTGACTAAAAATTTGAGTACATTAGAAGCCGATAAACTTAATAGTGTGGCGAGCATATCCATTTAAGCACAATCTGTGCTTAGTAGCTGTTCAGATTTCGGGAAATACGTTACCATAAACTTGCTAGCGTGAATCAGAGTTTGTGTATGACTGTGTTAGCATTAGCACGGGCTTGGCAGTGAACGTGTAATTCTCGACTTCAGAATATACAGAAGTTTTGCCAGCATTTTCAGCTTTCAATTAAAATGAAGCCCTTTTCCCGAATCTTAGAAGAGTTATGTTGTATGCAGCCTGGTGCGAGTTGCAGCACGGTGGGTTTCTACTCGGATTTCGTACCGGCGATCTGCTGCAACGAGTTCACAGGTAGGTGCAGGTAAAAGGACGAAAGGAACCGCGCTGCCGCACATTGAGCAAGTTACACCTGCAGTGTTGCAGCTAGTTTGGGAAGAAACTGACTTCCGATGGGATGTGTGCATGATAACCGACGAAAGTCACATACAACATCTTTAGTTTAAGGTGAGAACACTTGATGTGTTTCCCTACAAAATAACGCTAAACCCAGCTCTGTATCATGTCTCAATAAATTTATATTAATTTTTAAACACACTATATTTCCACGAAGACACTGACCGTTGCGTCTCACAGTGGGATAATTGTATCAACAGTTATGGCGATTAGTTTCGAATTAATAAACAGTTTGCTTAATTTTTTCCGTTTGCCTCGTTTTCACTTGACTGCTCTTTATAGACAATGTGAATTAAACACCGTGAATAAAGAAGCTGAATCGATTATCCAGTTGAACACTCCTTAGGTTGCAAACATGAAGTTTAAGAATCACACCAAAATAAATGAACAGTCTACTTGAGTCATAAGAAGACTTTAGGCAGTAATAACCCGCACAAGGCACTTCTCACAGCGTATACTGCGCTAGGTATTTACCCTTTTTTATCACTTTCACAATGTTTTACGCTGTCACTGGAGTTGCTGCTTTCAGATACCATATCTTGTACTTTAGTCTGAGGTGGTCACACACGTTGCGTCTTCCTAAATTGCAGTCTAACCTACTGTTTGCGGCTCTGTTCACACCCTTCGATTTTTAATGGGTCCATTAACGACGACTGTATGGTCGTGAATTTGTTGTATCTGCTCCACCAGTCAATGAAAGTACCTTGCGAATACCTAACCATCCAATACGTGCGCTGCCATCTCGGACAAAGTTTATAAATTCGGGAGGTAAATAAATAAAAACAAATTACGTTAAAATGCAACACGTACCGGATAGGATTCAAATTATGTTGCTGCCGTATCACTGGTAAATAGCAAAATTACCAATGACACATCTGTTGCGAAAAAAAAAAAATAGAAATGAGCGGATGGCATCGTTGGCCGGGAGGCCTCTATTCGGGGAAGTTCTGCCGCCACGTGCAGGGTATTCGACGATGGCATCGTTGGCCGGGAGGCCTCTATTCGGGGAAGTTCTGCCGCCACGTGCAGGGTATTCGACGATGGCATCGTTGGCCGGGAGGCCTCTATTCGGGGAAGTTCTGCCGCCACGTGCAGGGTATTCGACGATGGCATCGTTGGCCGGGAGGCCTCTATTCGGGGAAGTTCTGCCGCCACGTGCAGGGTATTCGACGATGGCATCGTTGGCCGGGAGGCCTCTATTCGGGGAAGTTCTGCCGCCACGTGCAGGGTATTCGACGATGGCATCGTTGGCCGGGAGGCCTCTATTCGGGGAAGTTCTGCCGCCACGTGCAGGGTATTCGACGATGGCATCGTTGGCCGGGAGGCCTCTATTCGGGGAAGTTCTGCCGCCACGTGCAGGGTATTTGACGATGGCATCGTTGGCCGGGAGGCCTCTATTCGGGGAAGTTCTGCCGCCACGTGCAGGGTATTCGACGCCACATTGGGCGATTTGCGCGCCGCTGTTGAGGATGAATGATGAGGAGAACAACGCAACATCCAGTCCCCGAGTGTAGAAAAATCTCCAACCCAGCCGGGAATAGAATCTGGGCCTGCTTGCGTGGGAGGCAAGCACGTTACCAATCAGCTAACCAGGCGGATATCTGTTGCGCAAATTATATGCTATTGACAGTAACTCCAACAGATGATCACAACTCCCATTTGTCTCTCAAGTTTATAAATGTATGGGGGAGAGGGGGGGGGAAGACGTACACACACACACACACACACACACACACACACACACACAGAGAGAGAGAGAGAGAGAGAGAGAGAGAGAGAGAGAGAGAGAGAACTTACATCAGCACACATATAGCAGCAGAATGAACAACTGAAAGCAAAACCTGAGAAAGATGGCAACACTTGTAGAAACTAATGACAGTCTAGACACAGAAAATGGTACTTAAAGTGCTGTATGTTGCAAACAGTGATCAAAAGGAAAATTGTAACCTCTGAACCAGTTTGCCACATGAGAGAAAGATGTTTGGCTTACAATTAATGAATTGGACGCTGATCTGTAAATACTTTTCCATTTTATATTAAAAACCCCAATTAACTGTTTTAAATCCATAATCTACATGTGCAAACGATAAGCAATACGTGCAAACGAAATAATCGAGTAATACATTCGTATACTAGCATAAAGATCAGTATCGAGTTAGGAGTTCCATGATGAATTTCCTCAAAGTCAGCTTACAGATAGCAAATACCAACCATAAATTTAAAATTTACCGAAGAGACTCCTTTACTGACTCATTCATCCCAGCTTTCTCTCAACGTCCTACAGCCTACAAACATGCAGAATTCCACCAAATTATCCACAGTATCTTTTCTGCCCCCAAGTCCCAAAAAGACTGTGACCAGGAACTCGATACAATAAAGACGATAGCCACAAAGTAATGAATTATATTCTAACATTATTGCCAAAATTCTCAATAAAACACTTAAGAATCAAGCCAAATGCTTATTATACCCTGTGAAGAACGTAGATAGACCGAAAAAGGAATTGTGTAGTTTACCTTTTACATGTAAAACTTCAAATAGCAGAAGCAACATTTTAAAGGTGAAAGATTTCTCTGTCGTTTTCTATGTCCCGCAGACAGTAGGTAGATCTCTCTTGAATTCAAAAGATAAATAACCAGCCACCATGAAAAGTGGGCTTTGTAAGATCATGTGCTGAGAGCGTCAGTCTTCTTATAATGGGCAGAATGGGAGGGCTTTTGCACTAGGCTCAGATAACATCGACGATCGCGAGCTCTTTCTTTTTATCTCGTGTTTTCTGCTGAAAATCTCGTGCTTGTACTCTTGTTAACTTTACTATTACAGAGATCGCCTAAACTTCATTTTTTTTAATTGGTCCTGTGCGCCACAAATAACTTACTTGGTCTTTCCGCTGCCACTGCTTGATCTGCTGCATTCCATTATTTAACAAAAACATAAAAAAACTATTATTCATGCTGAGTGCAATGCATGTTCTGCATGGCGGCTCCTGCTGTTGCTGCGGCTGCTGCTGCTTACTACAACTATGCATAATTCAAGAGAAAGGGTTTGGTCAAATCTAAACTCGATAAATGATAAGTTAAACAAAAAACTATATTCTGAAAGCGATTCTTTCTCATTCAATTAACAAAACGCTAGAAGCTCTTTGAACAATCGCTTCGTTTCTAAATCTGCCTCCAGTGACATTAAAGCAATATTACAAATTAATCAAACTCTTGAGACAGACTGAAATACTTATCAATTGAATACAATTAAAAAAGAAATCAATGACAAAAATCAATACTTAATCTGACAATGGTTTCCCCTTAAGAATTCAACTCCTATCATTATCAAAATTACCGTCTGCTGCTACGCACATACACAAACCCCTTTCTTTAAATTAATAAGCGCGCTGCAAAATATTAAAAAAATATCAGCTAAATACCAAATCCTGTGTCGCTGCTGGCGGACACGGCAGTACGGCAGCCTGGCGACGACCCCTCGCCCAACACACGTGCGCACCACAGCAGGCGGGCTCCTACACTGGCCCCCAAACTGCCACTAGTTAATCCGTGCGCTGCGAGGCGCGACAACAATATCTTAGATTCCAGAGCTTGTGTATGTGCGCTGTAGCCAACCTTTAAATCCTAAGAGAGTATTGCCAACTCTCATAACCCCCAACCTCATTTCTGAAAATTTTGTGGGGTGATTCTTGCCTAACATATTGGCAAGGAACAAACAGTAAAATTTTTTACAAAACGACGAAAAAATTAGGCAAAGAGAAAAAAAATGTTACAATTTATATCCAATGACAAAGTATTTATTGCTTAGCATCTAAGTAAAATTTTGTTTTACAAAACGCCGAAAATTTTCTTGTATGGCATATAGGCAAGAGAAAAATGTTAAAACTTTATACAAAATGGCAGAAATGTTGCTTGCCTAATTGATTGGAAAGGAGAAAACTTGGCTCCTTTTACAAAAATAATATGAAAATGTTGCTAGCCTAGTATGTATGTAATAAGAAAACATTAAAGGAAATATAACAAGTTTCTTACATAAGTATATAAAAAGATCATATAAGTTTTAACTGATGTGTAACAGTAACTACTTAAGTATTAAATAGTCTTCGATAAGCTAACATAACCCAATAACCAGTGAAAAATAATATTTTATTTTCTGCATTTGGGCACTAACGTTTCTATGAAATTAATCAGTAGTGGTCTTACTACATGATATTTCATGTTTTTATGCTCGCAGTTCCCTCAGGTCAAAAGAAACCAGGTCTACACGTTTTAAGAGCAGCAGACTCAGGGACATCATATCCACTGACAACCACACCTGAAGTCAAATTTTCCTCTGGTGAGACAGTTTGACAACGTAGGGAGACTCAGGGACCTTGTGTCCACTGACAACCATACATAACGTTCATTCTCCCAGGATGACACAGTTTGACAGTGTTGGCATACCCAGGGACCTCGTGTCCACTGACAACCACATGCCACTGCGTTATTGCGTAAGTACCTCCTCAAACGTATGTAGTACAAGTCTCGGTCGGGTATTTCTGTATACTGGGTACGTCATATTTTACAGAAAATAGATTCTTCCTTTAAAATACGATATCTCTAATCTAATTACAGAAATTAAGCAAGGAATAATATTATATCATATAAACAGGCATGTGAGCTCTGAGCTCATTTACATGTTTTCTTTAACTCTATTGCCACAGCAACTACAGATTTGTGGCATATATCTCAAGTCATGCAAAATGTGAGGCTCACCATACGGTGCCAAAGTCAATTTTCTTTAAATTTCTCGCCACAGCAATCACAGATTTGTGGCATGTATTTTTCAATTCAGTCACAATATAAGGCTCACCACACAGCGGCAAAGTCAATTTTCCTACGATTAGTTTGGCCAATAACAGTGGCAAAGTTTTGATTGTGACCACGAATCATTACAAACGTGGCACCACACAAAAAATATTATTTTAATTTCAAGGCATAGATCCTGAGCCATCGAACTCTAATTACCTACTATTTTTACATTACTAGTGATGCTGAAAAAGAATGTTACAATATTTGTTACAATAATTGTTACGTACATTTTGGTTATAAAATATTTAAATAATCCTACAAATAGAAAAGTAATTCAAAAAATGGCTCTGAGCACTATGGGACTCAACTTCTCAGGTCATTAGTCCCCTAGAACTTAGAACTACTTAAACCTAACTAACCTAAGGACATCACACACATCCATGCCCGAGGCAGGATTCGAACCTGCGACCGTAGCAGCCTCACGGTTCCGGACTGCGCGCCTAGAACCGCGAGACCACCGCGGCCGGCAGAAAAGTAATTCCATAGTGATGCTATAATAATAGAAATTACAAAATCATTTAGAAAATGTCTAGCCAACGGCTTGCCAAATCAATTCATGAATATGTACAAAATTTAGTGAATAATTACGTGACTTCGCGTCAGTATTTTTTACACTCTAATTACTAAGTTATACCAAATTTATAATTATCACTCTGTAATGACTGTCAATATTTCTGATGTCAAACGTCAACGTCCGTGGTATAGTGTCTCAACCGTTTTTATATGGAGTCCTCATTGTCTCTGTTTGGAGGCCTCCCTAGTATTTGTAAGAATCTGTGTGGCCATACCTTGGACGGTCACAAAGAACAAGAATAAGAAACAACCTACAAAGTACATAATAAAAAATAGATTATTTACAAAATACAATACACAAAACCCCTCCATCTGTCCAGTAGAAACTGAAAGAAATGATTTATTCACCAAGGCGACAAGAAATAAATGTATGACATGACAAGAGAAAAATCATCACCTTCCAATTAACCTCGTGCTGGAATTGGCACTGCATCACTAAATGACAGTCATGAAATAGAAAAACACAAGATAAATATTAAATTGACTTTTTTACACTACTATTTACACATTCATAATATATGGCAGATACTCTCACCTCTTGGCCTAAGAGTCATTTCTCTCTGGAAAGAGAAAAGAAATCGTTTAATGCACGACATAATCCTTTTTTTTGTCACGGCCGACTGTATCTGGAATGTCTTTATTATCGCGACCCTTAACGGTAAGCGTGCTACGCTCCGATCTGAAAATATCGTCTACTACACAAAATTACGTCACGTTAAGTGCTTTCGTTTGTGCAATGGAGAAAACTTCCGTTGCGATCGTGTTTCGTGTAAGAAATGCAATAAAGTCAACTTTAACAACAATAAGAAAAGAAACAACACTATCATTCTTACCATTCCAAACTTTCACAGAGCAAAAAAATATTCTTGGAACTCATTCATCACATAATTCAACACTTTTTTGTGTATTTGCATCAGAACTCCTGTCGTGACTCATAACTATGTCTTATACACTATACTGTACCTGAAGATGTCAACACTTTCTGTTATTTCATGTTATTTCTCCCTAAAAAACGTACATAGTTATTTCTTGCATTTTCCTTCAAATAAGTCACGAAAATTTCATTGTTTCAGTGAACAGTCGCAAGATGTCAACATCTGGTATAATCCTCTCGTCAGAAATGTCCCTTTGCAATGTTATAATTCTCTCAAACAATACAAATCATTCATAATAATTCATTCTTGGTCTTTCATACAGGATAGATTGATAGTAAAAGATTAATAGATAAACAGGTAAGTTAAATATTATGAAACAGTACTGAAAATTAAAATCGGAAGGCTAGGGCACCTATGCTCGCCAAACATATATTTTCTAAAGATCAGTAAACCCCCTAGGGCCTTATTCCTTGAAAATTTTAATGTGTGATAAGTGATGAAAACCTCGCGATTAATGTGTTCGTATTGTCTCAAGTTCCACAGCGTTTGTGTGTGCAATGCGTCGTATACGGAAGGGTCCTTCATACACCAAGAAAAGCTTCCTACTCAAATATTTTCCCTTATGAGATAGTCGATGTGATCCAAGCAATACTTTTTGACCTACCTGTAAATTCTTGACGTTGACTCGTGGATTATGCAGCTTCTTTCTTCTGTTTGCAGCTTTCTTGATGTTCTTTAATGCTATACTTACCACTACATGGTGTTTTTGCAATAATTCATCTAGAGTCTGTGGTCTATCGGTTTCAGGTTGGATTACTTTGTTAATCTGTCTGGAATCAAGAACCAGTCTAATGGAATTATCCCTTTTCTTAACCACGTGTAACAGGCTGTTATATGAACTCACAGCAGGTTCAATGAGTCCCTGCTCTATCATGGATTGTATTTCCTGTTTGACTTTGTCTCTGTATGTCAATGGGATGGCGTATGGTGGTACAAAAAATTTATTATGTTCCTTGACCTTGAATTCATAAAGAAAGTTACATATTGTTCCTGTCTTGTGAGAAAAAACTTCACAATTTGTTTGTAATATTTCAAATAACTCATCAGTGCCTGCATTAGGATCTACTTCGTCTCCGTAAACTTTCCTTTTAATTAATTGTTCTGTACTAATGTGTTGTTCTGTTTCACAGTAAAACGTAGTGATGTCATCTGTGCAACTGTTAGACAAATTCAGTGATTGTTGTGCCTCAAGCGGAAAGAGAAAACGCAGATAATTCACTTCCTCATCCTCCTTTGTTAGCCATCCTTGAAATTTAAGCGTGACTAGCATTTGATTCACTCGTAACATGACTTCAGTATTACTAAAATTTAACATTGCTTTATATTCACGTAGGAATTCCACACCCAAAATAATTTCTGTAGATAAAAGAGGGACTACTAAGAAATTTGCAGAAAATTCGTGTCCTTGACACCTGTAAACTAAAGTAGTCTGACTGCGTACGTCTACACTCTTTCCTTGAATGACTCCCTTTAATTTGGTCTTTAATAATGGCAAGGTTGGACAAACAGATGCCTGTTCACACTTCTTAAACATTGTCTCGCTAATTACATTCACAGGGCTGCCAGTATCAAGCACAGCTGAAAGTAGAATATTTCCTACAGAGATTTTTATAATTGGATAGGCATACATAATTTCGCTGTTGTCATTTTCTTGTAATAATGTGTCTCTAATGTCCTCCAGTCCAACAAAGTTAACATAATTTGTGTTTCGGCTTTCCGCCGCTACAAACGGTTTGTTTGTAGTCCTTGTTGCTAGTCATTGTTGTGCCGGCTCGTATTGCCGCGAATTATTGCTTGGCTTAGATGGTCTGATTTCTACACGCTCTAAATTGGAATTTCTGTGATCCTGCCAATTTTGATTTGTCCCCTCTTCATAACTGTTTTGACTCTCATAAATGTTATGACCATAATTATCATGTGGGCTCAATGCTCTGTATTCTGCATGAGCACCGCGTTCCGAATAGTAATTTGCGTGTCCGCGCCAATTTCGGTTGTCTCTCCCGCGACCATTCCTTCTAAAATAATTTTCATTTCCATAACGCCTTTGCTCTCGCGGTCCGCGATCTCTGTTACTGTACTGAGAGTTCCTATGATCATAAAAATCATTTCTCTGGCGTCTATGATGTTTCTTATACGGTTGATGCCGCATGTCGCACCTATCTTCTTCCGCCCTGTACGCGTGAGGTTCGTCCGAGTTCCGCACGCGTTTACGGTTACGCCGCGGATTATTATTTTTCCAATACTGAATACTATTATCTCTTTGCGTGTTTTCATAGTTGACAAATTATAATTCTTGCAAAATAGCTTGGAATGCCTCCAAGTCATCTTTGCACCTACCTGCCAAAATTATGTGGCGTAATCTGATCGGCAGTTTTGTCAAACAGATACGAAGTAATTCCGACTGACTGTACGGTTTCGTTAAATATCTGTTCATGCGCATCATGTTTTCAAAATATTGCACTGGAGTTGAAAATTTCGATTGCTCATAACTTTGCATCATAATGATGTAATGTTTTACACGATCTTGTGTAGTCTCTGACCAGTAAGCAGATAAGAATGCGTGATAAAAATTACCATATGTGTGACATTCACGTACTATTGAGCGCATTCTTGTTGCAGGCTCTCCTTCAAGATAACTGCAAATGAATTCCAGTTTCTGGCCAGTTGGCCATGTTGGTGGTAAAGAATAGTCAAATTGTTGTAACCACTCTCGAGGGTGGATTTCGTGACTAGCATTCCGAAAAATTTTGAATTTCCTAACTGTGAGAAAATGCTTATAGTTAAACTCGTCATTTTTCTTAGCGGATGAGTTTTCTTTTACAGCATGACTCACGTTTCCTTCATTACGTCCCGCAAACGTGTCATATTCACGAGAAAAGTGGTCGGCATTTCCATAATTAACGCGCTCACTGTCGTTACCAATTTGGTAATTATCGGATCTACCAGTGTCATTGCTGCGATCGATCTTTTCTTCGATGCTGGCAAGCTGTTCCTGTATATTTTTCACGTCACGTTTGTTTTGCTGACTAATTATCATCTGCCCTTGTTTAAAACGTTGCAGAGACAAATTCTTTGGTATCCGCGATCGGTACCGGCTGAGTGTCATCTGACCTCGTCTCTAACCCGCTACTCAGTTCCGTCACTTTCATGGATAATTCATCTACCTGTTTAGCTACTGTCGTTAATTGAGTTTCTATCTTTGAAACTTCATTGGTGGTCTGTAATTGCAATGACTCAACATTTTTCGCTAATTCCTCCACTTGCAGTTCTTGTTGTGAGGTCTGTCATTTCACTTCAACAATATCAACATTTTGTACTTGATCAAGTCGGGATACTAGATTATTAATATCTGATTTGAATTCTTCACGTAACTGTCTTTTCAACTGACTGGTCATTTCTTCAAATTTACTATTTAAATTGTCATTCACCTCACCCCGAAATAATGCGAGATTCTCGTTAATTTCGTTCTGAAGCGATTTGAAATTCTTTGCATTATTGTTGTTAAATTCAGTGAGCTTACTCTCCTGTCTGTCATTAAATTAAGTGAGTTTACTCTCCTGTCTGTTAGTAAATTCAGTAAGTTTACTCTCCTGTCTGTTAGTAAATTTAGTGAGCTTACTCTCCTGTTTGTCATTAAATTCAGTGAGTTTACTCAGTAATAATTGTAAAACATCATTACTGGGGGCAGGGAGTACAACGTTACTCTTCTCTGTTAAAGCAGAAGCAGTACCTGCATTTCCTCTAACAGAAGGAAAGGCAAAATTGCTCCGCTCTATCGGAGTGGCAAACAGACCTGAATTTCCACCGAAAGTGGGGAAAACAAAATTACTCTGCACTTTTGAGGCGGAAGCAACGCTGGAATTTCTCATAATGAGTTCGGTTTGCATCACTGTACTGTCATGTCCTAAGTTGCGTGTAGCACACAGTTGTTCATCACGCATTGTTGGCAAGTGATCGCTTACATTCTGATTCTCCGCAGTATTGTTCGAAAATTCCCAGATATCAATATTCTCAAAAGAATTTTCTACTCTCTGTTCCGAATTTTCGGAAACTGCGTTTGAAACCGCTCCTACATTCATGTTCGCACCCGTATCTACGTTCGCGTCCTCATTGTCGCAATACGAACGAAAACATGTCACTAAAATACACCGCTATCCTAAAAATACCACTGTTCAATTAACTATTACACAATGCACCAACAAATTCAAAGACAAAATTACTGAAATAAAATTTTGTGTTAATACAAAGCAGTGCACAAGCGATCAAAATGCTGTGCCTCCACTAATGATTACTGTTGCGTAAGCTTGCAGTTGGCAGTAGAGGGACGAAGCATATCTAACTACGACTCATCCAAAAACAAAACGTATCCTGGTAGGCATGTCGACAGGTGAAGGTCGCGAGCTCTATCTTCTTATCTCGTTTTTTCTACTGAAAATCTCGTGCTTGTGCTCTTGTTAACTTTACTATTACAGAGATCGCCTAAACTTCATTTTTTTTTAATTGGTCCTGTGCGCAACAAATAACTTACTTGGTCTTCTGCTGCCACTGCTTGATCTGCTGCATTCCATTATTTAACAAAAACATAAAAAAACCTATTATTCATGGTGAGTGCAATGCATGTTCTGTATGGCGGCTCCTGCTGTTGCTGCGGCTGCTGCTGCTGCTGCTTCTTACTACAACTACATATAATTCAAGAGAAAGGGTTTGGTCAAATCTAAACTCGATAAATGATAACCCAAACAAAAAACTATATTCTGAAAGCGATTCTTTCTCATTCAATTAACAAAACTCTAGAAGCTCTTTGAACAATCGCTTCGTATGTAAATGTACCTCCAGTGGCATTAAAGCAATATTACAACTTAAACTCTTGAGACAGACTGGAATACTTCTCAATTAAATACATAGTGAAACAATTCCCTGACAATTACAAAAGAAATCAATGACAAAAATCAATACTTAATCTATTTGCCTAACAATGGTTTCCCTTAAGAATTCAACTCTTATGATTATCAAAATTACCGTCTGCTCCGCACATACACAAACCCTTTTCTTTAAATTAATAAGCGCGCTGCAAATTATAAAAAATATCAAATCAATACCAAATCCTGTGTCGCTGCTGGCGGACACGGCAGTACGGCAGCTCGGCGACGACTCCTCGCCCAACACACGTGCGCACCACAGCAGGCGGGCTCCTATACTGCCCTCCAAATTGCTACTAGTTAATCCGTGCACTGCGAAGCGCGACAACAATATCTTAGATTCCAGAGCTTGAGTATGCGAGCTGTAGCCAACCTTTAAATCCTAACAGAGTGTTGCCAACTCTCAACATCATAGAAGCTGGAGTTCAAAGAAGCCGGATTCATTCTTAACTGAACATTGTTTGAACTAGAACCATGAATGCATAATAGATTTAGAAGTTCTAAACATAGAGGGGAAAGGTGGAAAGCTCACTCAGAGACATTAGAAATTCAGGAAAAGGTTTGATGAATCCCCAGATGTATTACTGAATGAACAAACTCAGTTCATTTATTCACCCCTTTTAGACAATGTTAGTCCGCAACTCAAAAATAGGAGAAGAGCCTTGTTGCCTTTATTCATTAGCAGCTAATAACAAAAATTCCATTTCTCTGCATAACTCTATTCAATGTATGTTTAGTAATACTTACTGTAAATGTTGCCCTAATGAATTCTGTAAACATATGTAATGATATGAAAACTCTAAACAGAGATAAATTTTATAGTTTAAGCCTAGAATCGATAGATTAAGAAGTTGAAATATTTATCTGTGCTTGGTTATCATCTCTGGGATCATTTATGTGTTGGGAAATGGGCTTATAACCCAAAACTGTTAACAGGTTTCTGAAAAATATTTCCTGGTCGTAACTGAAATGTTGCAATCTGTTACTTAAAATTAACAGTTTAGCCCATCTCTAGTTTCTGCACAGTGCGCGACAACAAAGGTAAGTGGAAGCTATAATGATGACCAACTATTCCCTAACAGTAACCACGATAGAGCGACAGTACTCTCCAAATTGTTTTGCCTTAAATATTACTTTAGACTCAGAAAACTGGCTGACAGCATCACTATACCCACACTATTCTTGTGGAATAGAAACGCAGACCGAATTGATCCAAGAATCATCTAGACAAACCAGAGAGAAGTCTTCTGTAGCCGGACATATGAATACGAGTTCAATAATCTTGCTCGCGTTCAAGTCAGATGGCAGCATGCGCTTCTAATGACGTAGTCGACGAAACCCAGTTCTTCCTTCCTCCCCCCCCCCCCCCCAATCACTGCAGTGGCGAAATTACCGCTGATGTGCTACAAGAGCAAGACCTGTACATGTCCATCAGGGATGCCAACCACACAGTAATAGAGCCGCTGACAAAATCAATACAGACATTTACATTGTTTATATTAGTAAATGTACACAATGGCACAAATTCGCAAGGCTTACGGAGTGTGACGATTCCTGATTGTAAATGAATTTACATTATGAGAAAAAGGCAGAATGCAGGAATCAGATCGATTAATCTTAATCATGCAGGCTTCAACATGAACAAGATAGAGGATAGTATGGATTATAAAATTCCTCTGCTTACTACGCTAATATAGAATATGCAATGATCAGTGACACCACACAGGGGCATAAAAGGCAAGGCGATTAGTACGGGGACAACCACTAGCACAGTTGATAAAACAAACCACAGTTGCCTGAAGATTATATCAGATATTCTGATTCTTGTAGTTTACCAGCGCCGTGGTGAATATTCCATGACGTTTCGGACTTGTATCCGGATGGCGTCAACACCTTGGCATTCAGTCAAGGGTCTTCAGTTTTATACTATGCAATTCACCTGAAAATAGCTGAGCTGCTGTCAGCCGAAACACTGTGAAGATGTCGACGTCATCCGGATGCGAGCCTGAAGTCTCATGGAATAGCAAATATTGTTAATGGTTAGAGGTAGAGATTAGTCTCCAAAGGCAAATACACTCCTGGAAATGGAAAAAAGAACACATTGACACCGGTGTGTCAGACCCACCATACTTGCTCCGGACACTGCGAGAGGGCTGTACAAGCAACGATCACACGCACGGCACAGCGGACACACCAGGAACCGCGGTGTTGGCCGTCGAATGGCGCTAGCTGCGCAGCATTTGTGCACCGCCGCCGTCAGTGTCAGCCAGTTTGCCGTGGCATACGGAGCTCCATCGCAGTCTTTAACACTGGTAGCATGCCGCGACAGCGTGGACGTGAACCGTATGTGCAGTTGACGGACTTTGAGCGAGGGCGTATAGTGGGCATGCGGGAGGCCGGGTGGACGTACCGCCGAATTGCTCAACACGTGGGGCGTGAGGTCTCCACAGTACATCGATGTTGTCGCCAGTGGTCGGCGGAAGGTGCACGTGCCCGTCGACCTGGGACCGGACCGCAGCGACGCACGGATGCACGCCAAGACCGTAGGATCCTACGCAGTGCCGTAGGGGACCGCACCGCCACTTCCCAGCAAATTAGGGACACTGTTGCTCCTGGGGTATCGGCGAGGACCATTCGCAACCGTCTCCATGAAGCTGGGCTACGGTCCCGCACACCGTTAGGCCGTCTTCCGCTCACGCCGCAACATCGTGCAGCCCGCCTCCAGTGGTGTCGCGACAGGCGTGAATGGAGGGACGAATGGAGACGTGTCGTCTTCAGCGATGAGAGTCGCTTCTGCCTTGGTGCCAATGATGGTCGTATGCGTGTTTGGCGCCGTGCAGGTGAGCGCCACAATCAGGACTGCATACGACCGAGGCACACAGGGCCAACACCCAGCATCATGGTGTGGGGAGCGATCTCCTACACTGGCCGTACACCACTGGTGATCGTCGAGGGGACACTGAATAGTGCACGGTACATCCAAACCGTCATCGAACCCATCGTTCTACCATTCCTAGACCGGCAAGGTAACTTGCTGTTCCAACAGGACAATGCACGTCCGCATGTATCCCGTGCCACCCAACGTGCTCTAGAAGGTGTAAGTCAACTACCCTGGCCAGCAAGATCTCCGGATCTGTCCCCCATTGAGCATGTTTGGGACTGGATGAAGCGTCGTCTCACGCGGTCTGCACGTCCAGCACGAACGCTGGTCCAACTGAGGCGCCAGGTAGAAATGGCATGGCAAGCCGTTCCACAGGACTAAATCCAGCATCTCTACGATCGTCTCCATGGGAGAATAGCAACCTGCATTGCTGCGAAAGGTGGATATACACTGTACTAGTGCCGACATTGTGCATGCTCTGTTGCCTGTGTCTATGTGCCTGTGGTTCTGTCAGTGTGATCATGTGATGTATCTGTCCCCAGGAATGTGTCAATAAAGTTTCCCCTTCCTGGGACAATGAATTCACGGTGTTCTTATTTCAATTTGCAGGAGTGTAGAAATTAAAACAAGGCATCACCAGATAGTGGGGTTCAGTAAAAGTGTGATTTGGGAGGGCCATATTGAGTCAGAATTAAGAAAGAGAACATGTGGAGAGGTACGCAGGAGCTTGAGACAGTAAGTCACACATGTGTGGCAATAAGAGCAGTCTGCAACAAGACTGCCAGGAGCATTTCTGCTAGTGTACCGGTAACAGGGACATTTCGGTGTGCAAGTGAAGTGGCGCGGCAGCTGGTAACGCACTCCCAAGTTGAATCATGCAGTACAGTACGATTATTGTGGGCAAAAAAAATTTCACACGGATTTATCGCCAAATTCTGGCGATATACGGATCAAATTCAACGTCGTGTCCAGACGTGGTAGACGCTGATCGCGAAGGAATGCCATCGGCAACAATGCCCAAGCGGTCTTTACGGCAAGGCGAAAGAGCATCTTGGGAGAAAGGGATTCTCCAATGGTCAGAAGGTTCACAGAGCGGTTCTCGAATGTATTCGTGACCAATGGGGATTTCTATCGTAGAGGAACTGAACAGTCGGTAGAACGCTCCGACCTTTGTTTAAATTGGCTTGATGACTATGTTGAAAAATACTGTCATGTATCCCTCTTACTTTTGTTTCGTGCTGATTAATGATATCTTTGTGTTAATCTGGTCTTTATACAACGGGCACTGTAAGGCCCAATGTGAAGGTGTTTCCCGACAGTTTGAAGAGGATGGACCAATTACGGGATGAAGGGATTGTCGTCCGAAAGGAAGGTTGTGTGTTACCCTCCAAATACCGCGATATTAAGGTTCTATTGAGTGCTCGCAGTTCAAAGACTGCTAGATTCGTGGAAATAAAAATTAGAAATGGTGTATCATATAACAAAACCAGGAGTTGGTACACTGACTGACTACGTGCGGGCTCAAGAGGCTGCAGTGGATCTTCCAATAAAGAGCAGAACGAGGCGATGCAAACAATGGAGCACATGAAAACGGGGTGATGAAAACGGGACGTTGGAACTAATATTCCATGCAGTTGCAGAGCGTCATTGTCAATCCATCCATGATTTGAAAAATTCCTCGGATCTTAACTCTCGAATAACTGAATCTTACTGATGTAATATTACTGTTTATTCTTCTTATACAGGATGTGCGACAATTAACTCTCTATTAAAAATTGTTTATAGCTTTTTTAATACTTGATCAATTTTCATGAAAGGAAAAAAACATTTTTTTCCTTACAGTTCCAGAATTGTTATGAATGGCTAAAATGCAGCATAAGCACCTCCATTCTCTATCACTTTCCGTAAGCGGATGTGGATGTTTGCGACGGACTTCTGTAGATAATCCAGCGGTACGTTTCTAAGAACTCGGCGAATTCGGTCCTCCAATTATTCAAGAGTTCTTGGTTTTGTGAAATAAACTTCACCTTTCGCCCGTCCCCACAGCATGAAATCGCAGGGTGTTAGGTCAGGACTACTTGCTGGCCCTTCAATGGGGCCAGGATGTCCCAACCAGCTCTCCAGAGATGGTTGTCTAGCCACGTGCGGGCAGGAGATGCGAAGTGAGGCAGAGGCCTATCTTGCATACAGATTAGGTCATTCTAACTGTCCCATGTGGGTACAACGCCGTCAACGTAATTTTCAAGTTTATCAAGGAACCGTTCTGCATTCATTGTGTCCCTAATGAAATATGGACCCACAACTTTCGTGGATGTCATGCCACACCATACTGTGACATTTTGGACGATGTTGACTTCGTTTAACAACTACCCTCGGATCCTCTGCTGCCTGATAATAACAATTGTGTCCGTTAAGAAATTCCCCAAAACAAGGAACACGGTTTCGTCTGACAACAGGATATTACCGAAAATACTAGGGCAGTGTTCATACCAAGAAAGCGTCATCTTCCTATATTACAGCCGATGATCACAACTTCAAGCGATAATTCCTAGTTGGTTTCCATGGACAAAGATTCAACTTTTTCTTCACATCAGTTCGCATTGTGTGTCCGGTTAAACCATTTCCGCCGCGTGGGGTAGCCGCGTGGTCTTGGGCGCCTTGCCACGGTTCGAGCGGCTCTCCCCCCCCTTTCTACCCCCCCCCCCCCCCGTCAGAGGTTCGAGTCCACCCTCGGGCGTGTGTGTGTGTGTGTGTGTGTGTGTGTGTGTGTGTGTGTTGTCCTTAGAGTAAGTTAAGTTAGATTAAGTAGTGTCTAAGCCAGGGACAGATGACCTCAACAGTTTCATCCCATGTGAACTTACCACATATTTCCAAACTATTTCCGCGAGATCCCTGTCTTTGTGACTTCTGAAGACCTCGAGTATACATTTCCTGAACCAGTCGCACATTTTCCTCCGTTCTGGATGTTGATGGTCGACCGCTTCTTCTAACATCTGATCAGAACCAGTGACCATTAGCTCTGAATGGTAATTACTTCTGGTGTTCGCATGTATTGAGACAAGAGGTCCATTCACAATTCGTCACCACCTCTGTGGTTGCACCACGTTTACTGTGTATAATGTAATAAACTCTATCATTGTAAGGAAAAAAGTTTTTCTGTTTCATGAAAATTAGTTAAGTACTAGAAAAGTTATAAACGATTTTCGCACACCCTGTAGATGCCAGTCCCTTTCCTCGTAAAGTAGTCCTCTAAACTTTCAAACTTTTACGTGATGACGATCCTCTTTCTAATCTACTGTGACGGACCGACCCCCCCCCCCCCCCAAAAAAAAAAAAAAAAAAAAACTAGAAGCAGATACATCAAATTTACGACGAAATTTTTCCATGTGCTCTAGAGGAAGTTGCTTTGGATGAGGTCCTATTACGGACAGGGATGTCTGTGAGACAGACGGGATTAACCGAGAGAAGTGTTGCAATACGCACGATGACAAAGGCGGACTTCTGCTCGCTACGGAGGTACCAAGCGAAGTTTTTAAAGTGGAAAGTGCTCCGAATCACGAGATACAACGATATTTCCCAACAAAAACATCACGGACCAAAACATTTTTTTGATTGATTTTGCACAAACACTCCTGTTTCAGAAGGACCTAGTCTAACAGTATTGTGTCAACGCAGGGTCATTTTTTTCACTTTCATTTAATTGGCATTTAGAAACGCTACATTCACCCAACGTAGCGTATGAGCTTATCGATATATTAGTGACAATTTTTAACGATTGTTGTATACAGCAAATCAAGAAAGAATCTGCAAATTACAGAAAGCATATAAGCTTACTTGGAGCCACTACAATAAAATATTTCAGACAATGCAAACAAAGGCATTACAACACAGTGGTTCTACCAGAAGCGCTCTATGCTGCGGAAACTATAGTGATTCATGGTCATACCAAAATCAGAGAGATTGAAAAGCAAGAAAGGAAAATTCCGAGGAAAATACGTAACGGTCACCTTTAGAAAGAGGAAGATAAAACTTTATGGACATATCAGCAGCATGAACAAGAACAGGCTCACAAGGTAAATCTTTGACGTAGCAAACACTGGCAAGGACAAGACAAAGTGGGTCACTGAAACAGAAGGAGACATTGAGGAACTGGGAATCACACAAGACAATGTAAACAGCCGAGAACAGTTCAGTAACATCATACAGAAACATACACTTACACGAAAACACACCGAGAAAAGAAAACGAAACAAACGGTAGGAAGAATGCAAGAGAGAGCACGGCGTGCGTATGAAGAGAATTTTGGAAGAACGAAAGAAGAAGAAGAAATCATGACTACTCGAGTTAAATCGCTCTCTTAAAACGGAATAATGGGGAAAAAAGAAAATAATAATATATATATTGAAGAGGTGACGCTGCTCCAAGAACACGGAGGATATCTCGGAAGGCTTAACCCTGAATACTTTGGATTTTCACATTATAAGTCCGTTGACGTGATCAACCAAACAATAGGAATTCCGTATACCACCCAACTAAATTGCGCATTCGCCGTAATAGTTGAAACTATATGCGTCTTTCGTGTAGTGGGCTGCGATGTCGACGAGTTTAATAGAGATCGGCACACTTGATACAATACATGACAGCCTGTACGATTACTGTCGGAGAGGAGTGGTGGAATGGCACGTCGCTAACGTAAGACGACCAACGTAATTGCTGTGGAATGTGCGTAAGAAACGATACGTGAGCTTTCCAACTGGAATGAAACCGTATAACCTCTTCTCTACTTCACGGAGGGGAACAAACACGCAGTAACGAGCTAGCGCCATAAGTTGATGGCTTGTTCGTTATAGTCTCAGAAGACGCAAGGATGAAACTGTAGAGTAATGCCAAGGGTGTGTTGGCAGTACGCACCGATAACACGAGGTAGATAAATTTAGCATAATTGTGTATAATACAACTTATCATATGCTGAACGTATGACTGATTAGGACTCCAGTAGTTGAAGAAGGCCACAGAACAAAATCAGCGAAACAGTAGGCCGGTAAGCAGGAGTCTACTTTGATGACAGGAGGATGTCCAACCATTTATATGCAAGAACTGATAGAAAAGGTAATAGTTACGAGCACCAAAAACTGACTAAAGATCAGCTCAGAGTCAAAACTGCAAGATACACACTGAACATGTGTAGGATTTCTGTCGTGTTGGAAGTAAAATTACATAAGATGACTGCAGGTAGAATAATATGAAAAGCGAACCAATAGAGTGAAGAGCGATGCAGAGCCAAAGACACAGATTCGATACAGTAGAAACTTGTAATAATAGTTTTCAAGTTATAAATTCCTTCAAAATAAAGATATGCTGCGTGAGTCGTTGATATTTAACACTTCTAAGTGTCCTCTTAAACAGCAAGAGCAACACTGCATAAATTTTACCTGAACATCGCTACAGGAGTTAGTCGGCCAGTTCTGCGAACCACTGGATACCAGACGTCCATCACAGAACGTCCATTTACCATAATGCGATATTCTGAACAGTCACACAAACAAACAGTTTCATTGATGTTCTGTTAGCTTTCATCATTTTACAGTATACCGAATAATTAAAAATGACTTGTGTGATGTGGATAGAAAAGAATTATTTGCAAATTTTAAACTTAAAATATGAAACAAATGTTAGTTATCTGCAAGTGGTAGCATCTAAGATGTCAACAGTTACATAGCCAGTGACAGTGAAAGATCACATGATCATGGAAATGGATAAAAATTGATGTAAATGAAAAACAATATAGTCACACAAGAAGTGAATCTTAAGGTCATACCACATGACGAGCTGTATCAGCTACTATAACTACACTGGATACTACACTCCTGGAAATGGAAAAAAGAACACATTGACACCGGTGTGTCAGACCCACCATACTTGCTCCGGACACTGCGAGAGGGCTGTACAAGCAATGATCACACGCACGGCACAGCGGACACACCAGGACCCGCGGTGTTGGCCGTCGAATGGCGCTAGCTGCGCAGCATTTGTGCACCGCCGCCGTCAGTGTCAGCCAGTTTGCCGTGGCATACGGAGCTCCATCGCAGTCTTTAACACTGGTAGCATGCCGCGACAGCGTGGACGTGAACCGTATGTGCAGTTGACGGACTTTGAGCGAGGGCGTATAGTGGGCATGCGGGAGGCCGGGTGGAACGTACCGCCGAATTGTTCAACACGTGGGGCGTGAGGTCTCCACAGTACATCGATGTTGTCGCCAGTGGTCGGCGGAAGGTGCACGTGCCCGTCGACCTGGGACCGGACCGCAGCGACGCACGGATGCACGCCAAGACCGTCGGATCCTACGCAGTGCCGTAGGGGACGCACCGCCACTTCCCAGCAAATTAGGGACACTGTTGCTCCTGGGGTATCGGCGAGGACCATTCGCAACCGTCTCCATGAAGCTGGGCTACGGTCCCGCACACCGTTAGGCCGTCTTCCGCTCACGCCCCAACATCGTGCAGCCCGCCTCCAGTGGTGTCGCGACAGGCGTGAATGGAGGGACGAATGGAGACGTGTCGTCTTCAGCGATGAGAGTCGCTTCTGCCTTGGTGCCAATGATGGTCGTATGCGTGTTTGGCGCCGTGCAGGTGAGCGCCACAATCAGGACTGCGTACGACCGAGGCACACAGGGCCAACACCCGGCATCATGGTGTGGGGAGCGATCTCCTACACTGGCCGTACACCACTGGTGATCGTCGAGGGGACACTGAATAGTGCACGGTACATCCAAACCGTCATCGAACCCATCGTTCTACCATTCCTAGACCGGCAAGGGAACTTGCTGTTCCAACAGGACAATGCACGTCCGCATGTATCCCGTGCCACACAACGTGCTCTAGAAGGTGTAAGTCAACTACCCTGGCCAGCAAGATCTCCGGATCTGTCCCCCATTGAGCATGTTTGGGACTGGATGAAGCGTCGTCTCACGCGGTCTGCACGTCCAGCACGAACGCTGGTCCAACTGAGGCGCCAGGTGGAAATGGCATGGCAAGCCGTTCCACAGGACTACATCCAGCATCTCTACGATCGTCTCCATGGGAGAATAGCAGCCTGCATTGCTGCGAAAGGTGGATATACACTGTACTAGTGCCGACATTGTGCATGCTCTGTTGCCTGTGTCTATGTGCCTGTGGTTCTGTCAGTGTGATCATGTGATGTATCTGACCCCAGGAATGTGTCAATAAAGTTTCCCCTTCCTGGGACAATGAATTCACGGTGTTCTTATTTCAATTTCCAGGAGTGTATGTTGTTGTTGTTGTGGTCTTCAGTCCTGAGACTGGTTTGATGCAGCTCTCCATGCTACTATATCCTGTGCAAGCTTCACTGGATACTATAGACCTTTGAATTATGGAAACATGAAGAATGGCTCGTGTAGAGGACACTTTCAATGACATCAGTCGAGAAAGTTAGCAAAATGGCTCTGAGCACTATGGGACTCAACTGCTGTGGTCATCAGTCCCGTAGAACTTAGAACTACTTAAACCTAACTAACCTAAGGACATCACACACATCCATGCCCGAGGCAGGATTCGAACCTGCGACCGTAGCGGTCGCACGGTTCCTGACTGCGCGCCTAGAACCGCGAGACCACCGCGGCCGGCAGAAAGTTAGCAGAGATGAAGGATTTGCCACAGAAAAAAAAAAAAAAATAAGTAGAAAACTACGACAACCCATTTGAAGGACTGCTGCCTAAGATGCTATTTCATCACGAACACATTTTGTGGTTTCAACAGGAAGACACATCCCAGTAATCCATTTTAAGTTCATTTGCAGAACGTAGGAAACTAATTACTAGCGTAAGAATGGACACGATTTAGAACAAATTTTCTAAGATCTGACGTAATCACTTAGGGAGACAGGCTATCCGCAGTAGCTCACTACAGATTTATTTAGTTGATCGGACTGTAATGAATCAGTTCGGCAACTGGTTATCTACAACTGAAACCAAGTATCTAACTCTTCCTTTATATTGCGATGAAGGGAAATAAATCGATAGTAGGGCAGTTTTGTTCCTTAACATTTTATTGAACATCCCTATTCTCAAAATCCTCGCAAAGCTACTCACAGCTAATTCTCGGTGTTTACTACACTGAAGACAAGCATTTTAATCTAATGGTTTTAAATGAATATTTTTTTATGAAGTCATACCTGGCAAAGCTTCAAGTAAGAAAACATTTGGCTAAGAAACTGCTGACTGAATGGAAGGTTGGTTGTAGGTGCCAAGTTCTAACTTACCACTCCAAACTGTGAGCGCTGGCGCCGCAAAGCGAGTAACAAGTTGCTTCGCTTTACTGACTGTGACTCGCCTAGACTTACTTTCAGCAAAGACGAATTCCATTATAGAATGTAACAGTAGTCATCGGAGTGTAAAATACCAGATCTTGTCATTTTAATATTTATGGTGTAAATCATTAAATGACACTTCCGTTTAAAAATGGTTCAAATGGCTCTCGGCACTATGGGAACTTCTGAGGTCATCAGTCCCCTAGAACTTAGAACTACTTAAACCTAACTAACCTAAGGACATCACACACACCCATGCCCGAGGCAGGATTCGAACCTGCGACCGTAGCGTTCGCGCGGTTCCAGACTGTAGCGCCTAGAACAGCTCGGCCAACACTCCTGTTATCAAAATATTTTCACCAGCCGACAAGGATAGTTATTTTTCGTAAATGTGTCGCGGGAAGAATTCTGGGATTGCCATGAGGTCGTATAGGAGTAATTCTTACGATCCAAGGACAATGCGTCGTTTTCCGCTGGCGGTACGCACTTACAACGAAGGTCCCGTCAGAAGCCTGACAGCAGATTCGTATCCAAAGATTATCACCGACTGTCCAGCCGTGGACTGCAGCGAAGATGGGTGGCTATTTACGTCAAACCGAAGGCCAGTTGGTGACCATGGTATTTGTGAAACGACTTCCTGGGTCTCTCACGCACGCCAAATCAAAAAACAAGCTGAGTGTAGAGGTCGCAGCGTTGACCTCACACGATGTCCAGAGGCTCCTAAGGCAATTCAGAACTACCTCAATTATAATTAATAATACAGGTTTTATGGACATAGGTACTTGAAGGTAATATGAAATACAGGAATAAAAACCTCAACAGCCGAGATCGGTAATTGCAATTTTATTTTTGATGAGCGGTTTCGGCAAATCTAAGTTACCATTATCGGATCTTACGAGAATACGTCTAAATACATCTCCATCATAAGTACAATATATCGTGCCAAGTCGTGACACGTCATTCCAGGAGCATGCAGAAAGCGGTACATTGGCATGCCTATGGCAATACAAGGTTTACTTAAAAACATCATACATATCGCGCCAACTGCACGACCTCATGTTCTCACAACAGATGAAAGTAAAAGTAATATAATAGATACTGTAAATTAAGTCCAAAATTCAGAATAGAGAAAAAAAATTGTCATAGTGACTGATGCAAATCCGAATTGATATATAACCGTCCATTGTTATTATAGAGAAAGTGGGCTAGAAGTAATTAATTAATTAATTAAAATAAAAGTCTGTGTATCTCAATTTAGGAATGACTACATAAAATAAATAGTACGTAAAACAGATGCCAGATTGAGATTCATTGTGAGCATCTTAAGGACGTGTAAGTCATCCACAAAAGAAGTGGCTAACGAAGCCCTGGCTTGACTGTTTCTTGAATATTCATCAATCTGGAAGCCTTATTAGGCAGGGCTGACAATGAGACAGAGTAGATCCAACGAAGACAGCGGCACGCTTCGTCAGAGGTTCGTTTACTCGGCGCGAGAGCGTTACACAGTTGCTCAACAGACTGCAGTGGCAGACACTGCAAAAGAGGCGTTCTGAATCACTGGTAGATTTACTACTGAAATTTCGAGAGCATATGTTCCAAGAATTGGAGAACGTATCGCTTTCGCCGACATCCGTCTCACAAAATCGACATGACGATAAAACTGGAGAAATTGTATGATAGACGGAGCTTCAGTGGCAATCATTTTCCCCACATGTCAGTCTTGAGTCGAACAGGAAAGGGGGGGGCGAAAAGTGAGTGGTAACTGAAGTGTCGTCCACCACACACGGTTAAGGTGATTTGCGGAGTATAGGTCTACGTGTAAAAAGCAATAAATAGATTTCCTTTTGCGTACCAAAGAAAAAAAAAGTCCATAATCTCACCGGAAAATTACCCAATTCACATATTTGCCGCTGAATCACTGGCCGTCATACATTGCTCGCACTGATGTTTATTTTCTATTATGAAGTGGTGCATCCATGTCGCACTCACTGAAACAGACAGCCGCATAAATCTCAAAATAGTTCAAATATTCCCGAGACATTCGTTTAAGCGTATTCTTCCTTGGAGTTATTTCTTCACTTGAAGTATAACGTACTGTTCCTTCTAATAGGTGTGTGGCATTAAGTAGTAAATACACCTTTAACCGCCGGTCTTCCAGAACCACATTGTGGTCTTTTCGATGTCTTCAACCGGTAAGTGTAGCTTTCGCACTTCTTTCACTTGGATCACATTTAACAGAGATGGGGTCAAGCTGTAATTCGGCTGCCCCTTTCTCACGTAATGCTGTCCACAAACCGATGGTTGTTTTCAACACGGCAATACTTTACGAGAGACGCTCCAGTTGGTAGTGCTAAGTCCTTGTCTTCCTCCTATTTCTGATCTGACTTACCCACTCAGCTATCGAGGGACCTACAGCTGGACGGATTCAGAACGAAAAAGCAGTTTGGCATTTTAACTGTCGCAAATGAGAGACAAGACTCCTTACAAAAATTCGCCAGTATCTTATGAATATTCGTTAAAGGTAAGCCACGCAAAACACACGATTTTTTGATGGTATATTATTTCACTTTACTCAAAACGAAGCACAACTACATAAAAAACTATAAATAAAAGTATTCCTTAGAACACGTTGAGAAGTGACTTATCTTATGCGCTACATGAAAAAATAAAATGCCATTTATATCAGCGACAGCTTTGTTTCGTGCCGGGCACTTTTCATATTGAATTAAATATATTCGCAATTGAGAATACGATTAGACACCAACTGCACCATGGATTACTGGTAACGACAATTTGTGCCGGACCGGAACACGAACCAGGATTTCCCGGTGATTGCGAGCCGTCGCCTTAACAACTGCGGCTACCCGAGCAGGCCTCCGGATCCGGCCCAAACTTTCGTATCTCACTGTGTGTCTACATCCAGTTCTTAGACAACTGCCGTGATTCCCACACCATTATCAAGGTCGCGGCATTGCCTAGGAATGAAATAGTATTCGCAGCGTCTGTGTTATACGATGTACTATGCAGCGTCCTTCAGGCATGCATTCCTGAATGAGTTTATGTAGTACGTCGCGTAGCACCGACACTGCAAATACTGCCTTTGACATTGTCCTCGTGAGGGAATTAAGTACAGAATTGTTGCTTCTGAGTGTCTGGACACTGAGCTCCCGATCCCTTAATATGCATTTTCATTGTATCACATTCTAAAAAGTTTTCAAAGCCTTTTAAAATACTGAGAGTGAATTCCGCACTGCCAGACCGTATTACGGTGGCAAGGGTGACCGAGAAATGTGTTACTCAAGGTTGGGTCGCTTAATGTCACTGGGGTCTCAACCTGTTCTTCTGGTTCCAAAGTCTGGTTCCAAAGCGGTTGCTGCTCTTGGACTTGAACTTTTGGACCACTAGCAGATATCGAAGATGCTGCTATGTATGTATTACCTAATGTTTCCTTATGTTTCGTGATGTATTTTTTATATGAAATTTAAATTGTTTTGCAAACTGGTGAATGTTTGTTAATCTATTATAATTATTACAATCACTTTCCAACTAAACTGCGCTATCTCGTCAATTGCCTCTTCATTTTTATAGTCCTGTTTCCTTCTCGCAAAAAAAGGTTGCTAAACTAAGTCTCAAAGATCTAATCTACATCTACATGATTACTCTGCAATGCACATTTAAGTGCTTGGCAGAGGGTTCATCGAACCACAATCATACTATCTCTCTCCCATTCCACTCCCGAACAGCGCGCGGGAAAAACGAACACCTGAACCATTCTACTCGAGCTCTGATTTCTCTTATTTTATTTTGATGATCATTCCTACCTATGTAGGTTGGGCTCAACAAAATATTTTCGCATTCGGAAGAGAAAGTTGGTGACTGAAATTTCGTAAATAGATCTCGCCGCGACGAAAAACATCTTTGCTGTAATGACTTCCGTCCCAACTCGTGTATCATATCTGCCACACTCTCTCTCCTATTACGTGATAATACAAAACGAGCTGCCCTTTTTTGCACCCTTTCGATGTCCTCCGTCAATCCCACCTGGTAAGGATCCCACACCGCGCAGCAATATTCTAACAGAGGACGAACGAGTGTAGTGTAAGCTGTTTCTTTAGTGGACTTGTTGCATCTTCTAAGTGTCCTGCCAATGAAACGCAACCTTTGGCTCGCCTTCCCCACAATACTATCTATGTGGTCTTTCCAACTGAAGTTGTTCGTAATTTTAACACCCAGGTACTTAGTTGAATTGACAGCCTTGAGAATTGTACTATTTATCGAGTAATCGAATTCCAAAGGATTTCTGTTGGAACTCATGTGGATCACCTCACACTTTTCGTTATTTAGCGTCAACTGCCACCTGCCACACCATACAGCAATCTTTTCTAAATCGCTTTGCAATTGATACTGGTCTTCGGATGACCTTACTAGACAGCAGCATCTGCGAAGAACCAAAGGGAACTGCTCAGATTGTCACCCAGGTCATTTATATAGATCAGGAACAGCAGAGGTCCCAGGACGCTTCCCTGGGGAACACCTGATATCACTTCAGTTTTACTCGATGATTTGCCGTCTATTACTACGAACTGCGACCTTCCTGACAGGAAATCACGAATCCAGTCGCACAACTGAGTCGATACCCCATAGGCCCGCAGCTTGATTAGAAGTCGCTTGTGAGGAACGGTGTCAAAAGCTTTCCGGAAATCTAGAAATACGGAATCAACTTGAGATCCCCTGTCGATAGCGGCCATTACTTCGTGCGAATAAGGAGCTAGCTGCGTTGCACAAGAACGATGTTTTCTGAAACCATGCTGATTACGTATCAATAGATCGTTCCCTTCGAGGTGATTCATGATGTTTGAATACAATATATGCTCCAAAACCCTACTGCAAACCGACGTCAATGATATAGGTCTGTAGCTCGATGGATTACTCCTACTACCCTTCTTAAACACTGGTGCGACCTGCGCAATTTTCCAATCTGTAGGTACAGATCTATCGGTTAGCGAGCGGTTGTATATGATTGCTAAGTTTGCAGCTATTGTATCAGCGTAATCTGAAAGGAACCTAATCGGTATACAATCTGGACCTGAAGACTTGCCCGTATCAAGTGATTTGAGTTGCTTCACAACCCCTAAGGTATCTACTTCTAAGAAACTCATGCTAGCAGCTGTTCGTGTTTCAAATTCTGGAATATTCCATTCGTCTTCCCTGGTGAAGGAATTTCGGGAAACTGCGTTCAATAACTCCGCATAAGCGGCACAGTCGTCGGTAACAGTACCATCGGCACTGCGCAGCGAAGGTATTGACTGCGTCTTGCCGCTTTTGTACTTTACATACGACCAGAATTTCCTCGGATGTTGTACCAAATTTCGAGACAATGTTTCGTTGTGGAACCTATTAAAGGCATCTCGCATTGAAGTCCGTGCCAAATTTCGCGCGTCTGTAAATTTTAGCCAATCTTCGGGATTTCGCGTTCTTCTGAACTTCGCATGCTTTTTCCGTTGCCTCTGCAACAGAGATCGGACCTGTTTTGTGTACCACGGGGGATCAGTTCCATCTATTACCAATTTATGAGGTATGAATCTCTCAATTTGTAACACGCCCTTTTATTTATCCGCTCGTTGTGGATCTGAATAGCAGCCCAAAATTAGATAATTGATTAATGTGACCGTGTACCTAATGGGCTGGCAATCGGATTGGACTGCTCAGGGGATGTTACATTCCGTATTGTCCTTCGCAAATACTGTAATAAGTACTGTTTGGTGGTAAGAAGGACACAACACAGTTTCACAAACAAGATCTATATTCTCAGCAAAAGCACACAATAAGGAGACAGCCACTGCCTTCGTCAATATACTGTTAATGACGGCTAATCTCAGCACAGGTTTCTTTAGTTCTTCATAATCGTCACACGCAACATCCAATCACTGTAATCCAAGTAATGTCGGCGCGGTAGACGCGGAAGTTCAATAGCGGCACTTAATATCACTGAAATCACTCTGTAATTAAACTTTCTCACTTTCCCGTATAATACTAATACAAAGGGGTTAAACCGCGGCGCTGGCCACTCCCTTTGTCGATAATTTACATTAATTCAACTGCTGGCTTCTGCACAGCTCTGCCCGCCTTGCGGGAACCTACCACACCCTTACTTCAGCACATCTCAACACTAACTAACTTACTAACTGCTCTCCGCCCAGTTCTTCCCGCCTCGCGGGAATCTACCCAAGCAGCACTCGGCACTCCGGTGAATCCCTCTAGCTCTCGCGCCCGGCACACACTACTCGATAGTTGCCCTGTCGACCTGTGTGAGCGCAAACTTAGCAGTAAGGGCCTGCGGACCCCTTACATCCCCGCCCTCAAAAACTTCTTTTGAACCGCAGGTGAAAAAGAATCAGCAAGGGATTTAAAAACATAGTTACATTTGAACAGTACATACAATACAAATAATTAATGAATTTACAATTTGTCAAAATAATCCTGGACTCCGGTAGTGGGCTGCCTCCACAACAATTTCTACAAAAGGTTATTACATCACATAAATGGCATTATCCAATTTTACAATTTTTCATCTCAACCAGCAATAGTTCTCTCTAATCCAATGTCAAATGAAAACACACACAGCATATACACTCAAAAATTATTATCTAAACACAGAATATATGAATTCTACACTACAACATAGTTATTATAGGTTTTATATCCATCCTTAGATAATTTTTGACATGAAATATGCAACTCTAATTGTAATACATCACAAAAACACAATGTAAATAAACACTTCCCTCTTTTAAAAGTCCATTTTACAGCTAAATGTACTAACCATGTCTTAGCAGGTTTATTCGGGTCCTTATAGCCCTCACTCTTGACCGGACCTCATCTGGAATGTCATTTGGTTTCTCGGTTCCTCCGCCTCTTCCTCGGTAATCAGATGAATGATTATTATGAATCCTTGGGTCATTATTTCCTTCTCTGTTTCTATCATTAGCTTGCTTGTATTTCTGTGATCTAATAGACTCCAACTGCTCCAGTATCTTCATTAAGGCCTCCCTATCTTTGATTAGGCTCCTGGATACAGTTCATTGCCTTTTCTGATTCAATCTTCTTTTTATCGCAGATACCATTACGTTATCATTCAGGGGTTGTTCCAAAATCTCTTTCCATTTCCACCAATGTTTGGCAAATTCTTCCGGCGTTCCCTTCCAATTACTAAGTGGTCTGCATCGTAGTGGGTTCTTAAGTGCTGCACACTGACGACTTTCGGGCCAGCATTTCTTCAATAATCCTTCTCCAAACTGATCATAATTAGTAGTCCCTTTCTTCCTCTTGATTCCACAAGTGAAGGCCTCACCTTCGATTGCACCCCTCTGGTAATCTTCTTCTCGCTGCATGGCTACAGCATTTCTCCTTAACCACATCGTTGCATTGTTTCTGCAGCTGCGTCACCTCGGTGCTCCTTTCTCCCACTTCGGTTTTAGTTTCTTCAACATCGTCTTCTATCTTCTTTGTTAACTCTCTTTCCATCTTCTCCACGTCTCCCTGGACCTGGCCTATATTTGTCTGTAGCTTATTTTCTCTTCCGTCGACGTTCATCTTCAATCGTTCTGGTAACTCCTGCATTTCCTTCTTCAAATTATATTCCATCTCTGTGTACGATGTTTTGATCTCATGTAAATCTTCCTTTAGTGATTCTCTCGTTTCTTGTGAACTCTTCTTAAATAAATCTCCAGTTTTTCGGAATTCTTCTTTTACTGATTCTCTAAATTCTCGTACTATTTTTTCCCTTTCTTGAAAATATTTCTTTAATGATTCTCTTGTTTCTTGGGCGCTCCTCTCTATCAATTTGTGTAACCTTTCTTCCCTCTCTCTACTTTCTTTTAGCAAGGTTGCCAACATTGATCGTATTTCTGCATCCTCTGAAACTGGCCTATCTCCCATCGTTTGTCCCGGTGTCTCAGGATAACTAGTTGAATGTGCTGATGGGCTTCCTAATGACAATCCACAATCACTGATTCCTGAATCATCTCTATTTTCCTGTCCTATCCCTTTCCTTTCAACTACTGCCTCACAGACCTGCTTATCTTCAGAAGACATGTTTGGTTTATTTTTAATGCCCAGGCAAGTAATACAAAATAACCTCCAATAACCCAAAACACTCCTAATTACCATGAAACTAATCAAACAGTCCCTGCAATCTTTTCAGTTAACTCCCAAATGATACTACATGCATGAGTACCGAACATCACAACTCTCAAAAACCAAAATTTCCAATACCATTTTCACATACACAATTCATGTAAAACTGTTTCACAACAAGATAATCACAACACTCATAAATCTATAAATGCAAAATTACCCCAAAACAATTACCATTTATACGGTGCAGTGTGCATAAGTAAGCATGCTATACTTCAGAGTATGTTTCCCAACTTTTCTGAAATTACTGCAATTGAGCACTTTTCCTAATGTAAATGTCAGTTAAAAACTGTTTATTTATCGTGAATACTGCTCACTGCAATTTACTGTTATGTTAACCCGTCGTCTTCACTCACCAACCGACGTTACCGCGAGTCGCGATGTTTTGACGTTTGCGATGGGCGTGGCTGTGCCGCCGCTGGAGCTCGCGTGAGTTGAAGATCAGCTGCAAGGCGACGCAGTTCCCCGTCGGCCGCTCCGTGGCGCTGCAGGCGGGCGTAGTTCGTAGTTCGGCCGCTAGATGCCGGGACTGCGCTCGTTGTCTCGAAGTTGCGTCGCTCGCCGTGGTGTCGTGTGAAATCACCTCACGGATCGAAGCTCTTTGGTGCGACTGCTACGTGGCTCTGCGTGACGTCACTCACTAATTGCATCGCCACAATAAATTATCGTCAGCATAGCAGTTTATGGGTCCCCACGAAACCGTCCGATTTTCACCGTTCAAAAAGCAATTTCCGTCAACATGTTATCATTAAACACCTTTCTAACAACTTTCGTGACGAAATCTTGGCTCGTCTCACTATTTTACTGTTCACACGTGTCTTTCTTTAGCGTCCACTTTTCACAGTTTTTCGCGCGGATTTTCGCATTTGCACTTTACAACACAGTTTATTGACGCTATTTGGCTATTTAATATGGCAAGAAAAACAGTTTAGTCACAATCGTGCAATATTATTACTTCGTATTGTTCAAAAAATGCACTGTTCCTTATCGCGATTTTAACGTTCATGCACTGTCCCGATTCCACATTGGAAAATTAGTTTTCTGGCGTTAAACAAGGTAAATTACCTATTGTTCATTACGACTCGTCCGAAAATTGCACTTTCCTGAACCCACCGATTCCATATTCTGCTAACAGAAACAGAATCTCGACCAACGCGAGCAGCAACGTGTAACACGCCCTTTTATTTATCCGCTCGTTGTGGATCTGAATAGCAGCCCAAAATTAGATAATTGATTAATGTGACCGTGTACCTAATGGGCTGGCAATCGGATTGGACTGCTCAGGGGATGTTACATTCCGTATTGTCCTTCGCAAATACTGTAATAAGTACTGTTTGGTGGTAAGAAGGACACAACACAGTTTCACAAACAAGATCTATATTCTTAGCAAAAGCACAAAATAAGGAGACAGCCACTGCCTTCGTCAATACACTGTTAATGACGGCTAATCTCAGCACAGGTTTCTTTAGTTATTCTTAATCGTCACACGCAACATCCAATCACTGTAATCCAAGTAATGCCGGCGCGGTAGACGCGGAAGTTCAATATCGGCACTTAATATCACTGAAATCACTTTATAATTAAACTTTCTCACCTTCCCGTGTAATACTAACACAAAAGGGTTAAACCGCGGCGATGGCCACTCCCTTTGTCGATAATTTACATTAATTCAACTGCTGGCCTCTGCACAGCTCTGCAGAACCTACCACACCCTTACTTCAGCACATCTCAACACTAACTAACTTACTAACTGCTCTCCGCCCAGTTCTTCCCGCCTCGCGGGAATCTACCCAAGCAGCACTCGGCACTCCGGTGAATCCCCTCTAGCTCTCGCGCCCTGCACACACTACTCGATAGTTGCCCTGTCGACCTGTGTGAGCGCAAACTTAGCAGTAAGGGCCTGCGGACCCCTTACAAATTGCTGTTGCTACTATATCTTTGAATTTGAGCCACATCTCGTCTACATTTGCAGTTGAAGCAGATATTCGAGAATGGGACGTTTCATTATCAGGGGCATAGTTCGTAGGTCACCACGCAAACTGTGCTCACCGTAAGTGGCCCATGGTTCAGATTTCGTTTACGGATTTCTAAATGGTTCACTGTTGTGTCATATTTCGGACCATTTTATCGTGCTATGGAGGTTGGGTAGAAGATACTGGAGCGGTCAGAAAACTTCCTATGGATTTTAATGTCTTCTGACGGTGTAATGGACGTTTCAAGATCTAGGTGACCTCCACGTCTGCCAAAATTATCCGTGGAGCTATCCGGGATCCCCGGGTCGTACATTGTTACTGGTCTTACGAACTTGGAGTTCGTTTGGCAGTTTTATTAAGACTATTGTCCACCTATTGTGTATATTCGGGGTGTCAACATACTGTAGGAGTGTATATCGATGATGACGGGCAAGGGAAAAGAGATGTGGCGCAAGTTTACTCCTTCCAGACAACTAGTTTCTGCAGGAGGTTATTTTATGCTGCTGTCATGTCTATTTTTTGAAGGTAAGGGTTATATCCGCAGTTATTTCAACATGTTTCCGCATGTAGCAACCATCTAATATATGGCTGTTTCATGCGATATTTCGTTGGTTGGTTGGTTTGGGGAAGGAGATCAGACAGCGAGGTCATCGGTCTCATCGGATTAGGGAAGAACGGGGAAGGAAGTCGTCCGTGCCCTTTGAAAGGAACCATCCCGGCATTTGCCTGGAGCAATTTAGGGAAATCACGGAAAACCTAAATCAGGATGGCCGGACGCGGGATTGAACCGTCGTCCTCCCGAATGCGAGTGCAGTGTCTAACCACTGCGCCACCTCGCTCGGTGGTGCGACATTTCGTTACCTTCAAGTTTCTGTATTTTATGTTTCGAAAGTAGTAAGTACGAGGTAAGTCTGCGTTTGATTAAATTTGACTTATTCCTTAATTGGAGAACGCTTCTAGCACTTTCTTTCCAACGTCTTGGAATGTTTTTCTTGGCCTGCCAGAGGTAAATCAAAACACAAATTTATTTCTAAGTTAAAGAACTTACAAGATGAAACACTTCCTGAATTATGCTGTTTTCCTGAACACTTCCTCTGCTTCGGATGTCCTGGAAAGCAAAGAAACAGTTGTCTGTTTACCTGCAGTATTTTTATGGCAGCCGTATCAACTATATCTCGTAACAATAGATAGTCTTCAAAGTGATATAATTCCAATTATTCGAGAGTTTGATGTCTACTGTCTATTGTACGTATACGGTTTATAGCTGACTGGCTCCGAGTAAAGCTATTGATGTTCTGAGCTTTTTGGTACGAATCATTTTAAATGCCTGTAAGCCAATCCAAACCACAATTACAGTTTAAAGAACGAAATCATTGTCAACAAGGCTGTTACTCTGAGTTCTTTATTAAGTATTACTAGCTAGTTTCGAGCGTGTACTCAGCCTCAAATGCATCTACAGACACAATAACTCACCGGAATTATATATAAGTCAAGATATAAAACTCTCTACAGCCGAAATGGACATATCGTTTTCACAAAAAAAAAAAAAAAATGTTGTTCTTACTTATAAATGGATGTGGACATATAATTGTCGTAATTATATAGGTTTTAACATCGAAAACGCAGACAAATGCCTTCTGCACCGTTCAAAATTTTGGCCCTGTAATATCCATTGATAACTTGCACTGTACTTTTGATTCTGGAGCTGTAAGCTTTGTTACAGAAACTACAATTAATACGTAATCGATGTACTAGTATATTTATTTTTGACTGTGTATAATTAATTCTAATTATAATGAAAATATTGTAAATTGCTGGGTAATAGCCAAGGGAACTTTATTGGAACGCATCGATAACAACGACGAAATGGCAGTAGCTGTGCCGTTACCGAGCGATGTGGAGCAGTGGTTATCACACTGAATTCGCATTCGGGAGGACAACGGTTCAATCCCGCGTCCGGCCATCCTGATTTAGGTTTTCCGTGATTTCCCTAAATCGCTTCAGGCAAATGGCGGGGTGGATGCTTTGAAAGGGCACGGCCGGTTTCCTTCCCGATTCTTCCGTACTCGAAGCTCGTGCTCCGTCTCTAATGATCACGTTGTCGACGGGACGTTAAACACTAATCTGCTCCTCCTGTGCCGTTGTTTACCTTTTCGTATGGAGAGTCTCTGTCGGGTTGCGAGCAGGGAGGAGGCAGAGCAACCTGAGTGATGGAAGAGTGCGGAGGTGTTTGTTGGGTGCTGCCGCAGACGCTTGTCTACAGCTATGCTCGCGCCATTGTAGACGCGCCTGATTTGTTAAGTCGCGTGTATTGAGCGCACGGTAGGAGTGGACAGGCGGAGGAAGCTGCGATTCCAACTGTTGCCTGTCCCACAGTTATCCGTGGCTCTGGAGACGACTCGCGGCTCTTCTCATCGACCACCAGCAGCAGCAGCAGCAGCAGCAACGGCAGCTCAGCATGGCCGTTGGCTACATTCTTCGTCGTCCGCACGGCTACAACATCGTAAGACCGTTAACTGAACCAAGGACTGGTCTAAAGGGTGTCATGAAGCCGTTGTATCCTGTGCTGAGGCAAGCTGGCCCACAGCTGTCGTAACTGGTCCTTGGTATCTTGCCTACTGGTGATGGGACGTAGTTGGCGACTGGGCTCGTTCCAAACGTCGTGGATAGACCTGGCGATTTTGCTGGCCACGTGGATCCTCTACGTCAGGCAGTCCGTTCACGGAACATTGTCCTATTGAAAAATGGGACCACGGTATCGTCGAATGAGAGTTAAGGCGCTCCGGAACGCCCTATACTTGCAATGTTAAAATAACGCTTATAAATTACATCTTTCCTCACAAAGTATTTGAGGTAGGAAGTTGAACTTTTTACAGATTATTTATTGGAATATGGGCTACAACTTAACACAGGGATTTTACAAAATTTTAGTTCAGTTATTAAAGATGATTTTTTTTCAATTGTAATGAAAATTCACAACATTTTTTTGCAATTTTTTATTTATATATTCAAAAATATACAGTTTTTTGGAAAAAGGCTGTGTTAAATTATGCAGAAGGTACTGTGTAACATTTACTGAAAGTTTGAAACAAATATGTTTGGAAGATCCTTAGAAAACATGTAATTAGTATGAGAAAATAAAAGTTTTGGGAATCGAACGACAAAGATTGGATTAACTTTTTAGTGCATTCCAGGTCCATAGGATGGATTATCTTCATCCTCTGCAAACTCCTCCTCCAGCTTTCTCTTGTTCCTCCTCCTGTTTACTCTTGCTTGTATTTCTAGACTCTTTACAGCCCTGTCTGCAGCCCGAAGGCGTTCCTTGTCTAAAGCAAGCATCGCTCGTACCATGTTAGAACCTATCTTCATTCCCATATTTCTAAATACCTTGCACCTTACAATATTGCCATCATTGAAAGTCGCAACAGCATCATACACACCAAAGTGAAGTGTTTCTATTCGTACAAATACAGTCTTGGGGATTCTCGACCATATAACACTATTTACATTTTCATTGGGGTTTTGAGTTTTTCCGTGAATACACTTTTTCAACAGTTCAGGTGCTGCTAAGTCTCTGAAAATAGGTTTTATCACCTCCATTATTGCATGAGGCAGACTATGCTTATGAGTGTACACTTCACCAGTTAGCAATCCTTTGTTATATTTACACCAACTGTCTTCTTCTTTGGGACACAAGTCATGTTGGGGATTTTCATCGTCTTTATTGTTTACAGTAATAACACATACCTTTGGCTTTCCAACATTTCTCCTTTTCTTAAAAGCCTTCAGAGGATTTCTAATAACTTTACTTTTACTCATTATTATACTTCAACAAAACAGAGACTCAAGAAACAGAATTAATTACGAATATTTTCGAGATAACGACAGAGTAAATAAACATGAAACAATCGACAATCACACCAGCGATGTATATTGAACCATCACAGGTTAGCCACAACACATACTTTATCTCACATCACTAAAATGTACCTGATGAACATGGACGTTAATAATAACACCATTTGACAGCAGTTTAACAGCACCACAGTAGGTCACGCCCATGTAGAACACATTTCAAAAAATTTTTTAAAATAGTTGTAGTCTTCGGAATTGAATAAATTATATATCTATTAAAAGGTAATAGTCTGCAGATTCAGAAAACGCAAAAATGTAAAAATTGAACTTTTCATGATTTTGAGCCTTTCTGGAGCCCCTTAACAGATGCAGAGCCAGTATGTTCGTGGCGTGCTACTGTGTCGTCGGAGCTCCACCAGTAGTGACCTGAAGCCACACCCAATGACTCGCTACACCATGACGCCAGGGCTAACACCGCCGAGCCTCTCTAAAACGTTGGGCAGACGGGAGCTCTCCCGAGGTAGCCGCCATATTCGACAACGGTGGCCCTCCAGGGTAGTGCAGACGCCATTCATCACCCGTCCATATTTCCCATTTAGGCACCCTTCCAAACGCAGCCGTGTGTGTTGTGGTCATAGCAACAGTCCACGCACGGGACAATGATTCACTAATCCGGCCTCTGCTAGTCCCTGACCAGTGATGCGGTATGACACATAATGTTATGGTCAGTCTATTACTTGGTGTCAAATGGCAGGTACTGATCTGAAGGTGTTAGGATGTGCGGTCTTCGATGTGTACGCCCATGCAGTCCAACGATGGGTCACTCTTACATCCGAATGCCCGACAGACGTGGATACAGCACAATTCGACCAGACGTGCAAATGGAGACACGCAATCATGCACCTTTCATACTCTGTGCCGTGCTGATAAGACTGTCCACACGAGTACCCGACGTCTGCGAATCCTTCATAGCGATCACTCAACCTCTGACGCTGTTCACACTCTACAAGCCCTGATAACAACACTAAACACTAATAATACTAATGCACTCTGGTGGCTGTTCTAGCTGTGAAGGGGAACTGCAAACCTAATCAACTGCATACCCGCCGATGGTTTGCAGTGTTGTGTACATGCACGAAATTACGTTGACGCCATGCATGTCTTCTTGTTGTTTCACTTTTTTCTTTCTGATAGCGTAACATTCATGCAACAGTAGAAAATGCGAGAAAAACAGTAATAACAGTAATAACATTAATGAAAACACTTATGCACCATAAAACTGATGTGAACACGTTAAATGAAAGGTAATAGCAAAAACACAACACGACACTGTGTCGGGGTAGTGAATCACTAACGAAGTATCAATGAAAGAGTGAAATATTTTCTCACTTTAGGTTGGTGGATTTGGGAGAAGAGACCAAACAGCGAGGTCATCGGTCTCATCGGATTACGGAAGGATGGGGAAGAAAGTCGGCCGAACCCTTGCAAAGGAACCATCCTGGCATTTGCCTGAAACAATTTAGGGAAATCACGGAAAACCTAAATCAAGAGGGCCACACGCGGGTTTGAACCGTCGTCCTCCCGAAAGCGAGTCCAGTGTTCTAACCACTGCACCACCTCGCTCGGTCTTAGTTCAGCAAAAATAGAAACGTTCCATTGAAAATGAACGTGAAACGGAGTGTATAAACTAAGAGGGTTAGCAGACAAGCAGTGCTGCAGATGGTACATGTCATTACGGGCGCACTCTAAATTTATAATGTGTTGTATGTGTGTGAGTGTACATGGCAATTAACAGTAAAGAGCAAATCACACCCCGCATCTGACGTTCGTCTGTAGCAGGATTTTGGAACATGTTTTATGCTCTCCTATCACATTCCTGGAGACCGAAAATCTCCTCTCTAGGAATCAGCACGATTTCGGGACACTGCAGTGTTATGAAACCCACCTCGCTCTGTTCGCCTACGAGACCCAGAGAGCAGTAGATACTGGTTTCCATGGTTGACACCATGTTCCTCGCCTTCTGGAAGCCATTCGATACAGTTCAGCACTGTCATCTAACAAACAAAAGAGCAGCGTACGGAATATCAGACCAGCTGCGTGACTGACTCGAAGAGTTTCTAGAAAACAGACTACAGCATGTCATTCTCAACGGATAGAAATCTTCAAACGTAAAAGCGATATCGGCCCAATCTAAAGGGAACGTTAAACATCACTACTTTTGACAATCTATCTAAATGACCTAGTGAATAATGTTGGAAGTCCCATGAGGATTTCTGCAGATGATGCTGCTGTATGCAGAGAAGTCGGAAAGCTAGTAAGTTGTAGCGAGTTGAAGTGGAACGATCACATAAAACTAATAGCAAGTAAGGCAGATGCCAGACTGAATTTCATTGGAAGGATCCTCAGGAAGTGTAGACCACCCACAAAGGATGCGTTCGATTCAGTTAAAATATTGCTACTCAGCCTGGGATCCGTACCGTTAGGATTGATGAAGGAGTGGAGACCATCCGAAGAAGAGCAGCGCGTTTCGTCACACGTTTATACAAGGTGGTCCATTGATAGTGACCTTGCCAAATATCTCACGAAATAGGCGTCAAACGAAAAAACTACAAAGAACGAAACTTGTCTAGCTTGAAGGGGGAAACCAGATGGCGCTATGGTTGGCCCGCTAGATGTCGCTGCCATGGTTCAAACGGATACCAACTGCGTTTTTTAAAATAGGAACCCCCATTTTTATTACATATTCGTGTAGTACGTAAAGAAATATGAATGTTTTAGTTGGACCACTTATCTCGCTTTGTGATAGATGGCGCTGTAATAGTCACAAACATATGGCTCACAATTTTAGACGAACAGTTGGCAACAGGTAGGTTTTTTAAATTAAAATAGAGAACATAGATACGTTTCAACATTTCATTTCGGTTGTTCCAATATGATACATGTACCTTTGTGAACTTATCATTTCTGAGAACGCATGCTGTTACAGCGTGATTACCTGTAAATACCACATTAATGCAATAAATGCTCAAAATGATGTCCGTAAACCTCAACGCATTTGGCAATACGTGTAACGACATTCCTCTCAATAGGGAGTAGTTCCCCTTCCGTAATGTTCGCACATGCATTGACAATGCGCTGACGCATGTTGTAAGGCGTTGTCGGTGGATCACCATAGCAAATATCCTTCAACTTTCCCCACAGAATGAAAACCGGGGACGACAGATCCGGTGAACGTGCGGGCCATGGTATGGTGCTTCGAAGACCAGTGCACCTGTCATGAAATATGCTATTCAATACCGCTTCAACCGCACACGAGGTATGTGCCGGATATCCATCATGTTGGAAATACATCTCCATTCTGTCATGCAGTGAAACATCTTGTAGTAACATCGGTAGGACGTTACGTAGGAAATCAGCATACATTGCACCATTTAGATTGCCATCGATAAAATGGGGGCCAATTATCCTTCCTCCCATAATGCCGCACCATACATTAACCCGCCAAGGTCGCTGATGTTCCACTTGTCGCAGCCATCGTTGATTTTCCGTTGCCCAATAGTGCATATCATGCCCGTTTACGTTACCGCTGTTGGTGAATGACACGTCGTCGGTAATACAACGCGTGCAAAAAATCTGTCATCGTCCCGTAATTTCTCTTGTGCCCAGTGGCAGAACTGTACACGACGTTCAAAGTCGTTGCCATGCAATTCCTGGTGCACAGAAACATGGTACGGGTGCAATCGATGTTGATGTAGCATTCTCAACACCGACGTTTTTGAGATTCCCGATTCTCCCGCAATTTGTCTGCTACTGATGTGCGGATTAGCCATGACAGCAGCTAAAACACCTACTTGGGCATCATCATTTGTTGCAGGTCGTGGCTGACGTTTCACATGTGGCTGAACACTTCTTTTTGCTTAAATAACGTAACTATTCGGCGAACGCTCCGGACACTTGGATGATGTCCTCCAGGATACCGAGCAGCATACATAGGACACGCCCGTTGGGCATTTTGATCACAATAGCCATACATCAACACGATATCGACCTTTTCCGTAATTGGTCTATTTTAACACGGGTAATGTATCACGAAGCAGATACCGTCCGCACTGGCGGAATGTTACGTGATACCACGTACTTATACATTTGTGACTATTAGAGCGCCATCTATCACAAAGCGAGAATAGTGGTCCTACTATAACATTCATATTTCCTTAGCTACTACACGAATATGTAATAAAAAATGGGGGTTCCGTTTAAAAAAAAAACGCAGTTGATATCCGTTTTAACCATGGCAGCGCAATCTAGCGGGCCAACGATAGTGCCATCTGGTTTCCCCCTTGAAGCTAGACGAGTTTCATTCTTTATAGTTTTTTCGTTTGATGCTTATTTCGTGAGATATTTGACCTGGTCACTATCAATGGACCACTCTGTATAGTGAGCGCAAAAGCGTCACGGTGACGCTGAACCAACTCCAGTGGCAGACGCTGCAAGAGAGGCGTACTGCATCACAGTGTGGTTTATTGATAAAATTCCGACAGCGTATGTTTCTAAAAGAGTCAACAGATACGCTGATAATCCAAGACATTACGCCCACTGCCAGCCACGACGTTGGACGCCGCCTGGCGCCGTTTCGGGCAAGTGACGCGATAGCAAAAGTATGCAAGAGGAGCAGAGACGGACAGGGGATCACAGTAGTGGAGATATGGACTGCAAATGGGGAAATCCAATGAGATAAGCGACTCTGACAGAGTAGATTATAATTAGGCAGAGCCTGTCAACAAGTATCTCGAAACCGGCGAAGCTAGTCGAATGTTCACGTGCTGCTGTCTTGAGCATCTACGAAAAGAAGTAGGAGGACAGTGACACTACCACTAAGTTGGACATCCACGACTCTTCACAGAACGTGGGGTTCGGAGGCTTGTCTGCTCTGTAAGACAGGATAGATGGTGATATGTGGCGTCTCTGCTGAAAGATCATAACGCTGGTGCACGCACAAGTATTCTGGTGCACACCGTTCATCAGACGTAGTTGAATATGGAGGTTCGCAGCAGACCACCGTACGCGTTGACATGCTGACCCAACGACATGGTCAGCTTCGACTGCAGCTGGCATGGGACCGTCGGGATTCGACCGTCGATCAATGGAAGTGTGTGGTCTCTTCGTATGGGTCACATTTTTGGTACACTAGGTCGATGGTTGTCTCCACAAACGCTATCATCGTGGTAAACAGCGGCTCGAAACGTGCAGCGCACCACGGATGCAGTCTGGTGGAATAGTATTATGCTAGGAGACATTCTCCTGCGCTTACGTGGGACTTGTGTTAGTAATAGAAGACACGCTGACAGCTGTAGTGTCGCGGAATAGTAAAGAGTTGGAAACGTAGAATATTGTCAAACTTTCGATGCCTATGCCGAGAGCCAGAGGCAGGAGGATTGCACATATATCGGAATGTGTCGTCACGAAGGGGCAATGGCCTCGTTACACACAACAGCCGAGAGAGAATTGCTTAGCACTCGGGTTTGTGTTAGACGGAGATTTTCGTAGAGTGCAAGAGAGAGGTATAGCGTCAGCCGCACTGCATTTCACAACTTCGCGTAAGTCTGCCGTAACAACACGTAACTCTGTCACAAGAACTCCTAAGGGGCGAGTGCGACAGATGAATCAGCAGTGTAAGTGGAACGAATGCGTTCATTACAAACGAGGATAACGTCAGGACGTCGCTCGTGCTTCCTTTAAATACGCCAGCTTTGATAGCAACAAGGCACTCGCAGTTAGACTTGCAGTTAGATGTGTACTGGGTCGCTGCGTAGCGCTCAGCTCGGTGATCGACACGTTAACCTTTATTAAGGAGATGTTGCAGTAAGGGCGGCCCATCCAGCAGCAGACATGAGGGGACAGTGCCAGCTCTGGTCCTCTCTGCTGCCGCTGTCAATCATCGACCCAGGATTGGCAGACATCGCGGCAGACTCGCTCGCCACCAATGCTGACCACATCGGTGAGCCGTCGTCGAGATCGTGCGGGGTCTAGGCCCTGTGCAATCCGCCGTCACAACCGGGTGAGCCGACGACGCTGGGGGACTGCAGCCCGTTCCGCCCGTCCACCGCGGACGAGCCACCAGGAGGAGCAGGGAAGAAGATGGGGTGGGATATACACTCCGCACTACGAGAACGTCTCTCGTGCCGACAGCGCCGGGACTCCAACCCAGAGCCTCTTGTTGTCCGCCGCCGAGCCGACCGGCCAGCCGGACGCCGCCAGCCACTCGCGGCCGAAGTAAGGGCATTCCTCCGCTACTTCACAGCACGCGGCGCTGCGCTAGCGAGACTGCGCGGCCCGGATCTGGTGTCATCGCTACGAGTCAGCGAGGACTCGGGGAAGGTCGTCGATATCACCAAGCCACATTGTACTCGGCAGGAATAAAGGTGTTACGAATTAATAATGTTTCTTTGGCGTTTCTGACGCTTCCGCAGCCATTTCCTAGCATCCTGGTTCAAATGGCTCTGAGCACTATGGGACTGAACTGCTGTGGTCATCAGTCCCCTAGAACTTAGAACTACTTAAACCTAACTAACCTAAGGACATCACACACATCCATGCCCGAGGCAGGATTCGAACCTGCGATCGTAGCGGTCGCGCGGTTCCAGACTGAAGCGCCTAGAACCGCTCGGCCACACCGGCCGGCCTCCTAGCATCCTGGCAACTGGAGCGGTCACCCCTCGGCCATCCAGTCCACCGTAGGCGACCGGGACCACCGGGGCGCCTACACAGCTACGAACCACCTGCATCCCTTCATGCTTGATGCCTTCCCCGTCTGCGATGTCATTTTTGAACGGTGAAATTGGCCGGGGCTCGACAAAATGTAAATCCTATGGAACCCCAGAATGAGATTTTCACTCTGCAGCGGAGTGTGCGCTGATATGAAACTTCCTGGCAGATTAAAACTGTGTGCCCGACCGAGACTCGAACTCGGGACCTTTGCCTTTCGCGGGCAAGTGCTCTACCATCTGACCTACCGAAGCACGACTCACGCCCGGTACTCACAGCTTTACTTCTGCCAGTACCTCGTCTCCTACCTTCCAAACTTTACAGAAGCTCTCCTGCGAACCTTGCAGAACTAGCACTCCTGAAAGAAAGGATATTGCGGAGACATGGCTTAGCCACAGCCTGGGGGATGTTTCCAGAATGAGATTTTCACTCTGCAGCGGAGTGTGCGCTGATATGAAACTTCCTGGCAGATTAAAACTGTGTGCCCGACCGGGACTCGAACTCGGGACCTTTGCCTTTCGCGGGCAAGTGCTCTACCATCTGAGTTACCGAAGCACGACTCACGCCCGGTACTCACAGCTTTACTTCTGCCAGTACCTCGTCTCCTACCTTCCAAACTTTACAGAAGCTCTCCTGCGAACCTTGCAGAACTAGCACTCCTGAAAGAAAGGATATTGCGGAGGATATGGCAGAAGTAAAGCTGTGAGTACCGGGCGTGAGTCGTGCTTCGGTAGCTCAGATGGTAGAGCACTTGCCCGCGAAAGGCAAAGGTCCCGAGTTCGAGTCCCGGTCGGGCACACAGTTTTAATCTGCCAGGAAGTTTCCTATGGAACTCATCTGGGTCGCTGTCGGACTCCATCACCACGTACGTACGTACGTCAGCGACCCGTCATTTAAGCTAATTACGTGACCTGTGTGTAGACATTTAATGCCACATACCTCCACAAACCTACCAACAAACTGTCGGCTCCGTGATACACAGAATCAGTTATGTATTTCGTTCCAAAGATGGACGAGCAAGCTATTAAGCATGTGGTCTTAATGTTTCGGCTCATCAGTGTGTATTGCCTCCTGCTACATATATCTCGAGGAAACACCATGAAGATAAAATTGGAGGGATTCTAACCCACTTGGAGTCTTATCAGCAGTCCTTCACGCGAACTGTTCGTTAGCAGAACAGAAAAAGGGGAAAGGTTCAAATGGTTCAAATGGCTCTGAGCACTATGGGACTTAGCATCTATGGTCATCAGTCCCCTAGAACTTATAACTACTTAAACCTAACTAACCTAAGGACATCACACAACACCCAGCCATCACGAGGCAGAGAAAATCCCTGACCCCGCCGGGAATCGAACCCGGGAACCCGGGCGTGGGAAGCGAGAACGCTACCGCACAACCACGAGATGCGGGCGAGGGGAAAGTGACGGTATTATACAAAGTACCCTCCGCCACTCGTAGAATGTAGCTTTAGATGGAGAGAAATGTAGACCATAAAATTCTGCAAAAATGATAGACGATACGCGTCAACACATACGCTGTAGTATCGTGTAGGCCTATAACCATGCGCATTTCCGAAATCAGACTTGTAGCCTCACAGCGTTTTACGAATGAAATCCTCCATGATGGAGAGCTACATGAACTCCAGCATGCTATTCAGTGTGGTGTTCTAAAACATGGAATACGACACACATATTTCCTTAGACCTGAATAGGCGTCCTTATCAGGGGATGAAAGACCTGCTTAAGACTATAAGCACAGTCATTGTATTGGTACTGCGTCAACAGGGTCAGTAGACTGTCTTGATGTCTTTCCGCCTAGCAGTACTCTAGGTGCAAATTAATTTGAGCATTAGGTATACCTAGTCACATGTGTGTGTGTAGAACTGTGTTGCACTGCGGCTTTAGTCATTTATTTGGATGTGAAACTAGGGTATTAGGAAAACAATAGAGAACGCAGATAGAAGCCGTGGGGATTTGGTGCTATAGAACAATGTTGAAAATTACCTGGAGAGACAGAGTTACCAATGAAGATATCCCGAGAACTGTACAAGGAAACGGATCTCTCTGAAAGCATATCCAGACAGAAAGCGAAAATTGAATTTTTCCATTTTGAGAGAACTGAAGGACTATCTATTTAATTGTTAAAAACTATTCATCAGCCAAGATCGCATAAAATACTTTTTTAAAAATATATGACAACCAGTGTCAACAGATTATGCTGTCATCTTCAGGTCTTAAAATCTTTTGTTGTAAAACATGCTCATTTTACGCTGATCTCATGCACAAGACAGAATGTCAAATCTAACACCTTTCATACGCCTAAATTTCCAAATTGTTACTTTATTTGGATACCTGTTTCGGCGATATGTTACGCCGTCTTCAGGCCCTCTGACCTTAGAAAGATTCCAACTCGCTTCCGGTCAAATTAGGGGCCAGCATTCAAAGACTGGTATGTGAAGATTTCTGATGCAGCGATCACTCCAGACGTCATCATTTGAGTCTGCAAATGAAGTCTGAAAATGCGAAAATGAGAGTTGTGGTTGAGTTGGTGCTTCGCATTTTGCAGGAAACAACTTGCGTTTTCTTTTCTCTTCTCCACTACATGTGTAATGAAAAGCACGCCCGTTTACACTGAAACATATCGACCTCACAGAGAGCCACCTCATAATCTGTTCGGTCAGTTTTTCCAACGGTTAGGGATACGTGTTCTCGAGGAGTCTTCTGGCGTACACTTATATGTGGCTCCCAAATATTGTAATGATAGTAATGTAAACTAAAATGAAACAATTATATTGTAAACGATGTACAGGGTGAAACGAAATTCGCGCACACGGGCTTCGCAGCGCGACACCTCGCATGCCAGCGATCCCTTCTTCTAGTCAATTTGTGCTACCAATTCCTCTTCGATTCAGTACCTCCTCATTAGTTATGTGATCCACCCATCTAATCTTCAGCATTCTTCTGTAGCACCACATTTCCAAAGCTTCTATTCTCTTCTTGTCTAAACTATTTATCGTCCATGTTTTACTTCCATACATAGTTACACCCCATACAAAAACTTTCAGAAAAGACTTCCTAACACTTAAATCTATACTCGATGCTAACAAATTTCTCTTCTTCAGGAACGCTTTCTTTGCCGTAGCCAGTCTACATTTTATATCCTCTCTACTTCGACCATCATGAGTTATTTTACTCCCCAAATAGCGAAACTCATCTGCTACTTTAAGTGTCATTTCCTAATCTAATTCCCTCGGCATCACCTGATTTAATTAGACTATATTCCATTATCCTCGTTTTGCTTTTGTTGATGTTCATCTTATATCTGTCCGTTCCTTTCAACTGCTCTTCCAGGTCCTTTGCTGTCGCTGACAAAATTACAATGTCATCGGATAACCTCAAAGCTTTTACCTCTTCTCCATTGATTTTAATTCCTATTCCAAATTTTTCTTTTGTTTCCTTTACTGCTTGCTCAATATACAGGTTGAATAACATCGGGGATAGGCTACAACCCTGTCTCACTCCCTTCTTAACTAAGGCTTCCCTTTCATGCCCATCGACTCTTGTAACTGTCATCTGGTATCTGCACAAATTGTAAATAGCCTTTCGCTCCCTTTATTTGACCCCTGCCACCTTCAGAATTTGAAAGAGAATATTCCAGTCAACAGTGTCAAAAGCTTTCTCTAAGTCTACTGATACTAGAAATGTAGGTTTGCCTTTACTTAATCTGTCATCTAAGATAAGTCGTAGAGTCAGTATTGCCTCACGTCTTTCAACATTTCTACGGAATCCAAACTGATCTTCCCCGAGGTCGCCTTCTACCAGGTTTTCCATTCGTCTGTAAATAATTCGTGTTAGTACTTTACAGCCGTGACTTATTAAACTGATATTTCGGTAATATTCACACCTGACAACACCTGCATTCTTTGGGATTGGAATTATTATATTCCTCTTGAAGTCTTACAAGGGAACCTCCCCATCGCACCCCCCTCAGATTTAGTTATAAGTTGGCACAGTGGATAGGCCTTGAAAAACTGAACACAGATCTATCGAGAAAATAGGAAGAAGTTGTGTGGAACTATGAAAAAAATAAGCAAAATATACAAACTGAGTAGTCCATTTACAAGAGAGGCAACATCAAGGGAAATGCGAGCTCAGGAACGCCGTGATTCCGTGGTTAGCGTGAGCAGGTGTGGAACGAGAGGTCCTGGGTTCCAGTCTTCCCTTGAGTGAAGAGTTTAATTTTTTATTTTCAGACAATTATTATCGGTCACCAGTGTCGTATAGAATATATCAGACGTGTTTTCCTCTGGAGGAATCGATTGACCTATGACCTTGTGATCAAATGTTTTCGGTTCCCACTGGAGAGGCACATCCTTTCGTCTACTAATCGCACCGTTTTGCGGTGCGGTCGCAAAACACAGACACTAAACTTATTACAGTGAACAGAGACGTCAATGAACGAACGGACAGATCATAACTTTGCGATAATAAAGAAAATAAGTTTTTCACTCGAGGGATTTGAACCAAGTACCTCTCGTTCCGCAGCTACTCACGCTGACCACGGGATCACGGGACCACGGAGCTCCTGAGCTCTGGCTTTCCATGATGTTGCCTGTGTCACACATGGACTACTTACTTTGTATATTTTGCTTATTTTTTTCATAGTTCCACACAACTTCTTCCTGTTTTCTCGATAGATCTGTGTTCAGTTTTTCAATGCCTATCCACTGTGCCAACATATAACTAAATCTGAGGGGGGTGCGATGGGGAGGTTCCCTTGTTAGGTTATTTTGCCTGTCTGATACATCTTTCTCACTAGAGGGTAGAGTTTTGTCAGGGCTGGCTCTCCCTAGGCTATCAGTAGTTCTAATGGAATGTTGTCTACTCCCGGGGCCTTGTTTCGACTTACGTCTTTCAATGCTCTGTCAAACTCTTCACGCAGTATCGTAGCTCCCATTTCATCTTCATCTACGTCCTCTTCTTTGTCCAACTCAAGTACATCGCCCTTGTGTAGACATACTATACACCTCTTTAGAGGTAACACAGTTTTGTTTATTTGTTATGTGCACAGGGACGAAAGTTATCAGTTTTGAACAGGGTCAGAGTATTCAGTTCCTAAGGGGCTGAATGTATTTTGCAGCCGGCCGCGGTGGTCTCGCGGTTCTAGGCGCTCAGTCCGGAACCACGCGACTGCTACGGTCGCAGGTTCGAATCCTGCCTCGGGCATGGATGTGTGTGATGTCCTTAGGTTAGTTAGGTTTAAGTATTTCTAAGTTCTAGGGGACTGATGACCGCAGATGTTAAGTCCCATAGTCCTCAGAGCCATTTGAAATATTTTTTTTTTTTTTTTGTATTTTGCAGTGACTGTATATCTTTATTGGTATTGGGAGTTGCATTGCCAAATCAGTTCGTATAAAGTTTTGCTAACAATAACACAGAGTAAACACACCACTTTCAGTTACAACACGCTAGACGATAACTCCAGTTTTGCATGTATTCCCAGTGCAGGCATTCGTCTAAGAATTTCAGTAATTATAAAGAACCTTACAGCCTTAATGAACGAAAATTCTGGAACCAGTATATGACGATTAGCAGCAGCGGGAGACTTGAGCTATCCTCTCTTCTGGATGGTATTTGATGCACAACTGCTGTGATCAAATTTTCTTCAGATTGTCTTGGCCGTAAGTCCAAAAAACCATCGCAGCAGTATGCACTTCTGACAGTGGTTTCTGCAATGGTGTGGTGAATTTTCGCTGTTTTCACTTGTACCGATGAGCCCAAAAATTATGACCGCTGCCTAAGGCGAGGTTAAATACCGGTTGCTGACACTGCGGTCACGTGACACGCCAAAGTAAGTACATAAGCAGAGAAGAGAGGATTGGGGAGTCATTCTAGACGATGCGGGCTGTAAATGTTGAAATCTACTGAGACAGGTGACGCTGACAAATGCCAGATTGTTGTGGCCCGACGCCAGGGAGAGAGCATCTCAGACATCGTGAACTTGGTCGGCTGTTCGAGTGCTGCTGTCGTGAAAATATACGGATAGCACACGAAGAACGACGAACTGGCGAGTAGACGAATAGGCGTTGGACGTCCACACCATATTAGGAAATGTGGGGATCGGAGGCTTGCCCGCTCTTTACATCGCGATAGGCTGTCATCTGTGGAAGATCTGGCGACAGAGTACAACAATGGAGCAGACGCAAGTGTTTCGCAGCACATCGTTTAGCGCACATTTCCGAACACGGGGTTCCGCAGCAGATGGACCCTACGTTTCGCCGTGCTGGCCCAGTGGCACTGTCAGAATTGCATTGGGCATGGATCGTTAACATTGGACAGTGGGTCTTTGGGATGGTGTCGAATGGTCGGTAGAATCATCTTCTTGGTCACGCCAGGTCGTTACACGAGATCCGCACGACCTGCTGCTCGAAGCAAACAGCACCATACAGACTCTGAACAGTGAGAACATTATTATGCTACGCCTGGACTTCTATGGAACCCGTGGCAGTCATAGAAGGAAATATGACTGCTGTGGACTACGTGAACATTGTTGCAGACTACCTGCATCCGTTCACGTTTGATGTCTTTCCCGATGGCGATAGAATCTTCTAGCAGTATAACTGTCCGAGTCACAAGGCACTGCTCGTGCTGCTGCAGTGGTTGCAGGAGCATGACACTGCGTTTACGAGTTTGGCCAACAAATATGGCCGAACTGAATCCGATGGATCACACCTGTGACACTATCGGTCACCAATTCCGCGCCCGCTGACCGCTGACGCATATTTTACGGGAGTTGCAGCACGTGACAGAAGACGCCAGGCTTCACTCACCCCTGGTAATAGACCAAGGACTTGTCCAACACATAACACTCAGAATCGCTGCTTCATTGCATTCCATGTGTCGACCAAGAAGCTATTAAGAAAGTGGTCAAATCTTTAGTCTCAGCAGTGTATGACTTTAATTACACTACTGGCCATTAAAATTGCTACACCAAGAAGAAATGCAGATGATAAACGGGTATTCATTGGACAAATATATTATACTAGAACTGACGTGTGATTACATTTTCACGCAATTTGGGTGCATAGGTCCTGAGAAATCAGTACCCAGAACAACCACCTCTGGCCGTAATGACGGCCTTGATACGCCTGGGCATTCAGTCAAACAGAGCTTGGATGGCGTGTACAGGTACAGCTGGCCATGCAGCTTCAACACGATACCACAGTTCATCAAGAGTAGTGACTGGCGTCTTGTGACGAGCCAGTTGCTCGGCCACCATTGACCAGACGTTTTCAATTGGTGAGAGATGTGGAGAATGTGCAGGCCAGGGCAGCAGTCGAACATTTTCTGTATCCAGAAAGGCCCGTACAGGACCTGCAACATGCGGTCGTGCATTATCCTGGTGAAACGTAGGGTTTCGCAGGGATCGAATGAAGGGTGGAGCCACGGGTCGTAAGACATCTGAAATGTAACGTCCACTGTTCAAAGTGCCGTCAGTGCGAACAAGAGGTGACCTAGACGTGTAACCAATGGCACCCCATACCATCACGCCGGGTGATACGTCAGTATGGCGACGATGAATACACGCTTCCAATGTGCGTTCACAGAGATGTCGCCAAAAACAGATGCGACCATCATGATGCTGTAAACAGAACCTGGATTCATCCGAAAACATGACGTTTTGCCATTCGTGCACCCAGGTTCGTCGTTGAGTGCACCATCGCAGTCGCTCCTGTCTGTGATGCAGCGTCAAGGGTAACCGCAGCCATTGTCTCTGAGCTGTTAGTCCATGCTGCTGCAAATGTCGTCGAACTGTTCGTGCAGATGGTCTTATCTTGCAAACGTCCCCATCTGTTGACTCAGGGATCGAGACGTGACTGCACGATCCCTTACAGCCATGCGGATAAGATGCCTGTCATCTCGACTGCTAGTGATACGTGGCCGTTGGGATACAGCACGGCGTTCCGTATTACCCTCCTGAACCCACCGATTCCATATTCTGCTAACAGAAACAGAATCTCGACCAACGCGAGCAGCAACGTCACGATACGATAAATCGCAATCGCGATAATGCTACAATCCGACCTTTATCAAAGACGGAAACGTGATGGTACGCATTTCTGCTCCTTACACGAGGCATCACAACAACGTTTCACCAGAATTCGGTTGGAAAATTTCCCCATGTCAGCACGTTGTAGATGTCGCCACCGGCGCCAACCTTGTGTGAATGCTCTGAAAAGCTGATCATTTGCATATCACAGCATTTTCTTCCTGTCGGTTAAATTTCGCGTCTGCAGCTCGTCATCTTCGTGGTGTAGCAATTTTAATGGCCAGTAGTGTACTTACGAGGCGGAATTCTGAAGAAGTACTAGTATTAATATTAATAAAAAGAAATCCATGAAATTACAAAAAGCTGCACTGATTCTCAGCCATCGTACGGGTAGGCATTCTTGGCATTATACTTAATTGGGCCGTACTTGCTAGCAGACAGACTAAATGGAAATCATTCTCAGGACTTTTTAATTCCCGTATTGCGTATCTCACCTAAGCGAAGACTGTACAGACACTTCACGCAGGAAGCACATTACGAGGCACTTTTCGCAACAATGTACATCAGCGACGGACTTTGACATTACAGGAACACACCTTGGCCCTTCTTTGGTTGGTTGGATAATTCAGGGGACGGGAGGAAACAGTGAGGTCACCAGTCCCATCGGATTAGGGAAGGATGGGGAAGGAAGTTGGCCGTGTTCTTTCAAAGGAACCATCCCAGCATTTGCGTGAAGCCCTTTAGGGAAATCACAGAAAACCTGAATCAGAATGGCCGGACGCGGGTTTGAACTGACGTGCTCCGGAATGCTGTCCCTTCGTCCATAGACCACATTCCACCAGGCTTCCGGATAAAGGGACACAGTCAAAATATATGACCCTTGTGTTTAACCACGCAGTAACTCCGAAAAATACCACAAAGCATCCATACTCTTACGGATGCTTACCAACTTCGATTCTTCCTGCACACGTTTCGTGACCGGAACAGTAAAGCGGGGAAAGTTATAGTGGAACTCCAGACACTCTCAGTCTGACGCCATAAGAGGGCTTGTGTAGTACAGACGTATATGCAGAGCGAATTTTGGGGTTAATCGCACTGCTCTCAAAACAGCTGAAGAAAGGATCATGGTTACATTTTAAAAGACAATACTTGTTTCACTACATTTACTATCTTGTAAAAGACGAAAATAATATGCTAGTATGTCGCGGAATTTCTGTGGGACGAGGTGAGTCCCAGATCAGACAATATTATTTACGATTTCCTTACGGGAGGCTGGGTACAGTACACTGGCCGTTGTACAACGAGTCGTTTCGCAGCCAAGTGTTGGAAAGTGTGTCGACCAGAGAGCAGACGGTTTACAGCTTTACTGAAGTGTTTTCCCATTACGTCTCCAGCAGTCCAGTAATTCTGTCTCTGCACGAATGTGTCCCTATTTCGTAACACTATGTTTAGTTCCAACATTTACGTGTATACACTCGACCAACGCTCTGCATTATCCGACAGCAAAGTAGGTCACTTTCTGATTGGTTGTTGGTAAAAGGCAGCTCTCGCATTATCTGCGTTGTAACGGTGCACGTACCACACTGTACCTGAGAACCTCTTAGTCTCACTTCCTGTTGGCGGTCCCTACAGCAATGGAACAAAATCTGGCGCCAGATGAAAGAAGACAAGTATCTCATTGTTAGGCAGAATGTATAACACGAGACTTTGATGAAAAACTATCTTGTAACAGATGATATTACAATAAGGGACGGGTGCCTTCTGTTGAGAACATCATGAGGTAAGTGCTAGTTCAGACTGTTTCATTCGCGATTTTCAGATACCTTCATACAGTCCTCTCGCGCAGCATTTGTCGAGTGAGCTGATAGCACAGTGTCTAGAAGCACAGGTTCGAAATTTTGCGCCCCGTGTTCAAATTCAATCTTATGTTCTTTTTTCTCTATTTCGCTGTCGCGGAAGTGTACTAGGCTAACATTTTTTTGTAACATCGAGAAGTAGAAAGGAATTATTGGCAGAAAAAGTAAGTATTTCAAGTATTGTTAAAAAAAATACTTTTTGTCATGATAATTGGCAGGAATTAACATTTTCCATTGGACTGGAGTACTCTGTTTCAAAGTCTGAAGGTGGCAGTCGTAAAATACAGGAAGCGAAAGGCTATTTACAATTTGCACAGAAATCAGATGGCAGTTGTAAGAGTCGAGGGGCCTGAAAGGGAAGCAGCGGTTGAGAAGGGAGTGAGACAGAGTTTTAGCCTATCCCCGATGTTATTCAATCTACACATTGAATAACCAGTGAACGAAACGGAAAAACTTGGAGTAGGAATTAAAATCCAGGCAACAGAAATAAAACCCCTTAAGGTTTGCCGTTTGTAGTTCTGTCAGAGACAACAAAGGACATGGAAGAATAGTTGAACGAAATGGACAGTGTCTTGAAAGAAGGATACAAGATGAACATCAACAAAAGCAAAACGAGGATAATAGAATGTAGTCGAATTAAATGAGGAGATGCTGAGGGAATTAGATTAGGAAATGAAACGCTTAAAGCGGTAGATGAGTTTTGCTATTTGGGCAGCAAAATGTGTGAGGATGGTCGAAGTAGAGAGGATATAAAATATAGACCGGCAATGGCAAGGAAAGCGCTTCTGAAGAAGAGAAATTTGTTAACATCGAGTATAGATTAAAGCATCAGGAAGTCTTTCCTCAAAGTATTTGTACGGAGTGTAGCCATGTATGGAAGTGAAACATGAACGATAAACAATTTAGACAAGAAGAGAATAGAAGCTTTTGAAATGTGGTGCTACAGAAGAATGCTGAAGATTAAGTGGGTAGATCACATAACTAATGAGGAGGACTGGATACAATTGGGAAGAAGAATAATTTGTGGCACAACTTGACTAGAAGAACGAATCGGTTGGTAGAACCCGTTCTGCGGTATCGAGGGATCACCAATTTAGTACTGGAGGGAAGCGTGGAAACGTAAAGCTCATACAGGGAGACCAAGGGATGATTACAGTAAACAGATTCAGGACGCTGAAGACCACAACAACAAACAAGATTTTCCAGGAAACTCTGTTACCAACAGTATTTGTTTGTCCCTAATACGACAGTGGAAGGTTGGTTCTCGTTTCCAAGAATACTTATACAGTTAATGGAACGCTAACGGAATGTGCCTCAAAGTCGGGAGAGCTGACAAAAGAAACCTGTCGTAAGTTTTTGGACAAATATCTGCGTTATTGACTCTTGTTGTTGCAAAGCGGTCATTCCTTATAAGATGGATTGTTTGTCGATGAAATCGGAATACCGACGTTTCCATTAGAAATAAGTGTATGCCTTTATGTTAACCCTGGAAGGTATACTTTTACTGACAGATGAAAAATGACATTCACCAATTACAGAAGTTCGCTATTTTCATCACCCAGCAAAGGAAAATCACCAGTAGAAGTGATGTAACTAAAATACACGGCTTGATCCAAAACAACTGCAGGCTCCAGCTTTTGAAAAATTCTTCGATATGGGTTCTTTGCCGCGAAATTATCGCCAGATCGCGAGTTATTTTGCTACTTTAACGAGAATGTTTTCCTAATTATATTCACTCTAAAAATGTGAGTGTTGAATATGTGACTTAGCACTTGCACGTGTTGCTCCAAACTTTTATGCTTTGAATTTTTTTGTGATAGACATCACCCTGGGGACTGCACTGATTCTGCTGAAGCATAAAAGTAAAAATCACAGCAAAAAATAAAATACTGCTATTGTATGTCTTTGATTTTTCAATTACCGTTGATTGTATAAGACAACATAATATTTATGATGAGAACATCTGTTTCTAATAAGATTTGAAATGCATATATCTTTTGTCAGTAATTCTGTTGTACGTATTTGAAGATGTTACAGAACTATTTTGCGACAGCAAAAGAGAGAAAAAAACATAAGACTGGATTTGTAAACGGGGCGCAAATATTCGAAGCCGTTTTCCTCTTTTCCATCATTCTTCTGCTGGTATGATGCGGTCCACCACGAATTCCTCTCCTGTGCCAATCTTTTCATCTACTTTTAGCACTTGCAACCTACGCCCTCTAATTATTTATTTGATGTATTTCGATCCCTGTAGAGTTTTTGCCCTCTACAGCTCCCTATAGTACCACGGAAGCTATTCCGTGACGTTCTGTCATCCTGTCCCTTGTTATTGTCAGTGTTTTCCGTACATGTCTTCCCTCGCCGATACTCTGGAGAACCTCCTCATTCCTTACCACATCAGTCCACCTAATCTTCAACATTCATCTGTAGCATCACATCTCCAATGCTTCGTTCTCTTCTGTTCCGGTTTCCTCACAGTCCACGTTTCACTACGTTACAAAGCTGTGCTCCAAACAAACTTCACAGAAATTTCTTCGTCAGACTAAGCCCTATGTTTGATCCTAGTAGACCTCTGTTGGTCAGGAATGTCCATTTGGATAGTGCTGGCCTGCTTTTCATGTTCTCCTTGCTCCGTCCGTCATGGGTTATTTTGCTGCCTACGTAGCAGAATTCCTTAACTTGATCTATTTGCTGATTACCAAACCTGATCATTTCTGCTGCTTGTCATTACTCTCGTCTTCGGTTGATCGAATCCATTTCAATGCATCTTTTAATTCTTCTTCACTTGCACTGAGGATAGGAATGTCATCAGCGAATCATATCATCAATAATGAAGGGTCTTCAAAAATGGTTCAAATGGCTCTGAGCACTATGGGACTTAAGGGGCTCCGGAACGCCCTATACTTGCAATGTTAAAATAACGCTTATAAATTACATCTTTCCTCACAAAGTATTTGAGGTAGGAAGTTGAACTTTTTACAGATTATTTTTTGGAATATGGGCTACAACTTCACACAGGGATTTTACAAAATTTTAGTTCAGTTATTAAACATGATTTTTTTTCAATTGTAATGAAAATTCACAACATTTTTTTGCAATTTTTTATTTATATATTCAAAAATATACAGTTTTTTGGAAAAAGACTGTGTTAAATTATGCAGAAGGTACTGTGTAACATTTACTGAAAGTTTGAAACAAATATGTTTGGAAGATCCTTAGAAAACGTGTAATTAGTATGGGAAAATAAAAGTTTTGGGAATCGAGCGACAAAGATTGGATTAACTTTTTAGTGCATTCCAGGTCCATAGGATGGATTATCTTCATCCTCCAGCTTTCTCTTGTTCCTCCTCCTGTTTACTCTTGCTTGTATTTCTAGACTCTTTACAGCCCTGTCTGCAGCCCGAAGGCGTTCCTTGTCTAAAGCAAGCATCGCTCGTACCATGTTAGAACCTATCTTCATTTCCATATTTCTAAATACCTTGCACCTTACAATGTTGCCATCATTGAAAGTCGCAACAGCATCATACACACCAAAGTGAAGTGTTTCTATTCCAACAAATACAGTCTTGGGGATTCTCGACCATATAACACTATTTACACTTTCATTGGGGTTTTGAGTTTTTCCGTGAATACACTTTTTCAACAGTTCAGGTGCTGCTAAGTCTCTGAAAATAGGTTTTATCACCTCATTGAACCAAGCTTATTCTGTGAAGTATTTTCTTTCCCACTTTGACTGTTATGGGCAGGTGTATTTGAGAGGTTAGGTTCACTCACTTGGTTATCGTCTTTATTGTTTACAGTAATAACACATACCTTTGGCTTTCCAACATTTCTCCTTTTCTTAAAAGCCTTCAGAGGATTTCTAATAACTTTACTTTTACTCATTATTATACTTCAACAAAACATAGACTCAAGAAACAGAATTAATTACGAATATTTTCGAGATAACGACAGAGCAAATAACATGAAACAATCGACAATCACACCAGCGATATATATTGAACCATCACAGGTTAGCCACAACACATACTTTATCTCACATCACTAAAATGTACCTGATGAACACGGACGTTAATAATAACACCATTTGACAGCAGTTTAACAGCACCACAGTGGGTCACGCCCATGTAGAACACATTTCAAAAAAAAAATTTAGAAATAGTTGTAGTCTTCGGAATTGAATAAATTATATATCTATTAAAAGGTAATAGTCTGCAGATTCAGAAAACGCAAAAAAGTAAAAATTGAACTTTTCATGATTTTGAGCCTTTCCGGAGCCCCTTAACATCTGTGGTCATGAGTCCCCTGTAACTTAGAACTACTTAAACCTAACCTAAGGACATCACACACATCCATTCTCGAAGCAGGATTCGAACCTGCGACTGTAGCAGCCGCGCGGTCCCGGACTTAATCCCGCGTCCGGCCATCCTGATTTAGGTTTTCCGTGATTTCCCTAAACCACTCCAGGGAAATGCCGGGATGGTTCCTTTGAAAGGGCACGGCCGACTTCCTTCCCTAATCCTATGAGACCGATGACCTTGCTGTCTGGTCTCCTCCTCCTAAAACAATAACCAACCAACCCAACCAACCACCATACTGAAGCTTCTGGAACCGCTCGTCCACCGCGGTCGGCCTGAAGGGCCTCTACATGAGCCTCGTCACCATTTTGATTAACATTTAACTTAATGGACCCAGCTGTGGCACCTCAATTCAGGCCGCAGACTGTAAATTCACACTATGTAATCAAAAGTATCCGGACACCTGGCTGAAACTGACAAGTTCGTGGCGCCCTCCATCGGTAATGCCGGAATTCAATATGGTGTTGGCCCATCCTTAGCCTTGATGACAGCTTCTACTCTTGCAGGCATACGTCGAATTAGGTGCTGAAAGGTTTCTTGGGGAATAGCAGCCCATTCTTCATGCAGTGCTGCACTGAGGAGAGGTATCGATGTCGGTCGGAGAGGCCTGGCATGAAGTGAGCGTTTCAAAACATCACGGTGGTTTTCTATAGGATTCAGGTGAGGACTCTGTACAGTCCAGTCCGTTACAGGGATGTTATTGTCGTGTAATCACTCCGCCACAGGCCGTGCATTATGAACAGGGGCTTGATCGTGTTGAAAGACGCAGTTGCCAACCCCGAATCGCTCTTCAACAATGGGGAGCAAGAAGGTGCTTAAAACATCAATGTAGACCTGTGTTGATATAGTGCCATGCAAAACAACAAGGGGTGCAAGCCCCCTCCATGAACAACACGACCACACCATAACATCACCACATCCGAATCTAGCGCTACACACGCTGGCGGACGACGTTCACCGGGCATTCCCACACCCTGCCATCGGATCGCCACATTGTGTACCGTGATTCGTCACTCCACACTATGTTTTTCCAGTGTTCAATCATCCAATTTGTACGCTCCTTACACCAAGCGAGGCGTGGTTTGGCATTTACTGGCGTGATGTGTAGCTTATGAGCAGCTGCTCGAACACGAAGTCCATGTTTTCTCACCTCCCGCCTGTCATAACACCTGCGGTGGATCCTGATGCATTTTGCAAGTCCTGTATGATGGCCTGGATAGCTGTCTACCTATTACACATTACGACCAACTGTCGACGGTCTCTGTCAGTCAACAGACGAGGTCGGCCTGTACGCTTTTGTGCTGTACGTGTTCCTTCACGTTTCCACTTCGCTATCACATCGGAAATAGTGAACCTAGGGGAAATCTCGCATAGAGACGTATGACACAAGTGACAATTACCTGACCACGTTCGAAGTCCGTGAGTTGCGTGGAGCACCCCATTCTGCTCTCTCAAGATGTCTAATGACTACTGAGGTCGCTGATATGGAATACCTGGCAATGGGTGGCAGCACAATGCGCCTAATATGAAAAACGTATGTTTTTGAGGATGTCCGGATACTTTTGGTCACATAGTGTGCATAAAAAAAACCGAGCAGCAGAGTGTGTCTATAGTGGTCACAGGGTATATAATCTTTATTTCACTTCACATTTTACGAAGATTTTTGGTAATTATCGGAGCCCCACACGGATATTCAATACAGCTGTGTGCAACATGTCAGTATATACATCCTTTCCTCCTCTCACCTGACGAATGGAAAGCGTGAATAAGAGTGTGCAAGATAAATTTCAGTTTCTAGATCTGCGGAAGTAAAAGTAGTCTGCTACTGTGGCAGAACAATCGACCCTATAAAGCACGTACCAGATAGCAAAGACGTTTCTGTTCGCTTTGGACGAAGCTCTTGAACAAGTTGGCACCACACACTAGGGAGCTCTCCGGGCACTTCGGAGGAACGGGACGCGTCGGTTACAAGTTCGCTCGGCATTGTTCCGGGAGACGCGACGCGAGCGACACCGATTAAGTGTGAGTGTGCCTGTTCGTAGTTAATTCATTATATTATTTTTGTAGATTTCAGCTCCAGTCAAAATTAATGTGTTGTTCTCATCGTTCGTTGCTCGTTGAGCGGTGTACGGAATTTTTCTTGTCAATTTCGGAACAATAAGCCAGTTGCACTTAGCCATGCATGCAAGACATTATTATGCTTTGTTGAAACAATGAACTCGTGATGTATCTTCTCAGTTCAGTCTGATTTAGTTCGTTGGTGATCTCACGAGTATACTACAATTGAACTTCGCTAATTTCGATTTCAGTTCGCACTCTAGTCTCCACATGTTTTTGTTGTCTTAGAAAGTATTAAGTACGGATCTGAGAGCCTTAAGTTCGCAGATTGTGACGCACAGTAATGTATCCTGTCCAATTTAGTCAGCTGTTCTGAAATTTACCACTCATTTTATGCAGAATTTTTGTTTGCGACTAGCACATGTTCGAGGATTGTGAGAATCATTACATGTCTCGGGGTAAGACTTCGAATTAATTTCAGAATTTCTTCTGTGGTTCAACTACTAACAGTTTATCCTTATCGACGAATTCTTGTTCACTTGCTTCGTGCACTCAAGCCAAGGGAACGACCGTTTGCCAACCACGTGCACACTGGTCAACTTTCTCTTTGTTCTTATATTTGTCCTGAATCCCTATTATTTGTGTATATTTGAGTGAACGTCGCCATCGAAAGAATTCTCTTACCCTTCCACAATCAATCATGATAAATCGTGCTGGGGTCTCCAAGATGCAGTTGCAAATGGAATTGTGTAACTCAGCGGAGAGTGTTATGAAGAACCAGCTTATTAATTTGTTCAGCTGTTCTTGGATAAATGTGATGTTTTACCACAGCACATGCTTTCGTATTCCCTCGCAAACTTACATTTTACGTCCTGCTGCTATCCGTTGAGCAACAGATAAAGATGGCCAAGTTACTTAATAAATATTTATTCAACTGTCATAAATGTGCAGATCCGGCAACTTAGTCCATTTAAAAAGCAAAGGTTTTTCTTTCATATATATCCAGATACCGTTAACAGATATGTCATTTTTATGGACACCTTTATCACGAGCACCGATCCCTAATCAGATTCTTCACCAACAGATGTCCTTTAATATCCTTTCACCTTGAATTTTAATTCCACTCTTGAACCTTTCTTTCAGTTTCGTCATTCCTTCTTCGATGTGTAGACTGAACAGCAGGGGCGAAAGACTACATCACTGAACACTTTTTAATGGGGTCTCAAACGTCCAAAATTTAAGCAGCGAGTGGTTTTTAAGCTGGGAAGCGCGCCGTTTGTGACTGCAGGTCAGAGACGCTATCCCGAGACCACCGGTTCGCCTTGCCGCTGCGCTGCCTTCTCTCGTGGATACAGCAGCGTCGAAACTTTGACCATCATTTGCTCGGAAACCATTGAACGCTGCCACTTTGGCTGAAATAGGTGTCGCCTCGTTTCCATCCTTCCTGGTATGAACGGTTCTCCTTGAACGATACACTTTCATAATGCGTTTTATTGTCTTTCCCGGCTTGTTGTTGTTGTTGTGGTCTTCAGTCCTGAGACTGGTTTGATGCAGCTCTCCATGCTACTCTATCCTGTGCAAGCTCCTTCATCTCCCAATACCTACTGCAACCTACATCCTTCTGAATCTGCTTAGTGTATTGATCTCTTGGTCTCCCTCTACGATTTTTACCCTCCACGCTGCCCTCCAATGCTAAATTTGTGATCCCTTGATGCCTCAAAACATGTCCTACCAACCGATCCCTTCTTCTAGTCAAGTTTTGCCACAAACTTCTCTTCTCCCCAATCCTATTCAATACCTCCTCATTAGTTACGTGATCTACCCACCTTATCTTCAGCATTCTTCTGTAGCACCACATTTCGAAAGCTTCTATTCTCTTCTTGTCCAAACTGGTTATCGTCCATGTTTCACTTCCATACATGGCTACACTCCATACAAATACTTTCAGAAACGACTTCCTGACACTTAAATCTATACTCGATATTAACAAATTTCTCTTCTTCAGAAACGATTTCCTTGCCATTGCCAGTCTACATTTTATATCCTCTCTACTTCGACCATCATCAGTTATTTTACTCCCAAAATAGCAAAACTCCTTTACTACTTTAAGTGTCTCATTTCCTAATCTAATCCCCTCAGCATCACCCGATTTAATTTGACTACATTCCATTATCCTCGTTTTGCTTTTGTTGATGTTCATCTTATATCCTCCTTTCAAGACACTGTCCATTCCGTTCAACTGCTCTTCCAAGTCCTTTGCTGTCTCTGACAGAATTACAATGTCATCGGCGAACCTCAAAGCTTTTACTTCTTCTCCATGAATTTTAATACCTACTCCGAATTTTTCTTTTGTTTCCTTTACTGCTTGCTCAATATACAGATTGAATAACATCGGGGAGAGGCTACAACCATGTCTCACTCCTTTCCCAACCACTGCTTCCCTTGACAGATGTGAAAATTACCGAACTATCAGTTTAATAAGTCACAGCTGCAAAATACTAACGCGAATTCTTTACAGACGAATGGAAAAACTGGTAGAAGCGGATCTCGGGGAAGATCAGTTTGGATTCCGTAGAAATGTTGGAACACGTGAGGCAATACTAACCTTACGACTTATCTTAGAAGAAAGATTAAGAAAAGGCAACCCTACGTTTCTAGCATTTGTAGACTTAGAGAAAGCTTTTGACAACGTTAACTGGAATACTCTCTTTCAAATTCTGAAGGTGGCAGGGGTAAAGTACAGGGAGCGAAAGGCTATTTACAATTTGTACAGAAACCAGATGGCAGTTATAAAAGTATCCTGGGTTAGCGCACACAATAATAAGAAACAAAGTCATTCTAGGCATTCCACACTGTAATCTCTTAAAATCAGTCTTTGTCTTTCCAGATGCACTCTTCGTTCTGTGAGCTGTATTTCTCTTAATCTGTCAACTATATCTGCACACTGCAAATCTCTGTGAAGTGCATGAGAAAAGGTAGGTCCCATGACCCATATATTATATTTTATTCCCATTCGATTCGTATAAGGAATGCTGTAAGAGTGACCATTTAAGGGCCTCTACCCGAGTTGTAATTAGTGTAACCTCGTTTTTGTAGTCCCTTTGCGAGCGATCTGTAGTGGGCTGCAGTATATTCCTATATTCCTCAGTTACTAATGATTCTTGAAAGTTTCTCAGTAGGCATTCGTGACATTTACCACCAAGTTGTCGTGCCGCTGATCCGTGAGTCAAATAAACATGTGACTACATAAAAAGTTCTCGGTTTTCTTGCCACGTCAAATTTGGATAAAACGCCACGTTTCCGATGATGGCCAACACCATCATCGTCAGGGTGCTAAGTCCGACTGTCGTGAAACTGGCGAGGCTCTAACTTTCATACCCAGAGGACAGTACCTGATTGGCTGCATTAAGACATGCAGTCTACACGGGAATGGCGCATGTAGACATGGCGCCCTCTACACCTATAGGTATCGTTTGCGCTTCAGCGTAGCTTCTAGCGCCGTCATACGCACCAGGCAGTAAACTGCAGGATGTCTCCCTCTGTGCTCTCTCTTTATCGGATACATCGTTCCATGCATCAGTAAATGCATATCCGGTGACTCTAATGAAGAGTTATCACATAGACTAATTTCAACTGCGTCCCTGATTCTCGTTTCTTCGAAGAAAATGTTATGCTTACTGAAAAGGCTGTGCCCGGCCACCGCTGATTTTTCCAAATACCTGTATGTAATGTGATGCTAGTGCCCGAAGCAGGAAGACTTGCTGCTGGTAAACCTTTCCGTGTATAAGGTCGCGGTCCACGAATCTCTTCTGTTCCTAACGTGCCGTCCAGAATTGCGATGGACATCTTCAGAGGCGTTGCTCCTCCGTTGAGCCTTACCGGCTGACGGGTCGGACGTCTGAGAGCGACACATATAACCTACTGTAGAAAAAGGGGCTTGGCTGAATTCTTTGCCGACTACGGAAACATAGGAAATAGGTTGTAGCAGATGTCGCGGTCTCTTCCTCTTCAGCCAGGAAGTTATGAATTGAAGTTTCCTGAAACAAAAATTTTACCTACGAGGACAAACTATTATCCACAGTTAAGTAGAGAAGCCATTGAAATATATATACATAGGAATAGTTTTACTATGAAAGAAGAGACTACTAAACATAGCGACATATGGACAGTAGCTTTGCAGAATCGCTAAACAGCTTTTTATCTTTGATAAGACGACAGTCAATAGTTAAGTTTTATCTTTGACAAGGATCATCTCTGCTTATCACGCCTAACTTCGGTACGCCTCTTGTTCTACAGTATACATGTCGCTGTCAGACTTCCGAACCGTCGGTCGGCAAGACTCAACGGAAGAGTAATGCCTCTGAAGATGTCGAGTGCAATTCTGGACGAAACATTAGGAACGCAAGAGTTTCGTGAACATCGTCTGATACCCCAAGAGGTTTACCAGCAGCAATGCCATCCGGGCATGAAAAAATTCATTATGTCATCAGAGGAAACACTTCCCGCTGTTTACCGCATAATGCGAGGGACGGCGTTGCAAGCTACGCTGAACAGAGAGCGCTAACAAAATCTATGGACGTAGGGGGCGCCAGCTCTATACGCGCCATTTCCGTTCTGCCGTCATGACGTAATGCAGCCAAACAGATGCCGCCGTCTGGATGTAACAGCGCGAGCCTCGCCAGTTTCGCGAAAGTCAGACGCAGCGCCTTACGATGGTGATTTAGGCAATCATCGAAAGTCTGCGGTTTCATCCGAATCTGATATGCCAACTAAACCGAAATTTTTTATGAGAGGACTCCATCGCGCTGCCCCGTCAACATGCCCTGATAGTCCCATTTGGTTCCCCCACACACGAGGCTGCTTAGCACGAGTGTTTTGTAAGCAATCTTCTTCGTAGGCTGACAGCATTTTTCCAGTATCATGCTAATGAACCGAAGTGCTGCCACCCACTGCCAGGTACTCCATATCAGCGACCTCACAAGGGAACCTCCCCATCGCACCCCCCTCAGATTTAGTTATAAATTGGCACAGTGGATAGGCCTTGAAAAACTGAACACAGATCAATCGAGAAAACAGGAAGAAGTGTGGAACTATGAAAAAAATAAGCAAAATATACAAACTGAGTAGTCCATGTACAAGATATGCAACAACAAGGATAGTCTGAGTTCAGCAGCGCCGTGGTCCCGTAGTTAGCGCGAGCAACTGCGGAATGAGAGGTCCTTGGTTCAAGTCTTCCCTGGAGTAAAAAATTTACTTTCATTATTTTCGCAAAGTTATGATGTGTCCGTTCGTTTATTGACATCTCTGTTCACTGTAATAAGTTTAGTGTCTGTGTATGGGCCTCGTCGTGTGACTAAAGACTGCCTAGTCACACGACGAGGCCCATATAACGGGCTTAAAGTGAATTTGCTACGGCTTGTTTAATAGAAGTGACAAAACCTTATGGCTATGCATCAAGTTTTATATAGTTGACTTAGGACATGGCTTGTTTTAGGCAAACATTTAAATAATATTTTATGTTCTGAAGACGTTATTACTAACGTTGAAACCTAGGTAAACGATGAAGTTAACCTGCAACTGTAGACTGTATATTCTTTTATGTCTACATAAATATTTTAAGCACGTTCTTGCTTCCCACTATTGAAGAGCAATTTGGGGATGGCGATTGCATCTTACAACACGATCGAGCACCTGTTCATATTGCACGGCATGTAATGGACCGGTCTGCACAGAGTGGTGACCTGAATATTACAGAATATCTTTGGGATGTTTTGGAACGCCGACTTCGTGCCATGCTTCACCAACCGAATCGATACCTCTCCTCAGTGCAGCACTCCGTGAAGAATGTGCTGCCATTCGCGAAGAAACCTTCCAGCACCTGATTGATCGTATGCCTGGAGAGTGGAAGTTGTCATCAAGGCTAAGGGTGGGCCAACACTATGTTTAATTCCAACGTTACCGATGGAGGGCGCCACGAACTTGTAAGTCATTTTTAGCCAGGTGTCCCGATCCTTTTGATCACATAATGTATGTGATCATTTCAGTTCATATCCCCACGAATTGTTACTTCCAGATATTTGTGTGAGTTGACTGATTCAGTATTTTTAGATTTGCAGAAAGCTTTTGACACCGTTCCTCACAAGCGACCTGTAATTAAACTGCGTGCCTACGTAGTATCGTCTCAGTTGTGAGACTGGATTTGTGATTTGCGGTGAGAAAGGTCACAGTACGTAATAATTGGCGGCAAGAAACAGAAATAATATCTGGCATTCCCCAAGGACGTGTTACAGGCCCTTTGTTGTCCCTGATCTACATAAATGATCTAGGTGACAAACTGAGCAGTCATCTTAGATTCTTTGTCATTTGTTATCCTGTAAAGTCATCAGATGATCAAAACGAATTTCAAAATGATTTAGGCAAGATATCTCTATATTGCAACAAGTGGCAATTGACTCTAAATCACGAAAAGTGTGATTCCTCTATATGAACCGTAAAAAGGATCCACTAAATTTCAGTCACACGATAAATCGCACAAATCTAGAGGCTGTAAACTCGACTAAATACTCAGGGATTACAATTACGAATAACCTGAAAATTGGAACTATCACGTAGATAGTGTTGCGGGGAAAGTAAACCAAAGACTGCGATTTATTGGCAGTACACTTAGAAAATACAACAGTTCTACTAATGAGACTTCGCCCTCTCTGGAGTACTGCTGTGCGGTTTGGGGTCCGCATCAGATAGGATTGACGGAGGACATCGAAACAGTTCAAGGAAGGGCAGTTCGTTTTGTTTTATCGCGAAATAGGGGAGATAGTGCCACGGATTCGATACACGAACTGCGGTAGCAGTCATTAAAACAAAGTCGTTTTTCGCTGCGGCAGGAGTTTCTCACGAAATTCCAATCGCGAACTTCCTCGGCAGAGTGTGAAAATATCTTGTCGCCGTCTGTCTATATCAGGAGAAATGATCATCATAATAAAATAAGAGCAATCAGAGCTCGCACGGAAGGGTTAAGTGTTAGTTTTTCACTCGCGCTGATCGAGAGCGGAACGGTAGGGAAACAGCTTAAAGGCGGTTCGATGAATGCCAGGCACATAATTATGAATGGCAGAGTAAACATGTAGATGTAAATGTAGATTCTAAGTATGAGTCATTTGTTTGTAGCCATACGATAACATGCTTTTGCGTCTTGTGAAGTCGCCATTTCCAGATGAGTCCATTGCTCACTGCTGCCGAAATGTGAAATACACTACGGGTGAATGAATAAAGCTATAGCGAGAGACTCGACTGGCACCGACAGTATCGCCAGTGTAAAATCTGCTCCCTGCTGGGAACGTATCGTGCTGCGACTTCAGCAGTGTTTGAGGACGGAACCGAGGGAAAGTTCGTTACGGAATTCCTCGCCTCTGGCTGCGCTGTTTGTCTTACTTCCCAGAACAAACCCTCCTTTTCCTATTGGGCTCAATGAGCACGTCTGTGGGTGACAAAATAAGTCACATAACGTGCTACTACTCTGCTACACTTCTGACCTGCTACGTAACACTGACGTCCCATAGCGCACTCTCTTTACTCAAGGACTCCCACGTCATTTCTTTACTCTGGGAAGCACCGAAAGATTTTCTGCTTACGAGGGGACCCACCGATTTCATTGACATTGGTCGGGTACGTAGGACACGGCTAGCACTTCAACCTATGTAAACAGGAAGACGCAGCTCTCAACCGTTTACGAGGAAATCTAGTGTTTGTAACCTCTGTACGGTTGGTTGTGTTGAAGGAGTTCGTAGCCGAGTGAGTAACTGCTTCGTCTCCTATGTGCGAGGTCTGAGGATGGAATCTAGCTGCCGGTACGTGTGTGTGTGTGTGTGTGTGTGTGTGTGTGTGTGTGTGTGTTTGTTTTTCCCCTGCCATGTAATTGTAACGACAGGTTTCTTATGACTGCGACATCCCGTATGAAGCAATTTTCCAGATATTCCTGCAAGTAGTTCTCAGCCACCAGAAACAGCTGCATGTGCGCAGACTAGCCGACCGGTGTGGCCGAGCGGTTCTAAGCGCTTCAGTCTGTAACCGCGCGACCGCTACGGTCGCAGGTTCGAATCCTGCCTCGGGGATGGATGTGTGTGATGGCCTTAGGTTATATATATGAAGACAGTAGCTGTTCTCGAAAGAACAGAATACTGTTGATGACCGTGCAGCTTTTCCCTGGAATAAATGAGACTAACTCAAACCCTCAGCTGCCGACAGGTGTTGATATACCTCGATGTGGACAGCTGAAAATGTGTGCCCCGACCTGCCTTTATATATATATATATATATATATATATATATATATATATATATATATATATATAGTTAAAGGCTACCCAGCCATTGACCTTCGTCTCTGCGAATGCGCACAAGTTGCCCAAAACTTTTACGGGAATCGCCAAAGCGTGCGCGAGTAATGAGTGAATGGGCAAATGTCTATAAGGTACATTACATATGTAGAATTGTGGACAGTTTGGAATGTGAGCCTCACGGGAAGCGTGCAAGGGACAAATCCCTGCAGTCGCGCTATTCATCTGTGTCCTCGGTGGCTCAGATGGATAGAACATCTGCCATGTAAGCAGGAGATCCCGGGTTCGAGTCCCGGTCGGGGCACACATTTTCAGCTGTCCACATCGAGGTATATCAACAACACCTGTCGGCAGCTGAGGGTTTCAGTTAGTCATCATTTAGTCTTTAGGTTGGTTAGGTTTCAGTAGTTCTGAGTTCTAGGGGACTGATGACCTGAGATTTTAAGTCCCATAGTGCTCAGAACCATTTGAACCATTTGTGCGCAGACAACTTTCGGTTCGTGGAGAGAGAAAGGAAACAGCATTGACAAACCCAGTTAATATTTCATTCGTATGTTAGCTCCCGAATTAGGTGCTTTCCAACGCTGCAACATGTCTGTTTTTACGAGTAAATGTTGTAATGTGCCTGGTAATTCTTCAGCAAGAGAAAGTGAACCTGATTATGAAACCGAATAGCTTCACAGTGATGTTTCAAATGTGCTATTAAAAACGGCAGTCGTGTGCAGCAAACAGCTCTTTGTCGAAAACGATCTCACTGCTTCCAATTCTTCTGGGGTAGTAACACAAGAACGTTTGAGTACTGGAGAAGAAATGTTCTGCAACGCTTTTCAAATGCTAGCGGAGAAACATCTCGTGGTATAAGACCAAGTAATTGCCCAGCAGGAAAACATCGAAGGAAGTCTGTTTGAAGAAACGGGAGAAGTCGCTTCACCTTAATCGGACGGTTATGAGGCCGATGAGAAGCAGGCGAAAGTGGAGAGCGATTGTGCTCCGCGAGGGGTATCTTGTAAAACAAAAAGAAAACTGTATCTGCAAATCCGAAACATTTCCAATGTTGATGCTATAGCACATTATAAGAAATACTACAAAATATTAAAGACTGTAATACGGATGTCAAAAAACAAATATATTACAAGGAAAAGATAGTCATATCAGACAACAAAATAAAGACAATGTGGAATATAGTGAAGGAGGAGACCGGTAGAACCAGACATGAAGAGGGACAAATAGCATTAAGAGTAAATGATACATTGGTGACAGATGTGTATAGTGTTGCAGAACTTTTTAACAAACATTTTATAACTGTTACTGAAAAGATGGGGTTGTCAGGTTCGGTAGATGCTGCTATGGATTACCTTAGACCAAACATTTCAAGTAACTTCCATAATATGAATTTGACCCTCACTACCCCAACAGAAATAATGTCCATCATAAAATGTTTAAAATCAAAAACATCTAGTGGGTATGATGAAATATCAACAAAGTTAATTAAAGAATGTGATTCTGAGCTAAGTAACATATTAAGCTATCTGTGTAACCAGTCGTTTATCAGTGGAATATTTCCTGAATGGCTGAAATATGCTGAAGTTAAGCCATGTTTAAGAAGGGAGATAAAGAAATAGCATCAAATTTCCGTCCAATTTCACTGTTGCCAGCATTCTCAAAAATTTTCGATAAAAGTAATGTACAGTCGTCTTTATAACCATCTTATCTCAAATAACATACTGTCAAAGTCACAGTTTGGATTTCTAAAAGGTTCTGATATTGAGGAGGCTATCTACACTTACAGTGAAAATGTGCTTAATTCATTAGACAAAAAATTGCAGGCAACTGGTATATTTTGTGATCTGTCAAAGGCATTTGACTGTGTAAATCACAATATCCTTTTAAGTAAACTAGAATATTATAGTGTAACAGGAAATGCTGCAAAATGGTTCAAATCATATCTCCGGCAGGAAACAAAGGGTGTTATTAGGAAAGAGACATGTATCAAGCTATCATGCATCATCCAACTGGGAACTAATTACATGTGGGGTCCCACAAGGTTCCATTTTGGGGCCCTTACTTTTTCTTGTGTATATCAATGACCTTTCATCAGTAACATTACCAGATGACAAGTTTGTTTTGTTTGCCGATGATACAAACATTGCAATAAATAGCAAATCAAGTGTAGTCTTAGAAAGATCAGCCAATAAAATATTTGTGGACATTAATCACTGGTTCCTAGCCAATTCTTTGTCACCAAACTTTGAAAAAACACACTACATGCAGTTCAGAACTCGTAAGGGGTGTCCCAAGAGTATATGTCTAACATACGATGACAAGAAGAAGTGGACAGTGTTAAATTCTTGGGATTACAGCTTGATAATAAATTCAACTGGGAGGAGCACACCACAGAACTGCTGAAGAGTCTTAACAAATCTCTGTTTGCAATGCGAATTTTGTCAGACATAGGGGATATAAAAATGAAAAATCTGGCATACTATGCTTACTTTGATTCCATAATGTCATATGGGATTATTTTTTGGGGTAATTCATCAAGCCAAGCTAAAGTTTTCCGGGCACAAAAACGTGCAGTATGAGTTATATGTGGTGTGAACTCAAGAACATCCTGCAGAAACCTGTTTAGGGAACTAGGGATACTAACTACTGCTTCACAATATATTTATTCCTTACTGAAATTTGTCATTAAAATATATCACTTTTTCAAACCAACAGCTCAATTCATGGAATCAATACTAGAAATGAGAATAATCTTCACAAGGATTTAAAGTCACTTAGTCTTGTACAAAAAGGTGTGCATTATTCAGGAACACACATTTTCAATAACTTGCCAGCAGCCATAAAAAGCTTAACAACCAATGAAATTCAGTTTAAGAGAAGCCTAAAGGATTTATTGGTGGCCACCTCCTTCTACTCCATTGATGAATTTCTTAGTAAAACCAACTGATTTGTATATAAGTACAACATAACTTCTGCACCATTTCAGTGCAGTAATGTGTTCATTGTAAATAAGTATTACAGTAGTTGTATTACATGTTTATTACCTTATAAATAAATAAAAAACTTTATTTTAAATTCAGTGCATTAGTATTTGTAAAATGACTCTGTGTTCATTAAAAAATGACGATCATTCCACTTGGGACCTGTGGAATGGTACATTAGCTTATTTGTTTTAGTTGTAAATATTTGTCATGTATTGTTGTTTTTCTGACATGTTCCACATCCTGGAGGACCTCCTCACTACGGATCAATTGGAATGAAAGTAAATCTAATCTAATCTAATCTAAAGAGAGCATCCAGAGTGGAATTTGATAATTTGCACAGTCTTAATAAATCTGTTATTAGAATTAGTTGCGACTTTAAAGGAAAAATAAGTACATGGGGAGGGAATGGATCCAACACCCTCGCGCTTATGAAATTAAGCGCTTACTCACTCAGTTGGAGGCTCATCGACTACTAGCCACCATGCAAAGTATGTAACCGCGCCTAAAATTTTGGAAACTCAATTTTGTGGAAACCGGTTGACAGTTGCAGTTTCCTGTTTACGTATGTTGAAGTCCTACTCGAGCCCCACACACCGTATCAATATGAATCAAATCGCTGAAGGGAAGCTCCTGATGCAACAGCTGTGATGGACTGCTCAATGTCCGTGCCTTCTGTGCCTTTTTATGCACAAAGAAAGCTCACACCTCTTGTGTAACTAAGTGTTCCATGAGAAACTTTTCAGGACGTGTTCGAGGACATTGGCGCTCAGTTAATAATAGTACACATTCGGAAATACTGTCTCACAAGCACAAGATACTGCAACAGAAATGCAATTTTGACAAACAGTTTCGTTTTTAATGTGTGTAAAAAAAACATTACAACGCTAAAGCATTGTAATTAGTAATAACAGATATTCATTCTTAAACAGAACAACCACGAGCCTTCAGTTCGGCTACGCTTGGATACAGCACACACAAGACATACTAATTGTAAATCTACTTCACAAGCCGTTCAAGTGGAACGGAGTTCCACTTGTATATCAGGGTGTAATAATATCAGAAATACGCCTAACGAAAAGAGAAAGACCACTACTAAAAGTGTGAGGATATACACTGACGGATCAAAAGTAGCCGGACATCCCCGTGTAATGCCGAACTGACCACCAGATGTCACGGGAGGCGGGCCCGTCAGTATAAAAGGACGCGGGCAGTGTTATGTTGTCAGCAGAGCATCAGTAACAGCAGAATGGGTAGGTCGAGAGGGCTCAGCGACTACGAACGTGGACCAGTCACTTGGTGTTACCTGAATTTGGAGTAAAAAATCCATCAGAGACATTTCAAACCATCCTAAAGCTGCCGAAGGCGACTGTTGGTGATATGATTGTGAAGTGGAAACGCGAAGGAGCAACCACAGTTACACCGAGACAAGTTAGTCGCATACTGACGGACAGGAAGCGTCCAGCATTGCGAAGGGTGGTCGTAAAAAGAAAAACAAACAAACCGAAATCAGCGGAGGGAATCACTCATGAGTTCGAAAGTCTGGCAACAGTCCAGCTAGCACAATGATTGAGAGCAGAGAGTTAAAAATAATGGCCTACAATCGCTCATAAGCAACACATTTCAATGCTAACCAACGTTTGCTGACGATGATGTTTCGTTTGTGGAGCGTTCAACTGCGCGGTTATCGGCGCCGGTACAAATTCCCAACCTTTGCTCAGTCCAATCTCGCCACTCTCGTGAATGATGATGAAATGATGAGGACAACACAAACAATCAGTCATCTCGAGGGAGGTGAAAAATCCTTGACCCCGCCGGGAATCGAACCCGGGACCGTATGCTCGGGAATCGAGAACGCGAGCCGCAGACCCCGACGCTTGAGGTGGTGTAAAGAGCAGCGGCTGACGGAAAACTGGTAATGTGGAGTGCTGAAACACGCCACACTCAGTGGCAACCTAAAATAAGCGTTTGCGTTTGGCGAATGACTGGTTTGTTTTGTATTGTTTTAGGGCGCAAAAAGAGTTACGGTCATTCCCGCCCATGTCAGAGCTGTAGAACACGAAGACAAAGAGAGGCCTTAAAGACGACTATACGTTAATCCCAATCGACGGAAGAGAAGACAGTTCAAAACAGACACGTTGAAAGGTCTCTGTTGGATTCCTTTCATGTTTAATTTCTTAAATCGGTCGTCATTTACGGCATAAATTCCTCTTCTAAATTTACTGTGGCGTTTCTGACTATCTGGGAGGAGACTGAGTAGTGGAACGTGTTACTTTTACACGTAAACAAGAACGATCTGTCACACTACTACACTTTAAAACACAGTTTATATGTAATTCATGTCACACAGTCCCATACGGAACCTACATCCGCTTTCTGTTATATACTGTATATGATAACATACTGTCGTCCCCCTTCCCTTCTGTGTGAGAGGATGAATGATCAAATGTGTTTGTAGTTGCATGCTTGAGGGTAGCAGACAAGGCTGTCTGCTAGAGAACAGTAGGACCAACGTCGGAACAGGTAGCTACGCTTTCTTAAAGCAGAGAGGTTTCCATCCTTTGTATGGTCCTGTCCGTCCGTTGTCATGTTGGTATAGGAAGCTGCCCCTCTGGCCCCTTCCGTTTGTCTTTGTGAGCCACCCTCGGGAAGCACGCTCGGTAGTAGGCAGTTGCAGTCTGGCGGTGGCGAGCGTCTGAAATGGTAAGATCTCCGGCTAAGCGCGTGTCTGCTAAGTCCGTAGAACAATGGATTTGTTAAGTTCAGCCTAACTGAGAATTTAAACACCTTTATTTCGGGTTAGCTCTAAAATATCTAAGGTTATCTTAAATTGCAGCGTAGTGTAATTCTCGTGTGAAGTTCATATTATTTTCCGGGAGTGGCTTTGTTACTACTTTGTGAGTAAAGTGGAACCACGTGTTGATCAGTAACTCTAACTAAGATCAATCTTAAATGCAAATGCTTGTGTGATTATAACGTCTCGTCTTGACAATATTTTGCAATATAGCAACTTTTCTTTATGTTCAACACACGTGGGGTGTACTTTGCGAGACCAGTACCACGTGCTTATATAACTGTTTGACCCGTCAGGTTAACAGTAAGACGTTAACAACCAGTTCGAGGTTTTCCTTTTGTAAATTGCTTTTTGATCTAATTTATTTTAATTATCGAAATTATTGTGGAGTTATACGCTTTGTGTAAACCAAGTTGACCACGTGAAGCATGTGGTGTAATCATCAAAGTAGCCCTCAGCTATTCTTTTCGCTAAGATTTCACAAAGAGTTAATATGAATTTAGTATACCAGTGTGTGGTAATTACATGACGGACAGGATTGTGCTTCGAACGTAATTTCTTTGGGTAAAAATTTGAATCTGTTTGTAGTGGTTAACTTTCTCTTGCATGCGTTTCAACGTTCTTTGTGTGTTGTTTTATGAATGCAGTGTTGTATGCAGACTCCCAATCTTGGCTCCATATTTGATGTGTTCCGTAAGATTTTCACCATCCTAAATAAGGCACCAGCTTGTTACGAATAGAATTTAATATGGTGAAATTTCAATGACCAATCTTAAAAATAAATTTCCAAATATAAACTGATTTCTTTCTTTTTATTCAAATTCTCCTTTTTATATATATATATTACCGGTTGTTGTATGACTATTAAAAGATTATCATTAATGTTAGTCTGTTTGGGAATTTAGTAAACCTGGACTAGATACCTAATGTTAATGTTGCCCAGTAATCCACGGTTAACTTCCCCAGACAGATCACAGCTTTTAACCCGCTTTTATTGGCAATCAATACGCTTTCTTCATACCAAAATTAAGCTAAAAACGTTACAACGTGAGAAAAGTCTACAAAAAACGCCATAGAGAAACGGAGGTCCTGAACTAACGATGAAATGTCCCTCTCCGTATTGCCACGACGGATGAAAGTAAAACGCGGTCGACAGCTCGCGCGTCGCCAAATCGACCGATATCTCAGAGGGCAAACACAAATGAGAATGTACGTGGTTAAAAAGAGGGCATTCCGTCAGGAAATGGCGGACCGTCAATGGTTGAGGGCAATGAGCTCACTGAACAAATGGCGATGGCTAGAGAGACAGTGGCTGATACGCAGCGTAGCTAAAATGATCTCCTCACGGCGAGTGGGCCGAGAGGAGGTCGTCCATGTCACTGAAGACATAACAGCCCGGAGCTTGTTCACATGAAGGGAGGACCAATGGTGATGCCAAAGTGACACCAGATGCTGACAGTCGGCAACACGGAGATCATCGGAGGGAGTGTTAGAACTAGCCGGCTGAGGTACGAGGACTGCAGCCTTGGTAGCAGCGTCAGCGGCCCCGTTTCCTGTCAGACGGACGTGACCAGGAGCCCACAGAAACATCACACTGGCTCCATCAGAGTGAGCAAGTGACAGCTTTTCTAGAGCCGTTGCACTAAGGGGTGGACGGTGTACAGCAGACAGAGGCTTCGAATGGAGCTGACAGTGTCGGAGCAGACGACGCAATTGAAAAGGATGTGTCGCCGGATGTACTCCGTGGCCTGACACAGAGCGAAGAGTTCGGCTGTAAATACTGAGCAGTGTTCCGGAAGCCGACACCAAAATACGTCGGTGCCAATGAGGAAGGCACACCCGACACCACGGTCAGTCCGATAGCCATCAGTGTACAGAAAGGTAGTATCGCGAAGTTTCGAGCGAAGGTCGTGAAACTGAAGGCGGTAGAGCAAGGCTAGAGCAGTGTCCTCAGGCAGCGGATGAAGGCTAAGGTGAACACCGGCCGCCCCATGAAGCCAAGATGGTGAAGGGTTCATTCCCGTCGCAAAAGTGGCAGGTAGATGCCGGAGCAGGTGCCGAAAGCGAACTCCGGGAGGTAACGGAGAGGAGGGACGCGCCCCGTACTGGCGATCAAAGGGGTCATCGGAAAAGGAGGCGTAGGATGGGTGGCCAAGCAGGGCAGACAAACGGCATGCATATCTGCTGAGGAGAAAGTCAGGGCGGTAGGACAGCGGTAGTTCGGCAGCTTCTGCACACAGACTCTCAACTGGGCTAAAGTGAAACGCGCCAGTGGCCAACAGGATGCCATGGTGGTGAGTAGTACTGGGACGGCGTATCAGAGACGGACGCGCAGATGGATAAACGAAGCACCCATAGATTACCAGAATGAGATTTTCACTCTGCAGCGGAGTGTGCGCTGATACGAAACTTCCTGGAAGATTAAAACTGTGTGCCGCACCGAGACTCGAACGCGGGACCTTTGCCTTTCGCGGGCAAGTGCTCTACCAAATGAGCTACCCAAGCACACGCCCCGTCCTCACAGCTTTACTTCCGTTAGTTTCTCGTGAAGTCTGGAAGGTAGGAGGCGAGATACTGGCGGAAGTGAAGCTATGAGTACGGATCGTGAGTCGTGCTTGGGTAGCTCATTTGGTAGAGCACTTGCCCGCCAAAGGCAAGGGTCCCGAGTTCGAGTCTCGGTCCGGCACACAGTTTTAATCTGCCTGGAAGTTTGACCCATAGTCTAATTTCCAACGGTACAAATGAAGGAGGATGGTTTGATCTGCTCCCCAGGAAGTACCACTGAGGATACACAGGAAACTGAGGGACCACATACAGCGGGCTGTCAGGTAAGACACATGCGAGGACCAAGGAAGTTTCCTATCGAGCATGAACCGCAGAAATCTCTCAGTTTCAAAGAACGGAAGAGCGACAGGCCCAAGGCGTAAAGATGGTTGTCCTTATAGAAATCAATTTCAAATGCCTGGTGAATCTTACATGCCATAATGTGTAGTACCACCAGTGAAGCGCAGAGGAGGTGGTGCTACGGTATGAATGTGTTCTTCGTGGTTAGAGCAGTGTACCCCTCTTAATAAGCTTAAATAAGAACTGAATGTAGATGGCTATGAACACTTGTACAGTGTTGTGTACTGCGTACAGTAGAGGAACAGTTCGGACAAGATGACTGCTTGTATCAGCTTGACAGAGCTCCCTGTCAAAGCATCGTCTGTGACGCAACGGTTTGTGGACAGCAACATTCCTTAAATCGACCGGGTTGCCCAGAGTCCCGAGCGGAACCCAATGGATCACGGATGTGATGAGTTACAACGCCGACCTCTCTCCAGATCCCAACTTCAAATATCACTAACTTCTCTGCTTTCAACTCTTTAAGAAAAATAGTTCCCATTCATCCATAGACATTCAGACACTTCCCTGAAAGTGTCACGAGCAGAGCACAAACCGTCATAACAGGCGAAGAGTGGATACACAACATATTAATGTCCAGTAGTAAGCCAGAACATTATGACCATCTTCCTAATAGCCAGTATGACCACCTATGGCACAGATACCAGCGACGACACGTTGTGCCGTGGAAGCAATGAAACCTTGGTAGGTCGATGGATGCAGTTGGTATCACATCTGCACACACAAATCACTTAATTGTCACGTTCAGTCCCAGATGTGTTCTATCGGGTTCAGATCTGGCTAGTTGGGGGGGCTAGCACATCAGTTGGAGATCGCCACTGTTTTCCTCGAACCATTTCTTCACACTCCTGGCCTTGTGATCTGGCGTATTACCTTCCTGAAAAATGCCACTGCCGTGGGGTGTACGTCGTATGCACCCAGTGAACGCTACTCCTTGGCCGCCATGGTGCCTCGCACGAACTCCACTGTATCCATGGATGCCCACGTGAATCTTTCCTAGAGCACAGTGGAGGCACAGCCAGCTTGTCTCCGTCCCGCAGTACAGATTTCAAGGAGCTGTTCCCCTGGAAGACGACGGATTCTTGTCCTCCCATCAGCATGATAAAGAACGTATGGGGATAATCAGATCATGCAATGCTCAGCCACTGCGCCAACGTGGGATGTCGAGGTCACATTCCCGTTTCAGTAGTAGTTGCCGATGTCGCGTTGTTAACATCGGCAAATGCATGGGTCGTCGGCTGTGGAGGACCATCATTAGGAATGTTCGGTGCACTGTGTGTTCAGACACGCCTACACTCTGGCCAGCATTAAAGCCTGATGTTCGTTCCGCCACAGTCTGCCAGCCTACGAAGTCCGACATCTACACTCCTGGAAATGGAAAAAAGAACACATTGACACCGGTGTGTCAGACCCACGATACTTGCTCCGGACACTGCGAGAGGGCTGTACAAGCAATGATCACACGCACGGCACAGCGGACACACCAGGAACCGCGGTGTTGGCCGTCGAATGGCGCTAGCTGCGCAGCATTTGTGCACCGCCGCCGTCAGTGTCAGCCAGTTTGCCGTGGCATACGGAGCTCCATCGCAGTCTTTAACACTGGTAGCATGCCGCGACAGCGTGGACGTGAACCGTATGTGCAGTTGACGGACTTTGAGCGAGGGCGTATAGTGGGCATGCGGGAGGCCGGGTGGACGTAACGCCGAATTGCTCAACACGTGGGGCGTGAGGTCTCCACAGTACATCGATGTTGTCGCCAGTGGTCGGCGGAAGGTGCACGTGCCCGTCGACCTGAGACCGGACCGCAGCGACGCACGGATGCACGCCAAGACCGTAGGATCCTACGCAGTGCCGTAGGGGACCGCACCGCCACTTCCCAGCAAATTAGGGACACTGTTGCTCCTGGGGTATCGGCGAGGACCATTCGCAACCGTCTCCATGAAGCTGGGCTACGGTCCCGCACACCGTTAGGCCGTCTTCCGCTCACGCCCCAACATCGTGCAGCCCGCCTCCAGTGGTGTCGCGACAGGCGTGAATGGAGGGACGAATGGAGACGTGTCGTCTTCATCGATGAGAGTCGCTTCTGCCTTGGTGCCAATGATGGTCGTATGCGTGTTTGGCGCCGTGCAGGTGAGCGCCACAATCAGGACTGCATACGACCGAGGCACGCAGGGCCAACACCCGGCATCATGGTGTAGGGAGCGATCTCCTACACTGGCCGTACACCACTGGTGATCGTCGAGGGGACACTGAATAGTGCACGGTACATCCAAACCGTCATCGAACCCATCGTTCTACCATTCCTAGACCGGCAAGGGAACTTGCTGTTCCAACAGGACAATGCACGTCCGCATGTATCCCGTGCCACCCAACGTGCTCTAGAAGGTGTAAGTCAACTACCCTGGCCAGCAAGATCTCCGGATCTGTCCCCCATTGACCATGTTTGGGACTGGATGAAGCATCGTCTCACGCGGTCTGCACGTCCAGCACGAACGCTGGTCCAACTGAGGCGCCAGGTGGAAATGGCATGGCAAGCCGTTCCACAGGACTGCATCCAGCATCTCTACGATCATCTGCGTGGGAGAATAGCAGCCTGCATTGCTGCGAAAGGTGGATATACACTGTACTAGTGCCGATATTGTGCATGCTCTGTTGCCTGTGTCTATGTGCCTGTGGTTCTGTCAGTGTGATCATGTGATGTATCTGACCCCAGGAATGTGTCAATAAAGTTTCCCCTTCCTGGGACAATGAATTCACGGTGTTCTTATTTCAATTTCCAGGAGTGTATAATGAGGGGTGGGCGCCCAACCCCACGACTTGTAGACGTGGTTTCAACTTGGTTTCACCACGTGTTGAACACACACACACACACACACACACACACCACAGGACTCCTCGAACACCAGACAAGTCGTACAGTTTCCGAAATGCTCGTGCCGAGCCTATGGGCCATTACAATCTGCCCTCGGTCACTCAGATAGCTTGCACGCCTTCCCCATTCTACACACGGACTGCACGCTCACTGGTACTACGTGCACCGTGGGTGTGTCTGAGTAGCAGTCATTCCTGGCCAGATGACGCTGCTATCTCCTGGACGGGTTTACATCGATAGTCGGTCTGTGGTCGTAACGCTCTGGCTGATCAGTGTATACACTCTCACAAGTTGTATGAGCAAACTGACGTAGGGAAATTTATGTCTTTGCTGAAAAAAACAAGGATAATAGAGAACCAGAAGAGACATGGAGTGGATAAGATGCGAGTTTTATCAGTAGTGTGACTGAATTTGTGACGGGCTTTAGGGAAAACGTACGAGGCGGAGTGTGTTAGGCTAGACAGACACTTTAAATTGTAATAATAAATGTACCCAAACCCATGACTCTATTTGATATGCGAATGAATAGTTTAAAATAGTGCCCACCACTGTCCCCAGCAGTTGCGACCTGTCATACTCTCAAAGAAGAAATACACTCTTCTTACTCACACCAAAACTGCTACTCTGCAGCGGAGGGAATTAATCCTGTAGGCAGATTTACCATTATTTTCCTAAATTTCATTTAGGAAAAAATGCACTTCCGTAAGAAATAAGAGTTACACATTAAACAAACATTTAAATGGACGAAAAATGGCGGAAAAAGTAACTTGACGGAGGCTTTAGATAATTACAGTTTCAGAGATTAGGTTACAGTTTGAACCACAGAAAGCTTAGGCGACATGCTGTCATCTGTACACTTTTATGTTTGGACAAATGGCTCTGAGCACTATGGGACTTAACATCTGAGGTCATCAGTCCCCTAGAACTTAGAACTACTCAAACCTAACTAACCTAAGGACATCACACACATCCATGCCCGAGGCAGGATTCGAACCTGCGACCGTATCGGACGCGCGGTTCCAGATTGAAGCGCCTAGAACCGCTCGACCACACCGGCCGGCTGGAAGACTTCCACATATTCATAGTCTCCTTAATGACACGCAGTTTGTTGTGGGTGCTGTTATGCCATTCCGTCTCCCAAAGCCGGGAAACCCTGCTGTGTAAGAAGGAACGCAGGTCAGATTCGGAGATTCCTATCTCCAGTAGCGGTTTCCGCGTCGTTTGTTTGGCCAGCCTGTCGGCAAGTTCGTTGCCGGGGATCCCGACGTGTCCTGGGGTCCACACGAACACCACGGAACGGCTGGACTGTTCCAGGGCATAGGTGGACTCCTGAATGGACGCTACCAGAGGGTGGCGAGGGTAGCACTGGTCGATACCTTGTAGGCTGCTCAATGAGTCAGTACACGGGAGAAATGACTAGCCAGGGCATGAGCGGATGTACTCAAGAGCACGAGGTATGGTCGCCAGCTTTCCAAGGAAAACACTGCAGCCAACTGACAAGGAGTGCTGCTCAATATGTCCTCCATGGACATATGCGAAACCTACGTGACCATTAGCCATCGAGCCGTCGGTGTAAACGACTTCAGAGCCTCGGAACACGTCAAGAATAGAGAGGAAGTGACAGCGGAGAGCGGCGGGGTTAACGGAGTCCTTAGAGCCATGCAAAAGGTCAAGATAAAGCTGCGGCCGAAGCGTGCTCCATGTAGGCGTACGTGAAAGGACCTCAAGTAGAGGTGGTAAAGGGAAGGACTCCAGTTCGAAGAGAAGGGACCGCACGCGAATCGCGTTAGCCCCGATCTGGGCCGACGATGCGGGAGATGGACTGCCGCGGGCGGGAAAAGGAGACGGAATTCGAATGCTCAGGGGCACTATGAATGTGTGCTGCGTAACTGGCGAGCAGCTGCGCACGTCAGATCTGCAGCGGGTGGACACAAGCCTCCACCAGTGCGCCGGTCACCGGACTCGTCCCAAAAGCTCCTCTCGCTAATCGTACCGCACAGTGGTGCACAGGGTCAAGTAAATTCAATGCTGAAGGCGCTGCCGAACCATAAACCACACTCGCATAGTCAGTTCGGGATTGGACAAGGGATCTGTAGAGCTGCAGCAGCGTAGATCGATCTGAACCCGAATTGGTGTTGCTCAGCAACGGAGGGCATTGAGGTGCTGCCAGCACTTCTCCTTAAGTTGAAGATGTGGGAGCCAAGTCAATCGAGCGTCGAAATCCAGTCCTAGGAACTGATATGTCTCCACTACAGTGGGTGGATCGTCACTAACCCAAAGTGCAGGTTCCGGATGAACGGTACGAGGACGACAGAAGTGCATGACACGCGACTTAGCGGATGAAAACTGGAAGCAGTGGGCTAGAGCCCATGACTTCGCCTTCTGGATGGCTCCCTGGAGGCGCCGCTCAGCAACAACAGTACTGGAGCAGCAGTACGAAATGCAGAAGTCGTCTGCAAATGGAGAAGGTGAGACTGAGGGCCCGACAGCTGCTGCTAGACCGTTAATGGCCACTAAAAACAGAGAGACACTCAATACAGAGCCCTGCGGGACTCCATTCTCCTGGAGATGGATGGAACTATGGGAGTCACGAACTTGTACACAGAAAGTACGGAGTGACAGGAAGTTTTGGATAAAAATCGGGAGTGGTCCCCGGAAACACCACTCATACAATGTGGCAAGTGTATGACGTCACCAACACGTGTTTTATGCTATGCTTTACGTAAGTCAAAAAATACGGCAATCAGGTGTTCGGATGGCAGACTCAATGGACACAAGATTATCTATCAGTGGTAGAGCGACCCTGGCGGAAGCCGCTCTGACATGGAGCCAGCAAGCCACGTGACTCCAGGACCCGACCCAACCCAGCCGCCGACATACCATACTTTCCAGAAGCTTACAAAGAACGTTGGTGAGGCTGATGAGCCGGTAGCTATCCACATCAAGCGGGTTTTTACCGGGTTTGAGCACCGGAATGATGGTACTCTCCCGCCATTGCGATGGAAATACGCCACCCCACCAGATCCGGTTGAAGATGACGAGGAGATGTCGCTTGCAGTCAGATGGGAGGTGTTTAATCATCTGGCTGTGGATGCGATCAGGCCCAGGAGCTGTGTCGGGGCACTGAGGAGCTCCCACTCTGAAAATGGGGCGTTATAGGATTCACTGGGGCGTGAGTGTGCAAAAGGCTGGGGGGGGGGGGGGGGGGTAATTCTCCGTCGCACAGGCTGGAGCAAGGTGCCCGTCAAAGTGTTCGGCAATCGCGTTTGCGTCGGTACATAACTCGCCATTTATGGTAACACCGGGATATATGTTGGGGCCTGGTACCCGAAAAGACGTTTGGTCTTTGCCACGACTTGGGAAGGTGACGTGTGGCACCCAATGGGCGAGACGTATCTCTCCGCACACTCCTTCTTCCGTTGTTTGATAAGGTAGCGAACGCGGGCATCGAGCCGTTTAAAGGCTATGAGGTACTCCAGGGAAGGGTGCCGCTTATGCCGCTGTAGGGATCGCCGGCGCTCCTTAATTGCTTTGGCGACTTCCGGCGACCACCAAGGGAGTGGCCTACGCTGGGGACACCCTAAAGAGCGAGGGATCGCGTTTTCTGCTGCAGAAACATTTGATATTGTCACCTGCTCAACCATCATATTGATGTTACCATGTGGGGGGGATTCAACGGTGGCAACAGAGGTGAAAGTTTCCCAGTCCGTCTTGTTCAAAGCACATCTGGGCAGTGGTCCATGCGCCTGACGTCGGGGCAGTGACAGGAAGATGGGTAAGTGGTCACTACCACACAGGTCGTCATGTGCTCTCTAGTGGATAGATGGGGAAATCCTGGGCTGCAAATTGATAAATCAATGGCCGAGTAACTACCATCAGCCACACTGAAATGTGTGGCGGCCCCAGTATTTAAGAGGCAGAGGTCGAATTGCGACAGTAAAGTTTCGACATATCTGCCTCGGCCAGTGAGCATGTTACCACCCCACGAGGGGTTATGGGCATTAAAATCTCCCAGGGGTACTGTACCATCTGGAGGAACATATACATTGCAGACAGTTATTTCCTGTGTCATTCTTATTCTGACAGCCGCAGCTTATAGAGGGGTTTGAAGGGGCACAGGTACACTGCAGACCGAGTTTAGGACATGAACGCAAACTCCATCTGAGACTCGATTGTAGTCACTACGGTTCCTGTAGTATCCCTTATAGCCATAGAGAGCAGGGGTCCACATCGCTGGGAACCAGGTTCCCTGGAGCACAATGCAGATAGCAGGTGTGAAGCTTAACTGTTGCTGCAGCAAAGCCAGGTGGTGGAAAAACCGCCGCAATTCCACTGGAGGATGAAATCGTGAGACTGGGAAGGCATGGAACATTCAATGAGGCAGTTTACGCCTCACTGTCACCTGCTGCCACCGATTTATTGCCTGAGCAGTCTATATCCATTGTGTCTGAGGGTCTGGCGAGATCTATGTCCTCCGTGGACGCCAAAATCTCCACCCCATCCTCAGCCGCAGGGCTTGTATGTAGCGGCTGTGTGGGTGCCACCCCAATTTCCTTCGTCTTAAGGGTTTTCTTTTTGGATTTCTGTCGCTGCTCCTTGGGTTTCCCTGGCTGGGAGGACTTCACTGGCTCAGTCTCTGGGACTGAGGATGAGTGTGAAGCCCTATGACCAGCTGCTTTTGGGCTCTTCAGCCTCTGGTGGGTGTCGTCTTTCCCACTGGAAGAAACCTGGGAAGGGAGTGACCCAAGGGACCCCTTTCTAGCGAGAGAAGCCGAAGAACACTTACACTTTATAACACTACCGTCTGCTACTGCTATACCATAACCTCGAAACTGGGGGCAGTTTGCAAAACAGAATTATTTTGTTAGAGTAATAATGGTATAAAGCAACAGAACAGTGTTACCCTCTGAGAGAAATTTTGTTATGTTGACCGTGTTGTACCTAACGGAGGTGGCTTATCGGAAGTGAAAGTCAGAATTACGTAAATATTTGAACAGTAACAAACAAAATTTTGCCTATCTGCACTGTTTAAAGAATAATGAAAACGGTCGCCAGCCTAATTAGGCAAGAGAAAGATTAACGTTCTCGTTTAAGAAAGTAGGTATGAGTAACTTTAACGGACAAACACAACCTATACTTGGCCACACGCGAGTGCAGTGAACTCTGACACATACATATGTTTATGGTGAGATTGAAAATAATAGTTAGAGCAGCACAAACTATTTGCAAAATTATAACATACCGAAACACACTATTACTTTCAGGGCTTACACAAACTGAATGTTCTTTATAACGTTATTATTACTATTCACTGCAGAATCATTAATTGGATATAGGTTAAGTCTCTCTCAGTTAAATACTTTACTATTTAAAAAGAAAGTTAATTGGAATCCACTGAAAGGTTGCTTCTCACTATCATTTGAAGAAAGAAATTATGATTTTCATAATTAATGGTCTTTCCGTTACTTGTTACCGAGCATTAACACACTAGACAAACTGTGAATCCTGTTATACTATTAATATGCACTTCTAATACATAAGAGAGACAAACACTTAGCAAACATGAGTATATAACGTTTCACAACTGCAGTTTTCCACTTTTAGTACAGTGAGAGACAAAATTAACATATATGTAAGACACTGACTCACCTTCTGCGATTTACAACAGGCAGTAATGTGATCATTTATTAAGCAAAACTTTCTAAGCCTCAGACTTAAGAACTTTTAATTTGAAGTTGGCAACAACACATTAATAAGCAGTTTTACTAGGAAAATTATTTTCAGCAAGCATCATTAACTTTAACTCACTCTCTTGCCACATTAACTTTAACTTTCTTTTAACTATGTTCAAGAGGAATCAATTAGCAAAACACTGGGCTTTAATGTACTTTCAGTAAGGACACTCGGATATCACTTTAGTTCAAACGGAGAGGAACCTGAGAGGTGTTATGATGAGAAAAATCAAGGTAGGTACATAAATTCAGATATAAATTACCTTATATTTGAGCACACTAACACATCCATTAAGCTGATCCTTCACTGTACATCATTGTAGCATTCCGATGCAATAATTGCGCAATATGGTGGCAACTGCATGTTTGTAGGTGGAATAGCAGGTAGAATTGCTGGACTCTGTCATTTCTTGGTGGCGATGATAGATACAAATTCCAGAATAGTTCCAGCTATTTATCCATCCATCCGAGGCATTGGAAAGTAGCAGAAAAAGCCTCTCTCGGAACCAGCACAATATGCGTCTTTTACATGGCAGTGCACAGTTTGGTAGCTCGTCCCCGAATCGTAGCTCGTCCCCGACTGACTATCAGTTCCACCTTTTCCACCTAGGCCAACCACAATTTGCGCGCGCTACACAGTTCCGTTCCCGAGGGGAACCACAACAACTTTTACATACAGAGTAACTAAGAACCCTAAGTGAGGATCAGCAGTTTACATAACAGCAAACAAATACATTAAATGAAACAGAACATTTGCGCATATTGACATTTCTACAAAAAATTATTCACACAGAAATTACAATTACATACAGTAAGTTTTGTTCCCTATAAATGGGACAAAGAATTTAAATGACAGATACACTACATTGCATAGAATCAAATCATGACATCAAAGTTCTTACAAAGAAAGGAGTATACAGTTTTGTGTTATCGATTCAAACAAACACATTTACAGAAGCTCAGCGATGTAACATTAAATGAAACAAAAGCGAAATAAATCAGTACAGCATTAGAGCTATGGTGTTGCAACTTCTCCAGCTTAGAAATGGGGATGGACGTCCCCGATGGTTGGGGGGGGGGGGGGGTTTGCTAGCGAAGTAGGTGGTGTGCAGGAGCAACAGGGAGGGAAATGCGCCCCACCGTCAAGTGGGCAGGTGTAGTCTTCTGGCTCTGAGAGGTGACCTGGGTTGGCAGGGCTGATGGTGCCAGAACTATTGTAGTGGCGGCGTAAGATGATTTCATACGCACAGGATGCAGGTGTTGCGATGTGGCGGGCGTCCGCAATCTCGGCATGTGACACTGGAAGTACAGCGGGAAGACATATGGCCGAACTACCAGCACTTAAAGGACCGCATCTGGGGAGGGATATAGGGCTTTACATCACACCGGTAGATTACCTCCTTCCCACAGGGGACAACCTGATTACCCTTCAGACCCCGGTGGATGCGAAGACGAAATGTACACCTTACCACTCTAAATTGGCGCACAGCTCATCGTCGGACTGCAAAAGGAGGTGTCTGTGAAACATGACACACTGGACCATATTTAAGCTCTTATAGGGCGTGATGGTTACAGAAAAATCCCCCACCTTGTCACAAGCGAGTAACTCCCGTGACTGGGCAGAGGATGCTGTTTTGATCAAGACTGACCCAGATGTCATTTTCGACAAGCCCTACACCTCCCCGAACTCTGCTCTAAATGCTCAACAAAAAACTGAAGTTTCTTAATCATGAAATATTCCCCATCAGCTCTCGAACATATAAGGTACTGGGGCGAATAAGATCCGCTGCCATCCTTAGCCTGACGTTCCTCCCATGGTGTGGCCAGGGACGAGAATGATTTGGGGTCGTACTTCTGTGAATTGAATTGAGCTCGTGATCGCTTAGAGACTGCTGGTGTTTCACCACCAGCAAGAGATGATGGAGTACATCTCGTGTCATCCACCCTGATGCCACCGACTCCGACCAGGGGCCCTCCCCACAGGCGCCAACCAGTCACAGCAAAGGCCACCTGGCAGGATGGCCATTGCCTTGAGTCCCAATGCCCCAGGGGGATGGGCATCAACCTCTGGACATACGTGGGGAGTTAACGGCGCAGGCATCATCAGAGTGATTCCTGCTACAGCAGCAATCGACACTGCTTAGTGTATGGTGGAAAACGCACCCTGGAAGGTGTCCTCGCCCAAGAGATGGAGAATGGGAAGGACTGCAATGCGACAATGAGAAAGTGGGGTAAAGATCTCATTGCACGATGGACACAATGCACCTTGTAAGGCGCCCTTCCCCAGTTTGCTCGCTCTTCGGGAAAATTTTGAAGAATGGAGGTCAAAACCCTACATAGGACCATCACATAAAGGCTGAAACGTGTGAAACTGTTTTTAGTCTCCTTGTACGGCATTTAGGAATACCTTGGGCCTATTCTAAACCCCGGACCCGCTGGGGGCCTTATATTTCTCCTCTAGCCATCCCTGTTTAGACATTTTGCACTTCCTGTCGATCTCATTTTTGAGACGTTAGTATTTATTTTTGCCTGCTTCATTTACTACATTTTAATATTTTCTCCTTTCATCAATTAAATTCAATGTCTCTTCTGTTACCCAAGGATTTCTATTAGCCCTTCTCTTTTTACCTACTTGATCCTCTGCCGTCGTCACTATTTCATCTCTGAAAGCTTCCCATTCTTCTTCTAATGTATTTCTTTCCCCTGTTCTCGTCAATCGTTCCCTAATGCTCTCCCTGAAACACTCTACAACCTCTGGTTCTTTCAGTTTTTTAAATTCCCACCTCTTTCCAGTTTCTTCCGATTGGTTCATAACCAATAACCAATAGATTGTGGTCAGGGTCCACATCTGCCCCTGGAAATGTCTTACAATTTAAAACCTGGTTCCTAAATCTCTGTCTTACCATTATATAATCTATCTGAAACCTTCCAGTGTCTCCATTCCTCTTACATGTATACAACCTCCTTTCATGTTTCTTAAACCCAGTGTTAGCTATGATTAAGTTATGATCTGTGCAAAATTCTACCAGGCCGCTTCCTCTTTCATTCCTTACCCCCATTCCATATTCACCCACTACTTTTCCTTCTATTCCTAATATCGAATTCCAGCGCCCCGTGACTATAAAATTTTCATCTCCCTTCGGTATCTGAATAATTTATTTTATCTCATCGTACATTTCTTCAATCTATTCGTCATCTCCGGAGCTAGTTGGCATATTAACTTGTACTACTGTGGTAGGCTTGGGCTTCGTGCCTATCTTGGCTACAATTATGCGTTCATTATGCTGTTGGTAGTAGCTTAGCTGCGTTCCTATTTTTTTATTCATGGTTGAAGCTGCTTCTGCATTACTCCTATTTGATTTTATATTTATAACCCTGTATTCATCTGACCAAAAGTCTTGTTCCTCCTGCCACCGAACTTCATTAATTACCATTATATCTAACTTTAACCTATCCATTTCCCTCATTAAAATTTCTAACCTACCTGCCCGATTAAGGGATCTGACGTTCCACGCTCCGATCCGTAGAACGCCATTTTTCTTTCTCCTGGTAACCATATCCTGCTGAGTAGTCCCTACCAGGAGATCTGAATGGGGGACTATTTTACCTCCGGAATATTTTACCCAAGAGGGCGCCATCTCTATTTAACCATACGGTAAAGCTGCATGCCCTCGGGAAAAATTAGTGCTGTAGTTTCACCTTGCTTTCAGCCGTTCGCTTTACCATCACAGCAAGGTCGTTTTGGTTAATTTTACAAGGCCAGATCAGTCAATCATCCAGACTGTTGCCCCTGCTACTACTGAAAAGTCTGCTGTCGCTCTTCAGGAACCACACATTTGTCAGGCCACTCAAGAGATACACCCCCCCCCCCCCCCCCCCCGTTGTGGTTGCACCTGCTGTACGGCTATCGCTGAGGCACCCAAGCCTTCCCACCAACGCCAAGGTCCATGGTTCAATGGTTCATGGAGAGAGGGGGGCGGGGGGGATGGAGGGCGTGTAATCGTAACATTTGTAATTTGAATCACAACATAATTTAGTTTCAAATAACACCGATTATTGCCTAGTATTACCAAAATAGGAAAAGCGGTACCGATCGATTCTGTATATCAAATTGATGTTGAATCTGATGATCTGATGCCGACGCCTGCAGTAATTCCGATCCGGCTATAGAGGTAGTGTACCCCGGTCATTTCTGAAATATTGTCAAACGCATAATCAGTATATAATCATAAAATTCCCGAAACGAGTGAAAATGCAGATCCGTTCACAATGTTATTTAAGAAAATTGCAGTAACGATGAATAAACGCGACAAGGAAATAGCCATGTAAATGGACGAGAGTGAGAAACAGTTTTCTGTGCAGATTAATACGAGCAGTGTCGAACGCGACAGAGAGATGACCACAGTAATTTTCGCCCAAATTAATACCACTCTTGCCGAGGGAGATACGGAGTTAGCCACCCGCGTTGATACCGGTTTCTCATGCATTTCTAAAGAAATTTCAGAACCAAAGAAAGCATATGAAGGCATATTGGAGGCAGTAAAGAAGTTAACGAACGATGTACAGACACTAGACAACGCAGTCAGCTGTGGAAACCACGGGACAACAGCTGTGTCAAAGCGTCCAGAATTTAGACCTTAATCCCGAGGAGGTAGTACGTGAGCATCCAGACGTAAAAGACGAAAGATTAGTAACTAACGTACCAAATGTTTGGAAGTGAAGGACAAACAGGTTAACGAATAGTTAAATACCAAATAGAGAGGTATAGTACAGCGACTTAATGCTGAGGCAGCACTCTAATCAGATGACAAAGTGTGTACTGAATCGTGACATTCGTGAGTGGCGCGATCACCTGTCCGCTCAAGTCACTTACATGCACCTCGAGGTTACGGCGAATGAATGAGGCACGTCATCTTTGATGCCGATCTTACCAGAATGAAGCAGGGCCGGTTCGTCTCCACACAGAATATATTAATGAATCAGCGGAGGCGGCACCCGCTTTAGCAGCGATACTCTTAGAAGCAAGATTACTGAAGCTGAAACTACCTCTTTAACTCTTTTTTTTTTAACACTGACCAACAGAATTTTCCCTCACAAAGACAACTCAAACTTAATCTATTCATTTATTACCCACAATATACAAGCCCAACACAATATGGCTGCTGTAAGTGACAACATGACTTCCAATATTTAACAAAAAATAATGGCCCTGAATTACAAGAAATCCTAACAATAATAAAATTCCAAAAAAACATGAAATTAAAGAAATATGAAACTGTCCAACTCTTAAATGCCTAAACTCATTTCAGACATGAACCACATGTTTTTTTCCAAGTCACTTACCTCACAGAAAATCTTCATAACACTAGCTACAGCTATTACAGCAAGCAGCAACTACAGCCAGCTAAATAAAAAGATTCTAACTACTGCATACTCTGAGTACTGGGAGGCACATGGTTATCAAAAGAAAAATTTTGTTGAAAAGCAAACAATGTATTTAGAAAATTTTACCTATTCATGCGACATCCGGTTCCAAAAACTATGTAGTTGTCAATAATGCCACTCCCCAAATACTAACAACAATATCAATCATCCTACATTTCCTTGCGTCTCACATTAAAATGCATGTCCTACCAACACAGAGTCTCCACTAAGAAAAACATGTCCATACGCTTCTCTATCCACTCACTAACTGTTAGTCCGTCCAACCACAGAATCTCCTGCCGAGAGCGCAGAGAGCTATCAGCGATATTAACATAGTCTACAGCGCTGTCAACATACAAACAGGCTATTTACATAGCAGCCCTGCTCCCCTATAAAAATTTTATTTAGTGTTTTGGGCAGTTGCCAAGACGAAGTTGTTAAATTCTTTTTATATTAACAATATCAAATAAAGTGAACATCAAGAGTGTTTATGGGAACCCAGTTCTAAGCAAAGAAGGGAAAGCAGAAAGGTGGAAGGAGTATATAGAGGGTCTATACAGGGGCGATGTTCTTGAGGACAATATTATGGAAATGGAAGAGGAGGTAGATGAAGATGAAATGGGAGATATGATACTGCGTGAAGACTTTGAAAGAGCACTGAAAGAGCTGAGTCGAAACAAGGCCTCGGGAGTAGACAACATTCCATTAGAACTACTGACAGCCTTGGGAGAGCCAGGCCTAACAAAACTCTACCATCTGGTGAGCAAGATGTATGAGACAGGTGAAATTCCCTCAGACTTCAAGAAGAATATAACAATTCCAATCCCAAAGAAAGCAGGTGTTGACAGATGTGAAAATTACCGAACTATCAGTTTAATAAGTCACAGCTGCAAAATACTAACGCTGATTCTTTACAGACGAATGGAAAAACTGGTAGAAGTCGACCTTGGGGAAGATCAGTTTGGATTCCGTAGAAATGTTGGAACGCGTGAGGCAATACTGACCCTACGACTTATCTTAGAAAAATGATTAAGGATAGGCAAACCTACGTTTCTAGCATTTGTAGACTTAGAGAAAGCTTTTGACAATGTTGACTGGAATACTCTCTTTCCAATTCTGAAGGTAGCAGCGGTAAAATACAGGGAGGGAAAGGCTATTTAAAATTTGTACAGAAACCAGATGGCAGTTATAAGAGTCGAGGGACATGAAAGGGAAGCAGTCGTTGGGAAGGGAGTGAGACAGGGTTGTAGCCTCTCCCCGATGCTATTCAATCTGTATATTGAGCAAGTAGTAAAGGAAACAAAAGAAAAATTCGTAGTAGGTATTCAAATCCATGGATAAGAAATAAAAACTTTGAGGTTCGCCGATGACATTGTAATTCTGTCAGAGACAGCAAAGGACTTGGAAGAGCAGTTGAACGGAATGGAGAGTGTCTTGAAAGGAGGATATAAGATGAACATCAACAAAAGCAAATCGAGGATAATGGAATGTAGTCGAATTAAGTCGGGTGATGCTGAGGGAATTAGATTAGGAAATGAGACACTTAAAGTAGTAAAGGAGTTTTGCTATTTGGGGAGCAAAATAACTGATGATGGTCGAAGTAGAGAGGATACAAAATGTAGACTGGCAATGGGTAGGAAAGCATTTCTGAAGAAGAGAAATTTGTTAACATCGAGTATAAAGTGTCAGGAAGTCGTTTCTGAAAGTATTTGTATGGAGTGTAGCCATGTATGGAAGTGAAACATTGACGATAAATAGTTTACACAAGAAGAGAATAGAAGCTTCCGAAATGTGGTGCTACAGAAGAATGCTGAAGATTAAATGGGTAGATCACATAACTAATGAGGAGGTATTGAATAGAATTGGGGAGAAGAGGAATTTGTGGCACAACTTGACTAGAAGAAGGGATCGGTTTGGTAGGAGATGTTCTGAGGCATTAAGGGATCACCAATTTGGTACTGGAGGGCAGCGTGGAGGGTAAAAAATAGAGGGAGACCAAGAGATGAATACACTAAGCAGAATCAGAAGGATGTAGGCTGCAGTAGGTACTGGGAGATGAAGAAGCTTGCACAGGATAGAGTAGCATGGAGAGCTGCATCAAACCAGTCTCAGGACTGAAGACCATAACAACAACATCAAATAAAGCAGATGCACTCAAAGGTTAAGTAATAGGCTGTTGGTCAATAAAGTAAAAGTTCACCTCGCATTCCCTAAAGACAGTCCTAATAATTCGTCAGAAGAGAAGTTTGCGCCATTTTTACGCACAGTGTCTGAGTAGTATATGAAAAAGCACAAGTAAGTAGTGGACAACCATACAGTCTTTAAGTAGTGTTGTTCTTTAAACGGAAACACAGTGCTGACTCTTGAAATGAAGTTTTGAAATGGTACCGTAAGACTGGTAATGGGCCACAACAGAAGAGACCCACAGCAAGTCTTGAAGGATATTGAGAGAACTGTTGGGTCACCACAGAGCAGACCCACTATAGTCTTAACAGAGATTATGCTAGTAGTGGAACACCAAAGGTGCAGACGCACTGTAGCCCTTTTAGAGATGGCCAGCAGCCATCTGTTGCGACTATGTGGATGCACAATCACAATTGAAGAGTCTTGAGGATAATATAGCAAGTCCATGAGCCACCACTGTGTAGTCAGTATTGATGCATCATATGACAAGTCCGTGAGCCACCACTTGTGTACTCACTAATTCCCCCCCCCCTTTTTTTTTTTTTTTTTTTTTTGCAATGTCCTTACAACCGGCAATACTTTTAACCAGTCCCTTGCTGAATTATCAACACGTGTGCAAGCACTAACACGGTCATATTATCTCTAAGATTTGATACATCTAGTCTGACCAACAGACAAATGCGCGCAGTAAAAAGGACTATTTACCTAACTTGGAGAACTGGTGTGTATACAATTACAATTTTACAGCATAAGAATAGAATTACAAATGTAAAGAAAACATCATTATAGTAAAGGAAATGATAATACAAATAACATTTTTAATAACACAGGATTTACAAAAAGAATAGAAATAAGCATATACATGAGGAATTATGACATAAGTAAATAAATGAAAAATGAGAATATCAGTAGAAACATTAATGTGACACGTGAATATTAAAAGAAGAACGTAACAGAATAAATAATGTCTGAACATCTACCTAAATTAAGGAACATGGTATGAAAACAGACATTAAGTTTGAGGATAACAGTATTCCTCATCATAGTGAATGCAGCTTAGTATTAGAAGGAAAAAATTCCACCAAATTTGTCTTATCAGATAAACACAAAGACATAGGAAGAACACAAAGACACAAGGGTACACAAACATATAGGAGTAACACAGAAGGAAAGGACAGGCTCTGTTTTTTTGAGGTGTAAGTGTAAGTGTGTGTGTAACATTTGATACTGCAGTACTTGTGGTGTGTATTTTGTACCTCCGTTTTATATTTCTCTTTTTAGTAATGTCCTTCACGCTCTTACCTCCTTTACTTTCAACCACAACTACATTTCCAACCGAAACTTCATTTAGTTCTCGCAGACCTCTCTCGCTTCAACATTCATTACCACAAAAACCCTACCTAACCATGCTACCTATATTTATACTTTCAACCAGTGCTTATACTTCCATTTTTTTTCTACCTCATCATTCGTTTCCAAGAGAGTCCTACCTAAACCTGCTGTCACTATACCCTACTTATATCTATTCATTTCCTCTTTCAAAATAATTGTCTCCCTGTAACGCCGGAAATGCATATCGTCCTATTTCCATCTATTGCACTATAAATTTGTTTTCCTTATTTTTGTTACCTGAATATATGACATTTCTGTGTCTTTACATATTGTAATTGTTTTACTATTTGTATATATATATATTTATGCATTTATGTCGATGTATAATTGGTTTGTTTCGTAAATATTATTTGTATTTTTACGCTGGGTCTTGCCTAGGGAAAACTGCTATCGAACGATTACATCGATAGGTCGTGTGGAGAACGAAAGTGTTTAGGATCTTTGGTAGTGTTAACTCTGCCGCGTGGAGCGCGGGCTGACCAGAGAGAGAGTCTGGCTGGGGTGGTGCAGTGGAGCAGGTGTGTTGTGTGACGCTCCCGCGAGTTGCCGCGCGTTCGGGGTTGGCCAGCATGTAATTGCGCTCGACTGGCTATAATAGTTTCTAGCACGGTGTCGCGGACGGGAAGCACTAGCTGGCACACATCAAGAGCCCGTTTCGCCTGGTGACCGTGTCGAGAAGAAGGCGCGCCAGCATCCAGCTTCTGCAACAGCGACGGCCGACAATGAGTGACTGTCATCACCTCCTCGATCGACGACTTCAAACCTTCAATCAACCAACAAGGAAGACTAAAAGCACGTAAAGTTTCGGAACTGTATGGCAGACCTCAGCTTTTAAAATTGTTGCTTCACAAAATTACAGCAACGTAGCATGAATCTTTGTTGCTCATTGTCCCAATTGCATTACCAAGCAGGGCCCCTTCCTCTTCCGAAATGAACCCGAGTGTCGTTGAAATTCAAACGCCAGCATAATTCCATTTCACTGCTTTAATTTCAAAGTTCACTTTAAGTATTCATAGCTGGCTACAATATTAGATTACACGAGCACAAATTACGAGTGCGAGTTTTGTTAGCATATTTTAGCTTACCTGTGACTGCAGCTCAGCTTGGTACGTACTAAATTTTACTATTGTTAATTGTTCAGAACCATTTAATTCAAGTTCGAAGTTAAATCTCTTATTTCTAAATTGCGTAGATTCAAGTAGCTTTTGAAATGATTGTTGAGGTAGCCCAAGACTAACCTTATTTTACTGAATTTCGTAGTGCTTCAGAAACCAATCTCACTATTAATTTCAGTCACTAAATTAACTTTCAATTTTCCGGTTTTATTAATTCTTTTGCTAAATTAAGTCAGAGTGTAGCGAAACTTATTACTTCTGACAAACTTTCAGTTTTCACACTACACGTGTCAACCTTCAGTTGCCACGCTTCTAGTGCTAATTATATGTGTAATAACCTTTCTTTTTCAGTTACTATAGTAATTGTCCTTAGGACTGGCGACCGTAATTTCCCCAAATCTCAAATATCTAATTACCGCTAGTTAATTGTTAACGTAACGGACGCACATTTACTTTCTTTATTAACTTTTAAAAATTAATTTCAACCAGTTTCATTTGCATTTTTCCTTTCATTTAGATGTAACCCTTTCCTCCCTCTTTACCGACAAATTAACTTCGGTGACGATTGCTTTTCCCAAATTTCCATTAGGTACACGCGGTTTAATTTTTCACTGTCATTAAGGTCGATAAGTGAGGGGGAGGTTACATCCCCATTATTCAATAATCTTTGGTCAGACTCTCTTTACAGCTTCTCAGTGCATATCCCCTCTTAGCTAACTTAATCTACTGAGCACAGATACATAAACTAGAGAATGAGGCAATGCAGCAGCACAAAAAATTGACTCAAACAACGACAAAAATACAAATTGGCAATGCTAGCAGCAGCGTATCTAAATTGGTAAAGCAAATACAACATTACAACTAATATAAGGCCATATTCAGCAAACAAGACAAATAAATTAGTGAAACTGGCTTAGTACAGGAATACAAAGTAAAATTCAGTAGGACACTGTCTGACAAATAGCAAATGCTCAAGCACAAGCAGAAAAAAATACCAAGACAGTAATGCACATGAGGGAAATATATGAGTAAGCTTACAATAGCACTTGTGCATCTGTGATCATCAAAACTATGCAAAGCAGGAGCACAGGGAACGAGATCTATACTGTCTCCCATGTGAAGTGCAATGGTTCTGTCACATCTTAACACTAAAGTGGTGCACCACAACAACTTATTCTACCAAAAAAAATTACCAACTTCTTGAAAAGAAAATTATGTATGCAGTTCCTGTTACCAGTCCCTTCTATGACTTATTGTTCTTTCCTTTCCAAGTGCTCTTTTTTTAAGAATGTGGATCATAAAATTATTATTTGATGGATATGTTGACAGAAAGTGTTCACATTAGCATATGTATTAAGTTTAATTTTCTAAAACCAATGCTGCAGCGCAGCTAGAAACCAGATATGAAATAAAAGAAGTACATATGTACAAAGCAAAGCATGGAAACATCATTCAATAGCCATGTGGCATTTCATAAGTTAGTAGAAAATCTCTCAACGCTCGTAGACACACTTGTCATAATCAGGTGTGTAAATATAGGAATATTTTTCATCAATACATAAGCATTTCGGTAAGTAGCACAGAGTTCAATCATATGTTTACGAGTAGTAATGTATGTCTTGTTTGTGGTGTGTTCTGCAAGGAAATGTCAATAGAGAGTTCAACGGCCTCTCTGTTCTACAGTTATACGAGCTCTTCCAGGAGTGCGGCGAGCTTCAAAGCGGCTGAAGTGGCACCAGTAAAGTTGAACGGCAACAACAATGGGCTAGCCCGCAGCCCAGCAGAGCAATACGACAAGGCCACACATACTCTTTACGACAGCATCCAGCTGCGATGACAGTTTCATACCAACAAAAAAAAATGTCCCAGGTTGAAAAATTGCAGGAGAAGTGTGTAGAAACGAAATGTCTTCAGTAACACTGTCCAAAAATTTCCATCGGAATTCTGGTACTCACATTCCTATATTTTCTTGAAGTACAATTCTTGATTTGCAACATTGTTTTCCACAAACCAGGGTCCCTAAAATCTACTCATTATATATGTATATATTCGTCGATACTCTTCAATATATCATAATAAACATGTAGCATAATCACATTCTTCATACAGCGTCACCTTACTGATCATAAAAAATGGTTCAAATGGCTCTTATCGCCGGCCGTGGTGGCCGTGCGGTTCTAGGCGCTGCAGTCCGGAACCGCGGGACTGCTACGGTCGCAGCTTCGAATCCTGCCTCGGGCATGGATGTGTGTGATGTCCTTAGGTTAGTTAGGTTTAAGTAGTTATAAGTTCTAGGGGATTGATGACCTAAGATGTTAAGTCCCATAGTGCTCAGAGCCATTTTTTTTTGGCTCTTATCACTATGGGACTTAACATCTGAGGTCATCAGTCTCCTAGAACTTATAACTACTTAAACCTAACTAACCTAAGGACATCACACACATCCATGCCCGAGGCAGGATTCGAAGCTGCGACCGTAGCGGTCGTGCGGTTCCAGACTGAAGCGCCTAGAACTGCCCGGCCACACCGGCCAGCTACTGATCATAACCATATCTCACCATCATAATACACATCGTCGTCATAATATCACCATAACGTATCAATCAAATCAAGATCATTGTAGTTTTCTTCAATAGTCTCAAAACCTTTTTAAAGAAATGCTCTCTGCTCGTTTCAATAGTGTCATTTACCTCAAACGTACTTCAGAAATCATGCCTGGTTTCGCGATCGTAATCGCGTGATCTCATTGAAGATGTTTGCGATGTGCATAATCGCTACCGGCGAGGAGTAGTTTCAACAGCTCATTCGTGACTTTGTCATTGCCGGGCGCCTTGCTAGTTGATAGTGATTTTATGACTACCACTACGTCTTCTGCGGTGCAGAGGGGTAGCGCGTCATCTTCATCGTCTTCTGCTGCGAGGAAGGCGGCCAACTGCTTCCTGACGATAGCGTCGTGTTCCCTTGCCGGTTGAAATTGTTTTTCGAAGACGTCCGCGATCGCGTTAGCCTTGTCAGCAGCACGGAACGCGAGGCCTCTCTCACCGTGCAGGTGCGTCTTTGCGCGTCTCTTGGTGAACTGTTTGGTTGTTTACCATACGCCGTTGTCTACCACCTTTAGAGTGGAGAGACGTGGGGATCATTCCTGGTTTCTGTGTTCTATGAGGGCTGCTTTCAGCTCTCCCCGGAGCCTGTTGAGCAATCTTCTGGTGCCTGGGTTTCTTGTTAATTTCCATTCCTTCGCGATCCTGTTTTTGTTCCTGATCTGAGCAAGCACGTGCGGTGGGAGCTGTGTAGAGGGGAGGTCCCTTTCTGGAGGCCTGGGTGTGGCTTCCTGAGCTGCTTATAGGGTCGTTTCGGTGAGGTGGTGCAGCGCCTGTTCTGTGGTTTCCGCTGTGGGAGGCGGGGTGTCGGCAATCTCCGTGGACAAGTCGTCACGGAACTGCTCACATCAAATCGGTACTGTGTAGATCGGCGTACGATGCAAATGACGCTCTGTACTCTTAGAGGACAGTGGTGGCGTGTTGCAGACGAGCTACAGCGTCGCGACCCAGCTCAAAAGAGCTTGCTCGCTTGCTATTGGCTGAGCAAAGCTAGACCATGTAAGTTAGCACGAATTTCCTGAGTCGTGATTGGCGGAGAAGCTCAAGATGGAAGCTACATTGTGGTTGTAGACGCAGTGAGGTGGCGTCCACAGCCGAGCGCGGTCGGAAAGTTAATGGTCAGGTCAGAATTCTGTTCACTGCTCAAAACGTGTAGCGTCAATAGTCATTCTTCAGAAAGTCAACCATTGGATTAAAAAACAGTTGGCTGTGGGCCGCTGCTAAAGGTGGTCGCAGGTATAGGAATGGATAGCTTCGAGATTTTATGAGAAAAGCACTAATACAGGTACTTGAACCGAGTGTGGACGGGAATGTTAAGTCACCGTATATTTATTTTCTAAAACTGTGCTAGACTTATCAGAAACACAGTTGCAGGATGGAACCGAGTGTGGTCAAATATTATTAGCAGGAGTGTAAAACAATGTTAATCTATTATTATTATTGTGAAATATCTCGTGTGTGTGTGTGTGTGTGTAACGTAACAGTGCTCATCAAGAGGTACAACACAGAATAAGAAGGCATCTCCTGGAACAAATTTTATGTACCCTTTACTGACAGGTTCTACCGTATTTTCCTATCAGTCAGCACCACTTTACAAACGAAGCTTCTGCAGCAAGTGGGGTGTATTTACAAGGTGTGTTCTACAGAAAAACTGCGAGCTGTAGCTGATGCAGTAAATGTCCAACGATGACCTTGACTTTCACGGTCAGCCTGTTACAACCAGCTACTGCAGGGGTAGCCAGTCAACGTGTGTCTACGATGCCTCTGTCAACTGGTTCAAGCACGACAACCATTTCTTTGGACTACTGGCGATAAAGACACAACTCGCCCACGTCCCCGATTTCTCCATAATATCCACCCAGTCTCCCACTCGCCTACAATGCATCATCTCTGAAATTAAATCAATTGTGGAAGTTGTCATCCTCGGCCTCCTCACGTCTACAAAATTACCAAGTAAGCTTCTGGTCCACCCCAGTAGTCTAAAACAGCCAACTTCAACACTATCATACGCAGCCTACGTTCGTAGTTAAGTGGTCAACGTATCTGACTTCTAAGTGGAGGTCCCGGATTCTAGTCCCGGTCCAAGTAGGGATTTTCGCTTGTTGCAAGGTCTGCTGTAGCGTGCGCACAGTTTCGTCATGACAACAGGGGAGTTAGCGGCTGAAGGTCTGGAGACTGACAAAGGCCGGGAGAGAGGTCTGCTGAGCCCATGCATCTCCATGCTGCAACCAAATGACGCCATTGGTGGAGGATGACATGGCGGTCGGTCAGTGACGAATGACCCGTCATAGCCAGTACTTGGAGCTTCAGCTATTTTCGTTCGTAGTAGGTAGCTGCACCTTTTTTAGATTGAAGTCAGCTGATAGGTATTCCTGCTTAAGGGAAGTCTCTCTAACAAAGAACCACTTTTGACAAAGCTTAGGTATCCGAGTAATGAGGGAATTAGTATATTTCATCAAAATATACAAGCTTTAGAGATAAAGTTAGTAAAACTGCTTATAGATGTTGACTCTGAAATTATTCGTATATCTGAACACTTCTTAAATAAGGAGATAATTCAGAGGCTTCTTTTACCAGGATACAGGTTGGCTGTCAGCTTTTCGAGGAGCTCTTTGCGGTGTGGGGGAGTAGCCATGTATGTGAAAAATGGCATCCCATTTGAGTCAATTGATGTTTGAAAGTATTGCACTGAAAAGGTGTTTGAATGTTGTGCAGGTGTGGTTAAATTTAATGGAGCTAAACTTCTAACTGTTGTTATTTATAGATCCCCAGACTCTGATTTCACAACATTTTTGCTAAAGCTAGAGGAGGTTCTTGGTTCACTTTATAGGGAATACAAAAAGTTAGTTATATGTGGTGACTTCAATATTAATTGTATAAGTGATTGTGTAAGGAAGAGGATGCTGGTAGACCTCCTTAATTCATATAATCTTATGCAACCCGTGTTCTTTCCAACGAGAGTGCAAGGGAATAGTAGAACAACCATAGACAACATTTTTGTTCATTCCTCATTACTAGAAGGGCATTCTGTTAGCAAACAGGTGAATGGCCTTTCAGATCATGATGCACAAATTTTAACTCTAAAAGATTTTTGTGCTGCAACACGTGTTAAATATAGTCATCAGCTGTTTAGGAAAGCTGATCCAGTTGCTGTAGAGACCTTTGTAAACCTTATCAAGGAACAAGAGTGGCAAGATGTTTATAGCGCTGATACAGTAGACGATAAATATAATGCTTTTCTCAAGACTTTTCTCGTCCTCTTTGAAAGTTGCTTTCCGTTAGAACGTTCAAAACAGGGTACTAACACAAACAGGCAGCCTGTGTGGCTTACTAGAGGGATAAGAATATCTTGTAGAACAAAGTGGCAATTATATCAAAACGTTAGAAACAGTCAGAATCTAAATGCAGCAGCCCATTACAAACAATATTGTAAGGTGCTTAAAAATGTTATTAGGAAGGCAGAAAGTATGTGGTATGCAGATAGAATAGCTAAGTCTCTGAATAAAATGAAAACCATATGGTCAGTCGTAAAGAAAGTGGCTGGTCTGTAGAGACAGGTCGAGGATATAGAATCAGTGCATAGTGGGAATGTCCGTGTTACTGATAAGTCGCATATATCTACAGTATTTAATAATAACTTTCTGAATACAGCAGGTGAACTAAACAGAAACCTAGTCCCAACAGGGAATCATATAGCGCTCTTAGAAAAAAGAGTTCCGTGACTGTTACCTGAAATGTTCCTCCATGATACTGACAAGAGGGAGATTGAGTTAATAATTAAATCACTAAAGACCAAGAATTCTCATGGATATGACGGGGTATCTAGCAGAATACTGAAGTATTGTTCCACATATGTTAGCTCAGTACTTAGCCATATCTGTAACTTTTCCTTTAGGAGTGGTCGGTTTCCTGGCCGATTAAAGTACTCGGTAGTGAAGCCACTTTATAAAAAGGGAGACAGGGATAATATTGACAATTATAGACCTATTTCTATGCCATCGGTGTTTGCTAAAGTTATCGAGAAGGTTGTATATAATAGGTTACTGGAGCATTTAAATTCACATAATTTGCTGTCAAATGTTCAGTTTGGTTTTAGAAATGGTTTAACAACTGAAAATGCTATATTCTCTTTTCTCTGTGAGGTTTTGGACAGATTAAATAAAAGGTTGCGAACGCTAGATGTTTTCTTTGATTTAACGAAGGCTTCTGACTGTGTTGACCACAAAATATTACTGCAGAAGTTGGACCATTATGGAGTAAGGGGAGTAGCTTACAACTGGTTCGCCTCTTACTTTAAGAACAGAAAGCAGAAGGTAATTCTCCGCAATATTGAGAGTGATAGTGATGTTCACTCCCAATGGGGCACTGTTAAGTGGGGCATTCCCCAAGGGTCGGTGCTGGGGCCACTGAGATTTCTTATTTATATAAATGATATGCCTTCTAGTATTACAGGTGATTCAAAAATATTTCTGTTTGCTGATGACACCAGCTTGGTAGTGAAGGATCTTGTGTGTAATATTGAAACAGTAACAAATAATGTAGTTCATGAAGTTAGTTCGTGGCTTGTGGAAAATAATTTGATGTTAAATCACAGTAAGACTCAGTTTTTACAGTTTCTAACTCACAATTCAACAAGAACCGATATTTTGATCAGACAGAATTGGCATATTATAAGCGAGACGGAACAGTTCAAGTTCCTAGGCGTTCGGATAGATAATAAGCTGTTGTGGAAAGCCCATGTCCAGGATCTTGTTCAGAAACTAAATGCTGCTTTATTTACCATTAGAACAGTATCTGAAATAAGTGACACTTCAACACGAAAAGTAGTCTACTACGCATATTTTCATACACTTATGTCGTATGGTATTATTTTTTGGGGTAATTCTTCTGATTCAAAAAGGGTACTTTTGGCTCAAAAACGGGCTGTTCGAGCTATATGTGGTGTAAGTTCGAGAACCTCTTGTCGACCCCTATTCAATAGTCTGGGAATTCTGACATTGCCCTCACAGTATAAATTTTCTTTACTGTCGTTTGTTGTTAGCAATATTAGCCTATTCCCAAGAGATAGCAGCTTTCACTCAGTTAATACTAGGCAGAAATCCAATCTGCATGTGGAATGCACTTCCTTGACTCTTGTGCAGAAAGGAGTGCAGTATTCTGCTGCATCCATTTTCAATAAGGGACCACAAGAACTCAAAAATCTTAGCAGTAGCCCAAACTCTTTTACGTCTAAACTGAAGAGTTTCCTCATGGCTCACTCCTTCTATTCTGTCGAGGAGGTCCTGGAAGAGCTAAAAAATTAAGCAAATTCCAGTGTTACATTGTTGATTTTCTTTATTTAAACTTACTTGTCACCTGAATATGTTTTTTTTTATATTTCATTTTATCTGTTTCTAATATCGTGTTATAATTTAACGTATTGACTCGTTCCATGACTATGGAGACTTCTCTTTAATTTGGTCCCACGGAACAATAAATAAATAAATAATAAATAAATAGATTATAATCAGGCACGGTCAAATCTTGAGAACAGGTATTTAGTCTATGAAGTTAACAAATTTAACTAACAAAAGAGACAAAGGTTATTTACGACTCAATAAACATATCTCCTCCAATTTACATCTCGTGTGATGAGAGGAATTAGAGAATATCTGGCATATACAAACTGCTGCCAACAATTTTCTCCCAGTCACTATCCAGAAAAGGAACAGAAAAGTGTTAAACTTATTCATTTCCTCCCCACCAAACATCACATGGAGCACTGTGAAACACAGCTGTTCTTGTAGATCTGTGTTGACGCTGGCCGATTCTTTGCTTGCATTCTGCATTCATTACAATCCCTACACTCCTCAACGCCTTTCAACGACAGTGCTGCTTAGTTAAACATGACGTTACGTAAGACGTAACGAGTAGAACTTTCACTCTAGATGGTCTCTGAGATCTCATTTGTGGCAGTTGCACACCCGAGGCCGTCGTGGCTGCCTGCAGGGGTATGTTACTTAATGTCACCCGAGTACCATTAGACGGTTTTGGGCAGCGCACTTCCTTCGAGATACCTTCCCTCTCACGTGTCCTCTGGCCAGGAGGTCGAAGACTACGCCCTCGACTATTAACAGGTGAAATTAAGTGGGGCGGCGACTCGAAAGCATTCTACAATCTGTGCCATTCCAGGAACGTTCACTCGGTGTTAAGATGTTGGCGTAATTTCAAGGCTGTGTGCTAGTCGATACATGAACCTGCAGAGTAATAAATAAAATTTGCATTTAAACTACTGTGGCGGTTAACGTGTACAACATGTTAAAACTGTATGTCGGATAGTGCTCTCACAAAGTTTAGTAATCACAAATGTTCACCCAAAGGGTATATATATCTCCCCCAAGGCATGTTGCCTAATATCATCTCATGCTTTGTGCCCTATTGTACTGAAGAACACTGTAGGAGAGGAAGAAGAGCTGGTCAGAGTTTTTATGTCCAGTGTTGAACACGGTAAAGATCGAACACTCTATTCGATCATTGGATTGCACAAGCATCTGGACACCTAAGGACGCAGGTGCCACCGACTGCTGCTCAGCATTCGTCAGAAATAAACGTTGGCTAAGAAAACTGACCAGTCAGTTTTAAATGAGCAAAAAGACCTGCTAAATGGGAAATTCCTAGACAACTTTCTACCAGTTCTATGACGAAGCATTACAGATACATAGATATAAATATGACTGTAATTCGAAACAATACGTAACAATAAAGCAGGCTTTACTTGAGACGCATTTTTCAGTTGTGTTTCATTAGAGCACCGTGATAGATTTTATTATAAGATCTTCGTACCAACTGTTAAAAAATGACGCGCTCCCCACAATAAAATAATATTTACAAATTATTTTAAAGAAATTACATAGTCATATTTACAGTAATGATGAACGATAATTAAATAAATTGAGAACAAAAGCATATACAGGTTAAAGAACAAATTTCTGTAAACTAATTATAATCTTCCTAGTGTTAAGTACGTTAAACATGGTCCTTATATATAACAGCGTTGCTACAACTGCTCGAAAGTAATGTGCTCCTAAAATAGCGTAAAACATATCGGATTCATTTTATGAGCATAACAACGAGACATAGGAGCAACGACATACATAATTTACTACTAAAAAATCATCCATAAAGTAAGTTATAATACGCCCAGTATGTCTACAGATATACTTGTCCCCACATCAAAATCGCAAGTGTCACTAATGTATCTAATGTATAATGCTTCCGCTTTAGGTAATTGAAAATGGCCTAAGGTCGAAATTGTACAATCGTGCATGAAATAAAGAGAATGGCAGCGGAAGGCATCATGAAATTTTTCAAAAAATTCATAGCAGCTGCCGTCCCTATCGCAATGAAAATTATAAAAATATTAGTGTTAAAGGACGTGTCTTCCTCATGTGTAATGTACAACGGTAATAAAGAAAATACCACGACTGTATTACAGTTTCTATCTTCAGTAAGGTTTTAATTGTGTTACGTATTCCACAATCGTTGAAAAAATTAAATAGCTCATATATTTTAATTTAAGAATATATACACTCCTGGAAATTGAAATAAGAACACCGTGAATTCATTGTCCCACGAAGGGGAAACTTTATTGACACATTCCTGGGGTCAGAAACATCACATGATCACACTGACAGAACCACAGGCACATAGACACAGGCAACAGAGCATGCACAATGTCGGCACTAGTACAGTGTATATCCACCTTTCGCAGCAATGCAGGCTGCTTTTCTCCCATGGAGACGATCGTAGAGATGCTGGATGTAGTCCTGTAGAACGGCTTGCCATGCCATTTCCACCTGTCGCCTCATTTGGACCAGCGTTCGTGCTGGACGTGCAGACCGCGTGAGACGACGCTTCATCCAGTCCCAAACATGCTCAATGGGGGACAGATCCGGAGATCTTGCTGGCCAGGGTAGTTGACTTACACCTTGTAGAGCACGTTGGGTGGCACGGGATACATGCGGACGTGCATTGTCCTGTTGGAACAGCAAGTTCCCTTGCCGGTCTAGGAATGGTAGAACGATGGGTTCGATCACGGTTTGGATGTACCGTGCACTATTCAGTGTCCCCTCGACGATCACCAGTGGTGTACGGCCAGTGTAGGAGATCGCTCCCCACACCACGATGCCGGGTGTTGGCCCTGTGTGCCTCGGTCGTATGCAGTCCTGATTGTGGCGCTCACCTGCACGGCGCCAAACACGCATACGACCATCATTGGCACCAAGGCAGAAGCGACTCTCATCGCTGAAGACGACACGTCTCCATTCGTCCCTCCATTCACGCCTGTCGCGACACCACTGGAGGCGGGCTGCACGATGTTGGGGCGTGAGCGGAAGACGGCCTAACGGTGTGCGGGACCGCAGCCCAGCTTCATGGAGACGGTTGCGAATGGTCCTCGCCGATACCCCAGGAGCAACAGTGTCCCTAATTTGCTGGGAAGTGGCGGTGCGGTCCCCTACGGCACTGCGTAGGATCCTACGGTCTTGGCGTGCATCCGTGCGTCGCTGCGGTCCGGTCCCAGGTCGACGGGCACGTGCACCTTCCGCCGACCACTGGCGACAACATCGATGTACTGTGGAGACCTCCCGCCCCACGTGTTGAGCAATTCGGCGGTACGTCCACCCGGCCTCCCGCATGCCCACTATACGCCCTCGCTCAAAGTCCGTCAACTGCACATACGGTTGTCGCGGCATGCTACCAGTGTTAAAGACTGCGATGGAGCTCCGTATGCCACGGCAAACTGGCTGACACTGACGGCGGCGGTGCACAAATGCTGCGCAGCTAGCGCCATTCGACGGCCAACACCGCGGTTCCTGGTGTGTCCGCTGTGCCGTGCGTGTGATCATTGCTTGTACAGCCCTCTCGCAGTGTCCGGAGCAAGTATGGTGGGTCTGACACACCGGTGTCAATGTGTTCTTTTTTCCATTTCCAGGAGTGTAATGAAAATACGGTAACTTGGGAAAACATAAGGCAGTTAAGGGGGAAGTTTAGAATTTATTATAACAATATATCTTAGAGTTATCTGTACACAGAAGACATCTGAATATTTGGGAGTAGGACAGTTGTTGACGATATAATGGAAGGTAGCGGCGACAACTAAGTTGGTCGAAGGAGGACTACGCGTCATTTATGGTCAAATTGTGATCATTGGAATATTATAGGCAGGAACATTTTTAATAACTCTTCTGCCGAGGTTAGTTGAAATGGAAGAGTAGTGCCGATAGTTTGTTATACACTCCAAGGAAAAGAACAGCAGTAGCACTGCAACTACAGCCATAACTTTCTGCCTGGAGTGTGATATAGGCGAGCAGTATGCAAGGAATTCATGACGGTTGGAATGCATCCGAGGCGACAATCTGTCTAACAGTCACGCCTCATTACAGGAAGTAGACGCACTGACAGTGGACTTCAGCACGAAGAGGACCGTTAGATAAACAGATGAAAGCAAGTTTATTTTGAAAAGTAACAGCACATTCAGTTTGAGATCCGAGAAAGCGAAGCCTGTAATCAAACATGGGTGAGGGAGACTGTAACGCAGCAAGTTATTACGAGATACAATTCGTTGGAGTAAGCAGTAAGGCAAGCAGCCGTCTAGTACGGTGACTGCATGATGGCTACGTTTTCTTTCGCTCTGCTCAAAGCACAGCTGCCTGCCGTGAGAACTGCAGAGCGTAACATTCAGTCCACACGAACATTCATACCCTGTACGAATCTAAATAATCCAAATCAGTTATTATCCGATTTTGTTCAAATTTGGTTCACAGCCTCTTGTTATTGGAATGATCCTGTCAAAAATTTAGATTTTTATTTGTGTAGTTCCGGAGATACAAAGAATTCTGATTTCTCTTATTTTATCGTGATGATCATTTCTCCCTATGTAGGTGGGTGCCAACAATGGCTTTCGCAATCGGAAGAGAAAACTGGTGATTGAAATTTCGTAATAAGATCCCATCGCAACGAAAAACGTCTTTGTTTTAATGATTGCCACTGCAATTCACGTATCATAACTGTGGCACTATATCCCCTATTTCGCTATAATACAAAACGAGCCGCCTTTATTTGAACTTTTTGGAGGTCATCCGTCAGTCCCCCCTGATGTGGATCCCACACCGCACAGCAATACTGCATAATAGGGCGGACAAGCGTGGTGTAAGAGAGTCTCTTTAGTAGACCTGTTGCACCTTCTAAGTGTTATGACAATCGCAGTCTTTGGTTTGCTTATACCCACAATATCATCTATGTGATCGTTCCAATTTAGGATAATCGTAACTGTAATCATTAAGTATTTAGTTAATTTACAGTCTTCGGATTTGTGTGACCGTGTATACGAAATTTAGCGGATTTCCTTTTAGTACTCATGTGAATAACTTCACACTTTCCTTTATCCAGGGTCAATTGCCACTTTACGCACCACACAGGTATCTTATCTAAATCATTTTGCAATTTGTTTTGGTGATTTGATGACTTTACGGTAAATGACAGCATCACCTGCAAATAATCTAACAAGGCTACTCAGATTGTCTACTATGTCGTGAATATAGATCAGGAACAATAGAGGGTCTATAACACATCCTTGGGGAACGCCGGACGTTACTTCTGTTTTACTCAATGACTTGCCCTCTATTACTACGAACTGTGACCTTTCTGACAGGGAATCTCGAATCCAGTCTCACAACTGAGGCGATATTCCATAGGCAAGCGATTTGGTTAGAAGATGCTTGTGAAAACGGTGTCGAAAGCCTACAGGAAATAAAAAAATATGCAATCAATTTGAGATCCCGTATCGATACCACTGATTACTTCATGAGTATAAAGAGCTAGTTGTGTTTCAGAAGAACGATGTTTGCTGAATCCGTGCTGACTATGTGACAATATATCGTTTTCTTCGAGGTTATTCATAATGTTCGAACACAGTATACGTTACAAAACCCTAGTGCAAATCGACGTCAGTGATATGGGCCTGTAATTCGGCGGATTACTCCTACTTCCCTTTTTGGATATTGGTGTGCCTTGAGCAATCTTCCAGTCTTTAGGTACGGAACTTTCTGTGAACGAGCGGTTGTATTTAATTGCTAAATATGGAGCTATTGCATCAGCATACTCCGAGAGGAACTCTGGTCCGGAGGCCTTGCGTTTAATAAGTGATTTAAGCCGCTTTGCTACTCCGAGGATATCTACCATGTTTCTCATTTTGGCAGTTGTTCTTCATTGGAATTCAGGAATATGTACTTCGTCTTCTTTGGTGAAGGAGTTTCGGAAAACCGTGTTTAATAACTCTGCTTTAGTAGCACTGTCATCAGTGACTTCACAGTTGTCATCGCGCAGTGAAGGTACTGATTGCGTCTCGCCACTGGTGTGCTTTATGTATGACCAGAATTCGTTAGGTTTTCAGCCAGATTCAGAGACAGTTTCATTATGGAAATTATTAAAAGCATCTCGCATTGAAGCACGCACTATATTTCGAACTTCTGTAAAACTTTGCCAGTCTTATGGATTTTGAGTTTTTAAATTTGGCATGATTTTTTCGTTGTTTCTGCAACAGCGATTTGACCCGTTTTGTGTACCATATAGGATGAGGACCACCACTTATTAATTATTTATTTTTTATATCTCAATTTCTGTCTTTGAAATCATTTCACATATTTCCTACGCTTACGTGATAAGATCGGGAGGAGTGAAGACTCTCTTGAAAAGGCGTTTAACGGCATTTTGTAAGTAGGCTGTTTATGTTTTCTTATTGGCAACGTTACTTAGCGCTCTCTATGAAAATCACTGGCTGTGCTGTGTGCAGTCTGTGGCTAGTTTGCATTGTTGTCTGCCATTGTAGTGTGGGGCAGCTGGCTGTTAACAGCGCATAGCATTGCGCAGTTGGAGGTGAGCCGCCAGCAGTGGTGGATGTGGGGAGAGAAATGGTGGAGTTTTGAAATTTGTAAGACTGGATGTCATGAACTGCTATATATATGATGATTAAGGTAAATACATTGTTTGTTCTCTATTAAAATCTTTCATTTGCTAACTATGCCTATTAGTAGTTAGTGCCTTCAGTAGTTTGAATCTTTTATTTAGCTGGCAGTAGTGGTGCTCGCTGTATTGCAGTAGTTCGAGTAACCAAGATTTTTGTGAGGTAAGTGATTTGTGAAACGTATAGGTTAATGTTAGTCAGGGCCATTCTTTTGTAGAGATTTTTGAAAGTCAGATTGCGTTGCACTAAAAAATATTGTGTGTCAGTTTAAGCACAGTCATGTATAATTTTTCAAAGGGGACGTTTCGTATGGCGACCGTGCCAGGATACCTCACTGGAATCTTCTGATTTTTTCTTGTAGTTTGTGTAATTAGTGTAGCTTTTGTTTATTGCTAGCGCGTAATTGTAGAGAGAATATCCGTTGTAGATGCAGTCTTTCATTGTTGTACAGTAAAACAGTTGTGGCATGCATGTAAATTTGCACCGAGTATTTCGCAGCTGCGGTTGCAATTAACTACATATTTATTTCAGTGCCATGTTAATGTGTTCTTATATTTGCTCTTCAAATTGTGCTTTTCTGTGTTGTCATGTGAAATATTGTGACAATAATGGCGTATGAAAAACGTAACACTAGGATCCAAAGTAAACTGAGAAATGACAGTGAAAATGAAAGCAGTGTGTTAGCGCCGCCGAGTAATGAATTAACTAATGTTCAACGTAGTAATTTGGTAATTGTGCATAGGGAAATGGAGCGGGCGGCAAATAATGGTGTAGGCAGTGAAACAATTTGTGAACAGGGAAGCATTATCGATCGATCGGTCGGCAACAGCTCGCCTCAGGATTCCGAAATGACAGGACACAATCTTGCAAATACTGTAGATTCAGGTTTTTCGTCCTCGCCGTTTTCTCAAATAAATCAAGACACATTTTCTGCTTTTCAAAATGCGAATATTGCCGGTTCAAATGCACTGCCGAATAGCACTGAGGAACATGTTTCAGACACCAGTGCATTGTTATTACAGTTAATGCAACAAATGGGACAAAGGCTAGAAAAGTTAGACACAATGGAATAAAATCTTCTGAAGTTAGACACAACGCTTGAACAAAATCAGAAACAAATGGGACAAAATTTTCAAAAGTTAGACACAATGGAACAAAATCTTCACACCACGCTTGAACAAACACGTGAAGATTTAACTACTGAGTTACATAAAATCGAATCGAAATGTCAAAAAGTCTGTAATGACGTAAAAACACAAATTTGTGAGCATTTCCAACCTATTTTTTCGCGTCATGAAAATGCATTACAGAATCACGAAGCAGCCATGAAAGAACTGCAAACTATTGTTCATGAAAATCACGAGACCTTGCAAGCTAAAATTGACTCAGTTGAATCTACCGATTCGGTTACGCAACTTGCAAAAACTCAAGAAAACTTTAAGGACACAGTAGATACGATTTCAACACAAATAAACACACTGAAACTTGGTTCAGAAAAACACACTGAGGAAATAATTTCACTATCGGATAAAGTAGCAGAACTTTCAGATCAGTTCACTAACTTATCTACAAAGGTAGATGATGATCTGAATGACACAAGACCTGTAGCCTTCACGGACACTGAAGAGTATGAACAAATTAGAAAATTCAAACAAAATCAAAATCAAATCAATACGCAGTACAGAAGAGAAATCCAGGAAGTACAAGATCAGCTGACACAGGTAATTCAAGAATTACGTATTTCAGAGGACACTCGCGCCCTAATACGGGAAGAGGGACATAGAAATACGGAACAGCCACAAAATAATAACACAGCGCATTTCGGAAATTATGAAAGAAATTGGCAAGGTGCACCGAATTTTGAGATGGAACCGCCGAAACGAAGTAACAATGAGCTCTGTGCGACTCGCCGACACGATGATTTTGACTATAAGCTGTTCATTACTACACGTAAATTCAAAACGTTTAAGAATTCTGGCAACGACATTCATCCACAAGCGTGGCTTCATCAATTCTCTCATTGTTTTCCTCCCAACTGGTCATTGGAGCACAGGTTAGAATTTATGTGTGGCTATTTAGAGAATGAACCGGCTGTAAGAATGCGATTGGTCATTCACGATTGCCACAGTGAAGGAGAATTTTATCATGCCTTCCTCTCAGTGTATTGGTCTCAAGCTACACAAGACCGAGTAAAACATAGCATCATAATGATGAAACGTTTCGAACAATTTGAATTTTCCAGTCTTATGAAATATTTTGAAGACATGTTGCATAAGAATCAGTATCTTTCAAACCCATACAGCCCCTCAGAACTCATCCGCATTTGCATAATCAAATTGCCTGAACATTTACGACATATTATTTTAGCAGGACGTTGCAAAGACGGCATTGAAGCTTTTCAGGGACTGTTATAAGAACTGGAAGTTGACACTGACAATCACGGAACGCGAAAACAGGAGCACAACAATTACAGGTCACATCTGTCACAATTCCGCGATGACAGAAATAATACACGACAAGGCTATTCTTACAACGTAAATCGTGACCAAAACAGACACCACCCGTATGACAACCGTTGGCAGAGTAAAAATAATTACACAGAAAGATCGCATTTCCATAGAAATGACTATCACAGAGACTACCATAGAAACAGACAATTTGAGAACCAAAACTATTATTACGGGATACAGAATAACTTCAGACGCAACAGTGAACCGTGCAGTGATAATTCAGGGAGAAATTCTCCACCACTTAACCGACTAGAAAGAAACTACAGGAACTACCGACATGACGACAGACGATATAATCATAACGACAGACCTGAATTTCATCAGAACTGGCGGGATTCAAACAAAGCAGGGCACTCTCGACAAGGTGAATTTGTAGAAGTTAGGTCTCCAAATCCCAGTAACGACGTGCGCCAACAAAGAGACAGACCATAGGACTCGCACCGCAGGCAGGCAGCCACGTGCGCCGGCTGGCTCAGAGAAAAATAACATAGACGCTAACCTTGAGAAAAATTCCAGTATTCTTTACCGACGTATACCGCATGATAATTGCGTTCAAGTTGAAACTCTGCATAGTAGTAAGAGTAAAGGCTTGCACCACATTTCACATGTAAAACCGTTTGTTGAGAGATAATCTGCTTTTTAACTTTGTCTTTGCCATATAACTTTTCACTTTACATTGCTAGTAGGCTTTGTCAGACTTAGAATCTGTTAACATGTAACAGTGTTTGAAGTTAAATATCCAGTCAAGAACGAAGAGAACTTATTTAAACAGAAATTACGAATGCATTGTTATTGTGAACAGACGACACAGTGTTATTGTGTGTGTACATTCTTGCTTGTTAGTTGCACGATTACGTAACGACTATTAGGCTTACATACTTAGAACATATACTGCTAATGAGATTTTAATGCAACATTTTGGTTTACTTGAAAATACATTCTTTATTTGAAGTACTTTCTGTGAGATTAAAGATGACTTAGTATTTGGTTTCTTTGACAGCTACACGATTATATCATGACGCTACTAATGTGTGACACAATTTACATTGTTGTTTTTGCGGTGTATCCGTTTTATATCTGCACAGTTTTTCTGAATTCTTCTGGAAAGTAAAACATGTTTTAGTAGTAACTTTTGTGGTATAGCTACAATGAGACAGCGTTTTTCGTATCACAACAATATGTTACATTATAGTACTTTCTTCATCACAGCAATAAGCATAATAACTACTATATCTATACGCAAAGCATCTCACTTTTGTTTATGATGAGGTGAGTACATTGACTTCAGCAGAACTTTGCTTACAGAGGACGATAACTACGACACTTCAACAGAATTATCTTACAGCAAGACGCACATTTAGCGCTACAGGACACGTATTTGAGTGATTAATTTTTGTACTTAAAAAATTTATTTTTAAAGATATTTGAAGTAGAATGATAGAAAGGTTTTCCGTGATACATTTCATTCAATTGCCGTAATCTGTAACACCTGAGGGTATAATTACATTAGGGTATAATTACATTAATCTTCAGGGGGTACACGCTTACTTTGTGTACCATGTGTTTGGCAAGCACAAGGAGCCCTAGCTAATATGGTATTTGCTTATACAACTTTACACTTCGGTACCATATTTCTCTAACAAATTACACAGCTATCTGATTAGCTAACAGAGAAACAAACATGTCTTTTTTACTACGTCAGTGACAGATGTTTACGCAATTACACAGCTGGATAACTTCACACTTATGAAGTTGTATTTTGTCTGTACTGTGTGAACCCTTCATATTTTCCGGAACCATTGTGATACTATGAGAGCTTTGAATGATGTATTTGGTATGGGATCATGATTTTTAAAGTATGTTTGAGGTAGATGACACTATTGAAATGAGCAGAGAATTTTTTTGTAGGTTTTGAAATTATTGGAATAAGCTACGACTATTTTGAGAATTGACTGAGATGTTATGATATTATTACGACGACGATGTGTATTATGCTGTTGAGATATGTTTATGATCAATAAGATGATGCTACCGTATATGAGGAATTTGATTATGCTACGTATTTCTTATGATGAAATATTGAAGAAGTGTCGACGAATATGTATATGTATAATAAGGTAAGGAATAATGAGTAGTGGTTAGGGACTTTGATTTGTGGAAAAGGATGTTTGAAACCAAGAATCGTACTTTAGGAGTTCTGAAATGTGTGTAAATGCGTGAATGTATCACAATGCCGATGAAAACTTTTTGAACACTGTTATATTCATAGGATTTTGTTTCTAAACATTTGCAACGCAAATTCTCGACCTGTGAAATTTTTTATATGAGACTGTCACTGTAATGCAAACTGGTGTCTTAAATATTTCAGTAAGAAAGTTAAGTGACCACCTTCACGTAATGCGTCGTGGGCACCCAGCTGCGCGACAATCGCCTGGAAAAAAGCCATTAGTGTGTGCCTTTCAGAGGCACAGGTGGAAAAAAAGGGAGGCCATTATCCTCGCTATTGACATTTCTTTGCAGAAAGCATCGCAAATACGACAAGCTCATTACTTGGAAACATGATTACTCGTACTTTGTGCTACTTACTGAAATGCTTATGAATTGATGTCTTTCTACGAGAATTGAGAGAATTTCTACTGACTTATGAAATGCCACAGAGCTGTTGAATGATGTTTTTATGCTTTGGTTTGCGTAATTGCTTATTTCATTTGATATCTGTTTTCCAGCTGTGTTGCAGCATTGGTTTTATAAAATAAACTTAAATGCATTTGCTAATATGAACACTTTCTGTCAACAGATCTATTAAATAATTATTTTATGATCCATATTCTTCGAAAATGGAGCACTTGGAATGGAAAGAACAATAAGAAGGGATTAATAACAGTAACTGCATACATAATTTTGTTTTCAAGTACTTGGTAATTTCTTTTGTAGAATAAATTGTGATGCATCACTCTAGTATTAAGATGTGACATAGGTATTAAAGATGACCATTTGTACTGTAATATTTTTTTTTGCTTGAGCTTTGTCATGTTTAGATATAAGTTATTACATTTGCTGCTGCTGTTTGCCAGGCATAGTGCTACTGAATTTTAATTTGTGTTACTCTGTTAAGCCAGTTTTACTACGAATTTATTTTTCTTGTTTTCTGCGCATTGCTTTATATTAGTTGTAATATTGCATTTGCTTTGCTAATTTATGCTGCTTGCTTTGCCATTTCTATTTTTTATCATTGTTGTTTGTGTTAATTGTTTTGTGCTGCTGCATTGCCTTGTTCCTTAGTTTAGCATCTGAGCTCAGTAGATTTAAGTTAGCTTAAGATGGGGTAGGCTATATGAGAGAACGAGTTGTGATGAATTGGAAGAAATGCATTGAGAAGCTATAAGAAAATGGTTTGGCCAAAAAGAAGTATTTTTGAACGAGGATATGAGCAAAAAAGTAGGGTTTAGGGACAACAGGTTTAGGGAGGATTTTCTTGGAAATAAATGATGAGGTAAGATAATGGAAAATAAATAATGAGGTGAGAAATATGTGAACATAAAAATACAGAAAGCAGGTATAGATAGGACTTTTTGGGAATAATGATGAACGAAGGGAGATCTCCAAGAAAAAAAAGGTTTTGTTTGCAAAATACTGCAGTACCAAATGTTACACTGAAAACAAACCCTGCCCTTTCCTCTTATGTTATTCTGTTATGTGTTGGTGTACTCTTGTGTATTTGTGTTTTTCCTGTCTTTATGTGTTTAGCTGATATGAGTTATGTTTTGGTATTTTTCTAATAATATGTTATTTTCTTTGTAAAGATGTTTAGACATTATTTATTCTGTTTTGTTTTAATGCTCATGTGTGAAGTTGATGTTTCAAAAGTTATTCTGATCTTTTATGTATGTACTTATGTCATAATTCCTGTAACACTGATGTATCTGTTTATTTCTATTCTTTTGTAAAGCCTGTACTACTACAAATTTATCTGTATTGTTATGTTCTTTAATGATGTATTTTGTACCTTTGTAATTGTATTCTTATGTTATAAAATTGTAATTGACACCAGTTCATCAAATTATGTAACTTGTAAGTTCCATTTCACTGCACACGTTTCTGTTGGTCATAGTATATGGACAATATGTGAGAAGTAGGGACTGTTAGTGTTTGAACGTGTGTTAAAAATTCAGCAAGGGACTGGATAACAGCATTGCTGGTTCTAAGGAAAATTCCAAAAACTTTGTGAGTGCACAAGTGGTGGTTATGGACTTGCTATATTGTCTGCAAGACTCTTCGATGGTGATTGTGCACCTGCAGAGTCGCAGCAGATGGCTGCTGGCCATCTCTACAAGGACTACAATGGGTCTACACTTTTGATGATCCATCACAATACCATTATTTCTACAAGGACTACAGTGGGTCTACTCTGTGATGACCTACCTACCAATATTCTTCAAAACTTCGACTGACTCTGCGGTGGGTTAGCTCTGTTGTGGCCCATTACCTGTCTGCATGTCAAGAGTCAGCACTGTCTTTTCGTTGGAAGGACAACACTACTTCTTCAAGACTGCATGGAAATCCACTACTTCCGTGTGCATTTTCTTATACTGCTCAGACTTTGAGAAAAACACTGCTATTTTACTGTGATGAACGATCAGGACTGTCTTTATGGACTGTGAGAAAATTTTGGCTTTTGACCAACATTGTATCAATAAGTGTGTGCATTTGATATCTTTGTTATTGTAATTATGAAAAATTTTATCAAATCATTATTGGCCACTGCCCAAAAAATTTGTAAATTTTTTGTAGGGAGCATGGGGGCTATGTAAGTAGGCTGTTTATGTTTTCTTATTGGCAACGTTACTTAGCGCTCTGTATGATAATCACTGGCTGTGCTGTGTGCAGTCTGTGGCTAGTTTGCATTGTTGTCTGACATTGTAGTGTTGGGCAGCTGGCTGTTAACAGCGCGTAGCGTTGCGCAGTTGGAGGTGAGCCGCCAGCAGTGGTGGATGTGGGGAGAGAAATGGTGGAGCTTTGAAATTTGTAAGACTGGATGTCATGAACTGCTATATGTATGATGACTATTAAGGTAAATACATTGATTGTTCTCTATTAAAATCTTTCATTTGCTAACTATGCCTTTTTTTTGGGGGGGGCGGGGTTAAGGGCGCTCAACTACCGAGGTCATTAGCGCCCAGTCACAATTTTTAGAGCACATAGAATCTAGTAAAACTCAAGGGGAGGGGGGGGGGACACCAGAAAGTTCTTACAAAGATGCAGATAAAATAAGTGAAAGAGTTAGATGTCTTTGGACAATCCAGTCAAAGTAATGAAACGAAGAACACGAGCAGCTGCTCGAGCGTCATCTGCTAAAATATCCTGTAAAGTAGATGGCAGAGACAGGACAACACGAGATTGACTAAAACGGGGACACGACAATAAAACATGGTGCACTGTTAATGCATGACCACAAGGGCACTGCGGGGCTGAATCACCGGAGAGCAGGTAGTGGTGGCTAAACTGGCAATGTCCAATCTGCAACCTGGTCAGAAGGACCTCTTCTCGCCGAGATGGTCGGGAGGAGGTTGTCCAAGCAGTTGGGAACGGTTTTACTGCCCGGAGCTTGCTTCCTTGAAGTGAGGACCAAGTATCCCACCACAAGGACACAAGCCTCTTACAAACAACCTCACTAACGTCAGATGACGGGACACAATGGGAGGCAGGCCGAGGCAGGAGGACTGCAGCCTTGGCTGCAGCATCAGCAGCCTCATTCCCAGGCACTCCTACATGGCTGGGAACCCACAGAAAGCTGACAGGAGAGCCACCCTCAGCGAAAGAATGGAGGGACTGCTGGATCCGTTACACCAAGGGATGGACCAGATATGGAGCTCCAAGGCTCTGAAGAGCACTGAGTGAATCAGAGCAGAGTACATACGATGAATGGCGGTGGCGGCGGGCGTACTGAACGGCCTGATGGAGAGCAAAAAGCTCGGCCGTAAAGCTGGAACATTGGTCGAGGAGCCGGTATTTAAAGGTGACGGCCCCAACGACAAAGGTACAGCCGACACCATCGTCAGTTTTGGAGCCATCAGTGTAAATAAAGGTGTGACTGGCAAGTCGCGCACGAAGTTCGACAAACCGTGAGCAATACACTGCAGCCGGAGTACCCTCCTTCGGGAGCGAGCTGAGGTCGAGATAAACATGAACCGGAGCCTGGAGCCAAGGTGGTGTCGGGCTCTCACCCTCTCTGAAGGTGGTAGGGATGGGAAAATGCAATTGTCGAAGCAGGCGACGAAAGCGGACTCCAGGGGGCAGCAGGGCAGACACATACAACCCATACTGACGGTCGAGAGAATCGGCGAAGAAGGACTGATAAGAGGGGTGGTCGGGCATTGACAACAGCTGACAGGCATACCGACAAAGCAGTACGTCGCGCCGGTAGGTCAATGGTAATTCGGCAGCTTCAGCATAAAGACTCTCGACGGGACTAGTGTAGAAAGCTCCGGTCGCAAGACGTAACCCCCTATGGTGGATGGAGTTGAGATGGCGTACGGGGGATGGCCGAACAGACGAGTAGACGAGGCTCCCATAATCCAGCTTTGATCGGACTATGGACCGATACAAGCGAAGCAGGACACTGCGATCCACTCCGCAAGATGAACCACTAAGAACTCTGAGGACATTAAGGGAACGTGTGCAACGGGCAGCCAAATAAGAGACGTGCGGAGACCAACAAAGTTTCCTGTCCAGTGTGAGCCCTAGAAACTTAGTTGTTTCCACAAATGGGAAAACAACGGGACTGAGATGTAAGGATGGCGGAAGGAACGCTTTATATCGCCAAAAGTTGATGCAAACCGTCTTCTCTTCAGAGAACCGGAAGCCATTTGCCACACTCCATGAGTACAGGCTGTCTAGACAATGCTGAAGGCAGCGCTCCAGGAGGCATGTTCGCTGGCCACTGCAGTAGATCGCCAAGTCATCGACAAAAAGAGAGCCTGAGACATTAGGTGGAATGCAATCCATAATTGGATTGATCGCTGTGGCAAAAAGGGCTACGCTCAAGACGGAGCCCTGAGACACTCCGTTCTCCTGGAGGAAGACGTCGGACAATACGGAACCCACACGGACCCTAAACTGTCGATCTGTTAAAAAGGAATCAATAAAAAGGGGCAGGCGACAGCGTAGACCCCACCTGTGCATAGTGCGGAGGATACCTCCTCTCCAACAGGTATCATAAGCCTTCTCCAAATCGAAGAACACGGCGACTGTTTGGCGCTTTCGCAAAAAGTTGTTCATGATGAATGTCGACAAGGTCACAAGGTGGTCAACAGCGGAGCGGCGGCGACGAAAGCCGCATTGAACATTGGTAAGTAGCCATCGAGATTCAAGAATCCAAACTAACCGAGCGTTAACCATGCGCTCCATCACCTTACAGACACAGCTTGTAAGAGAAATGGGGCGGTAACTAGAAGGAAGGTGTCTATCCTTCCCGGGTTTGGGTATAGGAACAACGACGGCGTCACGCCAACGCATGGGGACTTGACCTTCGGTCCAGACGCGATTGTAGGTACGAAGAAGGAAGCTTTTGCCTGCCGGAGAAAGGTGTGCCAGCATCTGAACGTGAATGGCATCTGGCCCCGGAGCAGAGGACCGGGACAGTGCAAGTGCACGTTCGAGTTCCCGCATAATAAAGGGGGCATTATAAGTTTCCAGATTCGCGAGTTGAAGGAAGGTCGCCAAGCCTCTTCTGCCTCTTTCCCGGGAAGGAAGGCAGGGTGATAATGGGCGGAGCTTGAAACCTCCGCGAAAAAGCGGCCGAAGGCGTTGGAGATACCCACAGGATCAACAAGGACCTCATCACCTGAAGTCAGGCCAGGTACCGAGGAGGGGGCCTTAATGCCCGACAGCCGGCGCAGGCCACCTCAGATGACAGAAGAGGGAGTAAAACTGTTAAAGGAGCTGGGGAAAGAGGCCCAACAAGCTTTTTTGCTGTCTTTGATGACTCTACAGCATTGCGCTCGGAGTTGTTTGTATCCAATACAATTCGCCAACGTAGGATGGCGGCGACATGTGCGTAAAGCACGTCGTCGAGCACGGATAGCGTCTCGACAAGCCTCATTCCACCGGGGGACGGAAACGCGACGTGAAGAAGAGGCAGTATGAGGAATGGAACGTTCGGCAGCATTGATGATAACAGCCATGAGGTATTCGACCTGACTGTCACAACTGAGAAAATCGTGGTCCGGAAAGGTCGCCAGGGAGGAGTAGCTTTCGGTATGTTCCAGCTCGGAGGACGTGGGGATGGGGTGTGGTGCAGGAGACGAACGACACAGGGGAAGTGGTCGCTCGAATAGGTGTCAGAAAGTACATACCACTCGAACCGACGGGCAAGAGTGGTAGAACAGATCGAGAGGTCCAAATGGGAGTAGGTATGAGTAGAGTCCGATAGGAAAGTCGGGGCGCAAGTATTGAGGCAGACAAGTATGAGATGGTTGACGACATCTGCCAAGAGGGAGCCTCTCTGACAGGATGCAGGAGAGCCCCAAAGGGGATGATGAGCATTGAAGTCGCCAAACAATAAAAACGGCGGAGGAAGCTGAACAATCAGGTGCATCATGTCAGCCCGACTAACTGTGGATGACGATGGAGTGTAGACGGTACAAACAGAAAAAGTAAAGGCAGAAAGAGTAATACGGACAGCTATTGCTTGGAGTGGGGTGGTCAATGGGAGGGGATGGTAATAGACATCGTCCCGAACGAGCAACATGACCCCACGATGAGCTGGAATACCGTCCACAGGGGGGAGGTCAGACCACTCCGAGGTATAGTGGGTAAAAGCAATATGGTCAGTTAGGCACAATTGGTTTCCTGGAGACCAAGGACGAGCGGACAGTGCAGGCGGAGGAGCAGTTGTAATTCCTCCCGATTAGATCGAATACCTCTTATGTTCCAATGTAACAAAGCCATCGCTAGTCAGAAAAGAGGGGGAACGAAACGGGTGAAGAGCTGGTCACCTCGACGGCCACGGACGGCCAGGTGTCGAGGGAACAACGCTACAACCGGCGGGAGGCGGATCCTTTTCCATCGAGTCGTCGCCAGCGGCGGCCGCTTTCCCAGGTTGCGTAGAAGGGGCAGCATCATTCGCCGACGAGAGGCCAGCTGAGCGCCTGGCAGCAGAGCGTCCCGGCGAAACTGAGGACGGCCGGGAGCAGCGACTCACGGATGGAGCATCAGACGAAACACGCCGGGGTGGAGAGGGGGATAAATATTTCTTCTTGGAGGCCTTCTTGTGAGTCCGATGAGGCACGGGGATGGTGGGCTGGACCTGAAGAAGGTCCTCACGCGCGGGGCCGTGTTGGAACGCCGGACCTCAGAAGCCGGGGTCTGGAACGTTTCCCCGATGGACGCCTGAGAAGAGTATCGCTTCTCAGGCGGCGGAGGGGGAGGAGGAGGAAGGGTGGCCCCTGGGGCAGAGGGGGCAGGGGCCGCAAGGGAGGAGGATTTGGAAGGGAGGGATCTGGGAGGCGGAGGCATATACCCCGGATGGGGTGAGGAGGTGGAGGGGGGACAGGAGAGGGGTGAGGATACTGTGGACACGACTGAGGCAAACGAAGTTGTCAACGTCACGGGATGGAGGCGGTTATATTTCTTCCTGGCCTCAGAATAAGAGAGACGATCCAAAGTTTTTAATTCTTGAATCTTCTTCTCCTTGTGATACACGGGGCAGTCTAAAGATCTAGGCGAGTGGATGCCAGGACAATTGATGCACCAAGGTGATGGGGTGCATGTATGTTCCTCACGAAGAGGACGTCCGCAATCGCCACAAAGGGGCTCACACCGTGACGACATGTGCCCAAAGCGCAAACACTGAAAGCAGCGCATAGGAGGCGGGACGTAAGGTCGCACGTCGCACCGGTAGCACATCACCTTAACCTTCTCTGAGAGAACGTCCCCCTCGAAGGCGAGGATAAAGGCTCCGGTGTCAATGCGACGGTCTTTGGGGCCGCGCTGAACTCGCTGGACGAAATGCACGCCTCGGCGCTCCAGGTTGGCCCTGAGCTCCTCATCAGATTGCAGCAGGGGTCCCGATGAAAAATAACCCCCTGCATCCTATTCAGTGCCAGATGCGGGACAATAGACACTGGGATGTCCCCTAGTCGGTCGCACGCCTGGAGCGCCGCCGACTGTGTGGCGGAGGCGGTCTTTATAAGAACGGACCCCGAACGCATTTTACTGAGAGCCTCGATTTCCCCGAAGCTGTCCTCGATGTGCTGGACAAAGAACATGGGCTTGGAGGTGGGGAACGTCCCCCCATCGGTCCGAGAACAGACTAAATAGCGGGGGAAGTACTTCGCCCCAAGCCGGCGGGCCTGTCCTTCCTCCCAGGGATTGGCCAAGGGGGAAAGGGCAGGAGAACCAGAGACAGTACTTTTCTTTTTAAAAGACTCGGCCGCAGAGCGACCTGATACATGTTGACGTTTCATCTGCGAAAAGTCCGCCCCGATACCACCCTCTCCGACCAGGGGCTCTCCCCACAGGCGCCACCCAGCCTCAGCAAGGGCCACCTGGCAGGATGACCGTTGCCGGGAGTCCCGATGCCCAAAGGAGACGGGCATCTACTCCTTGGCCGACGTGGGGAGGGTGCAGCTCAGGTATCGGCAGTACGATCCATGTGTTGTCGGAGGCTACAACCTAGAGGGTACATGACGACCCCACCACAACGGGCTGGCTACCGTGCTGGATTTCGGGTGCCATGGAAGGTCCATCATGATCGTAGGTGCAGATGGGGCCGCACTATGGGCGTAACTTGTGCAACCCATCGGGCGTTTAGGCCCAATTTGAGGAATAGTGGGTGTGGTTACAACGCCGTTACAATGCTGAGTGCCAAGGTCTTAGTGCACTGAGGACCAGTGATACACCACGTAAGGCGTCCTTCCCCAAAAGGCTCGTACTTCTGTAGAATTTTGAAAAATGGTCAAACCCCAAGGGGGACCAACTACTAGGAGGCCGAAACAGTTGAAACTCTTTTTAGTCGCCTCTTACGACAGGCAGGAATACCTCGGGCCTATTCTTACCCCGGACCCGCAGCGGGGGCTAACTATGCCTATCAGTAGTTAGTGCCTTCCGTAGTTTGAATCTTTTATTTAGCTGGCAGTAGTGGCGCTCTCTCTATTGCAGTAGTTCGTGTAACCAAGATTTTTGTGAGGTAAGTGATTTGTGAAACGTATAGGTTAATGTTAGTCAGGGCCATTCTTTTGTAGAGATTTTTGAAAGTCAGATTGCGTTGCGCTAAAAAATATTGTGCGTCAGTTTAAGCACAGTCATGTATAATTTTTCAAAGGTGACGTTTCAATTTTTATCAGCTTTTTTAAATAGATGTCCTTCGCGTTTCTTTTTGATGGTTGTGGGTGTTACGGTATTTAGCCTAGCAGCAAGTGCCTTGTAGTCGCTAATCCCTGTATTCGTCACGATATTCCCTATTTGTCCAGAATTATTTGTTGCTTAGAGGTCAAGTACGCTTTCGCAACCATTTAGGCGTCGAGTGGGCTCATGGACTAGCTGTTCAAAATAATTTTCTGAAAAATCACTCAGTAAAATTTCGGATGACGTTGTATTCCTGCGCCGGCTTTAAACGATTAATTTTTCCAGCATGTCGAGGGTAGTTTGTAGTCGCCATCGACTATAGTTCTATGAGTGAGGTACCCATTTTAAATGAGACTCAGTTTTTCTTTGAACTGTTCAGCAACTATGTCTTCTGAGTCGGGGGTCGGTAAAACGATCCAATTACCTCGAGGAGAACAGTCTATTGACACACAGTCAACACGGATTTAGATAACATCGTGTTTGTGAAACACAACTGGATGTTTACTCACACGAAGTGTTGAGTGTTATTAACAAGGCATTTCAAATAGATAGCGTATTTTTAGCATTCCAGAAGGCATTTGACACTGTACCTGGCATGCGGCCTGTAACTAAATTGCTTACTTATGAAATATTATCTCAGATATGCGGAAAGTTTCGTGATTTCCTGTCAGAGAGGTCACAGTTCGTAGTAATTCACGGAAAGTCATCGAGTAAAACATAAGTGATTTCTGGTGTTCCCCAAGGTAGTCTTATAGGCCCTCTCCCGTTCCTTAGCTATATAAAGAATTTAGGAGACCACCTGAGCAGCCGTCTTCTTTTGTTTGCAGATGACGCTGTCGTTTATAGTCTACTCAAGTCATTAGAAGATGAAAACCAATTGCAAAACCATGTAGATAAGATATCTATATGGTGAGAAAATTGGCAATTGACACTAATGGAAAGTGTGAGGTCATCCACATGAGTGCTAAAAGAAACTCAGAGTTCGGTTACACGATAAATCTAAAGGACAAAACTCAACTAAATACCTAGAAGCCGGCCGGTATGGCCGTGTGGTTGTAGGCGCTTCAGTCTGGAACCGCGTGACAGCTACGGTCGAAGGTTCGAATCCTGCCTCGGGCATGGATGTGTGTGATGTCCTTAGGTTAGTTAGGTTTACGTAGTTCTAAGTTCCAGGGGACTGATGACCTCAGATGTGCCCATAGTGCTCAAAGCCATTTTTTGAAATACCTAGAAATTACAATTACGAACAGCCTAAATTGGAAAGAACACACAGAAAATGCATAGGGAAGACGAACCAAAGACTGCGATTTATTGGCAAAACACTCAGAAGATGCAACAAATATACTAAAGAGACTATACACTACGCTTGTCCGCTCTCTTTTGGCGTACTGTTATGCGGTGTAGAATCCTTACCAGATAGGATTAACGGAATACATTGAGAAATTTCAAAGATGGGCAGCACGTATTGTATTATCGAGAAAATGGGGAGAGAGTGTCACGGATATGATACAGGATTTGGGGCGGACATCGTTAAAACAAAGATTTCTCGTTACGAGGGATTTTTTCACGAAATTTCAGTCACCAGCTTTCTTCCTACGAATGCGAAAAAAGGTGGTTCGATGAACACTCTACCAGGTACCTAAGTGGGATTTCCAGAGCAGCGATGTAGATGTAGACTACACGAATCATTAGTCTGGAATGTTTTAGATGGTACATTGTTTAACAAGTGTATTATTTTTAGCGTGCAAAAAGAGGACATTACTCAAAAGGAACGAAAGTTCCTAATACATTACTCGATTGCCAGGACGGAGAACCTTAGCTCACCTACCCAATCTAAGGAGACAATCAGGGGCGAATATTGCGGAACATCCTAGACGAGAAGATATTTCAGTGTACTTATGCTGTGGCAGGAAGTCTGATGCTGTGTCAGGAAGTCTGATGCGGGACATTTCACCTCGTGGAAGGCTCAAATGGCTCTGAGCACTATGGGACTTAACATCTTAGTTCATCGGTCCCCTAGAACTTAGAACTACGTAAACCTAACTAACCTAAAGACATCACACACATCCATGCCCAAGGCAGGATTCGAACCTGCGACCGTAGCAGTCCCGCGGTTCCGGACTGCAGCGCCTAGAACCGCACGGCCACCGCGGCCGGCTACCTCGTGGAAGGTTGGTCAAGAGCTTATTCATGTGGGTTACTGATTACGACAAAATCAATGCTGTCGGACACCTGGTCCAGCGCGATCATGCTGCAGCCTCACATAACCAACTAAAGCACCCAGGTAGAGGATCAACTATTTGTCTCAAACTACACTGAAGAGCCAAAGAAACTGGTACAACTGCCTAATATCGTGTAGGGAACCCTTGAGCACGTAGAAGTGCCGCAGTACGACGTGATATGGACTTGACTAACGTCTGAAGCAGTGTTGGACGGAGCTGACACCATGAATCGTGAAGGACTGACTATAAATCCGTAAGAGGACGAGGTGGTGTAGACCTCTTTTGAACAGCACATTGCAAGGCATTCCAGATGTGCTCAATATTGTTCATCTCGGGGGAGGTGGGTGGCCAGCGTAAGTGTTTTAATCCGTAAGAGTGTTCCTGGAGCCAATATAGCAATTCTGGACGTGTGGCGCATTGTCGTGCTGGAATTGCCGAAGTCCGTCTGAATGCACAATGGACATGATGCAGGTGATCAGGCAGAATGCTTACTCACATACGACCCGTCAGAGTAGTATCTAGAGGTATCAGGGGTCCCATATCACTCCAACTGCAGACGCCCCACACCATTACAGAGCCTCCACTAGCTTGAACAGTCCCTTGCTGACATGCAGGGTCCATGGATTCATGAGGTTGTCTCCATAGCCGTACACGTCCATCCGCTCGGTACAATTTGAAATGAAACTCGTCCGACCAGGCAACATGTTTCCAGTCATCAACAGTCCAATGTCAGTGCTAACGGGACCAGACGAGGCGTAAAGCTTCGTATCGTGCAGTCATCAAGGATACACGAGTGGGCCTTCGGCTCCGAAAGCTCATATCGATGATGACTGGTACGCAAAGCGACACTTGTTGATGACCCAGCATTGAAATCTGCAGCAGTATGCGGAAGGATTGCACTTCTGTCTCGTTGAACGATTCTCCTCAGTCGTAGTTGGTCCCGTTCTTGCAGGATCATTTTCCGGCCGCAGCGATTTTTTTTTTATTTAGGGCGCACAAATACAGTAGCCATTAGCGCCCAGACAAAATGTCGGGGATTTGATGTTTTACCGGATTCCTGATATTCACGGTGCACTCGTGAAATGGTCCTATCGGAATATCCCCACTTAATTGCTACCTCGGAGATGCTGTGTCCTATCGCACATGCGAAGACTATAACACCACGTTCAGACTCGCTTAAATCTTGATAACCTGCCATTGTAGCAACAGTAACCGATCTAACAACTGCGCCAGACATTTTTTGTCTTATATAGGCGTTTTCGACCGCAGCGCCGTGTTCTGCCAGTTTACGTATCTCTGTATTTAATACGTATGCCTATACCAGTTTCTTTGGAGGTTCAAATGGATCTGAGCACTATGGGACTTAACATCTGAGGTCATCAGTCGCATAGAACTTAGAACTACTTAAACCTAACTAACCTAAGGACATCTCACACATCCATGCCGGAGGCAGGATTCGAACCTGCGACCGTAGCGGGCGCGCGGTTCCAGACTGAAGCGCCTAGAACCGCTCGGCCACACAGGCCGGCTCTTTGGCGGTTCATCGTAATTAATAACTACCACCCAGGAAATCAGTTTCGAGATCGTCATTAATAGAATGAGGACATAATTACTTTTAAATTTTTATATTTTCAGGAAAAATGTTAGTTGTCTCGGTTAAACAGTTCAGAGTATGGTATTATGCAATTTTTAAAAGCTAAGTTCTTGTAATTCAACCATAGTCCAAAACAGGTAAACCACGAAAAAATAAAACCAATTATACCAAGTTTCTATTCACGTTCTAGCTACTAGGATACCTGATCATCTAATTTTATTGACTTCAGTTTCCGTACTCACGTGAAATATGTTAGTCTGTCCGATTGGGATATTCCACCCTTAAACTCATTATTTTTAATAAATGTAACCTAAAGTAGCGCCACAAGATGGATAGTACAATAAATCCACGAGTACAGAAATGGCTTGTCCAAAGTGCTCTTAAGAAAGTAAACTAAAGTAGCCTCTCAACTACTGCACTCATAAGTTGTGCGGGATTTAATAAATTGTTCACCACAATATTCGTGTATGTCTGTAAGCACGTCCAATAGACAAGACCAGGAGACCTGACCTAATTCGTATGAACACTGAACGTAACAAAATGACGAGCGTGATGAAAAGATTGCTTGTAGCTGCCAAGTCGTGAAAAACAATAGACTAATGGATAGGTATAGTGGCGCATTAGAATATTTACGGAGAGCGTTGGTGAATCGTCTTTTTTATAGCCCGACCGTTAATAGATGGCTAATCTGATTTCAACACCTAAGACACTTTTTGACTGTAAATTTGAGGTAATTTTGTATCTCTATCAGCCAGGTGAAAAGTCTTTGAATCCATACATGTTATAAAAATGTATGTGGTCTTATGTACGTGTGTTTGTTTCGTATGTCCTCCTACACCAATTCATAACCAAATTTAGTATACATATCCCTTATCGCCAGACAGAAGTCGCCGTGTTGTTAAGAACCACCTACCCAACACAGATCAGGAGATTGGTTGGTTTAAAAGAGGGGGGAAAGGACAAAACTACAGAGTCATCGGTCCCTTTTTCCTAATAAAACAATGCCACAAGTGTGAGAATAAAACAGACGAGACATATTACACAAAACGAAAAGAAAGTTCAGAAGATACGATGTCATAAACAATGAGATGCGTGACAAACGGCGGCATTGTCCAAAAGTTTAAATTTGTTATATCTTTGCTACTAACTATTCGCGACGCATTTCTCAGACAGTATCCACATATGCCGCTGAATGTACCTAGGTCCTAGGGCAATATAACATTATACAACATATAGTCTAAGAGATATAACTTCGTAAGAACTGTGACGTGTGAAAAATGCTGCATCATGCATGAAGTTTTAATAAACTTATTTCTTTACTACTAAGACACGCCTGCAGTCGAGTCAACTTAAGGAAACCCCTGACACCTGGCAGCAGTTTTGACAGCATTCAACTGCGATGCTCATCGGGCTGCAGGCGAAAACCGTAGCCGCCTATAGAGTCAACATTAAGAGTGCAACGGCAATTCCGCTGTTAAATGCACAGGACAGAGCGGATAGGTGGAAATAGTACATTGAACGCCTCTGTGAAGGGAAATATTTGTCTGACGTGATAGAAAGAAAAAACAGGAGTCGATTGAGAAGATAGTGGATCCAGTATTAGAATCAGAATTTAAGAGAGCTTTGGAGGACTTAAGGTCACGTAAGGCAGAAGAGAGAGATAACATTCAAGTAGAATTTCTAAAATTGGGGAAAATGGCAACAAAACGACTAATCACGTTGGTGTGTAGAATGTATGAGTCTGGCGACATACCATCTGACTTTCAGAAAAATATCCAAACAATTCCAAAGACGGCTACAGCTGACAAGTGTTAGAATTATCGGACAGTCAGCTTAACGGCTCATGCATCCAAGTTGCTGACATGAATAATATACAGAAGAATGGAAAAGGAAACTAATGAGGTGTTACATGACGAATGGCGATCAGTTTTGTTTTAGGAAAGGTAAAGACGCCAGAGAGGCAATTCTGACGTTGCGGTTGATAATGGAAGCCAGACTATGATAATGGAACCCAGACTAAAGAAAATTTAAGACACGTATATAGGATCTGTCGGCCAGAAAAAAGCGTTCGACAATGTCAAATGGTGCGACATGTCCGAAATTCTGAGAAAAATAGGGATGAGCTGTACCGAGAGACGGGTAATATACAGTATGTACAAGAGCCAATAGGGAATAATAAGAGTGTACGACCAAGAACGAAGTGCTCGGATTGAAAAGGGCGTAAGCCAGGGATGTAGTCTTTCGATCCTACTGTTCAATCTGTACATAGAAGCAGCAATGATGAAAATAAAGATTCAAGAGTGAAATCAACATTCAAGATGAAAGAATTTGAATGATACGATTCGCTGATGACATTGCTATCCTGAGTGAAAGGGAAGAGGAATTACATGATCTCCTGAATGGAATGAACAGTCTAGTGAGTACAGAATATGGATTTTCAGTAAATCGAAGAAAGACGAACGCAATGAGAAGTAGCAGAAATGAGAACAGGGAGAAACTTATAATTAATGGTCATGAAATAGATTAAGTTAAGGAGTTTTCGTACCTAGGCAGAAAAGTAACCCACGACGGACGGAGCAAGGAGGACAACAAAAGCAGACTAGCACTGGCAAAAAGGGCATTCCTGGCCATGAGAAACCTACTAATTCGAACATAGGCCTTAATATGAGCAAGAAATTTCTGAGAATGTACGTTTGGAGTACAGCATTGTATGGTAGTAAAACATGGACTGTGGGAAAATCTGAACAGAAGGGAATCGAAGGATTTGAGATGTGGTTCTACATACAAATGTTAAAAATTAGGTGGACTGATGAGGTAAGGAATGAGGAGGTTCTGCGCAGAATCGAAGAGGAAAGGAATATGTGGAAAACATAAGAAGGGACAGGATGATAGCACATCTGTCTTAACAGATGGAATGACTTCCATGGTACTAGAGGGAGCTATAGAGGGCAAAAACTGTAGAGCGAGACAGATTGGAATACATCCAGTAGATAATTAGGGACGTAGGTTGCAAGTGCTGCTCTGAGATGAAAAGGTTGTCACCGGACAGGAATTCGTGGCCGGCCGCAACAAACCAGTCGGAAGACTGAGGAGTCAAAAAAAGAAAAAGGACCTATGAAGGGGCTTTGCAATAGACGTTTAAAAAATCGAGTTGTAGACACGTAAAACAGCTGTACTTATTTGTACATCATGCATTTTTCTATGTACAAATGTTTCATAATTTGAAAGAGTTTTTCACGAATAAATGGAAATATTTTTCTTTTTCAATATTACACTACAAACAATTTTTTTTGTTTCTATTAGAAAACTGACAAAATGAATACCCGGGCAATGCCGGGTTTTTCAGATAGTTTTAATAAACGCTGTAAAAAAACTTTTAGGAAATACGAATTTCGGAAAGAATTGTTACTAAAACGGAAATATTCACAGCATTTGCAGCTTGTGCTCTGTAGACATCAGCACAGGCGGTAACTTATTTCACAGCAAACAGGGAACCGAAACACGAATCTAAAGATGGACTGCACCATCGACTTGCGACTGTTTGTCTTCCAGTTCATGAAGCTCAAATTTTTTGTTGTCTGCTATTCAAATGGCTCTGAGCACTATGGGACTTAACATCTGAGGTCATCAGTCCCCTAGAACTTAGAACTACTTAAACCTAACTAACCGAAGGACATCACACACGTCCGTGCCCGAGGCAGGATTCGAACCTGCAACCGTAGCGGTCGCGCGGTTCCAAACTGAAGCGCCTAGAACCGCTCTGCCACCAGCGGCCGGTGTCTGCTATTCAGTTCGTTCTTACATCAGTAGATAAACATCAAAAGCTGAAAATTAAAAGCACACAAAGATTTTGTTATTCAGGTGCTATTATTTAAAACGCTAACGTTAGTGACAATATTGTCAATTCACACAGAAACCCTAATAATAAGCTCATTATGCTTTTGGAAAAAAGTACATTTTTTGTGGACATAATCATTGTCTTATCAATCGTAAACTTAATAAGTTCTCTGGCACAAATTCGGTTAGTGTTTGATATCGTTAAGTGGCTTCGGCTACCACTGGTCATTATCAGAATGGTCGAAACAACAAGTGATGCTTTGTCAAAAGAATTTTCGAAAAAAGCATAGTTTGGTGACCATGTGATGCTGCTTTAATCACTTCAATAATGGCCCATGGTGAATGATACTAGTTAACGATATATCTGTGACTGCATCAAAGAGAACACTAACTGCACAGTTCCTTAAGCTTTTTGTTCAGCAGCAATGATGTGACATTTCTCATCCTACATGTATAACAGAAACAAGTAAAAAAAAGCAGTGAGGAAACGTTGCTGATGGCGTGATGCGTTTTAACATAAACGAAAAATCACTAGATTACTTTTATATGGAAACCATAGTTGCCTTCATAGTCTCGCGAACTGTCGAGGCGCCGTTTTCAGTTCACCAACTTCTCACTCAAAAAAATCGTCAGCAATCGGTAAAGTGTGTGATTTTTCTGAAAATGAATGTACAAGTAATAATAGAAACACCCTTCTGCGAATTTATATGAAAACTCAATCACATTCTAAACTCAATGTATATCGTACCATTCACAGTATTCTTAGTTTCTCTGTTACTTTTAAGTCATTTACGATTCTGCAACTAACGTTAAAGCAAAGCTGGAATTCCGCGCAGGCCGCAGTCTTTTACAGTGAGTGCCACTACGCATTCAGATGTTTTTCCCTTTTATGTTTTCGCTATTCCGGTGTGCTTGAAAGACCTCACTGTTCGTATTACGAACGAACTGCATCATCCTAGGAATTTCCTGTCTCTGGAATGCTCCCACGGAACAAAAGAAAGAAAAATATTCAGTATCGCAAGTTTACTGAAGGTTTACACGACATGCAGTACGTTCTGCAATGAATGCACTAGCGCATCCTCTCTTGGTAATTATTGCTTGATTTCTTTGGAACGGTTGTGATAAATTCTTGAACGTCCCTCTCGAGAAAAAAAAAATCCTTGATTGCCAGACGTCATACCTCGACTCCATAGTTCGATCGTTACGCAACGACAAAAACAAGATACAACTCCGCTGTGACATCTTCCCAGTGTATCCAGCACCGTGAATTCTCCCACAAATGTTTCCTCCCTCACAGCTTATTGTATTTTCACGGAAGCTGCTGTGTGCTTCATGACATCCAAAATCCGCCTATATGACAAGAAACTCGAGCAGCCGAATACTAGAAATTGTTTCGAGGACAGCGACTTCATTAGAGGCGGATGTTTGTGGGTGAGACGGATCTGGAGCGGCACAAGCCGATTCGCCGAGATGGGCGTGGAAAATCACACAGCAACAACAGGTTCCCTCGAAGGCAAGGGGATGTCATATGAACTACTACACCGTGAAAGCTCAAAGCTGGCGTTTTTCACACACTTCATTTTCTTACAGAGACGCAATATTCTTATAACAAGTCATTCTGACGTACAGGAAGCTCAGGTAGTGTTGCACACATAAGCTTTCTCTAAATAAATAACTTTCTTCTGATGGTTAATTGCAACATTCTTCACACTAAACAATGTTATGATACAACACGTACCATAATTATAAAATTCTGATGTCGGAAGTATATACTTTTATTTTTTTAAAAACAATTTAACCCTTTGCATTTTCCTCGCCTAAATTTTTGGAGGGCTCTATCGGGCAGTTAATTGTAACGGATATAAAGTAGGTTTCGTTACAAAGAATGCTTTAATTGGACTATAGTGGTTATAAACATCAATCAAAAGTAAGTTTCCACATCGTGAGAAAGTTCGCGCAAATAAGCGGAAATCAGAATAAAGTCACTAAATTTAAGTTTTGAACAAAACAGGCCTAATTCAATGTATTGGTTTAACCTTTAGTGAAACGCCTATCAGACGTGTAGTAAAGTCTGTCCAGTAGTAAGTGGGCAGAATTCTCACGGGCCAACTCTTACTGATATGGCTCTAAATCCTGCCTTCTTCGAAGATTTCTTTAATAATAAAATATTGTTTCCTGTTCATCAGTTGATGATGAACAAAGAAACTTGTCTCCTAAAACATGTTTCATGGCCACTTCTTTGCTTTCCCACAAAGCAAAGATTCAGACACCTAATGCGCTTCTTGGAACGGAATATTTCTGACTCGCTTCCCTGACTATCACTTCGAGATGTCTGACTTTTGCTAAAACTTCCTTCGTGTTATTTTCATGCGATTTATGTTTTGGCTTCTCCATCTTTGCCATTTACAGAAAGAAAACTTAAATAGCACTTAAGCTATTAGTTTTGTCAGATACAACCCGAAATTTTTGTGTCCGATACAACGCGGATGGACCACCGTGGCAGTTTAGAATTCCCATTGTTGTTACTTGAGCTAAACATTGACACGGAACGAGTATATATCAAATAATTTCAGTTTCATGTAAAGCTACAATAAAAATTTAATATTACTTTGCCGCAAACAGTTCACGAGACTCCAAAGTTAAGATCATGCGCCCCAAAACACGCTAGAAACATAATTTGTTGCAGTGCGAAATGGACTGTCGCTCTGATTCGAAATCGTGTGAGCGGTCTTGATTCTCCCATAGTTGAGACTGCAGTGGCGCTTTAAGGATGGCGTTTTAGCTGCTACTACAGGCACTAGAGTTTAGAAACGGCTCTTAGTCCGATACTACCCGCTATCCGGTTTGCCACGAACCTTCACTACTTAAAGTGCTGCAAAATTACACTTCAACTCTCGTTATTTATTGCTCTTAGAGAATTTTTAAAGCAGCAATTTGTTTGGCGAAAGCTGTAGTCATAGCCAATCGTGCCCCTAAAAATGGACAAAACAGAGCAATAAAGCTTATACGATCTCGTTTTACAACAGTGTACAAAACTGGTTATCCATATGCATTGGGTAATAAAGACTTGACAAGTAAACAAAAAGTTGCTGCAGTCGTCTAGGTAAATGCGTTCATACTAATTCAGGATCTCAACCTTGGTATTAGGAACATAATGCAGGAAGAAAACTGACATGATTCATCCTTGCGCCGTCATGTGGCTTGCATCAGTAACAGTTGGGTGGTAGCATTGGTTTTCCGATATCTAAAAACAAACATAGCTGTTGATGTGCGGAAATTATTCCACAGCGCAAACAGAAAGCACTGACATTAGATCTGCCACGTTTTTTATTTTTTTTATTTACACGTCAAGTTTCGTAGGACCAAATTGAGGAGCAAATCTCTAAGGTCATGGAACATGTCAGTACATTAAATTACAACTTTAAAGTATTAACAGATAAAAATAAAATGTTTATGAACCCAATAAAAGTCAGGCCATAAGTTTAAGTAAACGGAATCAACAATAAAACAAGAATCAGCTTAGTTTTTCAAGGAACTCCTTGACAGAATAGCAGTGACCCATGAGCAAGCGCTTCAGTTTCGGTTTGAAAGCGCGTGGATTACTGCTAAGATTTTTGAATTATTGAAATTGGATGTAGCAATATACTACACACCTTCCTACATAAGAACTAAAAGTCCGATCCAAATGCAGGTTTGATTTCTGCCGAGTATTAACTGAGTGAAAGCTGCTTATTCTAGGGAATAAGCTAATATTGTTATCAAGAAAAGACAGTAAGGAGTATATGTATTGAGAGACCAATGTCAAAATACCCAGACTCGTGAACAGGGGTCGACAAGAGGTTCGTGAACTTCACTTATTGCCCGAACCGCCCGATTCTGAGCCGAAAATATTCTTTTAGAATGGGAAGAGTTACGCCAAAAATGTAATACCATACGACATAAGCGAATGAAAATAAGCAAAGTAGACTAATTTTCGTGTCGAACGATCATTCACTTCAGATACCGTTCTAATAGTAAAAATGGCAGCATTAAGTCTGAACAAGATCCTGAACGTGGGCTTTCCACAACAGTTTTCTAGCTTAACACCTAGAAATGTGAACTGTTCAGTTTCACTGATCATATGGCCATTTCGTAAAATTAAATGGTCAGGTTTTTTTTAATTGTGTGTTAGAAACTGTAAAAACTGAGTCTTACTGTGATTTAGTGACAGTTTATTTTCTACAAGCCATGAAATTAGGTCATGAACTACACTATTTGAAACTGGGCCAATGTTGCACACAACATCCTTTACTACCAAGTTAGTGTCGTCAGAAAACACATTTTAGAGTTACCCGAATACTAGAGGGCCTATCATTTGTATAAATAAGGAACAGGAGTGGCTCCAACACTGATCCCTGGGGCACTCCCCGCCATTTTAACATGTCCCACTCAGACCCCACATCACAGCCATTCTCAACATTGTGAATAATGACCTTTTGCTGTCTGTTGCTAAAGTAAGAAGTGAACCAATTGTGAGCTACTCCCCGTATTCAGTAATAGTCTAATTTCTGGAGCAATATTTTGTGATCAACACAATCAAACCTCTTAGTTAAATCAAAAAAATATTCCTGGCATTCGAAACCTTTTTTTAACCCATCCAGTGCCTTACAGAGAAAAGCGAAATAGCATTTTCAGTTGTTAACGACTTCTAAAGCAAAACTGTACATTTGATAGCAAATCCTGTGATATAAAATGATCAATTATCCTTACATAAACAGTCTTTTCCATGACTTTAGCAAACACTGATGGCATAGAAATAGGTCAAAATTATCTACATTATCCCTTTCTCACTTTTTATAAAATCAGCTTTACTACTGAGTACTTTAGTCGTTCAAAAAACTGACCATTCCTAAAGGAGAAATTACAAATGCGGCTAAATATAGGGCTAACATGCGCAATGCTCTACCAGGCACTCCATCATAACCATGAGAGTCTTTAGCGTTCAGTCATTTAATTATTGACTCACTCTCCCTCTTGTCTGTATTACATATTTATCATCTATGTTATCGGCACTATCAACATACTGCCACTCGTTCCTGGACAAGGTTTAAAAACTCTATTGCTATTGGATTAACTTTTCTACATAGTTTGTAATTATATGTGACATTCGTTTGAGTACAAAAGCCTTTTAGTGTTAAAATTTGTGCATCATGGTCTGAAAGGCCAGTCACCCTTTTCCTAACAGAATGCCCATCTAGTAATGCACCCTAGTTGGAAAAATACTGCATCAGATCATATGAATTTATGAGATCTACAATCATTGTTTTTCTTGCACCATCATATGCAAAATTTATATTGAAGTCACCACATATAACTAATTTCTGGTACTTCTTACAAAGTGAATCAAGAACCCTCTCTAGCTTGAACAGAAATGCTCTGAAGTCAGAGTTAGGGAACCTATAAACAACAATAAGAAGTTTAGTTTCACTAAATTCAACTGCCTCTGCACAACATTCAAATATCTGTTCAGTGCAGTGATGTGATACGGCTATGGAGTCAAATGGAATACTGTTTCTACGTACATAGCCACTCCCCCACCTTGCAAGGAACTCTGTGAAAAACAGCCACCTAATCTTTATCCTGGTAAAGGAAGCCTCTGAATTGTCAAATTATTTAAGTGGTAGTCCGGTATACGAATAATTTCATATTCAACGTCTATAAGCAGTTCACTATCTCTAACACCTCTTATATTCTGATGAAGTACGCTAATTCCTTCTCTAGTTGGAAACATGGCGTCCTCTGGAGGTGACCCCTTAGTTAGAGGTACTTCCTTTAAGCAGGTATACCTATCATCTGACTTCAATCTAAAAACGGTGCAGCTCTAACAGCAACTACTACAGGAATTTTTCCACGAGTGATCCCACCACCACCCACTACACTGTCACCTGTGAGCTTTGCCAGCCTCAACTTCCCATACCTATTGAGGTGCAGGCCATGACTAGTGAAACCCGATCTGCCGATAGACCCAACTGGCATCACTGCCATTTGACCCATGCCCTCTGCCATCAGCACCCTCTCCAGCTCCATGTTAAAGCGCCTGACAGCTGCATTAAGATGAGGCCGAGCATAACGCTGAAACAGTTGCACGAAATGCACATTAGTGCCACCATTTTATGAAGCTATCTTTACCAGGTCACCACCTACATCATGTTCCCCGTCCCTATCAAAGCTGTTCCCTTCTCCACCCACTATCACTACCTGATCCTCCTTCGTAAAATTCCTACATAACTCCCCTATGCTGTCAGTCACGCGAGCCAACCCTGCACTAGGCTTCACAATGCTGGTGACCTGGTACGCACTTCCAAACAATTCCTGCAACTGCTGGCCCACACCTCTACCGTGCGAACTACCTAGCAGCAGAACCTTTCTGTTAGACTTTACAACTGACCTAGGCCTCCTAACTGCTGAGGACTGCTACATGTTCCCTACATCTACAGCTACAAGAGGCTCCCCTCCACTGAACTCCGACAGTTGGTGAAAATCACTGCATATACGCAAAGTAAAACTGTCTGAATATCTCCTCTTCCTAGCTGCCTTCTTACTAACTGCCAGTTCCCATTCCCCAGCACCCCTACCACCCTCAACATATTTAGTTCCTCCTTTGCGCTTTGTAACTGCACCTTAAGGGCACAGATCTTACGCGCCTGCTCCTCTACCAGCTTATTTCTACTACAGATTCTGCATTGCCAGGAGAGGATCTCGCTAAAATTCCCACTGAATGCCCCCCCCCCCCAATGAAAATACTTTGAACTAATCCCACACCGCAACCTACTACTTACAAACCTATGCAAAGCCCACACTTCTCATTCATGGTAAAATTTTACAGTTACTGAAAAAAAAACTATACGTCTACGTTATCTAAGTTCAGTTGCACCAACAAAACTATTTACGGAACTAACAATAGAGATCTCTTTATTATCTGTCTACTCAGAAGGCAACTACTTATACAGGGTTATTACAAATGATTGAAGCGATTTCACAGCTCTACAATAACTTTATTATTTGAGATATTTTCACAATGCTTTGCACACACATATAAAAACTCAAAAAGTTTTTTTAGGCATTCACAAATGTTCGATATGTGCCCCTTTAGTGATTCGGCAGACATCAAGCCGATAATCAAGTTCCTCCCACACTCGGCGCAGCATGTCCCCATCAATGAGTTCGAAAGCATCGTTGATGCGAGCCCGCAGTTCTGGCACGTTTCTTGGTAGAACCCCACAGAAAGAAATCGCATGGGGTTAAGTCGGGAGAGCGTCGAGGCCATGACATGAATTGCTGATCATGATCTCCACCACGACTGATCCATCGGTTTTCCAATCTCCTGTTTAAGAAATGCCGAACATCATGATGGAAGTGCGGTGGAGCACCATCCTGTTGAAAGATGAAGTCGGCGCTGTCGGTCTCCAGTTGTGGCATGAGCCAATTTTCCAGCATGTCCAGATACACGTGTCCTGTAACGTTTTTTTTCGCGGAAGAAAAAGGGGCCGTAAACTTTAAACCGTGAGATTGCACAAAACACGTTAACTTTTGGTGAATTTCGAATTTGCTGCATGAATGCGTGAGGATTCTCTACCGCCCAGATTCGCACATTGTGTCTGTTCACTTCACCATTAAGAAAAAATGTTGCTTCATCACTGAAAACAAGTTTCGCACTGAACGCATCCTCTTCCATGAGCTGTTGCAACCGCGCCGAAAATTCAAAGCGTTTGACTTTGTCTTCGGGTGTCAGGGCTTTTAGCAATTGTAAACGGTCAGGCTTCTGCTTTAGCCTTTTCCGTAAGATTTTCCAAACCGTCGGCTGTGGTACGTTTAGCTCCCTGCTTGCTTTATTGGTCGACTTCCGCGGGCTACGCGTGAAACTTGCCCGCACGCGTTCGGCTCCTGTCCCCATTTTGTCTCACTGCGCACTCGAGCGCTCTGGCGGCAGAAACCTGAAGTGCGGCTTCAGCCGAACAAAACTTTATGAGTTTTTCGACGTATCTGCAGTGTGTCGTGACCATATGTCAATGAATGGAGCTACAGTGAATTTATGAAATCGCTTCAATCATTTGTAATAGCCCTGTATTAATACTACGACACCACAGCTAATACCAACAAAACTTCACAAAATTATTAGCTAAAACCAAAAAATTCAAACGGCCACTGGAACACTAAGCGAAGTTAACACTGAACGAAAATTTTACTGTAATATTTCACTAGAAACAATAAGAAACATCAGCTGAAAACTATAGCACGAAGTTTACTAAACGACTACAACGCACAGAAAACTCTGAAAAACACAGCAAGCGAACGTTTCCCAAAGTTTAGTAAATCGTTATTTCGCCTCAAACAGCACGAAACTCCACTGAAAACTATTAAATTTAAAAACTGTATAAAAGTGCACAAAAAACTTTATCAGCACTTAGCTTTATAACCGCTATAGCAGCAACTGCACGCCGCAAAATGTAAACACAGTACTCAGGCCCGAGGCTTGGACGAGCGACGTAATAACACTCACGAATAACAGAGCACTCGAGTCAATAACACAGGAAGAAAGACTGAGATTAATGAAAATCCATTAATAAGTTACTTTTAAAGCAAATATTAACACAAATAGAATTGAAAATAACTAACTGAAGACTAAAACTTTATAAAATATTGACGAGAAATTTCAACAACACACGTGACGTCACTCCAAAGTAGGCTATCTGCAGGAGGTGCACTAGCCTGCGTAAGGGTCGAGAAGCATGTTACCGCAAACTTATTCAAGGCATCTGTAACTACCACAAACTCTAACGACGTGTAGAACTGAATCATTTCCGCCGTACCGTTACAAAAAAAATAAAGCAATATGGTACAGTCTGCCAGAACAGCTGAGGCAAACGAATAAAGTGATTTACTTTGAAAGGCAATTACTACAGCTACAACCAACTAATATGTAACAATATACGATATTAAGGCGCACACGGGAAGTATAGAATTCGGATGTCGTGCATGACAGAGCAGTGAAAGACCTAAGTCGACACGAGGTCCTTGGAGTACACGACATACCCTCAGAATTATTGAGATCCAGGTGAGAGGGCCAGACGAATTGCCGTCAGACTTTAATAAATATGCAATAATTCCAATTCTAAAGAAATCAGACGCTCATAGGTGTGAATATTAGGGAACCATTACAGTACATCATGGTTTGCAGAGTAGTGACACGAATTGTTTACAGAAGAATGGGAAAACTGAAAAAGTAGGCACTGACGCTGCGATCTATATTTTGACCGAAATGTTATGTACAACTTGTACAGAAACAACACTGCATTTATAAGAGTCGACGTCATGAAAGGAAATCAGTAACTGAGAAGGGAGTGCGACAGGGTTGTAGCCCATCCCCGACGTTAATCTGTTTTGCCAGCGGCAAAAGAAACCAAGGAGAAATTTGGGAAGGGATATAAAATTCACTATGAGGTTTTGCATTGACACTGGAATTCTGTCAGAATGGAAAAGGACATAGTACATCAGTTAAACAGAACGGAATCTCGATAAGAGGTTTTAAAATTTTAATGTAAAGGCAAACGTAAAAGAAGAGTAATGAAATGTAGTCGAATTAAATCAGGCAATTCAGAGGGGATTAGAGTAGGATATGAGGCAGTGAAAGTAGTAGATGAGTAACACATTTTGGGCAGCAAAACAAACAATAGTGGCCAAAGTAGGTAGTATATACGAGTAAAACACAGACTAACAATAGCAAGAGAAACATTTAAAAACTTGTAAGTTAAAGACATGGTGTGCGGCAGGCAGCCACAAATTGTTTTTAGGTTACTGACTTGGAATTTACACACTTAATCATTAGACGGTTTTCACGCTTTCGTCAAAACAATTGATACTCATCGGTAAACCACTGTATCACTTGTTTAGACGGAAGCATGACAGACGTCTGATGATGAAATGTGTAAATTCGAAACGGTAATGGTACTTTTTGGCCCGCATCTCGTGGTCGTGCGGTAGCGTTCTCGCTTCCCACGCCCGGGTTCCCGGGTTCGATTCCCGGCGGGGTCAGGGATTTTCTCTGCCTCGTGATGGCTGGGTGTTGTGTGCTGTCCTTAGGTTAGTTAGGTTTAAGTAGTTCTAAGTTCTAGGGGACTTATGACCACAGCAGTTGAGTCCCATAGTGCTCAGAGCCATTTGAACCATTTTTTTGGTACTTTTTGAATAAAGTAATTTAGAACCAGTTTGTGGCTGGTTGCTGTACACCACCAACAATTTACAAGAGAAACATTTCTGAAACAGAATAACTGTTGATATCGAATATAAATTTAAACGTTAGAAAGTCATTAATGAAGTGGTTGTCTAGGATATAGCTGTTTAACGGAAGTGAAACATAAAAGTTTAACAGCTCAGAAAAGAAGAGAAATATGCTACAGTATAGGCGAGCGGTGACGGCTGCCAACCGGTACGGCAAGCTGCGAGGTTCATTTCGACTGTGTAATTTACAGGCAGAAAGGGTGTCCACATAGTTAGACGATTTTGCTGCGCATGTAGAGGGCTGCAGAGACTTTTCTGTGGTTGGGTAAGATATTAAGTAGAACTGAAGTTAATTTCCGCTTTCCATCCCCAGATCTCGCGCTACAAGTATTTGCCCAGGTACTCGTCTTACCGCAAGACGTGGTGTTGAGTTTGAAACGTCCCCTTAATAGAATTATGCACGACTGTGTTTAAACTGACACACAATAAGAAACCTAGACAGCCTACTTACAAGTTATTTGGAGCATTTCAAGATAACGAGCTCTTGTCTAAGTTCAAACAATACGTTTGTTGTTTGGTGAGATGGGCAGTATTCGAAGCGACGTGTAGAGTCGGGCAACATTAGTCCAAGCGCAGTTGAATACATCACACCCTCGTTTAGTGATACTATTTCAATGTTTTTTAATACAGATTAAATTCTTTTTATTTAAATATTTCGCTTGTGGTAATTTTTTGTAGGCTACCGCGTGTTCCACCCACGGATGTCGTGTGCCTGAAGGTGGCCTTAATCATGTGACAAACGGAATTATATTGTCTTGACCAAAAATTCGGAGATTTTTTCGTGAGATCTTCGCATTGCTTTAAAATTCTAATATCTCAACAACAGCGCATGCACTTTCATATCTGCATTGAGTTAGCTCACACAAATTATAGCTTTTTCAAGCAGTGTGTATACAGGGTGGTCCATTGATCGTGACCGGGTCAAATATCTCACGAAATAAGCGTCAAACGAAACAACTACAAAGAACGAAACGTCTAGCTTGAAGGGGAAAACCAGATGGCGCTATGGTTGGCCAGCTTGGTGGCGCTGCCAGAGGTCAAACGGATATCAACTCCGTTTTTTTAAATAGGAACCCCCACTTTTTATTACATATTCGTGTAGTACATAAAGAAATATGAATGTTTTAGTTGGACCACTTTTTTCGCTTTGTAATAGATGGCGCTATAATAGTCACAAACATATGGCTCACAATTTTAGACGAACAGTTGGTAACAGGTAGGTTTTTTAAATTAAAATACAGAAAGTAGGTACGTTTGAACATTTTATTTCGGTTGTTCCAATGTGATACATGTACCTTTGTGAAATTATCATTTCTGAGAACGCATGCTGAATACCACATTAATGCAATAAATGCTCGAAATGATGTCCGTCAACCTCAACGCATTTGGCAATACGTGTAACGACATTCCTCTCAACAGCGAGTAGTTTGCCTTCCGTAATGTTCGCACATGCATTGACAATGCGCTGACGGATGTTGTCAGGCGTTGTCGGTGGATCACGATAGCAAATATCCTTCAACTTTCCCCACAGAAAGAAATCGGGGGACGTCAGATCCGGTGAACGTGCGGGCCACGGTATGGTGCTTCGACGACCAATCCACCTGTCATGAAATATGCTATTCAGTACCGCTTCAACCGCACGCGAGCTATGTGCCGGACATCCATCATCGTCATTCTGTCATGCAGTGAAACATCTTGTAGTAACATCGGTAGAACATTACGTAGGAAATCAGCATACACTGCACCATTTAGATTGACATCGATAAAATGGGGGCCAATTATCCTTCCTTCCATAATGCCGCACCATACATTAACCCGCCATGGTCGCTGATGTTCCACTTGTCGCAGCAATGATGGATTTTCCGTTGGCCAATAGTGGATATTATGCCGGTTTACGTTACCGCTGTTGATGAATGGCACTTCGTCGCTAAATAGAACGCGTGCAAAAAATCTGTCATCGTCCCGTTCAAATGGTTCAAATGACTCTGAGCACTATGGGACTCAACTGCTGTGGTTATAAGTCCCCTAGAACTTAGAACTACTTAAACCTAACTAACCTAAGGACATCACACACATCCATGCCCGAGGCAGGATTCGAACCTGCGACCGGAGCAGTCGCACGGTTCCGGACTGCGCGCCTAGAACCGCGAGACCACCGCGGCCGGCCATCGTCCCGTAATTTCTCTTTGTGCCCAGTGGCAGAACTGTACACGACATTCAATTCCTGGTGCATAGAAATATGGTACGGGTGCAATCGATGTTGATGTAGCATTCTCAACACCGACGTTTTTGAGATTCCCGATTCTCGCGCAATTTGTCTGCTACTGATGTGCGGATTAGCCGCGACAGCAGATAAAACACCTGCTTGGGCATCATCATTTGTTGCAGGTCGTGGTTGACGTTTTACATGTTGGTGAACACTTCCAGTTTCCTTAAATAACTAACTATCTGGCGGACGGTCCGCATACTTGGATGATGTCGTCCAGGATACCGATCAGCACACGTAGCACACGCCCGTTGGGCATTTTGATCACAGTAGGCATACATCAACACGATATCGACCTTTTCCGCAATTGATAAACGGTCCATTTTAACACGGGTAATGTATCACGAAGCAAATACCGTCCGCACTGGCGGTATGTTACGTGATAACACGTACTTATACGTTTGTGACTATTACAGCGCCATCTATCACAAAGGGAAAAAAGTGGTCCAACTAAAACATTCATATTTCTTTACGTACTACACGAATATGAAATAAAAATGGGGGTTCCTATTTTTAAAAAAAACGCAGTTGGTATCTATTTGACCTATGGCAGCGCCATCTAGCGGGCCAACCATAGCACCATCTGGTTTCCCCCTTCAAGCTAGACGAGTTTCGTTCTTTGTAGTTTTTTCGTTTGATGCTTATTTCGTGAGATATTTGGCCCGGTCACTTTCAATGGACCACACTGTATAAAATGCAGCCAGACATATGCAGTTATCCCACATCATGTTGTAGATTATTTCAGACCCAAATCCAAAAATTATGAACGGAGCTTTTAAATCAGTACAGGTGACTGCATCCCGTACTTTTCGTAAAACACCATAAATATTCTCAGAAGAACTCATCCGTCTCTTCCATGTTGTTCAGGTCAGACATCGTCCTTCCACTGTTGAAATTTGACAAGGTATGAAACACGACATCTGACATGCTAAAATTAAGATGGTTTGTAAGCAGTGGAAATCAGTAAAATACGTCTCACAACTGACACTCTCTCATGGAAGTTGTTTATTTGTGCGTTTGTAATGTGCTTTGTTTGTAGAGACAGGATCGTTACCATTTGGACTGCATCTCGTAGCTTTATTACGACTATTACAGTACACTTATTTGTTGCACTCATTCACGGACTCATTCAATTAAAAGATGAAAACTGTTTATTTCAACATGTTTGGTGACACAGTTCTGCCATTTCTTCTATGGCTTCATTATGGGTGTGTTGTGTACACTCTCGTCTTTTAAAAATGGCGGCAGTCGTGATCACAGCACCGCATGCAAACGTTCCCCGGTTTCACGAACATCCAGGTGGCCTATCCCACTTCGATTGGCCCGCTAATTTCCCAGATCTTAGTCCCATAGGAAGTGTGTGAGACTATTTGGAACAGTGGATGAAACGACGTAATCAACAGCCGCGCAGTTTGGTTTCTCTGCCGGACCTAATAAGGCAATCCGGCAGAAACTTACAGATCCTCTTCTTCGTCGAACTGAGGCCGTTGTGAAGGTTAGAGGCAGTATTAGAGTCGGTATTAGAATGATGCCGCCTGCGGTTTTGTGCAGTGTGTTTGACAGGAGTATCATCGACAGCGTGATTTTGTCTTTACCGACGGAGGTGAGGGAAAGTTTCGACAATGGGCTTGCGCAGGTACCCTCCTGGCATTCACCTCAAGTGGTTTAGCAATATGCCTCTCAGAATGTTCGGACGCTTATCTCAAGCCCACTTCTCCTTAACATGCGTACCAGGAAATGGTTTCAGGAGGCATTTATAACCCGTTTCGTCAGCTAGGGGCATCTCGCAGGCTTCTGACTTCTGGCCTGAAACTTGCGTGACTCTGGACACAGCGAGGCACATGTTAATTGAGACTGTTGCTGTAAACGTATACAATTACGTTGCGCAAATCCTTTCTTCCCGCCTAACCATCTACGGTGTTATTACGTGCGAGAAACTAAGTCGACGCTTCCGCGCATTGTAGTAAGATGTCACAACGTGGAACTCTGAAACTAGTGAAACGTCGGGTCCCGTTTCATCGCCAGCCATTGGCGATGGTTAATTGATGATCAAGAATCCTGTTTGTCGTCGGTTGCCGACTCCGATCCAAGTTACGAGAATAATAATGGTACCTGAGTAATGAAAAAATGAAATGAGCATATGGCAGCGTTGGCCGGGAGGCTCCATCCGGGGAAGTTCGGCCGCTAAGTGCAAGTTTTATTTCATTCTACGCCAAAATGGGCGACTTGCGAACCGGTGATAAGGATGAAGAGTCAACGAGGACAGGACAACAGCCAGTCGCCGAGCGGAGAAAATCCCCAACTCTGCCGGGAATCGAACCCAGGCCCGCTTGCATGTGAGGCGTGTGCTACCGCCCAGCTAAGCAGGAGCTCATCTGAGTAATGGACTCGGCGAAATTAAGCTGTATAATTCATTATTTCTTCTGGTAACAGACGAACAAGAAAATCAATTGGTTTCTACATTGCTTGGAAGAGCTGTCATTCGTAGACTATTTAAAACACAAATCCAAACGTTGCCTATTCATAAATATCGATTTTCAAGTGAACGTCTCTAATTCTCCAGCGTTGAAATAAATAAATAAAGTAAATGAAAAAAATCCGAGTTGTGTATGCAACGCATGGAAAAAAATACATAAAAGTCTTAACAAGAAAACGAATAAAGTAGAGTACACAGACGAAACGGCGAAGCCTCTGAAACTCCTCCCGGATTTTTATCGTGCTGGCAGCGTCTTAAAAATTCTCCTAAAAGTTGCCATTTGAATAAAACCAACTTCTTCTTTCTTGCTTTCTTGGAAATTTGATCCGTCTACACAATTAAATGAGAGCCTGCTTGCTGCCGTACGCGTTCCGCTTCTTTTTCATTTATAAACCCCTTCAACGGCATATAATACGTGTTTGTCTTATGTATAAAATAATTACGTTATATGGGCACTCCAGATAAGCTGCTATAATTTTTCTGTTATTCTTTTGTCAGGTAAGAAACAGGATTTTGGACCGCAAGTTTCAGATAGTTAGATTACAGTTTCGTTCCACTTACGATTCTGTGTCTTCCTGGAGTAGAACGTCCAATTTTAGCCGTTTTCGAACACATATCAATAGAACAATTCACTTTAAATCTTACACGTGTGTTTGGTTGTGTGTATATGTGTACAATGTTGCCGGCCGGTGTGGCCGAGCGGTTCTAGGCGCTACGGTCTGGAACCGCGCGACCGCTACGGTCGCAGGTTCGAATCCTGCCTCGGGCATGGATTTGTGCGATGTCCTTAGGCTAGTTAGGTTTAAGTAGTTCTAAGTTGTAGGGGACTGATGAGCTTAGAAGTTAAGTCCCATAGTGCTCAGAGCCATTTGAACCATTTTTTTGTACAATATTGCCAACTGTAGTTGTGCGTTTTCCATTCGTATTTTGTTTGTGATGCGGTGTCTGTATGCAATTTGACATTCGTTTGCTAATTACGTGTGTGCATTTGTTACTGCGTGTGCTGAGGACTGCTCTGGGAAAAAGATAAATTCTGAGTGGAGTGACTCGTAAAACTTTTGTTTTGTGTCTGTACTGAGAGATTCAGTTATTATTTAGTATGGCTATGTTTTACATCTGTTATTGTTTTAGTGGCCAACATGATCAGTTAGTTGTTACTTATACTGACTTAGTCATTTATTACTTTCTTGTCCACTGCAAGGAATCTTTTTACATGAAAATTTCCCTGCGATGATCGAGGTTTTCTGTTGTAGTTGTTCATTCCAATAATTTTCATATTGTGTTCCATCTTAGATAATTCATCCTACACTTTGTTAAGTTTTCAAAAAAGATAAAATGGCTGTATTTATACTTCAGGCTTTTATGTTTACTTTGTAGCTAATTTTCAAATACCTGCCAGTCATTCCCAGTCACACTGATTTGCAATATAGACATTTTAATTGGTCTCTACCAGGTCTTTGGCATTTGTCTGCTTGATCTACTTGTCTGAGTTTTCTGTTGGTGTCTGTAAATGAGACTGGAGTGTGTTTTTTGTTCTGTGTGCTATGTGTGAGCTTTCTTTCTTCAGTATATTTGCTATTTTGTGTGTTGATTTGTTTTATATGTAAAAGTGCGCAAGCTATTTTTGTTAGTCATAAGTGTCCCTTTTCTGTGTGTACTGTAGTGTCTGTGTTGATTGTAGAGTTTTGTGGTATTCTTTTCTTCTGTTTGCTGCCATTTTTATATAGTTTCGTTTTGATTTAGTGGCTGAGTCATTGCATTGTATCGGTGTAATAGCCATTACTTCCGGCTATGATCTTTATTGCACCAATTCTTCTTCATAGACTTCTCTAGTGAGTGAGATTTTATTGAGCCTGTGTACAATGTGTTAGAGAGCTGCTATTTTGACGATTTGTGGATGCTTTGATGCAGCATGTATAATTGTGACTGTTACTGTTGCTTTTCGGTAAACGTCAATTTTGTGCTTATTTTGTCTCTCTTTATCGTTTTATCCAAGCAGTCCATTTGTTTTTGTGTTTCTTTCTCTACGATGGAATGGATTTTTTTATGTATATTGTTTTGTGCTTATGAAGTTTATCTTAGCTTCTTGGGTAGGACAGTATACCGTGTGAAAGTGTGACTATAAACGCGAATAGAAGTAACTGTCAGTACTGCTTCAGCATTTCGGTTGTATGCTATCTGAGCGAAGTGGCACAGTGCTTAAAGCAATGAAATGTATGCCAGAGTAGCAGAATCTCCGTACAGCCGCTCATGGTGAGGTATTCTGTGGATTCGATACATTATTTTTTTAGCCTGATTCTTTTTTTAGCACTCTTTGATAAAGGAAGAAGTAGCACTTCTTAAAATAAATGAGATTACAATGACAACTGGATTCAGAAAATTCTTTAACGTTAAGCAGTCCTTTCGCATCAAACTTAAAATCTAGCTATAGGTTTTCAAAACATAATTTTGTAGAGACACTATTTTCTGTGTAGTAATGAGGATAACGATGAAATAAAAAGTCAGATTCAAATCACATTTTAAACAAACCTCTAAGAGCGCGAGAATGGGAATGTAAACCTACACATCGCAAAAAGTAGATTGTATGAATTAACAAACCTCATACAACACTAGACAGAAAATCGGAAATGCAATCTTTACATTGTAGTTATCCGTAACCGCCTCCCCAAGTCCCCTAATGAAGATACTTCCTGTTGACTGCATGAATTTAAATTTGGGGAAAAACATTTCCTGGTATATCTTCATAAATAACATGATAAAATGTAGGAGTAGAGTTACGTAGCATGTTAGCGAGAATTTCCTGAAAAGCATGAACAGAATACAAAAAGTGTAGGTATGAAAGTTCGTTACAAAAAAAAAAAACTGTGCTAGAGAAAAACTATCCGTCACTTACGAATTAATAGAAGGGGCTTGAAGTTAACTTACGGAGGTTACATTCTGTCGTTGTAGTGTCTTTCGAGTGCACTGGTGTCGGAGTACTATCTCCTCTGGACTAAGGAAGATGAGGAATTCTGCCGCTGCCCTTGTACATGAGAACAGGTGAACTGCGATGTGAAATCTTGGCCAGTGTAGCACCTCATAAGATATGTGTCTAACATAATCGATATACTTTACCGATACTCACATACAGTTCGGTTTTTTTTTTACATTTTTTTCCAGTTCATTCCACTGATGATAACTTTGTGGAAGGTCTGGCTGATGACGTGAAACTGAAAAGATATCTCTAAACGTCATTAAAAACAACTGGAGGTTTAGTATTAAAAAATTAACGAGTATTAAGACTGATACAATAAACGTGAAATTTGGTGTCATTACTAAGAAATTTAAATTCGGGATCAATTCTTTATTCAAGCGGCAAGTACTCGTACATGACACAAACTCGACCGGTATCTTTTACTATTATCATAAAAATAGATTTACAAATGTATAAAAAGATTTAGCTATCTATAATGAGACTTACAACTAATACATATATATCTGTCATTTTCCAGTTACAGATTACTTATGTGGCAATGCTGAATTAGCTTATAGAGCAAGTCTCTCCCTCTCTCTCTCTCTCTCTCTCTCTCACACACACACACACGCTCACACACACGTAAGATACACACACACACACACAAATCATATTTAAAATTTGTAGCTGTCTGTAAACAGATTTTTGTATAAAATATTATCTTACATAACCTTCAAAATATTCGTACAAGTACTGTTATTTAATACAAATCTAACCAAAAATTACTGATCACAGCTGTGGAAACCACAGTTTTTGTACATTTATCACGCTGGATTACCCAATAGGTAGCTATATTTGAACACTATATAGGCCTTTAAAATAGCATGCTTCTAAATTGTATAAAACATATTCTCACGACGACACTTTTCAGTTTCATGATTTTGATTTAAAGTTGCATCAGCCATATTCTGTCATACTTTCTGTCTACTTGTTTCATACTGTAAAACATGCAATACATATAATGTGAAACAGTTGTAATTCAGTGTAAAGTTAGTTTCCCACCACGAGAGATAATTATGGGTATACCTACAATACTCTTTGTAAACAAACATTTCTGCCTTTATCGTAAGTGAACTTATCCCCACATGTTATTCCATGCCAAAGAGCAAGTGCAGAGCAAGTACCATTGATACATGTACCTATACGAGCTGTGAGATTTGATATATATTGTGGAATAAGAGAGAGAGAGGCTCGGACGCCCCCCCCCCCCTGCCCGGCAGCTTGCTGTGCCTCTCTCCGCCCTCAGATAGGCTGCAGGGTGGACTCCGTGGTGAGGACGCTGCCCACCACAGGCAGGGAGCGCAGGGTCTCCACCACTGTGTCCAGGGCGGAGCGCGCAGTCTCGGAGTAGCCCACCAGCAGCCACAACAGCAGCATCACAAACAGCGCCTTCGCCGTGCGGTCCAGGACGTACAGGCTGCAACAACAACGGCGACTGGTGAGGTCACAGTATGGGAGCGAACAATAAAGTCCACACAACAGACATTGCCTCCGAAATCATGTGGACATGATCCAGCATAGGTTTGTCCGCCAGCATGAATACACTTTTAGTACAAATAAATCCTGTTGGGTTTTGTGCAAGTGTCGATCAGAAACTATGTTTACGAGACTGATATCCATGGAGTTTGGTCTGTTATATATACTGATAAGCCAAAACATTATGACCACTGCCCACCGCGAAGTTGGATGCCCTCTGGTCACGTTGCTGGCAAGTGACGCGGTAATAAAAGTATGTAAGCGGAGAAGACACCGACGGGGAACACCCTAGTGAAGATATGGGCTGCGAAAGGAGACATCCATTATAATCCATTACAATCTGCCCTTTGACAAAGGGCAGATTATCACTACGCAGAGCCTCTGAACGAGTATCTGGTCGAATGTTCACGTGCATCTACGGAAAGAGAAGCCGGAGATCCCGGGTTCGAGTCACCATCAAGGTATGTCGACAACACCTGTGGGCAGGTGAGGGTTTCAATTTTTGTTATTGTTGTTGTTGTTGTGGTCTTCAGTCCTGAGACTGGTTTGATGCAGCTCTCCATGCTACTGAGTCAGCACTGTCTTTTCGTTGGAAGGACAACACTACTTCTTCAAGACTGCATGGAAATCCACTACTTCCGTGTGCATTTTCTTTTACTGCTCAGACTTTGAGAAAAACACTGCTATTTTACTGTGATGAACGATTAGGACTGTCTTTATGGACTGTGAGAAAGTTTAGCTTTTTACCAACAATGTATCAATAAGTGTGTGCAATTGATATCTTTGTTATTGTAATTATAAAAAATTTTATCAAATCATTATTGGCCACTGCCCAAAACAATTTGTAAAATTTTTTGTGGGGAGCATGGGGGCTATGTAAGTAGGCCGTTTAGGTTTTTTTATAGGTAACGCCACCTCTGTATAAAAATCACTGGCTGTGCTGTGTGCAGTCTGTGTCTAGTTTGCATTGTTGTCTGCCATTGTAGTGTTGGGCAGCGGCAGCTGGATGTGAACAGCGCGTAGCGTTGCGGCAGTTGGAGGTGAGCCGCCAGCAGTGGTGGATGTGGGGAGAGAGACGGCGGAGTTTTGTAATTTGTCATGAACTGCTATATATATTATGACTATTAAGGTAAATACATTGTTTGTTCTCTATGAATATCTTTCATTTGCTAACTATCCCTATCAGTAGTTAGTGCCTTCCGTAGTTTGAATCTTTTATTTAGCTGGCAGTACTGGCGCTCGCTGTATTGCAGTAGTTCGAGTAATGAAGATTTTTTGTGAGGTAAGTGATTTGTGAAAGGTATAGTTTAATGTTACTCAGGGCCATTCTTTTGCAGGGATCTTTGATAGTCAGATTGCGTTGCGCTAAAAATATTGTGTGTCAGTTTAAGCACAGTCATGTATAAATTGTTAAAAGGGGACGTTTCACTCTATCCTGTGCAAGCTGCTTCATCTCCCAGTACGTACTGCAGCCTGCATCCTTCTGAATCTGCTTAGTGTAGTCATCTCTTGGTCTCCCTCTACGATTTTTACCCTCCGCACTGCCCTCCAATACTAAATTGGTGATCCCTTGATGCCCTAGAACATGTCCTACCAACCGATCCCTTCTTCTAGTCAAGTTGTGCCACAAACTCCTCTTCTCCCCAATTCTGTTCAATACCTCCTCATTAGTTATGTGATCTACCCATCTGATCTTCAGCATTCTTCTGTAGCACCATATTTCGAAAGCTTCTATTCTCTTCTTGTCTAAGCTATTTATCGTCCACGTTTCACTTCCATACATGGCTACACTCCATACAAATACTTTCAGAAACGACTTCCTGACACTTAAATCTATACTCGATGTTAACTAATTTTTCTTCTTCAGAAACGCTTTCCTTGCCATTGCCAGTCTACATTTTATATCCTCTCCACTTCATCATCAGTTATTTTGCTCCCCAAATAGCAAAACTCCTTTACTACTTTCAGTGTCTCATTTCCTAATTAATTATCATTTGTTCTAGAGAAGCTGCACGGTCATCAATGGTATCTATTCTTTCGACAACAGTTACTATCTTCACATATAGTTAAATGGCTACCCGGCCATTGACCTTCGTCTGTGTGAGTGCGCACAGGTTGTCTGAACTCTTACGGGAATTGTCAACTTAAGTGGGCGCGAGTAACGAGCGGATGGGCAAAGTATCTATTAGGAACATTACGTATGTAGATTGTGGACAGTTGGCAATGTGGGTCTCACGGGAAGCGTGCAAGGCATAAGTCCCTGCAGTCGCGCTATTCATCTGTGTCCTCGGTGGCTCAGATGGATAGAGCGTCTGCCATGTAACTAGGAGATCCAGTGTTCGAGTCCCGGTCGGGGCACACATTTTCAGCTGTCCCCATCGAGGTATGTCAACAACATCTGCCGGCAGCTGAGGGTTTCGATTAATTATCAAGAGGTAGAAGGACAGTGAAACTCAACCTAGGTGCTAAATGGTTGGATGTCCACGACTCTTCACAAGACGTCAGGTTCGGAGGCTTGTATGCTCTGTAGAGTTAGACAGATGGTGATCTGTGGCGTCTCTGCCGAAAGAGCACAATGCTGGTGCACGCAAGATTGTTTCGGAGAACACCGTTCATCGTACATTGTTGAACGTGAAGGTTCGCAGCAGACCACCTCTGAGTGTTCACATCGTCAATTACGATTGCAGTGGGCACGGGACCAGTGGAATTCGACCGTCGACCAATGGAAACGTATCGACTCTTCGGGTGAATGACATTTCTGGCACACTAGGTCGATGTTCGTCTCCACAAACGCTGTCATCGAGGTGAAGGGCGGCGAAACGTCCAGATTGCCGTTGACCCAGGCTGTTGGGAGCAGTATTACGATAGGTGAGACGTTCTCCTGCGGTTGAATGTGACCTCTGATAGTGATCGAAGACACGCTGACAGCTGCGAACCACCTGCATCCCTTCATGCTTGATGTCTCCCCCGACGGCGGTGTCATCTTCCAGCAGTACAACTCTCCGTGTCTCGGAGCGAGAACCGTGCTACAGTAGTTTGAGGAGCGTTCTAGCGATTTCACGTTGATGTCTCGGCGACAAAATTCGTCAGATGTAAATCCTATGGAACCCATGTTGGTCGCTATCTGGTATGGAACCCATCTGGGTCGCTATCGGGCTCCATCACCACGTACTCAGTCCGCCCAGATAGCTGAGTGGTCAGCGTGACGGATTGCCGTCCTGCGGGCCAGGGTTCGATTCCCGGCTGGGTCGGAGATTTTCTCCGCTCAGGGACTGGGTGTTGTGTTGTCTTTATTATCGTTCCATGCCCATCCGGCGCGCAGGTCGCCCAATGTGCCGTCGAATGCAAATAAGACCTGCACCAAGGTGGCCGGACCCACCCCGCAACGGCCTCCCGGCCAATGACGCCAAACGCTCATTTCCATTACCGCGTACGCAAATCAGCGGCCCGCGAATTACATGACCTATGCAGAGACATTTAATGTCGCATAGCACTAAAAACCTTCCAACAAACTGTCTATCCCTGAATCTGGTATGTACACTCCTGGAAATTGAAATAAGAACACCGTGAATTCATTGTCCCAGGAAGGGGAAACTTTATTGACACATTCCTGGGGTCAGATACATCACATGATCACACTGACAGAACCACAGGCACATAGACACAGGCAACAGAGCATGCACAATGTCGGCACTAGTACAGTGTATATCCACCTTTCGCAGCAATGCAGGCTGCTATTCGCCCATGGAGACGATCGTAGAGATGCTGGATGTAGTCCTGTGGAACGGCTTGCCATGCCATTTCCACCTGGCGCCTCAGTTGGACCAGCGTTCGTGCTGGACGTGCAGACCGCGTGAGACGACGCTTCATCCAGTCCCAAACATGCTCAATGGGGGACAGATCCGGAGATCTTGCTGGCCAGGGTAGTTGACTTACACCTTCTAGAGCACGTTGGGTGGCACGGGATACATGCGGACGTGCATTGTCCTGTTGGAACAGCAAGTTCCCTTGCCGGTCTAGGAATGGTAGAACGATGGGTTCGATGACGGTTTGGATGTACCGTGCACTATTCAGTGTCCCCTCGACGATCACCAGTGGTGTACGGCCAGTGTAGGAGATCGCTCCCCACACCATGATGCCGGGTGTTGGCCCTGTGTGCCTCGGTCGTATGCAGCCCTGATTGTGGCGCTCAGCTGCACGGCGCCAAACACGCATACGACCATCATTGGCACCAAGGCAGAAGCGACTCTCATCGCTGAAGACGACACGTCTCCATTCGTCCCTCCATTCACGCCTGTCGCGACACCACTGGAGGCGGGCTGCACGATGTTGGGGCGTGAGCGGAAGACGGCCTAACGGTGTGCGGGACCGTAGCCCAGCTTCATGGAGACGGTTGCGAATGGTCCTCGCCGATACCCCAGGAGCAACAGTGTCCCTAATTTGCTGGGAAGTGGCGGTGCGGTCCCCTACGGCACTGCGTAGGATCCTACGGTCTTGGCGTGCATCCGTGCGTCGCAGCGGTCCGGTCCCAGGTCGACGGGCACGTGCACCTTCCGCCGACCACCGGCGACAACATCGATGTACTGTGGAGACCTCACGCCCCACGTGTTGAGCAATTCGGCGGTACGTCCACCCGGCCTCCCGCATGCCCACTATACGCCCTCGCTCAAAGTCCGTCAACTGCACATACGGTTCACGTCCACGCTGTCGCGGCATGCTACCAGTGTTAAAGACTGCGATGGAGCTCCGTATGCCACGGCAAACTGGCTGACACTGACGGCGGCGGTGCACAAATGCTGCGCAGCTAGCGCCATTCGACGGCCAACACCGCGGTTCCTGGTGTGTCCGCTGTGCCGTGCGTGTGATCATTGCTTCTACAGCCCTCTCGCAGTGTCCGGAGCAAGTATGGTGGGTCTGACACACCGGTGTCAATGTGTTCTTTTTTCCATTTCCAGGAGTGTATTTCGTTCCAAAGACGTACAAACAAGCTATAAAACATGTGGTTATCGGTGTAGAAATTAGTAGTGTGCGGTAATTCTGATACGTGGGGTTGGTAACTGTGCAGAGTTGCAGCCACTAGCCATCTACAGCGCAGGTTGCAGGTAAACACTAATGGCGGCTCCTTTGGATAGCAAATCTCGTGAAGAAATCAGTTCAGTCTTTCTATTTCTGTGGGCGAAACATCTAACCGCTCCTGAAATTCAGTAGCAACTGGTAGAGGTTCGCAAACAGTTAGTAATGTCTCTTCAGCACGTTCCAGAATGGTGTCGAAAGTTTGCAGCCAGCAGGGGAAACGTCACCGAGAAGCATCTCTGTGGTCGATCCAGCATGGCGTGAACATTCTGAACAGAGTCCACATGGAGGAGCTGATTCAGGACAACAGGAGGGGCACCTAGAAGGCCGACAATTCGCTTCGGATTAGGAGGTGAAACACTTTAGAACAACGTGGGTGAAGATGCAACGACGGGATTTCTACCAGGAGAATATATTCAAACTCATCTGAGAAAGCGACAAATGCCTAAACCGATACTGAAGCTATCAAAAAATAACCAAATGTATGTGTTATCAGTTGGCTGTATTGGTTCTATCAAATGGTTCAAATGGCTCTAAGCACTATGCGACTTAACATCCGAGGTCATCAGTCCCCTAGACTTAGAACTACTAAAACCTAACTAAGCTAAGGGCATCACACATATCCATGCCCAAGGCAGGATTCGAACCTGCGACTGTAGCAGTAGCGCGGTTCCGGACTGCAGTGCCTAGAACCGCTCGGCCACAGCGGCCGGCTTTGTATCAAATAAAATTTGCACTTTTCACTGCAGTCTTTGAAAGCTTAGTTTCTCACCATCCCTTACAAACACCTTAATATATTGCAGTCCATATGTGGGATGAATCTCCCTTGCAGCTCGAGGCATGTCCCTTGATTACACCGAATGTCACAACAGAGATGTCATGTTTTTTAATGCACTTCATGATATTGCTGTGTCTCTGTTCTAAGAAATTAGACTGAGGCAGCATTGCACTAGTGCCTCGGCCTGAACGTCGGGCAGGACTCCTCTGCCAATTAAGGGAGACGTGGGTCAGCCAGTGGCATAACTCTGTAGCTAGGAGCTGCAACACTGCTGGTGCAGCACCCCACAGTGCGACGTTCTGCAGCCTGTGGTTGACCGTGTAACGCCGGAAATTCATATCCTCCTATTTCCATCTATTGTACCATAATTTTTTCCTTATTTTGTTGCCTGAAGATATAACATTTCTGTGTCTTTATATATTGTAATTGTTTTAATATATATATATATATATATATATATATATATATATATATATGCATTTATGTCGATGTATAATTGGTTTGTTTTGTAAATATTATTTGTATTTTTCGCTGGGTCTTGCCTAGGGAAAACTATGCTATCGAACGAATACATCGATAGGTCGTGTGAAGAACGAAAGTGTGTAGGATCTTTGGTAGTGTTAACTCTGCCGCGTGGAGCGCGGGAAGCGAGGGGGAGTCTGGTTGGGGTAGTGCGATTGAGCAGGTGTGTTGTGTGACGCTCCCGCAAGTTGCCAGGTTTTCGGGGTTTGGCAGCATGTAATTGCAATCGACTGGCTATGGTAGTTTCTAGCACGGTGTCGCGGATGGGGAGCATTAGCTGGCACACATCAAGAGCCCGTTTAGCCTGGTGACCGTGTCGAGAAGAAGGCGCGCCAGCATCCAGCTTCTGCAACAGCGACGGCCGACAATGAGTGACTGTCGCCACCTCCTCGATCGACGACTTCAAACCTTCAATCAACCAACAAGGAAGACTAAAAGCACGTAAACTTTCAGAACTGTATGGCAGACCTCAGCTTTTAAAATTGTTGCATCACAAAATTACAGCAACTTAGCATGAACCTTTGTTGCTCATTGTCCCAATTGCATTGCCAAGCAGGGTCCCTTCCTTTTCCGAAATGAACCCGAGTGTCGTTGAAATTCAAACGCCAGCATAAAAATAATATAATTCAATTTCACTGCTTTAATTTCAAAGTTCAGTTAAAGTATTTATAGTTGGCTAAAATATTTAGATTACACAAGCACAAATTAAGAGTGCGAGTTTTGTTAGCATATTTTAGCTTACCTGTGACTGCAGCTCAGCTTGGTACGTACTAAATTTTACTATTGTTAATTGTTCAGAATCATTTAATTCAAGTTCAAAGTTAAATCTCTTATTTCTAAATCGTGTAGAGTCAAGTTGCTTTTGAAATGATTGTTGAGGTAGTCCAAGACTAACCGTATTTTACTGAATTTCGATGTGCTTCAGAAAGAAAGCTCACTATTAACTTCAGTCACTAAATTAACTTTCGATTTTCCGGTTTTATTAATTCTTTTGCTAAATTTAGTCAGAGTGTAGCGAAATTTATTACTTCTCACAAACTTTCAGTTTTCACGCTACCCGTGTCAACCTTCAGTTGCCACGCTTCTAGTGCTAATTATATGTGTAATAACCTTTCTTTTTCAGTTACTATAGTAATTGTCCTTAGGACTGGCGACCGTAATTTCCCCCAAAACTCAAATATCTAATTACCGCTAGTTAATTGTTTACGTAAGGGCCGCACATTTACTTTCTTTATTAACTTTACCCCTTTTCAAAATTAATTTCCACCAGTTTCATTTGCATTTTTCCTTTCATTTAGATGTAACCCTTTCCTCCCTCTTTACCGACAAATTGACTTCGGTGACGATTGCTTTCCCAAATTTCCATTAGGTACACGTGGTTTAATTTTTCACTGTCATTAAGGTCGATAAGTGAGGGGGAGGCTACAACCGGACTGCTGCATAGTGTAGCCACAGGGAGCGTAAATGCTCCCGGATCAGCAGGCAGCAGCGCCCTACAGCTCCATGCATTTGACTGGCACAGTCTCTATCCCTTTCACTGATCGAATGCACAGTTAAACTAATCCAATCTCACAGAGCAGCATCAACAGTTGAGTGAGGATACTGATTTGTGAGCTGTCAGCTAGCCCTGTTGATAGTGGGTTTCAAACATAACACCTGCACGGTTGTGGCAGACACCACCAGCCACAGGCAGCAGACAGCAGACAGCAACCACTGGCCTCAGAACACCGCAATGTGGTGCTGACACACTGCTGAGTCAGCGAGGGGACCGTCGCTGCCATCTGCTGTCGTGCTGTCTCAGCGTTTTGCTGCAGATGTCACCAGCTGCTCACTAGCCGTGGGTGGCTCCTCGGTTACTATTGTGCAAGTAGTGTATGCAAGGCATCAAATAACAGGAACGTTCTGTTGAGTAAATATTCTTGACGTCGCACTGGAGAGCCCGCACTACAGCTTCCCACATATACAGCTCAGCAGCCGGAACAAGCCACCCCATAACACTACTGCGCCAAGCTGAAAGTGTCCAGAAAACTTCGAGTAGGGACCTATGAAATGCCCAAAAACGGCGATGTATCACAGATTGAAATATTTTTATAGACTAAATTCTCCCATTTTTGTTAGTATGCTATATACCTCTATTTAATTTTAGAGAAAAAAAATAGTAATCCATGTATTCATTCTCCATGTCGTAGGTACCAGTGCTGCAGTTTCGTATTGTGCCTACTTTGAAATAAGCGCAGTGTTTGGAACATCTGTGATAGGGTCAGCCTAGGCATGTTAAACTGCTCACGAGCACAATGCGCAGGCCACGTGTGGGCTGAGACTCGGGGGTGATGAAATGGCAGGTAGAAGCCATTACACTGACGATCTATTTACCCCCACCAGTCTGTTCAGGGCTGGTACTCTAAAATTCGCACATATGAGAGGTAAAAAATCCAATGGCATTGGCCTTCCGTGTCACGAACCGGCGACGTACTTCGAACCTATGAGGCTGACGCGTCAGCACCTGCTGTCTGGCAGTGAAACATCAGCCGCTTTAGCCAATGAGGCTGTGGCCATGAACATCGGCGCCTGAAACATCGATATTCCATTAGAGCCGCATCGGTGCCATCGGTGCCACGACAGCTGGCGTCTCTGGGCCGTGGCAGCGGTTGATTCATGAGGCCCAGCCCGCCAGTCCAAGCAGCGGCACTCGGGGCAATGTGAGCCCCGGCTGAACGAAATCCCTGCCTCATTCAAAAGCTCAAGATTTCAGTAGATAGGAGCTGGTGGCGCAGTTCAAGAGTTGAGTGGCCGCCATCACGCTTCATTTGTCACCAAGGCACTGTGCAACATCTTAATTATTTACAATGGTGTAGGACATCATCATCAGATCCAGTTGTGGTCAGGAGTTATTGCCTGTGACGATTTCAAGTAGACTCCAGCTGATCTCTCCACCTCTTCGTAGAAATACCAACATCTCTTTTCCCTTCAGGTCTACATCTGCATAATAATTAACGTATTCATTAATCTACCTTCCCCTGAATATGTTCATGTCATTTCTTTCTGTACTCCTGTATTTTCTGAAGTATGCTTTTGATGCGAATTTCATTTCTGATTTCACTACTCTTTATACGATCCAATGACTATAAGAAACTACTGGTCTTAGCAGTACCTACATCTACATCTACATCTATACTCCGCGAGCCACCTTACGGTGTGTGGCGGAGGGTACTTATTGTACCACTATCTGATCCCCCCTTCCCTGTTCCATTCACGAATTGTGCGTGGGAAGAACGACTGCTTGTAAGTCTCCGTATTTGCTCTAATTTCTCGGATCTTTTCGTTGTGATCATTACGCGAGATATATGTGGGCTGAATAGTGGTCAAGTCTCTGACCCACACATGAGAAGTGGTACTCCCATCACATTGTAGCATTTTAGTATCGCCCCTTTCCTAATTTTCCCAATGAGAGTGCGATTTATTGTACTTATCAACTGTTGAAATTTTTGCAGTTTGTATGCTTGATGATTGGATGTAATATATTATACATCAAATCCCGGGTATTTAAAAGCATTTATGTATTCTAGCAGTTTATCATCGGTTATTACTTTGAAAAAGAATATGTTTCAGCCTCCAGTCGCAATTTATTTATTTTACGTACAGGCTAGCGGTTTCGGTACTCAGTACCACCCTCGGCGCATCCTCCCATCAAAAAATTCCGTTACATACAACAATAATGCAAGAGAAATTTTAAAAATGTTAACCTCTATGACAGCAAAAGTATGGTGTATAGTGTAACCTTAGAGTGTGTAGGTAGCCAAGTAGGCGTGTCAAATACTAAAAGAAAAGCTCAGTGTTGAGCTGCAAATAGACGGAAATTACGGCCAGCAGTGGTTAAGAGTGCCCCCTCTGGACAGAGTTTCACTTTCTATTCCTTACAATATTTGTTTAACCTTTAAAAACTCATAACGTAAAAGATTTCAAAAAAATCATAAAATTTGAAATAAAGAAATTGCGTAAAACATAGTCCGCAGTCAATATATCAGATCTGTTTAGCCAAGTTTAAATTACCGATATATAAAGTGCATGCATCTATGAAACGTCGATATAACCATGAATCATTAAATTAAGCAACTATCATCGAAGTAACAGCATTATGTATTAAAAACACAAAATTATTTTTATTGGGAAAAAACCTATCGTCCAGAGGGAGTAGTGGCGCAGTGTGGCTATGTTATCTCTGAAACCGCGGGCTGGTGATCTCTGGCAGTGTCCAAGTGTACGCTGGCCTCTCAGCGGCGCCCTCCCCACGCCGTGTCGCAGCTCACCGACCGGCCACGGCCGCTGCAACCACTGCACTCCTCGTCGGTAGCGTGCAGCTGTGAAATGCTGCAGTTTCTCTTACGTCATTATTCTATTTAGGTAATTTAATTTTTTTGTTCGTAGGATGTGCTGAGCATGGTACTGTATACCGAAGCCGGTACCCATCAGGAAAAATAAACTGCGAATATACACTCAAACACATTGTATTGGTGGCTGTTCCACGTACAGTATATTGGGAATGCGTAATTACTGTTTTTGCGCTTCGGTGATCCTTACCATGGATGCCTTTATATTAGTATTATATTTAGATACTGTCATACTATAATCATTTGCTACATGGTGCAACGACCAAATTGCTCTCTGTAATTTAGCTTCCGTGCCCGCTAAGATTATTTCATCATCTGCAAACAGGAGTGTGTTTATAACTTTATTATTAAGCTTATAATGGTGCGCCACTTTCTTCTGCCATGTCTCTGTGGCGACGCCCATTTATACAGAGTGAGTCACTAACTATTGCCACCTAGAATAACTCAGAAAATATGATAGTAGCTGAAAAGTTTGTGGGACAAATGTTGCATGAGACAAAGGGGACCATAATATGACGTTCATATTTTGTTGCTAGGTGGGGTCGCGTAAGAGATATCAAGGTCAACTTTTTTTTTAATGGGGTGCTAGAGGTTGGTACTTATTTTCTGATAGCGGCTATCGAGACGAATCCAATGATGTCTAACAGTAACGTCTTTGAAGGTCAACGAAGGTCAATAAGATGGCATCAACGTCCATTTACAGAAGGTGTTCGAAGTGATGACCATTGGTGTCAATGCAGTGCTGCAGTCTTCTTATCATCGGTTGAGTGGTATTCCACATCAATGCGGCACTTATCGAAGCACATGCTCTGACAATTCTCTCTCGTATATCGTGCAAATAGTAACTATTCACCAAATACGGCGTATCCATCTAACGTGCCATTGACATATAAACACCATTCGACGGTTTCGCAATACAACACTAATAGGAGCGGTAAGACTAGTCGAATCAAGCGAATGTGAATGATGTATTCCTTCGAAGAACAAGTCGATATGCTTCTCATTTATGGAGAATGCCAACGAAATACACTGAGAGCTATAGAGACTTATACGCTGAAAGATATCCACAACGTACTCACCCTACACGTTGTACATTTAAGTATGTGTATGATAAATTGAGAACAACTGGAACTTTAACGCATCGGAGATATATCCGGCAAAGGAAAGTTACTTACGAGGAAACGGAAATTGGTACACTTGCCACTGTGGTTCGAGATCCTTGTGTTAGTTCGCATCAAATCGCAATGGAATCAGGCATGAGCCAGAGTAGTGTTGTTCGTGTCCTCCATCGCCGTAAATATCATCATTACTATATCAGTCTCCAGCAAGAATTAACTGGTACGGACTGTATGTATCGCATTGAATTCTGCCGATGGGATCAACTTCAGATTCAGAGGGATGACTCGTTTATTAATTTGATTTTATTTACTGACGCGGCTACATTCACGAGCCACGGAAATGTTAATTTGCATAACATTCATTATTAGGCAACTGAAAATCCGTGTTGGCCACGGCAAGTTGCACACCAAAAACCATGGTCGGTGAATGTACGGTGTGGGATTCTGGAGGGCAGAATTATAGGCCCCTATTTCATCGAAGGAAATCTTAATGGTAGTAAGTGCACCACATTCCTGTAAGAAACATTAGGTCTGTTATTGGAAGGAATACCTTTAGGAACAAGGAACAGAATGTGGTATCAACACGATGGGCGTCCGGCAAATTTTTCGGCCGATAGCTAGAAATGAGTAGCAGATACAATTTCCAAATCGTTGGATTGGACGCGGAGGGGATGTGTCGTGGCCGGCGCGTTGGCCAGACTTGACGCCTCTGGATTCTTTCTTGTGGTAATTAGTAAAATACATCGTTTATAAAGACGTTCCAAGTACACCTGAAGATATGCGACAGAGAGAACTGTCAGAGCATGTGCTTCGATAACTGCCATTGTGATAAGGAATACCACTCAGTCCATGATAAGAAGTATGTAGCACTGCATTGATACCAATGGTCACCGCTTCGAACACCTTATGTAAATGGACGTTCATGTCACCTTTTTTGACCTTCGTTGACCTTCAAACACTTTACTGTTGCACATCACTGGATTCGTCTCGATAGCAGCTATCAGAAAATAAGTACCAAACTATAGCATCCCATTAAAAAAAAAAAAAAAAGAAAGCTTACCTTCATATCTCTGAGGCGACCCCACCTAGTAATAAAAAACTAACATCATATAATAGCCCCTTTGTCCCATGCAACATTTGTCCCACAAACTTTTCAGCTCCTATCATACTTTCGGAGTTATTCTAGGTGAAATAGTTAGCGACTCACCCTGTATATCGTACCGAGAGTCGATCGAGGTTCTTTGGTTCAGAACCGAGGGGATGGTCTTAACCAAATATTTTGTCTATTCTGTGACGGTCCTGGCTGCAGATATCTCGACCTGCGTTATGAGATGGAGAGTCTTAGGACTCCCCTTGATATGTCAGGGGTGGGCTACACAAAGGAAGCGGGTACTCGGTTAGCGGCGCACTTACGGAGTGTACACGGGGTTTTTTTGAGGTAGGCCGTAGTTCGAAGTTCTCTGATGAACGCTAGATAACCTATATTCACAGGGAAATCAGGTCGCATACATTGTAAAGACACTTCGACTATCAAAATTTTAACAGCAAACTATCGAAGTATTCGTAACAAAGTTACTGAACTTAGTACGCTCCAGGAAAGTTGTCGCGCTCAAATTATTATCGTAACCAAAAGTTGGATGAAACACGTAATGCAAAGGTCCGAAATATTTAGCAAGGCACGGAAGATGTATCGAAAGACAGCTTAGACGCCTTAGAAGGGGGAGTGTTCATTGCTGTCGACAAGAATATTGTGTTTATTGAGGTGGAAATTGAGACTGATTGCGAAGTTATTTGTGTACAAGTAACAGGCCTAGGTTAACTCAAGTTAAGCATCTGAACTTTTAACCGGCCACCCGATTCCACTGTAACAGTTGTAGAATAGTTCAAAGGAAGTCTATGCTCAGTGTGTGCACCTACCCAAATCACGGCAATATTAGACTGGGATGTCTGTGCATACGATGGAGGTGGTACGAACACACAATGTTCTGAAGTAATAGTAAACACGTTTTCCAAAGACTGCCTTGAAAAATTAGTTAATCCACACCACACGCAATGGAAATGTTTCAGGCTTTGTAGCTACAAACACGCCTGACCTTATCGACAGTTTCTGTACAGAGACAGGGATTAGTTATCATGACGTCATTACAGCGACGACGGCTGCTAATGTTAATAGTCCATCAAGAAGGCTAGGAGCTTATCTGCGCTAGAAAAAGCAGATAAGCAGTTGTTGGCATCCCACTTAGACAATGAATGAACATCATTTAGGTCCAGTATGACGAACATAGAGAAGTTATGGGCATCATTTAAGCAGACTCTTCTCTGGAGAAGTATGTCCCAAGTAAGTAGATTAACGATGGAAAAGACGACCATGGTTTCATAATAAAATTCGGAAAATGCTGAGCAAATATTGCTCCACTTTCGACTTTAAAAAAATTAACAGAAAAAAACCCGCTGAAATGTCGACGAGCAAGCAGTAGAAGTTCGTGCGTCCGTAAGAAGATTATTGCGCCAAGGATACAGCTTTCACCGCCACACCATAGCGAAATATCTTGCCCAAAACCCGGGAAAATGTTATTATATGTATAATAACTAAGCAGATTTCTATCGAGTCACTCGTCGACCAGTGTGGGGTGGCAATAGAAGACAGCAAAAGGAGGCTGAAGTTTTGAATTTCGCGTTTCAGAAATCATTCACGCATGAGGCTCGTACAACATACCGTCGTTTGACTGTCGCACAGAATTCCGGAGGCAAAACATAAAGATAGGCATCTCTGGTTTAGAGAAGCAACTGAAAGAGATAAGTTTCCAGGTCCAGATGGAATCTCATTCCAGTTTTACACAGAGCACTCTACGGCGCTGGCCCGTTACTTAGCTTGCATTTGTCGCTAATCTCTCGACCAGCGAAAAGTTCCAAGCCACTAGAAAAAAAAGCACAGTTGTATAAGGAGACTAAACGAATGTACCCGCAGAATTACAAACCAACATTCCCAACATCGGCTTGCGGCAGGATTCTTGAATACATGCTGAATTCGAATATAATGAATTTTCTTAAGACAGAATAGCTTATGTCCACAAATCAGAACGGATTTAGAAAGCATTCGCTGGTGGGAAACTGAGTTGGCCTTTTTCTCACATGATATCCAACGAATCATTGATGAAGGGCAACAGCAGATTCCATATTCCTAAATGACACGGTGCCCCAATGCATACCGATAACGAAGGTCCGAGCTTATGGATCAGATTCCCAGATATGTGAATGGCTCGAAGACTTCTTAAGTAATAGAACCCAGTATGTGTCCTCGACGGCGAGTGTTTTCGGAAACAAGAGTGCCCCATGGAATTTTGATAAGACCGCTCCCATTTTCTACACACTTAAATGATCTGACGGACAGCCTGAGTAGCATTTTAGGCTGCTCGTTGATGATGCTGTGGTGTACGGGGATGTGTCGTCGTGACTTTACAATGAGTTACACAGCATTTCTAGTTAGTGTGATGAATGGCAGCTTGCTGCATGTGCAGCGTTGGAATACAGCGATAGTTGTGTGCTGCTTGACACAGTTGCGTCGATTAAATATCTAGGAGTAACGCCTAAATCTATGTGAAAAAGACGAATGGTCGTTTTATTGGGAGATTTTTAGGGGAGTGTAGCATCTATAAAACACGACGCTTGTGAGATCCATTCTCTGGGTATTTCTCGAGTGTTTGACGTCTCCACCAGGTCGGATTAAAGGAAGACGTCGAATAGGCGTATAAAGCGCGAAAGCCGTCCGTACTGCATTCTCCTAATTCCAATGTTCATCTGCAGTGACCGGCATTGGGTCACAGCGCTGCACCTGTCATTTCACCATATGTCACACATTTCCGACTGGCGACTGCTCTGGTGATCTGATAGGCCAGTGCAAAAGGCTGGCATCCTGTGACATCAAGAAGGCGCGTGTTAATGCAGCAACATGTGGTCGTGTATTGGCTTTCTGAAAAATGGCGTCTCCAGTGCTGTGCAGAAAGTGCGTGGCTGCGGGTCGCAGAATGTCATTCAGGTGGGTCACACTTGTCACAGTGCCCTTGTGGTTGTAGTCAGCAGTACCGCACACCGTAAGGCCTTGGGTTAGCGTTGTATGTTGTTTGCGAGTAGAGCCACTGTGATGCCGCTCACCTTGTCTGCGGCGAACCAAATGCGGCCATCGTTTTCAAACAAACAGAACCTCGACTCGTCCGAACACACTATCTGGTGCCATTCCTGTCTCCAGTGACGTCTAACATGTTTCTGCACATTCGTTAAACATAGGCGGAGAACTGGACGGCACGCACGTAATCCGTGCCGTAGTAAACGACGACGCACTGTCAGCCCTGTACTGCACGGTGCCTTACACTGTTCCCTTGTTGTGCCAGAGCCGAAGAGCACTCTGATCTGTCTGTGACAATCGCATAAAGTGTCGACCAACTTGGAGTGTGGTCTGGCTGGTGCAATCCGACCCACCTCGTCGTGTTCTATAGCCTTCCGTGAACCATTCCGCACACGATCGTTGCTCTGCCGACACACTTCGTCCCACACGAGCAGTAATGGGTACATCACATTCTCTCACGTCAATAATGAGCCCTCTTTCAGACTCACTCATCTGACGGCACGGTTCGCGCATATGTCAGCGAGGCATCCTGCACATCTGCTCAAGTCACACCGATCCATTACCTTCGGTTTATAGCGAGAACGAAAGCTGCACGCACATTTTGCCAGTAGCTGGTGTTGCGGTGGGATGTTGAAGTTGACCTCGAACCCGCGGGCCAACATGGATCAAATGCTTATCATTGATACAGAAAGTGTACCGGGTGATCTAAAAGTCAGTATAAATTTGCAAACTTATTAAACCACGCAATAATATAGATACAGACGTAAAAATTGACACACATGCTTGGAATGACATGGGGTTTTATTAGAACCACCCCATATTGCTACGCGCGTGAAAGATCTCTTGCGCGCGTCGTTTGGTAATGATCGTGTGCTCAGCTGCCACATTCGTCATGCTTGGCCTCCCAGGGCCCCAGACCTCAGTCCGTGCGATTATTGGCTTTGGGGTTACCTGAAGTCGCAAGTGTATGGTGATCGACCGACATCTCTAGGGATGTTTGAAAGACAACATCCGACGCCAATGCCTCACCATAACTCCGGACATGCTTTACAGTGCTGTCCACAACATTATTCCTCGACTACAGCTATTGTTGAGGAATGATGGTGGACATATTGAGCATTTCCTGTAAAGAACATCATCTTTGCTTTGTCTTACTTTGTTATGCTAATTATTGCTATTCTGATCAGATGAAGCGCCATCTGTCGGACATTTTTTGAACGTTTGTATTTATTTATTTATTTTTTGCTTTAATAGAACCCCATATCCTTCCAAGAATGTCTGTCAATTTGTACCTCTCTATCTACATCATTCCGTGATTTACTCAGTTTTCAAAATTATACTGACTTTTTGATCACCTGGTAGATGTCCTGTGAGTATTAACGTCCTGTCTCTAGTCGTTCTAGATGTTCTGCTTCTTATGAACATGAGTGTATATGCGCTCTGACACGGAATCAAATAAAACTTTGAATTTATCCCTAAGGAGTGGTATGTTGTTTTTGTTGTTGTGGTCTTCAGTCCTGAGACTGGTTTGATGCAGCTCTCCATGCTACTCTATCCTCTGCAAACTTCATCTCCCAGTACCTACTGCAGCCTACATCCTTCTAAATCTGCTTAGTGTATTCATCTCTTGGTCTCCCTCTACGATTTTTACCCTCCACGCTGCCCTCCAATACTAAATTGGTGATCCCTCGACGTCTCAGAACATGTCCTACCAACCGATCCCTTCTTCTAGTCAAGTTGTGCCACAAACTCCTCTTCTCCCCAATTCTATTCAATACCTCCTCATTAGTTATGTGATCTACCCATCTAATCTTCAGCATTCTTCTGCAGCACCACATTTCGAAAGCTTCTATTCTCTTCTTTTCCAAACTATTTATCGTCCATGTTTCACTTCCATACATGGCTACACGCCATACAAATACTTTCAGAAACGACTTCCTGACATTTAAATCTATAGTCGATGTTAACAAACTTCTCTTCCTCAGAAATACTTTCCTTGCCATTGCCAGTCTACATTTTATATCCTCTCTACTTCGACCGTCATCAGTTATTTTGCTCCCCAAATAGCAAAACTCCTTTACTACTTTAAGTGTCTCATTTCCTAATCTAATTCCCTCAGCATCAACTGATGTAATTCGACTACATTCCATTATCCTCGTTTTGCTTTTGTTGATCTTCATCTTATACCCTCCTTTCAAGACACTGTCCATTCCGTTCGACTGCTCTTCCAAGTCCTTTGCTGTCTCTGACAGAATTACAATGTCATCGGCGAACCTCAAAGTTTTTATTTCTTCTCCATGGATTTTAATACCTACTCCGAATTTTTCTTTTGTTTCCTTTACTGCTTGCTCAATATACAGATTGAATAACATCGGGGATAAGCTACAACCCTGTCTCACTCCCTTCCCGACCACTGGTTCCCTTTCATGCCCCTCGACTCTTATAACTGCCATCTGCTTTCTGCACAAATTGTAAATAGCCTTTAGCTCCCTGTATTTCACCCCTGCCACCTTCAGAATTTGAAAGAGAGTATTCCAATCAACATTGTCAAATGCTTTCTATAAGTCTACAAATGCTAGAAACGTAGGTTTGCCTTTCCCTAATCTTTCTTGTAAGGTAAGGCGTAGGGTCAGTATTGCCTCACGTGTTCCAACATTTCTACGGAATCCAAACTGATCTTCCCCGAGGTCAGCTTCTAATACTTTTTCCGTTCGTGTGTAAAGAATTCGCGTTAGTATTTTGCAGCTGTGACTTATTAAACTGATAGTTCGGTAATTTTCACATCTGTCAACACCTGCTTTCTTTGCGATTGGAATTATTATATTCTTCTTGAAGTCTGAGGGTATTTCGCCTGTCTCATAAATCTTGATCACCAGATGGTAGAGTTTTGTCAGGACTGGCTCTCCCAAGGCTGTCAATAGTTCTAATGGAATGTTGCCTACTCCGGGGCACTTCTTTCGGCTTACGTCTTTCACTGCTCTGTCAAACTCTTCACGCAGTATCGTATCTCCCATTTCATCTTCATCTACATCCTCTTCCATTTCCATAATATTTTCCTCAAGTACATCGCCCTTGTATAGACCCTCTATATACTCCTTCCACCTTTTTGCTTTCCCTTCTTTGCTTAGAACTGGGTTTCCATCAAAGCTCTTGATATTCATGCAAGTGGTTCTCCTTTCTCCAAAGGTTTCTTTAATTTTCCTGTAGGCAGTATCTATCTTACCCCTAGTGAGATAAGCCTCTACATCCTTACATTTGTCCTCTAGCCAACCCTGCTTAGCCATTTTGTACTTCCTGTCAATCTCATTTTTGAGACGTTTGTATTCCTTTTTTCCTGCTTCATTTACTGCATTTTTATATTTTCTCCTTTCATCAATTAAATTCAATATTTCTTCCGTTACCCAAGGGTTTCTACTAGCCCTCGTCTTTTTACCTACTTGATCCTCTGCTGCCTTCACTATTTCATCCCTCAAAGCTACCCATTCTTCTTCTACTGTATTTCTTTCCCCCATTCCTGTCAATTGTTCCCTTATGCTCTCCCTGAAACTCTCTACAACCTCTGGTTCTTTCAGTTTATCCAGGTCCCATCTCCTCTAACTCCCACCTTTTTGCAGTTTCTTCAGTTGTGATCTACAGTTCATAACCAACAGATTGTGTTCAGAGTCCACATCTGCCCCTGGAAATGTCTTACAATTTAAAACCTGGTTCCTAAATCTCTGTCTTACCATTATATAATCTATCTGAAACCTGTCAGTCATACAGTTCTTCAATTTCTTCGTCATCTACAGAGCTAGTTGGCATATAAACTTGTACTACTGTAGTAGGCGTGGGCTTCGTGTCTATCTTGGCCTCAATAATGCGTTCACTATGCTGTTTGTAGTAGCTTACCCGTACTCCTATTTTTCTATTCGTTATTAAACCTACTCCTGCATTACCCCTATAAGATTTTGTATTTACACTCCTGGAAATGGAAAAAAGAACACATTGACACCGGTGTGTCAGACCCACCATACTTGCTCCGGACACTGCGAGAGGGCTGTACAAGCAATGATCACACGCACGGCACAGCGGACACACCAGGACCCGCGGTGTTCGCCGTCGAATGGCGCTAGCTGCGCAGCATTTGTGCACCGCCGCCGTCAGTGTCAGCCAGTTTGCCGTGGCATACGGAGCTCCATCGCAGTCTTTAACACTGGTAGCACGCCGCGACAGCGTGGACGTGAACCGTATGTGCAGTTGACGGACTTTGAGCGAGGGCGTATAGTGGGCATGCGGGAGGCCGGGTGGACGTACCGCCGAATTGCTCAACACGTGGGGCGTGAGGTCTCCACAGTACATCGATGTTGTCGCCAGTGGTCGGCGGAAGGTGCACGTGCCCGTCGACCTGGGACCGGACCGCAGCGACGCACGGATGCACGCCAAGACCGTAGGATCCTACGCAGTGCCGTAGGGGACCGCACCGCCACTTCCCAGCAAATTAGGGACACTGTTGCTCCTGGGGTATCGGCGAGGACCATTCGCAACCGTCTCCATGAAGCTGGGCTACGGTCCCGCACACCGTTAGGCCGTCTTCCGCTCACGCCCCAACATCGTGCAGCCCGCCTCCAGTGGTGTCGCGACAGGCGTGAATGGAGGGACGAATGGAGACGTGCCGTCTTCAGCGATGAGAGTCGCTTCTGCCTTGGTGCCAATGATGGTTGTATGCGTGTTTGTCGCCGTGCAGGTGAGCGCCACAATCAGGACTGCATACGACCGAGGCACACAGAGCCAACACCCGGCATCATGGTGTGGGGAGCGATCTCCTACACTGGCCGTACACCACTGGTGATCGTCGAGGGGACACTGAATAGTGCACGGTACATCCAAACCGTCATCGAACCCATCGTTCTACCATTCCTAGACCGGCAAGGGAACTTGCTGTTCCAACAGGACAATGCACGTCCGCATGTATCTCGTGCCACCCAACGTGCTCTAGAAAGTATAAGTCAACTACCCTGGCCAGCAAGATCTGCGGATCTGTCCCCCATTGAGCATCTTTGGGACTGGATGAAGCGTCGTCTCACGCGGTCTGCACGTCCAGCACGAACGCTGGTCCAACTGAGGCGCCAGGTGGAAATGGCATGGCAAGCCGTTCCACAGGACTACATCCAGCATCTCTACGATCGTCGCCATGGGAGAATAGCAGCCTGCATTGCTGCGAAAGGTGGATATACACTGTACTAGTGCCGACATTGTGCATGCTCTGTTGCCTGTGTCTATGTGCCTGTGGTTCTGTCAGTGTGATCATGTGATGTATCTGACCCCAGGAATGTGTCAATAAAGTTTCCCCTTCCTGGGACAATGAATTCACGGTGTTCTTATTTCAATTTCCAGGAGTGTATATCCCTGTATTCGCCTGACCAAACGTCTTGTTCCTCCTGCCACCGAACTTCACTAATTCCCACTATATGTAACTTTAACCTATCAATTTCCCTTTTTAAATTTTCTAACCTACGTGCCCGATTAAGGGATCTGACATTCCACGCTCCGATCCGTAGAATGCCAGTTTTCTTTCTCCTGACAACGACGTCCTCTTGAGTAGTCCCCGCCCGGAGATCCGAATGGGGGACTATTTTACCTCCGGAATATTTTACCCAAGAGGACGCCATCATCATTTAATCATACAGTAAAGCTGCATGCCCTCGGGAAATATTACGGCTGTAGTTTCCCCATGCTTTCAGCCGTTCGCAGTACCAGAAAAGCAAGGCCATTTTGGTTAGTGCTACAAGGCCAGATCAGTCAATCATCCAGACTGTTGCCCCTGCAACTACTGAAAAGGCTGCTGTCCCTCTTCAGGAACCACACGTTTGTCTGGCCTCTCAACAGATACCCCTCCGTTGTGGTTGCAACTACGGTACGGCTATTTGTATCGTTGAGGCACGCAAGCCTCCCCATCAACGGCAAGGTCCATGGTTCAGTGGCGGGTGGTGGGGGGGGGAGGGGGGGCGGAAGTGGTATATCCGGCAGTTATTGCCTCACAACTACAGAACTACAGTTCAGCTGTGTTGGTGATCGAACGGTCATGCGATAGTACTGCCCAATCGACGAAACGTCAGACAACTTCAGTAGCCAGTAGCTTAAAACTTAAACTAATAAACTAGCAGTCCACAGTGTCCGCCCGGGTTCCCGGGTTCGATTCCCGGCGGGGTCAGGGATTTTCTCTGCCTCGTGATAGCTGGGTGTTGTGTGTGATGTCCTTAGGTTAGTTAGGTTTAAGTAGTTCTAAGTTCTAGGGGACTTATGACCACAGCAGTTGAGTCCCATAGTGCTCAGAGTCATTTGAACCATTTGAGCCATCCACAGTATCTGGCGGGCAGTGTCTTGAACATTACCGTCGATTAAATCTGATCTGCTTGAGAAGATTTCAGTGATTTGACAGTGGCCACAATACAGAATGGTTGTGCCATACAATATAAGGTACACAACAGCATACCACATGCTAACAACAATTTAGGACCGATATTATGTGGACTAATGCAGTGCCAAATTGCTTTAAATGTTCAGAATTGTAAAATTTTGCACTTCACAAAACGAGAAAGCGTAGTTTGGTATGACTATAACATCAATGAGTCACTATTGGAATCGGCTAACTTATACAAATACCTGGGTGTAACACTTTGCAGGGATATGAAATGGAGTGATCACATAGGTTCAGTAGCGGGTGAAGCAGATGGTAGACTTCGGTTTATTGGTAGAACACTGGGGAAGTACAGTCAGTCTACAAAGAAAATTGCTTACAATTCACTCGAGCGGCCCATTCTAGAATATTGTTCAAGAGTGTGGGACACATACCAGATGGGACAAAAAAATGGTTCAAATGGCTCTGAGGACTATGGGACTTAACATCTGAGGTCATCAGTCCCCTAGACTTATAACTACTTAAACCTAACTAACCTAAGGACATCACACACATCCATGCACGAGGCAGGATTCGAACCTGCGACCGTAGCAGCAGCGCGGTTCCGGACTGAAGCGCCTAGAACCGCTCGGCCACAACGGCCGGCGCAGATGGGACAAACAGGGGATATGGAACGTATACAGGGGGATATTTTACGAATACAGAGAAGGGCAGAACGAATGGTTCAAAAATGTTCAAATGTGTGTGAACTCCTAAGGGACCAAACTGCTGAGGTCATCGGTCCCCAGAGTAACATACTACTTAAACTAACTTATGCTAAGGACGACACACACACCCATGCGGGAAGGAGGACTCAAACCTCCGGCGGGAGGAGCCGCGCAGTCCGTGACATGACGCCTCAAACCGCGCGGCCTCTCCGCGCGGCAGCACGTATGGTCACATGTTGTTTAATCCGTGGGAGAGTGTCACAGAGATACTGGAGGAAGTGAATTGGAATACTCTCTAAGATAGACATAAACTACCCCGAGAAAGTCAATTAACAGGCTTTAAATGATTACTCTAGGAATATAGTACAACCCCGTACGTATCGCCCACATAGTGATCGTGAGGATGAGAACAGAAATTTCTGCGCGCACAGAGACATTCAATTGTTCTTTCCGCGCTCCATAGTCGAGTGGAACAGGAAAAAACCCTAATAACTGGTACAATGGGGCGTACCCTCTGCCACGCACCTCACAGTGATTTGCAGAGTGAAGACATAGATGGGAGATGGCGTTTTGCACTGCAGCCATCACTGCAGCGAGAAAGGGGGGGAAAGGTGATATGTAGACAGCCAACACTTCACGTTCCTTATACAGCTGCTCACTTTTGCAAAAAGTTTCTTACGCTCGAGCTCGTCGGTACACAGTGATCCATCCGCTTAGCGCGCGGCGCAGTTCCGTGGAGGCCGACCCTGTCGCACAGAAGTCGTTTCGTACCGTTATGCAGGCATTCGGCACGTACCTCGGCTGCCCGTCAACGGTCATAACGGACGAATTCTGACGGCCGGCGTTGGCCCGCGTGTATACAGCAGTGCTCCGGCGCTGCGCCAACACTCTTATGTGACACGCACTCTCATGTAAATGTGGCCTCTGGCATCAAGTGCTGGCGTCACATTTCGTGCTCCACTGCGGTAGCGGACGTCCTTCGCACCCACGACACTGTAGCAGCGTTATGTTCCGCGTGAAATCCTACGAAACGATGACGTTGATGTCCCCCTTAAAAATGAAACTTGACGAGAGGGTTCCTGCTAGCATAACGGTAACTCAAGTTAGAGTTACTGCTGGCAGGCAAACGTACACAACGTCCAGTGGCCCTCTACAACATCTTACATTGTCTACAGATTACACACAGTCGTTAACGCGGCACTACTCACCTCATTCCGTGATTCGAATCATATACGCTGTTTTCAGTACCTGGGAAATTACAATCCATTAAGTGCTTTATTCTGGTGCTGCAATTGTCGCAACATTTACAGTACGTGCTACCCCACTGTTCTCCCTTTAACCATACGTGTCGTTATTTCTTTCCTAAGACACAAACAACAAAAATCATCGTATTTTACGTGCTGGATTCTGCTGGACTCCCCTCGCGTGTCACAGGGGAGTGTTATGGGACCATTGCTTTTCACAATATATATAAATGACCTAGTAGATAGTGTCGGAAGTTACATACGGCTTATCGTGGATGATGCTGTAGTATACAGAGAAGTTGCAGCATTAGAAAATTGCAGCGAAATGCAGGAAGATCTGCAGCGGATAGGCACTTGGTGCAGGGAGTGGCAACTGACCCTTAACATAGAGAAATCTTATGTATTCCGAATACATAGAAAGAAGGATCCTTTATTGTACGATTATATGATAGCCGAACAAACACTGGTAGCAGTTACTTCTGTAAAATATCTAGGAGTATGCGTGCGGAACGATTCGAAGTGGAATGATCATATAAAATTAATTGTTGGTAGGGCGGGTGCCAGGTTGAGATTCATTGGGAGACTGCTTACAAAATGTAGTCGATCAACAAAGGAGGTGGCTTACAAAACAATCGTTCGACCTATACTTGAGTATTGCTCATCAGTGTGGAATCCGTACCAGATCGGGTTGACGGAGGAAATAGAGAAGATCCAAAGAAGAGCGGCGCGTTTCGTCACAGGGTTATTTGGTAAGCGTGATAGCGTTACGGCGATGTTTAGCAAACTCAAGTGGCAGACTCTGCAAGAGAGGCGCTCTGCATCGCGGTGTAGCTTGCTGTCCAGGTTTCGAGGGGGTGCGTTTCTGGATGAGGTATCGAATATATTGCTTCCCCCTACTTATACCTCCCGAGGAGATCACGATTGTAAAATTAGAGAGATTCGAGGGCACACGGAGGCTTTCCGGCAGTCGTTCTTCCCGCGACCCGTACGCGACTGGAACAGAAAAGGGAGGCAATGACAGTGCCCTCCGCCACACACCGTTGGGTGGCTTGCGGAGTACAAATGTAGATGTAGATTATACACATATATGGCAAACTTGGGCAGACACTCCATATGATAACATCTTTGTTATTAGCAGACGTTTAAATATGATTCGAATTTCTTTCGGTAATCCGACACGGCCAGAACTACCCTTGGCCCTAACTTTTGTGCAATAGTCTCTTCTTTGTTTCATCGGTCATGTTTCTTCGAGAGAAATTTCTTTTTAAGGGTCGTCATAACATCTAGGTTGGTGTGTGGTCCAAGCATACTGCAACACACAGTTGTTGGAATTTCAGAGATACAACACAGTACATAACAAAGGTCAACTATGAAAAAACTGGAAGTAGCTTATTTTGTGGATTTTGGTTTGCTGAACCGCAATGTAACAACAAAAAAGCCGTCTCCTCCACTTTTCATACGGTTAAAAAAAATTTACTGGCTTTAACGACATATATTTCACATACTATTTCAGTTCAAAATAGCATGAAGAGAAACTTTCAGCGGCACGTTGCATTGGTCATTTTATCGTGATTAGTTTGACAAGCTCTTTGGCTCTTTTACTTTTAGAGCTAAAATCTTGTGCATCCGAGAAAATAAATTACCATTTCTACACCTTAATTTGGTCCTAATGAAACAAATTTTGAAAGCCTTAGCCTAATATGGAGACGATGTGGAATATTTCTGCGAGAAATGTCGTCACCTATCAGAAGCTAAAGTGGAAGTAGGTGTGTTTATTGGACCTGATACTCGAAAAATGTTGTTCCATTCATCTTTGAATATAAAATATGAGTGACAGAGAGCCCTGGATACTATTCAGGGTGATCTTTATTACCTTCTTAGGGAGGAAAAGGCAAAAAGCACTCCGTCGTCAGGTCTCAAGACGCCCATCGGCACCATCCGACCGCCGTGTCATCCTCAGATGAGGATGCAGATAGGAAGGGCGTGTGGTCAGCACACTGCTCTCCCGGCCGTTATGATGGTTTTCTGTGGCAGAGCCGCTGCTATTCGTTCGAGTAGGTCCTCAATTGGCATCACGAGGCTGAGAGAACCCCCAAAAATGGCAACAACACATGGCGGCCACTCCCAGCAGTGCTTAACTTCGATAATATGACGGGAACCGGTGTATCCACTGCGGCAAGGCCGGTGCCCCAAGAAAAGGCACCAACTTTATATTTCTGTTGTAGTCGAAAGTGCTGGAAAAGTTCAATAAGTTGGACTCTTTGACATACGATTCACCTTGCGGATAGTCACCTTGAACGCTCTCCTGAAAAAATCTGTGTGATGTCGGTGAGAAACAAGGGTTAACGCTTTCGTCAAGGACATTAAAAGTTATGGAAAGGCGGCATCACGGCCACCGGACTGATAATACATTGGTCATTTCATCGAGACGTAACTACAATAGACAATTCATAGGGTTAAAAGCTACGTTTAAAGCTTTAAAGAGATGATACATCCAAGTCTACGAGTACGTAGTGAAAAGCTGAATTCGTGTTTGAACTTCAAGGAAACCATTGTTCACATTTTAAAAAGTTAAATTACTTTTCATTCCAGTAGCGTGTGTCCTATTACGTTTATGGTTTTTTGTGAAATCACACTGTGACACAAGTATACGCGATAGAAAATCGCCTAAGGTCTAAAATGGATTCATTGCCCCAGAAACAGATAAGACTAAGTTACTTCGTTGCTGAAAACGGTAAACCTATTATCAGCCCGAACACTGGTTTGAACACCCTAGTGCTTTACTAGGGGCAGTCGTATTGTATGTGGTGGTTGCTGTAACAATCCTCCCACCTTTCAACTGACTTACGAGCCAAGTCTGTCATAGGCAGACATACAGTTTAGCGTGCACTCGAAACCACGGTGCTACCTGGCGTTAAGAGACACTGTTAGAGTTGAAAGAGATGATAGGTGGCAGACGAAAATCCTAGGAGTCACTAGAAATCGAACCGATGACCTTTCGAGTAATAGTCTCGCACTTTATCCACGATCTACCAAACAATTTTTCTTGTAGGCTGTATGCTTTTAGCAGTTCTCTTTTCTCATCCCTTTTTGTATGTCAGTTTAGCTCGATGAAGAGTTTGTGCGGGAAGGAAGTAATGGGAGTCGTTTTGTGTGTTGTATTTACTACCAAACAAAAAGGTGCAAGAAAGGAGGAAACAAAATGAAACTTCACGCAGGTGTGTGATGTTACTTCAGTGATGAGAAAATCGAGTCAAATTTACAAATAACTTGACTGTTTGGACACACTTATCAGTATGATGTTGCACCCACTCTGGCCTCGATACATCTACTGATTTGGCAAATAAGGGCGTCATAAAGCTGTTGTGTCCTCCCCTGAGGCAAGCTGGCGCACAGCTGGTGTGGCTGGTCCTTGATGTCGTGCAAACTGGCACTGAGATACAGTTGACGTCCAAGCTGACGTCCGAGCTGGTCCCACCACATGGTCTATCTGATGATCTGGTTGGCCACGGGAGTACCTCAGCATCACGCAGACAGCTCACAAACATATGTGCCATGTGTGGAAGAGCACTTTTCTGTTGAAAAATGGCAACACGATACTGTCGCACCAGAGGTAATACGTGAGGGCGTCAGAAGTGATACCCGATGGCTCACCACTCCATGACGCCAGTAGTAATACGGCTGTGTCTCTCCAAAACAGTGGAAGAATGGAACCTCTCACCAGGTCACCGCCATATGAGGTAGTGCAGAACTGCAGTTCATCTTTGAACCCAATGCAGCGGCATTCATCAGCCGTCCACGCTTCTCCGTCACCGCACCACTCGAAATGGAACCCTTTATACAGTGGTCTCAACGGCAGCCTACGAATGGGACCGTAGTCCCCTAGACTGATTGCTGCTAGCCCGACCAGTAGATGTTGCAGAGAGCGCATTACGTGTTCTCGGATGGCAGGCGCGGATGTGAAATGGTCACGGTGTTCTTGACGCACAATACGGCGACCCTCCCTCGTGGTGGTCACACGCGATCGACCAGAACTTTGACGGCGAGTATGTCTGCCGTCACGTTCCCATACAGTCTAACAGCGGGCCACTGTCACATCCAAATACCTCACAAATCTGGACGTTTCGCTGTTCGACCAGCCGGCGAAATGGAGACCCACAATGAGGCCCCTTTTAAAGTCAGTCCGGTGCTGATAATGTTGTCTCATACGACTACGTGGCATCTTTGTAGCGGTCAGTCATCACCTTTCGCTCTTCGTACCCCTGTTATAACCTATCAGGCCTGGTAACAACACAAAAAAAGTGACTCTTCTACTTGTCACAGAGAATTACAAATGAGATCATTTACATATCCGCCGATGTCGTGGCCTTGTAACGAAGTTACATTGCCAGTCAACCATGTCTTCTGAGTACTTTTCTTTGTCAGACAATTTATTTTATGAAAACAATCGCAACTCACACGTAAAGAAACGCAGAATAGTGAAATAGTGAATAGCTTTCCTTCTTTTCTTCAAATGCTAATTATCACTTAGGACGTCACGAAGAAACTGGCGCCGTACAGTATGTCTCCCCAAAGAATCGTCAGGCGCATTTTCTCTGGTGTTTCAGCAGATACTTTCGGTTTTGTAGCTGGAGTTAACCCAAACAAACAGTGGTCATCACGTCTTTCATGCGACGCTCATTGTCGGCGGAAAGCATCGATTTGGTTCCCGTTACAAACAATGTGATTCTTAAAGCGGAACTTTACTTGTTCGTTCGAAAAAGACGATCGTGTGAAACCCAGCTCGCGCTATTCGTCCACGACACTCAGAGGGCCATAGACACGGGTTCCCAGGTAGATGCCATGTTTCTTGACTTCCGCAAGGCGTTTGATACAGTTTCCCACAGTCGTTTAATGAACAGAGTAAGAGCATATGGACTATCAGACCAATTGTGTGATTGGATTGAAGAGTTCCTACATAACAGAACGCAGCATGTCATTCTCAATGGAGAGAAGTCTTCCGGAGTAAGAGTGATTTCAGGTGTGCCGCAGGGGGAGTGTCGTAGGACCGTTGCTATTCACATTATACATAAATGACCTTGTGGATAACATCGGAAGTTCACTGAGGCTTTTTGCGGGTGATGCTGTAGTATATCGAGAGGTTTTAGCAATGGAAAATTGTGTTTAAATGCAGGAGGATCTGCAGCGAATTGACGCATGGTGCAGGGAATGGCAATTCAATCTCAATGTAGACAAGTGTAAAGTGCTGCGAATACATAGAAAGAAAGATCCCTTATCATTTAGCTACAATATATACCAGGTCAGCAACTGGAAGCAGTTAATTCCATGAATTATCTGGGAGTAGGCATTAGGAGTGATCTAAAATGGAATGATCATATAATGTTGATCGTCAGTAAAGCAGATGCCAGACTGAGATTCATTGGAAGAATCCTAAGGAAATGTAATCCGAAAACAAAGGAAGTAGGTTACAGTACACTTGTTCGCCCACTGCCTGAATACTGCTCGGCAGTGTGGGATCCGTACCAGATAGGCTTGATAGAAGAGATAGAGAAGATCCAACGGAGAGCGGCGCGCTTCGTTGCGGGATCATTTGGTAATCGCAAGAGCGTTACGGAGATGATAGATAAACTCCAGTGGAAGACTCTGCAGGAGAGACGCTCAGTAGCTCGGTATGGGCTATTGTTGAAGTGTCGAGGAGTCGAGCAGTATATTGCTCCCTCCTACGTATATCTCGCGAAGAGACCACGAGGATAAAATCAGAGAGATTAGAGCCCAAACAGAGGCATGCCGACAGTCTTTCTTTCCACGAACAATACGAGACTGGAATAGAAGGGAGAACCGATAGAGGTACTACACGTACCCTCCGCCACACACCGTCAGGTATGGATGTAGGTGTGGATGTAAACAGACATGTCTCATGTTAGTCTAGTGCGATATTTGTTTTATCGATGTATACTAACAAGGAGAGTAAAACACCAAGAATAACCAGTGGTCCGGCAGAGACGGCACTGGTCTGGTCCAGGCTGAGCGCTGCCACCAAGCATGCAGCGCAGCTCAGTCACTACCGGATTGCTGTTATTCTTCGTGTTTTCCTGTTAAAACATATCGATAAAACGAATATAGGACTAGACAGATTTCGGAGCGCGCTATCGAATGAGCACGTAAACTTCCGATTTAAAAATAATTTTGTTTGTAATAGGAAGAAACAGACGCTCTCTGTTGACACTCAGCTTCGCATTCGAGAAGTGAGGAGCAAGAATTGTTTGGGGTTACTCCAGCGACTCAATGCGAAAACGAAATTCCAAATATCTGCTGAAATACCAGAGAATATGCGCGTGAGGACTATTAGGAGAGACACCCGGTATATAACGACCCTGGAATGGGAGCTCACTCATGTTTTCTCCTTCTCCGGAGTATGTTCAGGCAAGCTCTTTGTTATCAAGTAAATGATTGCAGTCGCTCTGGTTCCTTTAACTCTACATACATACTACGCAATCCACCATACGGTGCGTGGCGGAGGGTAGCTCGTACTACAACTAGCATCTTCTCTCCCTGTTCCAGTCCCAAACAGAACGAGGGAAAAATGACTGCCTATATGCCACTGTACGAGCCCTAATCTCTCTTATCTTTGTGGTCTTTCCCCGAAATGTAAGTTGGCGGCAGTAAAATTGTACTGCAGTCAGCCTCAAATTCTGGTTCCCTCAATTTCCTCAGTAGCGATTCACGAAAAGAACGCCTCCTTTCCTCTAGAGACTCCCACCCGAGTTCCTGAAGCATTTCCGTAACACTCGCGTGATGATAAAACCTACCAGTAACAAATCTACCAGCCCATCTCTGAATTGCTTCTATGTCCTCCCTCAATCCTACCTGATAGGCATCCCAAACGCTCGAGCAGTACTCAAGAATAGGTCGTATTAGTGTTTTACAAGCGGTCTCCTTTACAGGTGAACCACATCTTCCCAAAATTCTACCAATGAACCGAAGACGACAATATGTTCGAGGATCCTGCAACAAACCGATGTTAAGGATATTGGTCTGTAATTTTGAGGATCCGTCCTTCTACCCTTCTTATATACAGGCGTCACCTGCGCTTTTTTCCAGTCGCTCGCGACTTTACGTTGGGCAAGAGATTCGCGATAAATGCAAGCTAAGTAAGGAGTCAATGCAGTAGAGTACTCTCTGTAAAACCGAATTGGAATCCCATCAGGACCTGGCGATTTATTTATTTTCAACCCATTCAGCTGCTTCACAACACCAGACTCAAACGGCGGTATGTTTGTACGATCCTACTGCGTGAAAGATTTCTCGAATGCTAAATTTAAAATTTCAGCTTTCGTTTTGCTGTCTTCCGTTGCCAGGCCAGACTGATCAGTGAGTGACTGGATGGAAGCCTTCGACCCGCTTACCGATTTTACGCAAGACCAGAATTTCCTTGGGTTTTCAGTAAGATCTTTTGCCAAGGTATGACAGTGGTAGTGGTTGAATGCTTCGCGCATAGCTCTTTTTACAGCAGCACGAATCGCTACTAACTTTTGCCTGTCCTCATTCTCCCGATGTTTCATGTACCGCGAGTGCAACCGCCTTTGCTTCCTGAGCATTCTCCGAATTGCGCTTTAAACCACGGTGGGTCTTTTCCGTCCATAACCCACTTTTTCGGCACATACTTGTCCAATGCGTGATTTACAATGTGTTTAAAATTTGCCCATAATTCTTCCACTTCCATCGCACCGGAAGTAAATGAAGTCGATTCATTTACTAAGTGGGATGCTAACAACTGCTTATCTGCTCTTTCTAGTAAGAATACTTTCCTAGGCTTCTTGACCGACTTTTTAACTTTCGTAACCATAGTCGTAATGACAACATCATGATCACTAATGCCTGTCTCAACACTGACACCTTCGATGAGGTCTGGTCTGTTCGTGGCTACCAGATCTAAAATATTTCCATTAGGCGTTGGCTGTCGATTTAGCTGCTCAAGAAAGTTTTCGGATAATGTGTTCAAAAGTAATTCACACGACGGCTTGTCTGTACCACCTGTAATGAATCCATAGACATCCCAGTCTATACTAGGTAGGTTGAAGGCGCCTCCGACTAATATAGCATGATCCGGGTACTTCTGCGATACAGAATGTGGACTCCCTTTGAATGATTCTAGAACTGTCACGGTGGAACCTGGTGGCCGGTAAGAACACCCCACAATTAACTCAGCTTCGCATTCGAGAGGTGACGAGCAAGAATTGTTTGGGGTTACTCCAGCTACTCAATGCGAAAACGAAATTCCAAATATCTGCTGAAATACCAGAGAAGATGCGCGTGAGGACTATTAGGAGAGACACCCGGTATATAACGACCCTGGAATGGGAGCTCACTCATGTTTTCTCCTTCTCCGGAGTATGTTCAGGCAAGCACTTTGTCATCAAGTAAATGATTGCAGTCGCTCTGGTTCCTTTAACTCTACATACATACTACGCAATCCACCATACGGTGCGTGGCGGAGGGTACCTCGTACTACAACTAGCATCTTCTCTCCCTGTTCCAGTCCCAAACAGAACGAGGGAAAAATGACTGCCGATATGCCTCTGTACGAGCCCTAATCTCTCTTATCTTTGTGGTCTTTCCCCGAAATGTAAGTTGGCGGCAGTAAAATTGTACTGCAGTCAGCCTCAAATTCTGGTTCCCTCAATTTCCTCAGTAGCGATTCACGAAAAGAACGCCTCCTTTCCTCTAGAGACTCCCACCCAAATTCCTGAAGCATTTCCATAACACTCGCGTGATGATGAAACCTACCAGTAACAAATCTAGCAGCCCGTTTCTGAATTGCTTCTATGTCGGCCCTCAATCCGACCTGATAGGGATCACAAACGCTTGAGCAGTACTCAAGAATAGGTCGTATTAGTGTTGTATAAGCGGTCTCCTTTACAGGTGAACCACATCTTCCCAAAATTCTACCAATGAACCGAAGACGACTATCCGCCTTCCCCACAACTGCCATTACATGCTTTCCCGACTTCATATCGCTCTGCAATGTTACGCCCAAATATTTAATCGACGTGACTGTGTCAAGCGCTACACTACTAATGGAGTATTCAAACGTTACAGGATTCTTTTTCCTATTCATCTGCATTAGTTTACATTTATCTATATTTAGAGTTAGCTGCCAGTCTTTACACCAATCACAAATCCTCTCCAAGTCATCTTGTATCCTCCTACAGTCACTCAACGACGACACCTTCCCGTACACCACAGCATCATCAGCAAACAGCCGCACATTGCTATCCACCCTATCCAAAAGATCATTTATGTAGATAGAAAACAACAGCGGACCTACCACACTTCCCTGGGGCACTCCAGATGATACCCTCACCTCCGATGAACACTCACCGTCGAGGACAACGTACTGGGTTCTATTACTTAAGAAGTCTTCGAGCCACTCAGATACTTGGGAACCAATCCCATATGCTCGTACCTTACTTAGGAGTCTGCAGTGGGGTACCGAGTCAATGAAGTTTTTGTATGAAACAGACGTTTCAGTTGGTTTTGCGGTGTAAACGCACATTTTTATGTGTGTTGTTCACACGTGGCTCTTCCCTGCTGGACAAACGACAGAGGTCATTGTCCAAGGACGACAAACAGGGAGTTCTGCGTCCACACACTAGACGCACGGTACGTTGGCGCTACGAGGCACGTCGGATGACGTAACGCTGCTGTATAAGGTCGCCCACAAACCCTAGATGGTGTGCTGGGTTTGTTGGGAAGACCAGGTGGCGTGTCGCGGGCCGGGGCGTCTTGGAGTGCCCGCGCCCCTGGCTCGGCTACCAGAGTGTGTACACACGCATGTGTGGAGTGCGAGCCGGGATGTCGTGAAGCACTCCTTGGCCCTGAGCGGATTTAGCAGGCAGTCCCACGTAATACTCCGTGCTAGCGACGCTTCTAGAAGCCTTCCCCACCGCTGTCCGGTACGTCACCAAGCTCACCGCCAGCATTGCCGCCCTCTGCTTAGCCACGTCGACGAAATGCGCGATTAGAAATTTGTTTTCTGGAAAGTTATTTCCATATTGCTTGCTCAAAATTTATCCGAATGGAAATCAAGAATGTTGGCCTTAAGAAAGACCACTCCGTTTCTGCTGCAGGAGGTGTTATTTTGGGTTCTTATGGCTCCGTGTCGCCAGCTTCTTATTCGTTATTTCTCTGACTGCCGGAATGCTCTACTGGTTTTCTGAAGCCACCTAGCACATCACTGATACATGTGCCCCATCTGAGTCACCTGTTCTTTGATTATGTTGGAGAACTGACACTAAACATGTCTGATCGCCAAAAGATCTTTAGACATGCATACGATTAAAGTGCCACCGAAAGATGTGGAACCTAACGCAGTTAGTTAGCAAAATGGTCAGTGGGTAATATCAGGTAGTTGTAGAACATGTTGTCGTTCGTCCAGCATAACACATATTTTGACCCAGCACTATAGTGAAAGCATCACGAAAAGTAACAACACACTCATGATATGGTTTGGATACTGAGTGTTGCTAGCTCTAAGAGTAACATCCTCAGGCAGTGGAACGGCCTTGCCGCAGTGGTAACAACGGTCCGCATCAGATCAACAAAGGTAAGTGCTGTCGGGGTGGGTGACCGACCCGGTCTGCCGAGCGTTGTTGGCTAGGGCTGTGCACTCAGTACTTAAAGAGGCCAACTGAGGAGCTGCTTGATTGGCAAGTAGCGCCTCCTGTCACGAAAACTCACGACGGGCGGGTGAGCGGTGTGCTGACCACATGACTCTCCATACCACATCCAGTGAGGCCTATCGGCTGAAGGTGACACGGCGGAAGGTCGATACTGCTGGGTCCTCCGTGGCTTATTCGGACAATGTACAGTATCCTCAGGCAACGACACGCGCAAAATCTTTTTTAATTTGCTTATTTCAAGTCCATTATATCGTATGGTAACACATCTGCTTAATTACAAATTATCAGATGATATTCTTAACCCATAAATAAACGGTTAGAATAAAGGGCGCCCATGATTGGTGGCAAGGGTGCCGTCCCCGCCACCCCTCAATCTCCCAGGGAAAAATATAGTGGAGACAGAAGTTCCCTTTCAAGAAAATAATTAAAAATCAGTATCACGCAAATTTCTAACAGTGTCCGATGTGGATCATTCTTACGCCTACTTACAAGTCGCCATTCGTCTTCCAAAATATTAAAAATACACAGTACTCCAGCTCCAGCCCCCGCCCCCAATCCTCTTACAAACCATCGTATCGGCAGTCTTGGCTAGAATAATCTGCTGTGTCACTTTGAGAACTTCCAGAAGGCCACCGTTTTAGCATCTAGATATTATAATTCTTCTCGGCCTGTGTATATACTGCTTCATGCGATTCGTAGTTAGGAGCGTGGACTCGTTGACAGGTAGCTACACCATTCACTTGCTGAACTGAGAACGGCGATTTACCCATTGACTTTCCCTTAGGCCGTCGTAGAGTTCGTGAGTTTTTCAAACCTAATTTGAATCTCTTCTTTTGTGGTACACTCTTTTAGCTTCATTATAGTGATTTATTCTTCCGTCTTCATGTGTTACTTTTATGTACATACAATAGATAAGGTATTGTTGTATTTTTGGTCGGTATTCTTTGACTTCTGTAGGTTATGACTCTTCCCACGAGTGAGTGTTTTTGGTTAAAATGATCCCACGTAACGTGAACAAATTAAATAATTAAGGTATTTGGCGGGGTCGATATTACGAACTGCCCAGAGACGGTGACTGATTTTAGGCGTGCAAATCATCAGAGAAACTTACGCAATAGTTACAGATTTTACAAGCTAAATTCTTACATAAATATGCCTGGAAGAACAGACACCACGCATTTACATATACACTTACAAATACTTCATACGTAATTGGTCGGAGCGCCTTGGGGGATGGACAAGTCGTTTTCCTTGCTATCTCAACGGCGTTATATCGGACAGCCGAAATTTTATTTCGGATTTTGATTGTACGGACATTAAAATGCGTTTCATGACAGCAGCTTTCATGCGCTTGAGTTCGTACTCTGAAATATAGCATGCCGCAATAATACAACAGTCCGTCAGTTCTGTTTTAATCAAAGGAATAACATTCAATCATAAGCTGCTTCCGATAAATTTCAAGACCTGCTCACTTCGGGATTAGAAACAAGCTACCCTAACAGTCTTTGCTAAAACTCCGATTAGCTCCCGGAAACATTCTTATCACAGAAAGTGGCACGGGGGACATTAAAAGCTAAGAAGAACAGAGAGTTACACCACAATCAAACAGTTCTGTTTTGACTAAAACATTCCACTTTTGTCCTTCTTCAATGAACCTTGCCAAATCCGTCTCTATGGGCAGCCTACAGCCCCTATTCCAGATACCAATAATCTTCTCAACCAAATTAAAGACTCCAGACAAATAATGACACTTGTTTAGGGTTACTCTCCGCACACAGTACTTCGCCAGTAACAATTTCCAATAAAACGCCAAATTACCACAGTAGTACCACCTACGCTGAAGTAACAACGGAACGGCTGTAAACACCCTGCGACCTGGTACCACTGGATCCGCATCCTTTCCTCCCAGGTGGTCCACTGCCAATGCCTGCCACGAAAACGACGCTTAGCTAGCATCTCCTCCGTCATCAACAAGGGGCGGCTACACCGTGGAACAGGGGGCCGCGAGCATAATCTCACAGCAACCTCCTGCGTAGAGGAGCAAGTCCTCAAACTGTAGACTTAAATATTTGTTCTTCAGTATGTCCAGTAGCGTCCCAGGTTCCATGAAACGGCTAATATTGGTACAAAGGAACTTCTTCTACCCTTCTTCCCCTCCCTGCTCCACTCTCCCGCACTGGTCAGTGGTTTGTGAAGTATATATAAGGTAACTCAGATGCCCCTACCGATGTCGTTTTATGCAACCCGCACTGTTATATCCAGCCTCCGAAAAACGCACGCTAGATTCTCATATTGTCCCTCTCGCTACAAGCAAACTGTTAGTCCTAGAGAAAAAAAGTAATAGGACCCTTTCGTAGAAAATTTAATGTACTTAAATTTTGCACTGGGAACATTTTCGCTGGAGGCCAGGTTTTCGATTTGTTCAAGAAAAACTTACAAAAGAGAGCTTCAAACGCACCTCCACCCCACATTCATCCCTAACCAGTCAGGGTTCCTAGTATGTTGTTCGTGGCACTCAGTCCTGCCAGTGTACAAAAATTTCCAGCTGGACGAACTATTCCCAATATTCGACCTTTTCTGGTCTCTATTGAATGGGCTATTACGCCACTACCATAGTCGGCTATTTCGTTAGAATTATTTATTTCAACGGACTCGTGAGCGTAATGAATCTAAAACGACTATTGTAAACGTTACGCTAAACGTAATTACGTTGACAATTCGATTCAAACTTAATCCTTACAAGAACAGTAGTTTTGCAGTCAGAAGGCCTAACGAATACAATGGTGTAAATTTTTATTTTATGTTGTTAAACTTCACAAAACTGTTAGTAAAATTTGTATAATCGTCAGTTTTACAATTTGTACGTGCTCGACTAAACTGGTGGAGCAATAAAGCCAGTCAATGAAGACCAAAAAAGGTCGAATGCGGGAAATAATTCGTGCAAATTTTTGTCCAGTGATAAGAAAAATCTGGAAATTTGTGGTAAGGTCTTATGGGACCAAACTGCTGTGGTCATCGGTCCCTGAGGCTACGCACTACTTATTCTAACTTAAACTAACGTACGTATATACAACACATACACCCATGCCCGAGGGAGGACTCGAACCTCCGACGGGAGGCGCCGCACGGACCGTGACAAGGGGCCCCAGACCGCGCGGCTCCAGTGATAGGAGGGAGTGCCGTGAATGACACACTAGAAATTCTGACCGGTGGGGGCTAAGTGTGGGAACGGAGTGGGGGTCCATACGAAGTTAACTTCTGTAAGTTTTTCTTCAATAATTGGAAAATTACGGCGTCAATCGAAAACGTATCCTAGTGCAAAATTTAATTACATTAAATTTCCTCCAAAAAGGTCTTGATCATTTTTTTTTCTGTAGGGCTAACAGCTTGCGTGTAGCGAGCGACAGAATATGAAAATCTCTCGTGTAGCTTTGAAATGCCGCGCGGGATTAGCCGAGCGGTCTTAGGCGCTGCAGTCATGGACTGTGCGGCTAGTCCCGGCGGAGGTTCGAGTCCTCCCTCGGGCATGGGCGTGTGTGTTTGTCCTTACGATAATTTAGCTTAAGTAGTGTGTAAGCTTAGGGACTGATGACCTTAGCAGTTAAGTCCCATAACGTTTCACACACATTTGAACATTTTGAGCTTTGAAGGCCAACTGTAACATTGCTGGTTACATAAAACGACATCGGTAGGGCAGCTAATTAATCCGGTACACAGAGTGAACACTAATAAAACCGACAGACTACAGGGACTGATTCTTGATTGCAAAGGGAGGGATAAAGATCCTATGGCCATCTGTCCAGGAATGGACGGTGTTCGTGCAACGACAACGAAACGTCTCGGAACACACTACAGAGCTGCATCGCACCTATGTAAAAACAGGTATTGAAAGTGGCCCTCATGGGATTGTAGGTGACAGTGATAGTAGCGGTTGTCATGCAGGATGCACATAACCGTACTTTGGCTTACGCCATATTGGCAGGTCTCTTGCCTGGAGCTTGTACTAGGTTCGCCCCCATATTATGTACAACTCGGTTCTCCAAATCTGATGTACGCGGAATCCACCGCCTCCCTGCACGTTCGTCTCCCTGAAAGAACCCATGATCACACAAACGGCCAAACAGGGCTTGAAATGTTGTGTGATGTGGTTGGTGTTTGTGAGGATAGTTGTTTTGGTATAGCCGTAGTGTCTGTCGAGCGTTTTCATCTCTTTGGCCGTAGACAAACACCATCCTTCTGACATGAATACCGGATCATTCAGCTGCTTACAGTACGCTGCATTAATCACACGGCCTGCAACACACAGCGAGCACACGGCAGATGGTCAGAGTGAAAGGGGTCTACTGGGGTACACTTGTATGTCGCACCCGAAATTGATAATAATACTAATCTAAAATAAAATGAAACTGTGTTATTATAAACGCTGTATGTCTCTGATAGGCTTTATAAAGCGGATAGCTGACTGTGCACGACAACAAAGCCTAAGATACTGCTTCTGGTCTGAGATTGTAGTGCTGGAGTAAGAGAGCGGATGGCGCACAGTACGGGGTTGCTGTCTGTGAGCGAAAGAGGATGGAGTAGGCAGTTTTTGTGGTGTGTTCTGTGAAGCCACCAAGTGTTGGATTATAAGTATTACGAGTACGTGTATTGTTGGAGAAATGTATGACGTGTATTGTTGGAGAAATGTATGTGGAAGCAGAAGTCTTCACGCAAGCAAGGTAAAAATGTTAAATAATTATGAGTTTCGTTTTGCCAGTGCGGTAGTACAGACGAATTGGCTGATAATTTCTAATGATTAAGTAACCCCAGAATGTACGTAAACTGATTTGATGTAAAGGCTAGTTAGATATCTCCCTTTTGTAATGTTTCTAAGATTTCCTAGTACAGCTATATGTAATTTTATGATTTGTATTCATGTTTTTTTAGTGAGCCTAGATAATACTTGTAGATTAAAACTGAAGAAACTGCAAAAAGGTGGGAATTTAAGGAGATGGGATCTCGATAAACTGACTAAACCAGAGGTTGTACAGAGTTGCAGGCAGAGCATAAGGTAACAATTGACAGGAATGGGGGAAAGAAATACAGTAGAAGAAGAATGGGTAGCTCTGAGGCATGGAGCAGTGAAGGCAGCACAGGATCAAGTAGGTAAAAAGACGAGGGCTAGTAGAAACCCATGGGTAACCGAAGAAATGTAGAATTTAATTGATGAAAAGAGAAAATATAAAAATGCAGTAAATGAAGCAGGCAAAAAGGAATACAAACGTATCAAAAATGAGATCGACAGGAAGTGCAAAATGGCTAAGCAGGGATGGCTAGAGGACAAATGTAAGGATGTAGAGGCTTATCTCACTAGGGGTAAGATAGATACTGCCTACAGGAAAATTAGAGAGACCTTTGGAGAAAAGAGAACCACTTGTATGAATATCGAGAGCTCAGATGGAAACCTAGTTCTAAGCAAAGAAGGGAAAGCAGAAAGGTGGAAGGAGTATATAGAGGATCTATACAAGGGCGATGTACTTGAGAACAGTATTATGGAAATGGAAGAGGATGTAGATGAAGATGAAATGGGAGACACGATACTGCGTGAAGAGTTTGACAGAGCACTGAAAGACCTGAGTCGAAACAAGGCCCCGGGAGTAGACAACATTCCATTAGAACTACTGACGGCCTTGGGAGAGCCAGTCCTGACAAAACTCAACCATCTGGTGAGCAAGATGTATGAGACAGGCGAAATACCATCAGACTTCAAGAATAATATAATAATTCCAATCCCAAAGAAAGCAGGTGTTGACAGATGTGAAAATTACCGAACTGTCAGTTTAATAAGTTCAAATGGTTCAAATGGCTCTGAGCACTATGGGACTTAACATCTGAGGTCATCAGTCCCCTAGAACTTAGGACTACTTACACCTAACTAACCTAAGGACATCACACACATCCATGCCCGAGGCAGGATTCGAACCTGCGACCGTACCAGTCTCGCGGTACGGGACTGAAGCGCCTAGAACCGCACGGCCACTGCGGCCGGCGTTTAATAAGTCGCAGCTCCAAGATACTAACGCGAATTCCTTACACACGAATGGAAAAACTGGTAGAAGCCGACCTCGGGGAAGATCAGTTTGGATTCCGTAGAAATGTTGGAACACGTGAGGCAATACTGACATTACGACTTATCTTAGAAGAAATATTAAGGAAAGGCCAACCTACGTTTCTAGCATTTCTAGACTTAGAGAAAGCTTTTGACAATGTTGACTCGAATACTCTCTTTCAAATTCTAAAGGTGGCAGGGGTAAAAAATAGGGAGCGAAAGGCTATTTACAATTTGTACAGAAACCGGATGGCAGTTATAAGAGTCGAGGGGCATGAAAGGGAAGCAGTGGTCGGGAAGGGAGTGAGACAGGGTTGTAGCTTATCCCCGATGTTACTCAATCTGTATATTGAGCAAGCAGTAAAGGAAACAAAAGAAAAATTCGTACTAGGTATTAAAATCCATGGAGAAGAAATTAAAACTTTGAGGTTCGCCGATGACATGGTAATTCTGTCAGAGACAGCAAAGGACTTGGAAGAGCAGTTGAACGGAATGGACAGTGTCTTGAAAGTAGGATATAAGATGAACATCAACAAAAGCAAAACGAGGATAATGGAATGTAGTGGAATTAAATCAGTTGATGCTGAGGGAATTAGATTAGGAAATGAGACTCTTAAAGTAGTAAAGGAGTTTTGTTATTTGGGGAGCAATATAACTGATGATGGTCGAAGTAGAGAGGATATAAAATGTAGACTGGCAATGGCAAGGATAGCGTTTCTGAAGAAGAGAAATTTGTTAACATCGAGTATAGATTTAAGTGTCAGGAAGTCATTTCTGAAAGTATTTGTATGGAGTGTAGCCATGTATGGAAGTGAAACATGGACGATAAATAGTTTGGACAAGAAGGTAATAGTAGCTTTCGAAATGTGGTGCTACAGAAGAATGCTGAAGATTAGATGGGTAGATCACATAACTAATGAGGAGGTATTGAATAGAATTGGAGAGAAGAGAAATTTGTGGCATAACTTGACTAGAAGAAGGGACCGGTTGGTAGGACATCGTCTGAGGCATCAAGGGATCACAAATTTAGCATTGGAGGGCAGCGTGGAGGGTAAAAATCGTAGAGGGAGATCAAGAGATGAGTACACTAAGCAGATTCAGAAGGATGTAGGTTGCATTAAGTACTGGGAGATGAAGAAGCTTGCACTGGACAGAGTAGCATGGAGAGCTGCATCAAACCAGTCTCACGACTGAAGATCACAACAACAACAGATAATATTTGCTGTATAAATCTCATTGTTTGTGAATTAATTAATAAAAAGGGTGTATTTTTTGAGTAATGTAACTTCAATTTTCAGATATTTTAAAAGGCAAACTTAACGTGGAATATAATATCACTAAAGTGTTAGTAATTGACCAAGATGAGTACCGCTTCCCTGTCCAGCTCATACGTTTTGCAAATACGTTAGATTATTCTTAAATGTTTTCATTTATCAGCCAAAAGAATTTCAAGTACATTAAAAGTATTACTGCCAGCATTGCACATCGCTGAGCCCTTAGCTAGTATATTTATATTTCTTCATGAGTGACCACAATATTTCGCATTCCACCGTTGCTGCTTTAGAGGTAAGACAGTTTAATCTATTTGTTATGTGCATAGGCACTCATTTAAGTATCCCAAAGATTCGATATTTAAAGAACGTTACAAGAGGAACTGTCATTCGTTAGTGCCATCTACCGTAGCAAGACGCATTTCCGGACACGTGTTCATAGGACCTTTTTTTCTTTCATTTCTAGTCAGGAATGCGTCCCTGCAATTTGTCGCTTTTATTAAAGTTCAACCTGTGTAGATGCAGATATTACGCTAATTAGATTCACTCCTACCAACATATATTAGAAAAAGATCTAAAATCGATGGCCCCATAGTACTTGCACAACCCTGGTGTACACCTGCTGCTTCTTTCTCTGACTTAAGTCCCGTTGCACTGAAGAGGCACAGTATTCTTCAAGCCTTTAAATTATGCTCCAGTGAGCCTGTAGAATCTCTTTGCATATAGCATGCGCCAGTGTGGTGGCTTTGACAGGGAGGACATATATTTCGTTAGCTACTCATGGGACAAAACTTAAGACTTTAACAGCTTTTAGAATTCCTGGTAGATTTGGTGGACGCAGCCGATGGCTAGTCCGATTACTCCAAAGGCAGTTCAATACCGACTGGCAGACTACGCATAATTGGGGAAAAATGTAATTTAGTCGGTAGAAGAGTGGAGGGGATCTTTTCAGATTTATAGACCTTTCGATTCAAAACTCATCGGAATAAATTCTACGGTCTTCAAAATCCTTACAGTGGAACGCCTGTAGGGGAAACAACAGTCAGTTACAACTCCACCACACACAACCGTTTAAGACTCATCGAGTATCACGTAACGCCCTAATTGTGAAGATAAGTCGATTTTAGTAGCCGCCTAATGCATTCTGCAGTACCGAAACGCCCGTATGATGATAAAACTACGCCTCTCCCCTTCAAAATTTCCTGACAACAAGAATTTCGAGCTACAAAGAAGACAAGATTTCGTTCTCATATTCAATTCACTAATTTTCTGAGCTTATTTAGCTCACATTATCAGTCCCAATGTTAGGCTTTACATCCTAGATGCGATGCAATGTTGAAAGTGTAAAATATTTAGCTCGATCTCCCTCTCTCTCTACGTGAAGTAGAATGGATAAATGATTCAGAAGCTAACGACTCAGAATCTGAAATTTGATCATACAGACATGCGATATCTCTTCCAGCAGAAGAGCAGTCTGGTGCACATATCAGCAGCCTTTCATGGCAGAAAAAAATGACAAACTCTAGAGATAACTTGGCGTAGACTATGTCGAGGCAGAAAGGCACATAAATCATTACAGTCTCCCACATTTTGCCGTATAATGTGCCTAAGTATTTATAAAAAGAACTGCTTCGGTCGCTGTATCAACACAAGCAGGCATAACAAAGCAGCCAAACACTTGTTCTCAATTATTTACGAATAAGGGACAGGTAACGGTATGATTACTGTCAGCAACACAAGAAGGAACGCTGTGCGGTAACAGTGACCGCTCGGAGACTTCAGCAGCGAAAGAACGTAAACAGCCTCAAGGCTGTTAGATCTTCCAAAACCAACACTTCCGAAGGCCAACGACTTTGGTGTAGAATTTGAAATTCAACCAAAAGAAACTAAAAGTCCATCTCCGACCCTACCCTCTCACAAGATCCAATGAAAAATGTAGCGAGTAGAAAATTAAGAAGGATCCTATAAATAGGCAGAAGTAAGGCTGTGAGGACCGGGCGTGAGTCGTGCTTCGGTAGCTCGGATGGTAGAGCACTTGCCCGCGAAAGGCAAAGGTCCCGAGTTCGAGTCTCGGTCGGGCACACAGTTTTAATCTGCCAGGAAGTTTCGATCCTATAAATAGTTTCAGGGATCAGTGGTGACATTGAAACTTATAGCGCTGATTATGCTGTTATCTTTGAATCAACAAAAATCACACTATAAGAAAACTGTTCTGGTGTGATAAGAAGCCACAATCTTTAGGAGATGACCACAGTGAAAAGATGGCGGGGTTGCCTTTGAATTTTTTTGCCCTACAAACCATCGTTACGGCGTTGCAGTTCATGCCCAAGCAAATTCTCAGAGCACTTCGACTGTATGGCACATCATCAAGAACTTGTATCAGATGGTCTTGTAAATCAAATCGAGGAAGAAAAGTTGAAGATGTCAAATCGAGGAACTTCAGCAGCCCTTAAACGAGACTTCCATGCATGTATAAAGTGTGTCCAAATAAAAAGGAGACTACAGTTACATTTAAACAAATTTTCATAACAATATAATTTTAGCTCATGTGGAACAGTACAGTTAATATACACTGAAGCGCCAAATAAACTGGCACAGGCACGCGTATTCAAATACAGAGATATGTAAACAGGCAAAATACGGCGCTGCCGTCGGCAACGCGTCTATAAGATAACAAGTGTCTGGCGCATTTCTTAGATCCGTTACTGCTGCTATAATGGCAGGTTACCAAGATTTAAGTGAGTTTGAGCGTGGTGTTAAAGTCGGCGCACGAGCGATAGAACTCGACACCTCCGTCGTAGTGATGAAGTGGGGATTTTCCCGTACAACCATTTCACGAGTGTACCGTGAATATCAAGAATCCTGTAAAACATAAAATTTCCGACAACGCTGCGGTCAGGACAAGATCCTGCAAGAACGGGACCAACGACGCCTTAAGAGAATCGTTCATCGTGACAGGAGTGCAATCCTTCCGCAGATTTCTGCAGACTTCAATGCTGGGCCATCAACATGTGTCAGTTTGCGAATCATTCAACGAAACATCATCGATATGGGCTTTCGAAGCCGAAGGCCCACTCGTGTACTCTTGATGACTGCAGGACACAAAGCCTTACGCCTTTCCTGGGCCCGTCAACACAGACATTCTCTGTGTCCTTTCCAATCGTATCGAGCGGATGGACGTGTACGGGTATGGTGACAACCTCATGAATCCATGGACCCTGCATGTCAGCAGGGGACTGTTCAAGCCGGTGGAGGCTCTGTAATGGTGTGGGGCGTGTGCAGTTGGAGAGATATGGGACATTTGTTTTAGATACGACTCTGACAGGCGACACGTAGTAAGCATCCTGTTTGATCACCTGCATCCATTCATCTCTACTGTGTATTCCGACGGACTTTGGCAATTCCATCAGGACGATGAGACATCCCACACGTCCAAAATTGGTACAGAGTGGCTCCAGGAACACTATTGTGAGTTTCAACGCTTCCGCTTGCCACCAAACATTATTGAGCATATTTGTGATGCCTTGCAACGTGCTGTTCAATAGAGATCTCCACCCTCTCATACTCTTACAGATTTATGGACAGCCCTGTAGGATTCATGGTGTCAATTCTCTCCAGCACTACTTCAATCATTAGTCTAGTCCCTGCCAAGTCGTGTCTCGGCACTTTGGCAGTTCTATGTGCACGCCGGGGGGCTTATACGATATCACACACGTGGACCAGTCTCTTTGGCTCTTCAGTGTATAATTGGCATTGATATCTATTCACCGATTCCAGCAAATAGGATGGGAGTGAAAGGCTTCAGTGTATAAACATCGGGGTTACAGGCGGATCCAGTTGCCTGCGGTGTCCTGCATCTCCTTGTAACAAGTGTATCTTAAACCTGGTTTAAGAGAGAAAAGATATGCGACTCACAGGGGAAGATATCGCAGCTTTAAGTAGGATGTTTCGAATCTCTCATCAAAAGTTCTGAAGAAGACGGTGGGACGTCTTGGCCACACATCCTACTTCATAACGCTGACAGCACAGGGATGTTGTGCGCCGAGCCAGACACTGCTCTCCATATACCTCTTTCATCTTGCGATAAGCTTGTGAAGTATGCTCCCCTTCCGCACGAAGAAATTGGATAACTGCTCTTTGCGTTGATCTGGAGGAATCCATCATGCTGCGAGCTACGGAACCAACTCCAGAAACAAAATTGCTACGAATGCGTTAACTCGCTTTGTGCATGTTTAAAAACCACCACACCATCTCTCCGAGAAACAATGCGCCTCCTGGGATTACATAAAACATCACTTCCTCGGAGGCCTCCTTTTCAATTGGGCATACATTATGGCGTTTCGTTTCCAACAACCACAGGGATAAACTCGTGAAGTTCTTCAGTGGCACAGAAAAACAGGCTCTGTCAGTAGAAAATGGAAACAACTTCTGGTGATAATGGCTTTTACAAAGAGTAGTATGTGGCACACAGGTTGTAACGATCCCCATCTCGTCTCTTTAGCTGGTCGACATCGCAAAAATAGGCCCGTGTCACGGGCACGCGCTACAAGCCTTTAGCTCCTTGAGATATTCGTATTAAAGAAAAGGCCGTGGGATATGAGTTCAAAGCTAGGAACATCACAAAGTTGCACCAAAATCAAACACTTCAGTCTTCACTAAAAAATATCAGTTTAACTTAAAGTCATGCATGTTGTATGGAGTATTTTGAGGACCGTGACTATAACGTAAATTTATGGAATAATTTCTACTGCTTCACTCACTTTTCAGTAATATTTAATTCAGATGACACACTTCGACAGCATGCTGCGGCCATCGCGTGTTTTACAGTTATTTGCTCACTCCATTAAAGTATGATAATGTTCATTTGCTGGATGTGCCAATGAGGTTATGCATCGAAATACAATACTCTAGAGAAAGATACATTAATTTCAGAGTACACATTAAGTGATTTGCATGTTTACGTTATTTTGTTAGTATACTAATTTACATTTAGTCGTCTGTCACACAGAGCACCGTAACAAACACAACACAACTTAAGGCTTTCACATTCAGATGTTCACTTCATTCCAAGGACTCTTGATTTATAAGATAAACTAATTTCATTGCTACGACAAAAATACACATTAAGATGGAACCTTGTCTATGAACATGTATCTATCAATGGCACATATTAAATAATATGGTTACTAGACGAAGACTAATTTTTGCATTCAGCACTGAAGACATGTTAAAGATATTAATGTTTTTACTTTCCTGTTTTCCATTTGGTAACCGGTTACCATGCACAGTGCCATGAAGTAATAATGGAAAGACAGTTTTAAAAGGCTATGAAACTCCTGAACAATGAAAGAAAGTGAGCAAGTTATAATATGCACCAAGATCATAGAAAAAAACACCCATGGGTACAAATATAAAGTTAAGTGACCATGAAACCATAATTTCCAAGGTGGACAAAGGGAAAACTTCGTGTGTAAAGAAAGAGTAAGAATACATAAGAAAAACATTGGATTTCTTCCCTAATAATGGCATTACTGAAATACAAAAAAATTCCACAAAAACATTTCAGACAAAACTCAAATCACAATTAAAAAACACACATTTCTTGCTAACTGACTGTGAGAATAAGCACAGCACTATTATTAATCCTTGTCCACCAAAGCTGAGATCGCAACCAAAAATCTACAAAATAGGTTGCCCAGTTTGTGCGATTGTGAACTCAAGAGACAGTCGAGGTAAAGAATTACAAACGAATGGCACCAAGCCAAGACACACACATACACTAGAAACTAGTCAGTAAGAAACAATCAGCAGCTAATATACAAAGTAATAAAAATATCAGCACCTCCATTCAGTGCAACTACTATCATGTGACACTACAAAGCTATACAAGAACGTACGCATGCCAGAAACACTCAAACTCATCCGGCCTAACATTATGACACATAAAATAACTATCGTCGCCTGAAATTGTTGAGTTGGTGGACATTCTTGAACTAGTATTAAACTGTAAGTATTTTACATTTAGTAATAAAATGTACATGTAGCGTAGAGGTCTTATAATAGGCTCATGTACAGTAGGTATAATTGCCAGCATACATATTAACCACCTACAGGAAAAACCTTTTGTAATAAAAGTAAAGGGCTACAGATAAAATTATTCCTTATAAACATTATGTTGATGATATGTTGCTTTTGGTAGATGGTCACACAAATGGTATTAAGAACAGTGTGAGATAGTTAACTAGATAAATATGTGAAGCTTAACGTACTCATCAGAGTAAAACAGCTGCAAGAAACGGCTATGGCGAGACACTCATTGACAACATCACACAGAAAAGAAATAAACAATAATGAACCAACTGCCACACAGAAAATGAAAAGGGAACCCACTGGTTGCATACCATTCAGAGGTAAGTTCTTCCACACAATTGCAAACATTTTCAGGCCCCATTACATTAACGTAGCCTTGACAATGGACACCTCATAAACAGACAAACAGACACAATTACGCATTTTCAAAACAGTATGTATGAAGCAAAGCCTTCTGTGTAAACCAAACTGGGAGAGTCTTACAAAAAAGATAAAATGAATATAAAAATGTCTGCCGTACAAACAGTTACACCAAATCAGCAATAGCTGCCCACATAAAGGACACTGGCCACCCGTTCCATGATATAGTGAATGATCTTTACATCTGTATCTGCAGTATACTGACCGTAAAACCGTCATGTCTGTGCGTTTGTCCGTTGAACAAGCTTATCCTCAAAACTGCTATATGAATTGTCAAGGGATTTTCACATGTAACTAGAGCGTAGCTTCTGGTGACCTATAGACTTTATTTCATCAAAATCTGATCACGTAAGACAAAAGATACAGTGATTTCAAATTTTATGTGAAGCAGCCGTGTCCATTTGTTTGTTTGAACACACTAATCTCCAAAAGTACTACAAGAATTTTCATGGAACGACGTTTGACTTCATTCCATCAAAATCGGATCACGGAAAAAAAACCGTGATTTAAAATTACATCTAAAATCGCCTGCTCGACTTAGTAATTGGGATCATGGTATTTTTTTTAATGAGTGACAAATGTATTTTCGGAAATTTACGTCAGTGACGGAATTAAGCGCCGAAATCTTATCATTACGAATACAAACTAACACTGACTTTACTTGGCTAGGATATATACATGTACGGATTTCATTTTGTTTATTAGAAACTTAACGACATCGCTTTGTTTCTTTCCATGGCTTTTATTTACATTCTTGAAAAGTGAATTTATTGAGTTTGCTTTGTAATTTGGGTGCCTACTCATTACACTCTCATTTCGTTTTGTTTACGAACAAAAATACTTAGGAACAGTCGAGTCGCTTTCAATACTCCAGACAGCTAAAAGACTGAGGTCTCTGAATCCAGTGAAGATCATGAGACAAGATTGGCTCCAGCTCGAGAACATTAGGCTTTAAGCCGTCCTTTGGAAACTTCTTCTGAAAGAGAGGTACGACGTAACTATGACTGAGAGCGTCATGGAGTGCCTTTCCCGTCTGGACCCTTCGCTCACAGAAGCTTAAAGTTACTTCTCTGCAACGTAACACCATAGAAGAGAAAAGATTGACGGAGAGGAGAGTGGGCGCGTAAGTTTTTATACCATGAATCCTGCTTGTTCCTAACAGTGTACCGTTTCACTTTAAGCGTGTTCAAGTCCCTGTGCACCCAGGTTATGTTATGATCACAAAAGAAGCAGAAGGCCAGACGATGCGTGTTGCAGGTGTGGTTCTTGGTGTCAGTTGTTTGGCAAGGTCAGCTGTATGTGGCTCTCTCCCGTGTTAGGAAACATACAAGTTCTACACTCATGTCTCCATTCGTACTACTTCAAACGTTATATACAAAGAAGTTTTGTAAGTCAAAAATAAATTCCATACATACGAAGTCTCAGGCACAGCTATAAATAAATACCCAGGCTAACGGAGTTTCTAGTATTACATAAAATGGCCAAGGGACACCAAATGGACTTATATGAAGAGTTATGAATTTTCATTCGTGGCACAGTACATGGGAAAGGTTACTAAATAATAAGCTACAAAGTAATAATGTTAATTTGTTTAAAAATTAGTGCAATGCTGAATGCTTATTTTATTGGAACAGAAGTCTTTAACAAACAAAAATTGTCTTTAGCTAGTCATCATATTATTTAATATGTGCCACGGTATAAATATGTCTGTATAGAAGACGCGTCACTTCGTGTAATTACTATCTTAGCAATTAAAATTAGTTCATCTTAGCAGTCAACAGTCTTCAGAATGATGTAAACATCTGAATGTGAAAGTCTTAAGTTGTGATCTGTTTATTACTGCGCTCGGTGTGACAAAGAACTAAATGTAAGTAAATATACTAATGAAGTAATCTAAACAATAAACAACTTAATGAACTCTCTAAAATAAATGTATCTTTCCTGACAGGACTGTATTTCGATACATAACCTACCTGGTACACACTGCAAATGAATAAAATTAAGCCGGCCGGTGTGGCCGTGCAGGTGTAGGCGCTTCAGTCCGGAACCGCACTGCTGCTACGGTCACAGGTTCGAATCCCGCCTCGGGCATGGATGTGTGTGATGTCCTTAGGTTAGTTAAGTAGTTCTAAGTTCTAGGGGACTGATGACCACAGATGTTAAGTCCCATAGTGCTCAGAGCCAATAAAATTATAGCCGGCCGGTGTGGCCGAGCGGTTCTAGGCGCTCCAATCTGGAACCGCGCGACAGGCACGGTCGCAGGTTCGAATCCTGCCTCGGGCATGAATGTGTGTGATGTCCTTAGGTTACTTAGGTTTAAGTAGTTCTAAGTTCTAGGGGATTGATGACCTCAGATGTTAGGTCCTATAGTGCTCAGAGCCATTTGAAACAATAAAATTATACTTCAGATTAGTGTAACTTTCAAGTGCTGTAATGCACCTGGTAACGGCAGCAACCTGCCGAAATGCGACGTACTCATTAAATATTGATAAAAAGTGACTGAAACAGTAGAAATTATTCTATGTATTTCACTTTAACGTTATTTCAATGAACCATGTCAAATCCACAGCCGCTCCTCAAGATACATCTGGTTTCCTCAATCAGGTTAAAGACCCCTGCCGACCAATAACAAGTGTTCAGGCTTAGTCTCTATACACAGTACTTTGTGAGTCGCAACTTCCAGTCATACCGTAAAGAGCCTCAGCAATCCCACGCGCAGCTATGCTGAAACAACGCTCCTGATCCCAATGGTACCGCGCTCTTTCCTCCCAGATGATCCATGACCGACTCCCCGATTTTCACTTTTACCTTCAGTTGCAAATGAATTATCAAATGGTTCAAATGGCTCTGAGCACTATGGGACTTAACAGCCATGGTCATCAGTCCCCTAGAACTTAGAACTACTTAAACCTGACTAACCTAAGGACGTCACACAACACCCAGTCATCACGAGGCAGAGAAAATCCCTGACCCCGACGGGAATCGAACCCGGGAACCCGGGCGTGGGAAGCGAGAACGCTACCGCACGACCACGAGCTGCGGACGAATGAATTATCAGAAACCTTCCTCTAGCGGAGCGGTAGTCTTCTGAATACTAGCGCATAATCCATCGAATTATTCGCCGTACATTGGAAGCTTTATGGGGTGGTTCATTACAAAAAGATGTGGGGGAAGCTCCCCTCCAACTGTTCAGAAAGGAAGCATCCAGCAGCCCGATGTTGGCTGAAACATCTTCCGAAAATGCCGCTGATGTTCATCCATACATCGTTGTCTGTTGCACACGTAAAATTAATTTGTGTGTTAAAATCGGAATCGAATAGTTACTCTTCTGACAATGCTTCTCTATCGTCTTGGAAAAGCTGCAGGCTGACTGAGAGCTACTCTTACGGAAATAGCGAAACTGGTTAATACACGAAATGTACGTTTGTACACTCAAAGGCATAATCAGCGCAGTAGTTTAAGAGGGGCAGGAATATCATGATTTGCGCGCGCAACTTGTGATAGTACCTGGACTCTGAGATAACTTATTATGCCAAGAGGAAGCCCAGATCAAGGTACGTATCCTCCAGGAGAGTCGTTGCCCCCCATCACCACCACGAGAAAGTATAAGGGCTGGATTGTGGTTGTAGCATTTAACCATGGGACGTTTTCCCTGACACTGTGATGGTATGTCTAGATCAGTGCATTCCATTAATGTAGACATTTAACGTATCTGATAGGTAATTTTCTACCAAGGCAACAATTCTTTCTAAAGTCGCTTTACGTTGGTTTGACAATTATGACATTTAATTTCAGATTACGTTCTGCACTCTGAGATTATGGTCAGACACTCTGTGGAAACCATTTACGAATATATCGATCTCTATCTGATTACCGTGTCAGTTTCTTCAGTAATTAACTGGAGTGGCGATTTCATTCCAATGATCGACTTCGCTTACGGTCTAAAGTTCTTAGCGTTTCTTCCAGGCTCTTTACACAAATGTTTTCTCCAAAATTCATTGTAGATTTGTCGAAGACTGCAGTTACACAGTAACGTCAAGACGTTAACTTACGTTTAAGAGATACACTTTCAAAACATAAAGGTACAGCAGATTTTCGTTTGTTTGTTTGTTAGTTTCACTGAATAATTCAGTTTGAGTTATTTCGAAGTGTGGCGCAGTTGTTTGATCGGTTATTGCTGCAATGGCAGGTTATCAAAATTTAAGTGAGTTTGAACGTGGTATTATAGTCAGCGCACGAGCGATGGGACACAGCATCTCCGAGGTAGCGGTGAAGCAGGTACTTTCCCGTACGACCATTTCAGGTGGGTACAGTGAATATCAGGAATCCGGTAAAACATCGAATATCCGACATCGCTGCGGCCGGAAAAAGATCCTGCAACAACGGGACCAACGACGACTGAATAGGATAGTTCAACGTGACAGAAGCGCACACCTTCTGCAAATTTCTGCTGTTTTCAGAGCTGGGCCGCTAAGAAGTGTCAGAGTGCGAATCATTCAACTAAGCATCATCGATACGGGCTTTCAGAGCCGAAGGCCCACTCGCGTGCCTTTGACAATTGCACGGCACAAAGTTTTACGCCTCGCCCGGGCCCGTCAACACTGACATTGGACTGTTGATGACTGGAAACATGTTGCCCGGTCCGACGAGTTTCGTTTCAAATTGTATCGAAAGGATCGACGTGTTCGGGTATGGAGGCAACCTTATGAATCCATGCAGACTGCATGTCAGCAGGGGACTGTTCAAGCTGGTGGAGGTTCTGAAATGGTGTGTGGCGTGTGCCGTTGGAGTGATATAGAGTGATATGGGAACCCCGATACGTCTAGATACGACTCTGATGGGTGACAAGTACGTAAGCATCCTGTCTGATCACCTGCATCCATTCATGTGGACTGTGCATTCCGACGAACTTCGTAAATTCCAGCAGAACAATGCGACACCGTGCACGTAAAGAATTTCTAGAGAATGGCTCCAGGAATAGAGCTGAAAGAATTCGTTGGCCACAGAGCTCTCCAGACATTGAGCATATTCGGAGAGCCTTGCAACGTGCTATTCAGAAGAGATCTCCACCCCCTCGTACTCGTATGGATTTATGGACAGCCCTCCAGGATTCATGGTGTCAATTCCCTCCAGCACTACTTGAGATAGTAGTCGAGTCCATGTCAAGATATGTGACGGTACTTCTGCGTGCTCGCTGGGACCCTACACAATATTAGGCAGGTGTACCAGTTTCTTTGGCTTTTCATTGTATGTGGCTACTGTCTGCGAAATGTTTTGTGAAGAGAGGTCGTAGTAAAGAAACAATAAATTAAAGCATGAAGCTTGATGCAGTAGTTTTCATGCATATCCTGAATTATGTATCTTACAATGATATCATTTTGCAGATACATCCAGTGGTATATGTGAATACTTTGTGCAGAATGTGTCGCGAATACAGTTAGTAGTAAATAACTAATAAATTAAAAAGTCAAGTTTAATGCAGCAGTTTTACTGCATTAACAGCGAAAATGTAGTAAGCAATTAACTTTTTTTCCTTCCATGATTTCTTAGGGATCGTGAGCGAGGAAAAGTTTCTTTAAGGTTTGAAATCACGCGCAAAGTTTATTGCAAGTCTCTGAGTGATCTCATTTTCAAATAGTGGATGAATAAAGTATGGATATGCACCCCTTTGATAGGTATGTGGTTGTTACCCCGACAGCGGTGTTTTCCACACAGTAGGTGGTATGTGTGGCAAGTTTGATAGAAATCGTGGTTTAGGAGGAGATGTGGGATATACTTACACACATATATAGGTATTGTAAGTAGGCTGTTTAGGTTTTTTTATTGGTAATGCCACGTAGCGCTCTGTGTGAGAATCACTGGCTGTGCTGTGTGCAGTCTGTGGCTGGTTTGCATTGTTGTCTGCCATTGTAGTGTTGGGCAGCGGCAGCTGGATGTGAACAGCGCGTAGCGTTGCGCAGTTGGAGGTGAGCCGCCAGCAGTGGTGGATGTGGGGAGAGAGATGGCGGAGTTTTGTAATTTGTCATCAACTGCTACATATGTTATGACTATTAAGGTAAATACATTGTTTGTTCTCTATTAATATCTTTCATTTGCTAACTATCCCTATCAGTAGTTAGTGCCTTCAGTAGTTTGAATCTTTTATTTAGCTGGCAGTAGTGGCGCTCGCTGTATTGCAGTAGTTCGAGTAACGAAGATTTTTGGTGAGGTAAGTGATTTGTGAAACGTATAGGTTAATGTTAGTCAGGGCCATTCTTTTGTAGGGATTTTTGAAAGTCAGATTCCGTTGCGCTAAAAATATTGTGTGTCAGGTTAAGCACAGTCCTGTACAATTTTTCAAAAGGGATGTTTCATATGTCGACCCTTAGACGAGGATACCTCACTGGAATCCTCTGATTTTTTTCTTGTAGTTTGTGTGATTAGTGTAGATTTTGTTTATTGCTAGCGCGTAATTGTAGAGAGAATCTATTTTGTAGTTGCAGTCTTTCATTGTTGTTGTGGCATGCATGTAGATTTGCACCAAGTATTTCGCAGCTGCGCTTGCGATTAACTAGATATTATTTTCAATGCTATGTTAATGCGTTTTCTTATTTTGCTCTTCAAATTGTGCCTTTCTGTGTTATCGTGTGAAATATTGTGACAATAATGGCGTGTGAAAAACGTAACACTAGGCTCCAAAGTAAACTGAGAAATAATAGTGACAACGAGCGTAGCTTATCAGCACCACTGTGTAATGAATTAACAGACATTCGAAGTAGTAATTTGGTAATTGTGCATAGGGAAATGGAGCGGGCGGCAAATAATGGTGTAGACAGTGAAATAGGTAGTGAACAGGGAAGCATTGTCGATCGATCGGTCGGCAACAGCTCGCCTCAGGAATCCGAAATGACAGGACACAATTTCGCAAATACTGTAGATTCAGGTTTTGCGTCCTCACCCTTTTCTCATATAAGTCAAGACACATTTTCTGCTTTTCAAACTGCGAATATTGCCGGTTCAAATGCATTGCCGAATAGCACTGAGGAACATGTTTCAGACACCAGTGCATTGTTATTACAATTAATGCAACAAATGGGACAAAAGCTTCAAAAGTGAGACACAATGGAACAAAATCAGAGACAAACACAGCAAAAGCTTCAAAAGTTAGACAAAATGGAACAAAATCTTCAAAAGTTACACACTATGGAACAAAATCAGAGACAATCACAGCAACAGTTAGACACAATGGAACAAAATCAGAGACAAACACAGCAAAAGCTTCAAAAGTTAGACACAATGGAACAAAATCTTCAAAAGTTAGACACCACGCTTGAACAAACACGTGAAGATTTAACTACTGAGTTACATAAAATCGAATCGAAATGTCAAAAAGTCTGTAATGACGTAAAAACACAAATTTGTGAGCATTTTCAACCTATTTTTTCGCGGCATGAAAATGCATTACAGAATCACGAAGCAGCCATAAAAGAACTGCAAACTATTGTTCATCAAAATCATGAGACCCTGCAAGCTAAAATTGACTCAGTTGCATCTACCGATTCGGTTACGCAACTTGCAAAAACTCAAGAAAACTTAAAGGACACAGTAGATACTCTGAAAATTGGTTCAGAAAGACACATGGAGGAAATTAGTTCATTATCAGAGAAAGTAGTTGAACTTTCGGATCAGCTAAATAATTTATCTACGAAGGTAGATGATAATCTGAATGACACAAAACCGGTAGTCTTTAATAAGACAGAAGAGTGCGAACAAATTAGGAAACTGAAACAAAATCTGAATCAAATTAATACGCAACACCAAAGAGAAATCCGGGAAGTACAAGATCAGTTGACACAGGTAATACAAGAATTACGTATTTCAGAGGACACTCGCGCCCCAATACGGGATGAGGGACACAGAAATATGGAACAGCCACAAAATAATAACACAGCGCATTTCGGAAATTATGACAGAAATTGGCAAGGTGCACCGAATTTTGAAATGGAACCGCCGAAACGACGTAACAATGACCGCTATGCGACTCGCCGACATGATGATTTTGACTATAAGCTGTTCATTACTACACGTAAATTCAAAACATTTAAGAATTCTGGCAACGACATTCATCCACAAGCATGGCTCCATCAATTCTCTCATTGTTTTCCTCCCAACTGGTCGTTAGAACACAGATTAGAATTTATGTGTGGCTACTTAGAGAATGAACCAGCTTTAAGAATGCGATCGGTCATTCACGATTGTCACAGTGAAGGAGAACTCATCAGCATTTGCTTAATCAAATTACCTGAACATTTACGGCATATTATTTTGGCAGGACGTTGCAAAGACGGCATTGAAGCTTTTCAGGGGCTCTTACAAGAACTGGAAATTGACACTGACATTCGCGGAACGCGAAAACAGGAGTACAACAATTACAGGTCACATCCGTCACAATTCCGCGATGACAGAAATAATAACTTGACACGACAAGGCTATTCTCACAACACATATCGTGACCAAAACAGACACCACCCTATGACAGCCGTTGGCAGAGTAGCAATAGTTACAGAGAAAGCTCGCATTTCCGTAGCAATGAATATGACAGAGATAACCATAGAAACAGACAATATGGGTACCAAAACAATTATTATCAAGGGAGACAGAATAACTTCAGACGCAACGGTCCACCGCGCAGTTACGATTCCAGGAGAAATTCTCCACCACATGACAGAGAGAAAAGAAACTATGTAAACTACCGACATAACGACAGACCTGAATTTCATCAGAACTGGCGGGATTCTAACAGAGCTGGGCCCTCTCGGCAAGGCGAATTTGTAGAAGTTAGGTCTCCTAATCCCAATAACGGCGCGCGCCAACAAAGAGACAGACAATGACTCGCACCGCAGGCAGCCACCTGCGCCGGCTGGCTCAGATAAAAATATCACAGACGCTAACCTTGAGAAAAGATTTAGCATTCCTTACCGACGTATAAAATATGACAATTGCTTTTCAGTTGAAAGTCTGCGTACTATATAGAGTAAAGGATTGCACCACACTTCACATGTAAAACCATTTATTGAGAGATAATCTGCTTTTTAACTTTGTCTTTGCCATAAAACTTTTCACTTCACATTTCTAGTATGCATTGTCAGACTTAGAAGCTGTTACCATGCAACAATGTTTGAAGTTAAATATCCAGTCTAGAACCTAGGGAACATTTTTAAACAGAAATTACGAATGCATTGTTATAGTGAACAGACGTCACAGTGTTATTGTGTGTGTACATTCTTGCTTGTTAGTTGCACGATTACGTAACGACTATAAGGCTCACATACTTAGAACATTTACCAGTACTGCTAATGAGATTTTAATGCAACATTTTGGTTTACTTGAAATTTGGTGTATCATGAGGTAAGTACATTGGCTTCTGCAGAACTTAGCTTTCGGAGGACGATAACTACGACACTTCCACAGAGATTATCTTACAGCAAGACGCACATTTAGCGCTACAGGACACGTATTTGAGTGATTAATTTCGCACTTAAAACATGCATTTTTTAAGATACTGTATTTGAAGTACAATGATACAAAGGTTTTCCGTGATACATTTCATTCCATTGCTGTAATCTGTAACACCTGAGGGTATAATTACATTAATCCTCAGGGGGGTACACACTTACTTTGTGTACCATGTGTTTGGCAAGCACAAGGAGCCCTAGCTAATATGGTATTTGCTTATACAACTTTACACATCGGTACCATATTTCTCTAACACACAAATTACACAGCTATCTGATCATTTAACTGACAGATAAACATTTTTTTACCACATCAGTGACACATGTTTACGCAATTACACAGTTGGGTAACTTCACACTTACAAAATTGTATTTTGTCTGTACTTTGTGAACTGTTCATTTTTTTTCGGACCCATTGTGATATTATGAGAGCTTTGAATGATATATTTGGTATGGGATCACGATTTTTAAAGTACGTTTGACACAGCTGACGCTTTTGACATGAGCAGAGAATTTTTTTTAGGTTTTGAAATTATTGGAGGAAGCTACGATGTTTTTGAGATTTGACTGAGGTGTTATGATGTTATTATTACGATGACTATGTGTATTATGCTGTTGCGGTATGTTTATGATCAATAAGCTGATGCTATATGAGTTATTTGAGTATGCTACATATCTGTTATCGTAAAATATTGAAGAAGTGTCGACGAATAAGGTAAGGAATAAAGAGTAGTGGTTAGGGACTCTGGTTTGTGAAAAAGGTTGTTGGAAACCAAGGATCGTACTTTAAGGTTTATGAAATGTGTGTATATGCGTGAATGTATCACAATGCTGGCGAAAATTTTTTGGACGCTGTTATATTTATAGGATTTTGTTTCTACAGATGTGTAACCCAAATTCTTGACCTGTGAAATATTTTTATATGAGACTGTAACTGTGGCGGAAACTGCCGTCATAAATATTTCAGCAAGAAAGGTAAGTGACCTTGGCGTAATGCGTTTTGGGCGCCCAGCTGAGAGGTAGACGTCTGACAAAAGAAAGCCATTAGGTGCAAAAAAAAGAGGCCATTATCCTCGCTGTATTGCAGTAGTTCGAGTAATGAAGATTTTTGTGAGGTAAGTTATTTGTGAAAGGTATAGTTTAATGTTACTCAGGGCCATTCTTTTGCAGGGATCTTTGATAGTCAGATTGCGTTGCGCTAAAAATATTGTGTGTCAGGTTAAGCACAGTCCTGTACAATTTTACAAAGGGGATGTTTCATTATCTGCATTGTTATCTTTAGTGTACTATTTTTTCTGCTTGAGCTATGTCATGTTTAGGTATTTAATTTTCTGCTGCTGTTTGCCAGGCATAGTGTTACTGAATTTGAATTTGTGTTACTCTGCTAAGCCAGTTTACTACTGATTTATTTTTCTTGTTTGCTGCGCATTGCCTCATATTAGTTGTAATATTGAATTGCTTGGTAATTTAGATTTACTGTAGCTTGCTTTGCAAATCTGAATTTTTTTGTCCTTGCTGTTTGTGTTACTTGTTTTGTGCTGCTGCATTGCCTCATCCCTTAGTTTAGCATCTGAGCTCAGTAGATTTAAGTTAGCTTAAGAGGTGGTAGCCTATAAGAGAATGAGTTGCGATGAATTTGAAGAAATGCACTGAGAGGCTATACGAGAAAAGTACAGAAAGCAGGTATAGATAGGAATTTTGGAGATAATGAGGAATGAAGGGAGATCTCCGAAAAGTAAAGAAAGTTTTGTTTGCAAAATACTGCAGTAAAACAAACCCTGTCCTTTCCTTTTGTATTATTATGCTATGTGTTTGTGTACCCTTGTGTATTTCTTTTCTTCCTGTCTCTGTGTACTGTTTCATAGAAATTTTTTTCTGTTCTAGTACTAAGCTACATTCACTATGATGAGGAATACTGTTATCCTCAAATATAATTTGCATTTATAATATGTTATTTTCTTTGTAAAGATGTTTAGACATTATTTATTCTGTTCTGTTTTAATGCTCATGTGTGAAGTTGATGTTTCGAAAGTTATTCAGACCTTTTATGTATGTACTTATGTCATAATTCCTGTAACACTGATGTATATGTATATTTCTATTCTTTTGTAAAGTCTGTATTACTACAAATGTTATCTGTATTGTTATGTTTTAATGATGTATTTTGTACCTTTGTAATTGTATTCTTATGTTATAAAATTGTAATTGACACCAGTTCATCAAATTAAGTAATTTGTAAGTTACATTTCACTGCAAACGTTTCTGTTGGTCATAGTATATGGACAATATGTGAGAAGTAGGGACTGATAGTGTTTGCACGTGTGTTAATAATTCAGCAAGGGACTGGATAACAGCATTGCTGGTTCTAAGGACATGTCAAACAAATTTTTTGTGAGTGGACAAGTGGTGGTTTATGGACTTGCTATATTCTCCGCAAGACTCTTCGATGGTGATTGTGCACCTGCACAGTCGCAACAGATGGCTGCTGGCCGTCTCTACAAGGACTACAGAGGGTCTGCATCTTTGATGGCCCACCAATACCGTAATCTCTACCAGGACTACAGTGGGTCTACTCTGTGATGACCTACCTACCAATATTCTTCAAAACTTCGAATGACTCTGCTGTGGGTTTGCTCTGTTGTGACCCATTACTTGTCTGCATGTCGAGAGTCAGCACTGTCTTTCCGTTGGAAGGACAACACTACTTCTTCAAAACTGCATGGAAATCCACTACTTCCGTGTGCATTTTCTTTTATTGCTCAGACTTTGAGAAAAACACTGCTATTTTACTGTGATGAACGATTAGGACTGTCTTTATGGACTGTGAGAAAATTTTCGCTTTTGACCAACATTGTATCAATAAGTGTGTGCATTTGATATCTTTGTTATTGTAGTTATAAAAAAATTTTATCAAATCATTACTGGCCACTGTCCAAAACAATTTGTAAAATTTTTTGTGGGGAGCATGGGGGCTATGTAAGTAGGCTGTTTAGGTTTTTTTATTGGTAACGCCACGTAGCGCTCTGTGTGAGAATCACTGGCTGTGCTGTGTGCAGTCTGTGGCTGGTTTGCATTGTTGTCTGCCATTGTAGTGTTGGGCAGCGGCAGCTGGATGTGAACAGCGCGTAGCGTTGCGCAGTTGGAGGTGAGCCGCCAGCGGTGGTGGATGTGGGGAGAGAGATGGCGGAGTTTTGTAATTTGTCATGAACTGCTATATATGTTATGACTATTAAGGTAAATACATTGTTTGTTCTCTATTAATATCTTTCATTTGCTAACTATCCCTATCAGTAGTTAGTGCCTTCAGTAGTTTGAATCTTTTATTTAGCTGGCAGTAGTGGCGCTCGCTGTATTGCAGTAGTTCGAGTAACGAAGATTTTTGGTGAGGTAAGTGATTTGTGAAACGTATAGGTTAATGTTAGTCAGGGCCATTCTTTTGTAGGGATTTTTGAAAGTCAGATTGCGTTGCGCTAAAAATATTGTGTGTCAGATTAAGCACAGTCCTGTACAATTTTTCAAAGGGGATGTTTCAGTATATCCGATTTTTATATGTATCAGGGGTCCCACATGAACTCCAGACACCCCGCACTGTTACAGAGCCTCCACCAGCTTGAACAGTGCCCTGCTGACATGCAGGGTCCGCGGATTCATGAGGTTTTCCCCATTGCCGTACACGTCGATCCTTTCGATACAATTTGAAACGAGAATCGTCCGACCAGGCAACATGTTTCCAATCATCAACATTCCACTGTCCGTGTTGCCGTCGGCGGAGTTCCGAGCGGTTCTAGGCGCTAGAGTCCGGAATCGCGCGACCGCTACGGTCGCAGGTTCGAATCCTTCCTCGGGCATGGATGTGTGTGATGTCCTTAGGTTAGTTAGGTTTAAGTAGTTCTAAGAGCTAGGGGACTGATGACCTCAGAAGTTAAATCCCATAGTGCTCAGAGCCACTTTCTTCGGTGTTGCCTTGGGCTCCGAAAGCCCATATTGTTGTTTCGTTGAATGGTTAGAACGCTGACACAGCATTGAAATTTGCAGCAATTTGTGGAAGGGTTGGACTTCTGTGACGTTGAACGATTCTCTTCCGTCGTCGTTGGTACCGTTCTTGCAGGGTCTTTCTCCGGCCGCAGCGATGTCGGAGATTTGATGTTTTACCGTACACCTGATATTCATAGTACATTTGTGAAATGGTCGTACGGGAAAATCCCCACTTCATCACTACCTCGGAGATGCTGTGTCACATCGCTCGTGCGCCGACTAGAGCACCGCGTTCAAACTCACTTAAATCTTGATAACCTGCCATTGCAGCGTCAGTAAACGATCTAACAACTGCGTCAGACACTTGTTGTCTTATATAGGCCGACCGCAGTGCCGTATTCTGCCAGTTTACATATCTCTGTGTGTGGATACGCATTCCTATACCAGTTTCTTTGGCGCTTCAGTGTATTACAGCAAGTGATAAAGTGTGTGTGTATCAATAATGCCTAGTAATGCGCCACGTGGCGTCACGCAGCAGGAGTTAGAGGTAGAGAGACAGAGAGGGGTGGTGTACTGACATGCGGATGTTGCGGCGGCAGCGCGGCAGGGAGGCGGGGTCCTCGTGGAAGCAGTAGAAGCGCGCGCCCACGGACGCCGTCACCAGGTACTCGTAGGGCTCGATGGGCACCATGTCCATGTCGAAGCGGCGCTTGTCCTCGGCGTTGAGGCCGGCGTACAGCGCCAGGAAGCGCTCGTTGCGGAAGTTCCACTCGCGCGTCGTGAAGTACTGCAGCAGCTCCAGCCCGTCCGAGATGCGCCGCTGCAGCCGCACCATGCTGCCAACACAGAGCCACACTCAGCCGCACGCCTGCCACTCTGCCGACACACTCCACGCCGACATGGACTGCCACGTCGCGCACACAAGCAGAGCGGGAAAAAAAGCGCGCAGTGCGGCGCAGCTGCACTGCAGACAGCGGTCAGCCACGTATACAGGCCTACATACAGTAGGTGAAAAAAGTATTCGGATGCTTCAATATTGAACCTTTGGAGTTTTTTTCCGTGGATGTAACACTGAAGCACTATTCTCAAACATGTTTGTGTCATATGCTGGAGTGTTTAATCTCAGATGATGTACGATTTTTTTTAAAAAAATATACTCTGTGTTATGTAAAGGAAAAACATTAATGACTTCGTGATATGTAGAAAGTATTCTTCAGATAAGAAACATGCCCTTTTTAAAGAAACATGCCCTTTTTTGTAGCCCCTGTGGGAACAAATAGAGAGGCTAAAAATTCACACAGACGGAAAGAACGTTTCGTCATAAAGACGTTCAGCAAATTTATGTAAATAAAAATGTAAATCTTGATTTGTTCGGAATCGTTAATCTCCGAAAGTTCTCAATGTGTGCCTGCCGATTTACTTCGCATTTTTACACTTTACTGTAACAAAACGTTTAGACACACGTACACATTTGAATTATATACATTTTTAATATATAGATCATACAAAATAGTATCAATCTGTATACGGAGCAATCAGTCAACGGAACAGACGAATTTTGAGCAGGAATTAAAATCCACGAAGAAGAAATATAAACTTTGAGGTTTCCGACAACATTGTAAATCTATCAGAGACAGTAAAGGACCTGGAACAGCAGCTGAACGGAGAGGACAGATGATATAAGATGAACATCAACAAAAGCAAAACGAGGATAATGGTATGTAGTCGAAGTAAATCAGGTGAAGCTGAGGGAATTAGATTAGGAAATGAGACACTTAGTAGATGAGTTTTGTTATGTGGGAAGCAAAGTAACTCATTATGGTCGAAGTAGAGAGGATATGAAACGTAGACTGGCAGTGGCAAGGAAAGCGTTTCTGAGAAGAGGAATTTGTTAACATCGAGTGTAGATTTAAGACCTTTCTGAAAGTATTTTATGGAGTGTAGCCCTGTATGGCAGTGAAACATGGATGATAAATAGTTTAGACAACAAAAGAAGCTTTCGAAACGTGGTGCTACAGAAGAATGCTGAAGATTAGATGGGTAGATCACATAACTAATGAGGAGGTACTGAATAGAATCGGGGAAAAGAGGAATTTGTGGCACTACTTTAGAAGAAGGGATCGGTTGGTAGGACACGTTCTCAGCCATTAAATGATCACCAGTTTAGTATTGGAGTGTAAAAATCGTATGGCGAGACCAAAAGATGAATACAGAAAGCAGATTCGCAGATTCAGAAGGATGTAGGTTGCAGTAGTTAATCAGAGATGAAAGGGCTTTCCCGGGATAGAGTAGCATGGAGAGCTGCGCTGAACCAGTCTCTGGACTGAAGACCACAACAACAACAAGAAAATAGTGAAACATTGTTACCAAACAGGAAAGTTGTATTTATGGTTTATTGGTGTATGGTTGGAATACTAATACAGAATCGGAATGTACAATAACAATAAATAAGGCTCAAGAACAGAGAGAGAGAGAGAGGGGGAGAGAGGAAGGACAGGAGATGGAGAGAGAGGGCAGGATTGAGGAGGGATGGACAGAGAGGGGGAAACAGGAGCAGATGGACAAACAAAGGGGGAGGGGGAGACGGACAGAGACAGAGGAGATTAGAACAGAGATCCAATACCCATACTGAAACGTATAGACACAGGATAAAATTTTGTATTGAGCCAGAGATGATCAAATGTAGTACCGATTGTGAGGTAGCGTCGCTGCTCAACAGCGATCGCTGGTTCTAGGTTTTATGAGTAATACGTTAGAATAACTTTACAGAGATGTATGGAGAACTGCCAAGTGTAAAGACGTGTTGTGTCTGATGTATACTGGATATATACTTACTCGCTAAGGGCAGTAAAGAATTTTTTATTTGCAAGATACCATACTGGAAATAATTAAGGTAAAAAAGTTGTTTTGCTACCAAACAGTGCGCGTATTCACGAGTGATGATTGAGCCAATGTATAGCACTCACATCCAATGGTTTTTTAAAGCTAATTCTTCATCTATAATCAGTTTATTGTTTGTTAATAGAGACCATTATTAATTTTCAAAGAGTCAAAAGTTAGTCCCATATTGTTACTTACCACAAGTCAATAACAGTTCCCAGATCCATGTCGGTTCTGATTAACTATTTTGCTCAAGAAGTTATTGTCTCAGTCGTATTCGATTTAGTTAAAATGTATGCTAAGGAACAGCTTTGCACAATAGCTGTATCCTAAATACACAATTTAAAGTACTAACAGAGAGCACTGCGAAGAGCATTACCATTGCGCAGATAAAGATTTTACTATTTCAGAGATAGCATTCATTAAGCACAGGGACCATTCTTTTCAAATTTATTAAGTCTTCTTATATTACCAGGGCCAATTTCAAATCAATAGTGTTGCAACAGATTCAGTTTTTGAATTACATAAATTCATGCACTTTTGGTTTGGTTTGAAGTTATTGACAGTTTACATTCACGCACCTAAATTAAATTTACATTCTCGCAGTCAGAAAAGTTAAGTACAGGGCAAAGCACATAAGCGACGAGATAAAATACACGTTCACATGCCATTCCCGTTCTAACAGACGTGTTGCAGGCTACTGTCAGTTGCGTAACTACAAGCATACATGTTTCAATACACGTTATAAAGTGTGCTCTCTCTTTTCTTTTTTTTCCCCATTGAGGCAGACTGACGCACAACAAAGCGTGGCTGGGTACAGCTAGTACATTAACAGACGAAATCCTCAGGCTAGCATATTATGGCCAATTCCGTTCCTGTATACGGCAGTGATTTACGCACTAGTGTTACTCATGGAAAAAAAATTTCTTTGTCAACGACAGCAATATTATAGTCACTGGGAAAACAAGAGAACTCCTTGCAGAGAAAGCAAATGCTCAGTATGCAATGAAGTGACACTGAACACAAAGAAAACAAATGCAATTAATTTCAGTTCGAAGAGGGAAAAGTATACTGTTAAATTAAATATAGACTGCACCTCTGTAGAGTGCGTATCAAATGCAAATTTCCTACGAATGCATATCGATTCTCAGTTGAAGCGGTGTGGACGCTCAAAAATACTTGCAAACAAAATGCCATCAACATTTTATGCTCTTAAGATTTCTTTCATCGGTCTGTAATGTGTTTTAGTTACATCCTATTAGATGTACAATTAGTTCCTAGCTTAGAATTATTTCCTGGGTAACGAATGCACAAGATATTCGCACAGTTTTGAAACTATTGAAAACGACTATTTGAGTGATAACCGAAAAGAGTGATCTAACTCAATGTAAACATCTTTTCAAATCACGAGGAATTGTACTTGATGCATGTAGTTATATATATAAAAATAACACTGATAATTACTGCAAAACAGCTCTGTCCATGGTCATGAAACAAGAGCTCGCTCGGAGTTACATTTACCAAGAAAAAATAAACTTTAAACTCAGAACAGCAACTTCTACTAAGGAATAAAAATTGCACAATAAATTTCCCAAGAAGATTAAAGAGACTGAAACAATTTTAAAAAGGCAGTTAAAGGTACTAGTTAAGCAAGACAAGCTGTACACTGAAGGATTACTTAGATAACACAGAGTACAGGTGTAGCAAAAAATGTAAAACATTTAAATAATAATAATAACGCTAATAAAATACACGTCATTTGAGATACTGCTTTCGAAATATTTTTTTCCTTTTTTCTGTTCTGTGAAAACTTATTCCCAAAGCTATGCAATGTACAATATTAACAGCTTATCCTCTTTCTGAGCTCAGCATCTCACTCGTCATAGACGTTTGTTGACTCAGCTTTTCAGGATAGCAAAAGGGAGTTTCGGTGCACAAAATGTCAACCAGGCAACGTCACCGTGGTACTGACATCAGCATGTAGTGTGTGGAGTCTTACATTATGAAATGATATGTTTGTAGTGTGTGTGCAGTCATTGTGAGTGAGATGAATTAACAGCGTAGTGCTAGTCTTTTATATTATTAAATAAATTATTTGTAAAACAGTATTATATGCTAGCGATTAACCGAATGAGGCAGCACTGTTTTAAGCAGACTGGTCACATATTCTGGAGGGTGGAGGCTCAAATCTTTATGTGACCAAGCTGATTTAGGAAGTCCTTGGTTTCCCTAAATTCCTCCAGGCAAATGTCAGCATGGTTCCTATTACAAGAACATGGCTGTCTTCATGTCCCGTACATGCCAAATAGATATGTAAGTATGCAAATGTCTGAATATCTTAATAACGTTAGTTATGTTGCTCTTGAATTGTAGTACCAAGACATGTCCAATTTGCTTGTAAACGTGAACTACGGATGAATAAAACTGCTACTGCTACACATTTGAAGGAAAGTGAAGGGATAAAGGTAAATGGACGGAAACGATTACATGTGTAGGGTTGAAAAACATTTTCTGAACATGTGTGAAAATCTGGAATGGAAGATACACATCAAGGAGAAAATTTTCTAGTCACATACATGACCTATTAGATACATTACGTGTGCACTACTTGTTCACCCCTTTTTGCTTGCATCAGCATAACAGAATTTGGAGCTTTCGAATGAACTGGCTGACATGACACACAAGTAGAAAGCCACGAATAAGAAAACTGAATTAACTGGTAACAGTAAAGCAGTTATGACACCACCTTCGACGTGCATCAGTATCTGCCTACTCCTCTGCTTGAAAGTATTAAAGTTGTGTCGCCCACAACAAATGTCTTCTATGAACTTCTGAGCAGACTGACCAAGACTGCGAGGAAGTAAGGAAAAGGCGGGCTGAGCTCCTGACCAGGTGGCATTACACTTATAGAATATCTAAATGGATTGCCTTAAAAATTTAAGCAGTACGCAATGTACTTAAGACACGTATGGTGGTCACAAGAATTACTTACACGTAATTATAACGTTATCACCAGTTTTTAATGATCGGCCATCATTGAGAGTGCCTAGTCACTTGTTTTTGGACTCTACAACGATCACACTTTAACTGAAAACCCAGAGAAAAAGTCGAGGTTTCCTATTTTATTCCCCCATGACTGGGTCCAATGTGTGAGGCAAACAAGAAAAAAAGCAACTTTGAAAAGTTTTAGAATGAAACAGCAATGTTTTCCTGCTCTTTCGGAATCTCTAAAGCACTCATTACAAAAAAGAAATCTAACGGTCGTGTAAAATGATTCACATGGAAAAACGATAGCCGGCCGCGGTGGCCATGCGGTTCTAGGCGCTCAGTCCGGAACCGCGCAACTGCTACGGTCGCAGGTTCGAATCCTGCCTCGGGCATGGATGTGTGTGATGTCTTTAGGTTAGTTAGGTTTAAGTAGTTCTAAGTTCTGGGGGACTGATGGCCTAAGATGTTAAGTCCCATAGTGTTCAGAGCCATTAAAATTGCCCCACTCCACTCCATTGCCAAATAGATGATTCATTGATTCGTCAGGATGTGTCCTACTAACCCTTCTGTTAATCAAGCTATACTATAAATTTCCTTTCCTAATTCGATTCAGAACCTCCTCATTAGTTATCGTGTATATACGCCTAATCTTCAGCATTCTCATGAAGCACCACATTTCAAAAGCTTCTGTTTTCTTCTTGTGTTAACTATTTATTGCCCACCTTTCATTTCCGAACAGGGCTATACAGATATATTCAGAAAAGACTTCCTGGCATTTAAAATTATTTTCTATGTTAACGAAGTTTCTCTTTTTCAGAAATTTTGTTTTTGCTGTTGGCAGTCTTTATTTTCTATCCTCTCTATTTTGGCCACCGGCAGTTATTTTTCTGCTCATACAGCAGAACTCATTTACTGCTTTGAAGTCTCATTTCCTAATATAATTTCCTTAACATCGCCTAATCTAATCAGACTACATATCTTTACTCTTGTTCTACTGCTGCTGAAGTTCACCTTGTAATCACTTTTAAAGACGTTATCCGTTCCGTTCAACTGTTGTTCCAACTGCCTTGCCATCTCTGACAATTAGAATGACATCTCCAAATAACAACCTCCTGAAGTTTAATTTCCTTGCAAATTTCTCCTTGGTTTTATTTACTGCTTTCTCAGTTTACTGATAGAATAACATTTGGGTGGGATACAGCCCTGTCTCACTCCCTTCTCAACTACACCTTCCCTTTCATGTCCTTCCACTCCTATAACTCCAGTTTCATTTCTGTACAGGTTGTACATAGCATTTCCTTGACTGTATTTTATGTTTGCTAAGTTTAAAATTTTAAAGTATATAGAGCAGCCAGCGTTGTGTAAAGCTTTTTCAAAGTTTTTATTTCTCGTTTATGAAGTTTAAGTATCACCCCCAACATCTAGACGAAGCCAAGGACTTCCAATGCTGAACACCAAACAATGACAAGGTAACTATGTAGACAGGAGCTATGGTTATCGATTCTACACTATAAGTTAGAGCTGGAATTAATGCCATTTAAAATGAAATTATAAATAGACCGCACACTGTTCACAAAAAATATGAAATTTGTAACAACAAATTAAAAGTAAAACTCAGCAAACGTTACTAACATCGAAGGAAAACAGAAAAATCCAATAACTCTTTCAGAAAAGTGGTACGAATAAGCACAATATTACACTCCTACAACAGAAAGCTGCTTGGAGTAAATTAAAGTACGTGCAACTTCAACAGGATTCTATTCAGAAAACAAACTTGCTCAAAAGAGGTGAAGATATTGTAGAAATTACAAGTGACAGTGAATGTGACAACGGTGTAAACACAGGTTATTTACTAGAGTGAGACATAATACAGGGAAACATCTTTAACAGGAACAAATTCATAACCTAAAACGGAAGTGTGGAACACTATAAGCACAGGGCACAACACCAAATGACTAATGGAAATTGATGGAGAATTTCTTATGGACAGAATTAAGAGGGCTTATACAGTGTTGAAAACAATGAACTCCAGACGCACTTAAACATTTTAACACATTACAAGGAGCAAACAAATAACATTTTCAGTGCCAAAGATGTGGCACCGTTTGCTTGAAAATGACTAACATAATTTCGAAATCAAATAGATACATTTCACATTCTCATTTTGTGATGTCACAACTCAAGCTTAGATTCAGTCTTCTATTTTCATCGTTTGCAGCGGTAGCTTTGAAACAACTTCCAGATAAAATGAAACACCATATCGTACCGCTTAGTTTTATCTCAGACCAGCTGGCCTAGTATCACTGTGCTTAGCCCAATACGCTGTTTTATCTGCAGAAGGTAAGTAATATCAAATCTATTCCAGAAACACTTTGTGTCATGTTGTTTGTGTTAAATTTTGGCACTACCGTAAACTTTTTTACATTATTCGCTTATTGTTTGCTGGGCACTTATTAATAATATTTTATGTGTTATATGACTGTTTATTCTCAAACTGTCGCATAATCCGCTTTTAATTTAATATCTAGATTAGATTAGATTAGATTAGATTAATACTTGTTCCATAGATCATGAATACGACACTTCGTAATGATGTGGAACGTGTCAGGTTAATAAAAGATGTCTGTACAAGATATTACATTACACAAAATATTGCATGACACTAATGTTTAAGTTGTTGTTGTGTTTTTTTTCCCTTAATTTATATCTAAAAATTCAGCCAATGAGTAGAAGGAGTTGTCATCTAGAAATTCTTTTAATTTATTTTTAAATGTTAGTTGGCTATCTGTCAGGCTTTTGATGCTGTTTGGTAGGTGACCAAAGACTTTTGTGGCAGCATAATTTACCCCATTCTGTGCCAAAGTTAGATTTAACCCTGCATAGTGAAGATCATCCTTTCTCCTGGTGTTTTAGCTATGCACACTGATATTACTTTTGAACTGGGTTGGATTATTAACAACAAAATTCATAAGTGAATATATATACTGTGAGGTTACTGTGAGGATCCCTAGATCTTTAAATAGATGTCTGCAGGATGACCGTGGGTGGGCTCCACTGGTGAACCAAATCAAATAACTAACGCTGCATGAAAGCTACCACTGATTGTATTTATAATTATTTCTATGCCTCCTTTCCTCTTGATAGAGGAGCGAGTCTTGTAATTAAGGGAGCCTCGGGAATTTCAGCTAGTTCGCAAAGGGTAATTTCACTTATGGTAATGAATAGTCATAAAGTTGCTTACCACTGAAAACGATTCTCCATTCAGGTATGGAGCAGAGAAGGACAGTCTGTTACCCCAGTCCAGAAAGAGCCTAGATTAAGGCTGGGCACTGTGGCATAAAACTGCATTTTGCAAGAAGCAAAAGGAATCCTTTTTAGCAGAGATAAAGCTCTGTGAGACAGTAGAGAACATGAAGCCATGCAGTGTGGGAGCAACAATTAAGCCCAGCGGAGCCAGCTGAAATTTTAGTAAGAGGTTTCTACTTGGCTCACAGTGACCTTAGAGGTGTGCTAAGTAGCTCAACTGGCACCTGACACAAACTATGAAACTACATTATAACAAAGTACGATGAATTCAGGTTTTGACTGTATCCCAAATGTATCCGTTTGATGGGTTATGCCAAGCAAATCATGTTTTATTTTATTTCATTTTTATTTCAGTTCTGTTGATTAAACCACTATTGGTTGTTTTGTATTTATATCTTAACAGTGTTACATCCGGTACGTTTTTAAAACATTTGAAAATGACCACCCAGATGTACAAGGGCCTTTCAATAAGTAATGCAACACATTTTTTTCTCGGTCAGTTTCGGCTGAAAAAGTGCGGAATTTGTTGTAGGACATCGTGGAACATTCCCGTTTCAGCTGCTATAGTTTCACAAAGTCCCGATAGGTGGCGGCGCTGTATATAACCTTCAAAATTGCGTGGCTAACGAAGGTGCGATCCAGGTAGAGAGCTCTCGCTGAGTTTCTTTTGGCGAAAAAACAGAGCATCGCAAACATTTATAACACTTGTCGAATGCCTACAGAGCCCGGGCAGTGAACTAAGGCACAGTGTGTCATTGGGCGAGACATCTGTAACCTTGCTCGACGCTAATCTGTCTGATCCCCCGCGTGCAGGACGGCGGCACAGCTGTGTCTCCGGCAATGTTGGAACATGCTGACACACTCATTCGCGGTGATCGAGGATCACAATCAAACATTTCACTGCTCAGCTGGACGTTTCTCTTGACAGTGCTGAGAGTTGGGGTACTCAGAGATGTGTGCCTGCTGAGTTCCTCTCAGCCTCACAAAAGACCAGGAAGAGCAACGAAGGACCATCTGTGTGCACTTGCTTGCACATTACGCAGCTGATCGTGACAGTTTTTTGTTGAACATCGTCGCCGGTGATGAAACATGAGTTCATCACTTTGAACCGAAACAAAACGCCAATCCACATCAGGTGGCACCATACCACCTCTTCTCTGAAGAAAAAATCCAAACTCGCACACTCGACCGGTAAAGAAATGGCGACCGTCCTCTGGGGCTCTGAAGGGGTTGTTCTGTTTGTTGTTCCCTCATAGCACAACGGTAAACTCTGAAGTAACTGTGCTACCCTCAGGAAATTGAAGAAATGACCTCAGCGTGTTCGCCGCCACAGAAATGCAAACGAACTTCTCTTTCTCTATGACAACGCAAGCCATTACACGTGTCTGCGCACCCGAGAGGTGCTCACAAAACTTCATTTGACTGTTCATCCTCATTCACCCTTCAGCCTGGATCTCGCACCTTCCGACTTCCATCTGTTTGGACCAATGAAGGATTTACTCGGCTGGTAGTACTACGTGGGTGACGTGGAGGTTATTGATGCAGAATGACGATGGATCCGACGTTGAGCAGTAGAGTGATACCATCGGAGCGAACAGTCCCTCCCACTAAGGTGCCGTAAGGCCGTCGCACTGAACGGAGTTTACATTGAGGAACAGGGATCTGTAAGCAAAAGAGTGAGGAATAGTGTATGGTGTACTGGAATTCTTAATAAAAAAAAAATAAGCTGCTTTCAGGGAAAAAAATGTGTTGCGTTACTTACTGAATGCCCTCGTGAGTGGGCAGCGGGGAAAAAGACAAAATAAAAAGATGTTCCTCACCCATGTTAGGACAACCAGTGCGGCAGATTACTTTCATTCGTTGAACCGAAAAATTCCGTTTTCTGTAAGGCAAAGGCATAGTTCTTATTTCGAATGAGACCCTGATTCATTAATGACGAGAAGTTGCGAATCAGACACTGTCAAATACGTTGTTTCCTTTAGTAGTGCAGAGTAGTATTTTGGCGATGTTTGCAACGTGAAACCACGGAGATGCGGTTTGGACCCTGCCTTGTACAGTTCTTGGAAGTCAAGAAGGAGGACAGTTACAGACCACTCCCTCAGCACTTCTGAGTGCATGATCCACGGTCATTTCAACTTCTTGAACGATAGCCTCGAAATACAGGACACATTCCTCGTAGGTCAGCCCGAGGTCGAGCAAAGAATGGATGAGAAAGAACAGTCCAACGAAGTTTTGTGACCGCCTCACGGGTGTGCAAGGATATGTGAGGCCTTGCGTTGTCACAGAGAAGGAGAAGTTCCTTTGGATTTTTTGTGGCGATGAACACGCTAAAGTCAATTTCCTGAATGTAGCACAGTACACTCCAGAGTTTATCGTTGAACCACGAGAGAACTACAAACAGAACAACCCCTTCAGAGTCACAGAAGACCGTCGCCTTTACTTTAGCGGCCGAGGGTGTGGCTTTGAACTTTTTCTTCAGAGGAGAGGTGGCGTGGTGCCACTTCATGGATTGGAGTTCTGCTTCCGGTTCGAAGCACTGAACCCATGCTTCATCGCCGGTGACGATTTTTAACAAAAAATTGTCACAATTAGCCTCGTAACGTGCAAGCAGTTCCACACACCTGTGAGTAACCCAAATGGCTGGCGAGTGTGTCAATACTACCAACAGAGACGTCCAGCTGAGCAGCGAAGTGTTTCACTGTGGTCCTTCGGTCACCTCGAATGAGTGTGTCTGCACGTCCAGACGTTGGGGGAGGCACAGCTGTGTGTGGCCAGTTGGCCGGAGGATATTGGACAGGTAAATAGTCCACACCAGAAGTGGCATAAAGGGCATTGTCTGCGTGGCAGTATGAGCGTCATTTTACATAGCTGCCTGCACAGCTTATAGCTGACTGAGCACTGTAGTTACCATGAATCGGAGGCCGACAACAACAAAGAAAAAAGTCATAACGACACAGAGGTATAAAAATCTAAAAATATGTACATGTGGAATTCCTCATAGTGCTATAGAATGTTTTACATTTCTGTCTTTAAAATTTATAGATTTGATTGTCTTTTCATGCAGCTAACAGGATGACTAAATGGATCTTCAAGCACAGATTCAACTGAGTGTGACAGTGCACCCTATAAATTATTGGAATGAAGAACCGCATGATTACACCTAATTGTCTGCATTCTGTAGTATGATAGTAGTAACTGGGTACGTTGGGTGAACTAGGGAATTATTTACTGACATTTTCTGTTTTCTTATAAATTGATAGGTTGAGTGCACTAGGGGATTATTTACTGAGCAAACGCAACTCACCAGAAAAATAAGATATTAAAAATTAAATCAATAAAAAATTTTCAAAATCACACAATGAACTCCAGATTGTGAAATTTGTTATCATTTTTTTTAGTTCTCTTCATTCCTATATACTTTAGTTTATCATTACCATCTTCAAAAAACTGAAAGTTTCAGTGACTAATTATTTTATTAAACCTGTCTGGCAAAAAAAATTTATCATCAAGCTCCATACCAATTATCCCCCTATATCTAGTTTTTAAATTTTCACAATCAGTAATGTAATACAATTCATTTAATACTAGCTCATTAGAAGAACTGCTTGTATTATTCAGCTTCTTCAGTAGAGTATACATTTGTACAGAATAAAAATATAGTTGATATATTAAAACTCAATAGCACTCTGTATATGGAATATCATTTTGTTTGAGATATTCGAGACAATGGCCTTTACTTCTTCTTAAAATTGCACTGTCCAAATATTTGGACTCTGGAATTCCTTTTAAAAATGCATGGTCTAAAAATTTAGGCTCTGGAATTCACGGAACCTGAAATTTCTTACTTAATAAAACCTCATTTTATTTGTTTAATGTTTTCAGTTGTTGTTATGCTGGCCAATAAAATTCTATAGCATCTGTTAACTTTTCAGGCACTAAATATTTAGTGCCTGGAATTCAATCTAAAATTTCCTTAATAGTGTGTCATAATTACAGTTTCTTTTTCATGAAGTGTGTATTGTACTGCAAACTCATAAATGAGATAAAAAATACACAGTAAAAGTACTAGTGAAAGGAAGAAAATTAAGAGTGTAAATATTTTATCTATAAAACTATCTATAGCACAGCAACAAGAAATCAGATTCATTTATTAAGGAATAATTTTATTTAATCTAATGAAAAAATTGTCTCAATAAATGGAAGTGTTGAAGAAGAGTAAAAAATGCGAAGTGGAGAAGACAATTGACAACTTTCATTCATTCAAATATACGAAGGATAAACATTCACATATGTGTAAAGAATGTTATAAAATCATTAGAAGAAAATACATATAATAGTAAAAAAGAACATTTTAAACAGTTTATACATAATTGTAAGAACCCTTTGGAAAAATTTAAGGACATGAAAGATTTTCTTTGTTTTTACAATAAACAGTGGTTAAATAGAGAAAAACAAAGTTAACTACATTGTAAAAAATATATTGGTTGTGAAGAAATTAAAGGTTTTATTTGTTTTGACTTAATTCATACATCTATGGACAAGCTCTCAAGTAGATGCAAGATTTGTCAACTAGAAGATATTCCAAAAAGAAAAGAAAATATTGTGTAAGTGTGGAAAACAAATAGTTAAAAGTGGTCTCAATAAACATTTATGGACAAATACACACCAAAATAACTGAAAATGAAATCACCGCATTATGCAAAGGTTATGTTTCCTATCCTTAAATAAATGGGAGCCTATCAGAGAGTTTACAGTTGCTCAACTTCGTAATTATTGCAGAAAGAATAATTTACGAGTTTATAGCAGATTTAGAGAAGTTGATTTAATTAATTTAATTAAATCACAAAATTTATCTCCACTCATTTTTCAAAAGTCTAATGGAAAAATTTCCTAATAAAAGAGAATAGAATGGAACCCTCATTGAGAGAGTTTACAGTCACTTAAATTCGTGATTATTGCAGAAGGAATAATCTACGAGTTTCTAGAGGATTTAGAAAAGATGATTTAATTAATTTAATCATTTCAAATAATTTACCTGCTCCTACAACAACTCCAGATAATTTGGAAGTAAATGAACACAAAGAAAGAGCTAAAAATCTTTGTATTAAAGGATACAGTAAATTAAAGAAATCAGAGTTAGTTAATGCTGTTGGGTTGCAGGAGTTCAATTTCATCCAGAATTATTCCAAAAAACTAGATCAAGACCAAAACAAGTACCTATTATAAATTATTTTTACAGATTTGATGATGATGTTATTGACAAAGCTTGACCACTGAGATAAGAAAAAATAGTGAGACTACATCAAATTTATCCATTCAGTAGCAAACTATTAGAGCAAGAAAATAGAGACTGAGCCATCAAAAAGCATTTATCTGAGATAAGATCGAGAATTAATGAAAAATTTAAAACTTGGTCTGTTGACTACCAAATCGTTTTTAATGATGTCAGTAATTCCAAACTCAGCACTGTTAGTGATAAAACAGCTTTCATAATGGAAGTACTAAATTCTGTCTTCGATGTAGCTAAAAAAAGAACTAATTTCAGGAAAGAAGATAGTTGAATATAACAACCAAACATCCAAAAATGTTTTATCCAATTTCCACAGGATATAAAGCATCAGATAAGACTCGAGAATCTGTTCAAGTTTTGTGCAATAAAATGAGAGATGTCTTAACATCTGATGAGACTACTGATATAGCAGATACCTCATTTAAGATTCAAATTATAGCTGTTCCTAGACGCCAAGGTGGTCGAGGTAAGAAAAAATAATAAATCTAGCTGAAGACAAAAAGACTAAAAGATATATCACAAGAATTAATAACAATGATAATTTCTGTTGTCCTAGAGCAGTAAATATGGCATCAACATACCAGACAAATAACATTTTGTGCAGAGAACTAACTACACATGTGATTAAGAAAACCGGAGTAGAAGATAATACAAATTAGAGCTAACTGACAAATTATTAATCAGTTGGGTCAATACAATGAAGAAGGGGTTACTCTAGATGACGTTATAAATGCTGAAGTATTGTTGGATATTCAAATAAATGTTGTATGTAAAGAGAATTTCAATTCAGTCATCTTTATCGGTCCTGAGAAAGAATAAAGTTATCTGTATAAAGATCATAATCATATTGATGTAATTACCAATATGACAGCTTTCCTAGGATCAATGTATTTCTGTAACAAATGTAACAAACCATATAACAACAAGGACCAACATGGATGAAAATAGAGAGAAAAGTTTGCATATTGTGCAAAAAGGCAGAACATGAAAGTGTAGAAAATAAGATTTACTGTGAAAAGCGCAACATGAAAGTGTAGAAAATGAGATTTATTGTGAAAAGTGCAACAGATACAGCTAAAATGAATAATGCTTAAACGTTTGTGGTACAGCTTATAAATGTGAAGAATGGAAAAAGCTTTGTTTGAGATCTAAAGAACATAAATGTGGCTTTGAACTTTGCAGGAATTGTAAACAAGTAGTGAAAACTGGAAATCATAAATGTTACATGCAACACAAATTGCAAGAAGGAGGTAACTGTGAAAGAAAATTTGGTGTGGATTTTGTAGTGCAAGGTTGCCCAAATTGTAATGAAGAAGGTTGTTATGTTAATGGAGAATTCCAAAATTATTATGTTTACCAATACTTTGAATGCAATAAAATATTTACTGGTAAACAGTTTAAATTCTGTGAAGCTGGATTCCCTCAGAGAGTGAATTGTACCCATACTGAGAGATACATGTGGTTTGACTATGAAGCAAATCAAGAAACTGGAACACATATTCCAAATCTCATAAAATGATGATATCTGAAAAAAACGGTTATCACACATTCATAGCTCACTATGCAAAAGGTTACAATTCCCAACTTATTTTTAAGTACTGTGTTGAAATTACAATAAAGCCATACACCATCTGCACAGGAACTAAACAGATGTTATTGGATATCAAACAGTAAGGCATAAAAATTAGAGAAAGCATAACCTTGTGCAAGGTCCTATTTGTAGTTTTCCAAAACTATTGATTTGAAAGAATTGAAGAAAGGCTTCTTCCCTCATTTGGTCAATACACAAGAAAAAGAAAATTACATAGGACCTATTCCAGATGCCCAATATTATTGTGAAGCCAAAAGATAGACAAACGTTTTTCAAATGGGACACCTCAAGAGTTAAAGAAAATTATGGGTTCAATATGAAGAAAGAAATTAACAAATACTGTAATTCTGATGTAGATATTTTGAGAAGACGTTGTTTAGAACTGAGAAAACAGTTTCTAGATAATAGCTATTTAACCATTGGTGGAGTTTGCATGGCTATTTACAGATCTAAATATTTACCTCAAAATACAATTGCTGTTTTGGATAAAGAACAGAAAGAGAATTATAGTAAAGAATCCATAGCATGGTGAAACAGTTTAAACAATAACAATATCTTGTATGCTCTTAATGGCAGTAAAGGAAGAATAGCTGGTGCAAAAATAGATAGATTTGATAAAGCAGCTAATACTGTTTTATCAATACCACAGTTGTTTCTGGCATAGATATAAAAAATGTTTAGAAAGAGAGATGATTACCAATAAAAATCAAGAAACAATGGATGACCTTAAACAAAAGACCTTAACAAGATGCACAGAAACACGAAATGCTGGATACAATTTGGTTTAACTTAGCAGGATACAAAAAACATAAAAAATTGAAAGTTACCAGAAATTGTCGAACCATTGATTGCAAGAGATGCTTTGTCGAACAAATGCAATAACATCAAGGGCTAAGGCTGATAGTGTCAGCACAAAAATAAGACATGATGATGTATGCAGCCTTTATCCAACTGTACAATACTATGATTATTATCCTCGTAAACAAGAATATATAGTCAAAGGTATTATACTAAAAATGGTATGGATTTATAAAACGTATTGGCGCCTAGAGGATTGTGTCACCCTGTTTTGCATGTAAGAATAAATGAAAAACTGTTGTTTCTTTTGTGTGTCAAATGTGCAGAAGAAAAAATAAGTAAAACCAATTACAGTGATGAAGAAAGAAGTTTTATTGTAACTTGGGTAACAGATGAAATAAAGTTGGCAGTAGTAATGAAATATAAAATTTTAGATGTCTATGAAGTATGGGATTGTAGAAGTAAGAGTAACATGTTGTTTAAAAATTATGTGAAAGAATTTTTGAAAATAAAATTAGAAACCAGTCCACATAATTTTGAAAGTGATGAAGAGTATATCAAAACAGTTAAAGAGAAATTGGATATTGACTTGGATCAAGAATAAAGGAAAATCCTGGTAAGTGAGCTGTTGCTAAAGCATGTCTTAACTCATTATGGGGAAATTTTGGGCAAACAGAAAATATGAGTATGTCACGGATTTACAGCAAATTTATGAGATACTAGATAATTTAGATGTAAAAACACATGGTACAGATGTGGTACAGTTTTAATTATGTGGAAAACAATGCAGCTACAAACATCTTCATTGCTGCATTCACTACATCAAATGAGACACTTAGTTTGCATAATACTGATTGTATGACACTGAGTCTGTAGTATATATTGATGTTGGCAAAGTCAATTTAGAGAAATTCTGTATGTTGGGTGAATGGACAGATGACTTAAGAGATAATAAATGGATTGCAAATTGGGCTTTGACTGGACCAAAGAGTTATTATTATGAGGAAAATGATGAATGTTCTGTGTTGAAAGTAAAAGGATTCACATTAAATTACCAGAATATTCCAAAGTTGAAAGGCGAATCTATGATAAGGCTAATGGTGAGTGAAGTGAAAGAAAATATACAGATAAAGTACAATCAGATAACTACAGATGCTGATAGCAAAAATTTAGTCAACAAACAGGTAAAGAAAGAATTCTCATTTCAGTGTGATAAAAGAGTTGTTCTATAAAATTATGATACAGTGCCTTATGGATATGAAAAATTAAATAATTTATCTATATTTTCTAATGTAAAGGAAAAATTCATACCATATTCCATAAACAAAGAGAATAAATTAATTAGTTTCCTTCTCTTGTATTCTCCTATGTCTAACGTTTTGGTTATAGAGTGAAAAACTGGTAAAAATAATGAGCAAGGCTTTAATGTAATTTTGTAATGTTTTGGTAAATTTTTTATGGTTAAATTAAGATTTGCTATTACTTTTACAGTCATAAAAAGAGAGAATCTGAGTTTTCTATTTCCTCCCATATTTCTATATCACTAATGTTTACATCATGGTTCCACCTTCTCAAATGTCCTATAGTTAAAGATGGTTTAAAATATTCATTACAAATATTACATTCAACTTGTCTCTCTTGTGGGTTTATTATTTGTTTGGACAAAAAGGTCAAATTTAAATTCATCCCATACATTGGTCATATTTACAAGATTAAATAATTTAAAAGCTTATTAAAATTTTATTCTATATAAATGGAGGGAAATCTATCGATATCAGCTTCACCCATTTTGAATATTTTTTAATTCATTCAAGAGAAGAAATACGAATTAAGTTTGGGAACGTGGTCCAAAGATATGTCGTTTCCATTATTCAGTAAAAAAGATATGTTGATTATGAATGATATTTCTTAAATTTGGAATTACAGGGCTCTTGAGCGAGAACCCAGGAAATATAATTTATTTACTTATTTATGTATGCATTTATTTTACCTGGCAAGATTAGGGCCTTCAGGCCCTCTCTTACACCTAACAAGGCAAAATCAGATTGAACGAATTTCAGTTTGTACAGAACATTATGGACATATAACGTTATACAGTATTAATGTTAAAGTAATACAAGGATAATTACAACAATCAAAAAAATAATTATAACAATCAAGGAATAATAATAAGTGAGTAAGATGGCAGACAGTGCAGTGCATCATATTGAGAACACTCTTGTGATGATCGGAAAAGTGGCAGAAGAAGGAGGATATATGTAGAAGCAAATGAAGAACGACTTACTAGAGACAGTGAGTGAAATAAGAAAATGCTTATAATCTTTGAAAAACGAAACAAAAGCAAAAAAGATGGAGAATAGGAATCCTACAAGAGAGGTTAGGAACATCCAACAAGAGGAGACGAGTGGGGGAGAAGACAGCTGCACTGGTGGACAACTAGCGGCATCTATTGGCGGAACACAGGAAACAGCACATAGCGGACAGTGGACTGCTAGTCACGTAGCGACATCTATTGGCGAAACGCAGGAATCAGCACATAGCGGACAGAGACAGGCGGAAGAGACACCTACAGGATCTGAGAAGAACTTCAACGTAGACATCGGTGTGGGTACCTTTCTGGAAAAAGCAAAAAAAAGACAGAAATAAGACGGAAATGGGAGAACTGAGGCATAAAGTGGGGGAGATGACTGATTTCCTAAAAAACCAACTAGAAATATTAATACAAGAGCAAATAAAGAAAACTCTAGAAAAGGAAAGCCACCTAGACAAAAACCAAAACTGATGGAAACAACATACAAACTAAATATAACAACAATGTTAAACTAGAGGGAACGACAATATACAGAAATCCTCTACTCCAGCAACAAAATCAGCTACAAGTCCAAATCAATGCACATGAGCAACACAATAAAACCCGAAATCAGGTTAATGAACTAGAGGAACCGACTTGGAGTACTGTGGTAGGGAGGAGCTGGTACAGAAGAAACCAGAGTAATAATAAAACCATAATGGGTCCAAAAAAAGACGAAGAAATACAAGCAGCAGAAACAACAGCTTGGCTATACATCGGTAACTTAAAGAGAACCGCCACAACTGCTACAGTAGTGAAATACCTTAACAAGAACGGAATACTAGGACAACTAGAATGTGAAGAACTGCGCACACTGGGCGACAAAAAAGCTTTCAAAGTAGGCATTCCGTTTGAAAAGCTACAAATCACACAAGAACCAGAATTCTGACCAGAAAACATAGAAGTACGTCGATTTCGTTTCCCAAGACGATCAATGGAAGAGGGAGCAGAGATCAACTAAAGTAAGAAGAAAACCCAAAGAGCAAGAAATAAAAGCAGTCTTGTGGAATACAGAGGGAGTAAAAAGTGCTCTTAACCTAACACCAATAGCCACTGTGCAAAACTCGGATCTTGCAATTCTAACAGAAACCTCCCTGATAGACAGCTGGCAACATAAAGATTTCTATAATTATCACCTAATGGCAAAGAAGGGAGAAAGAGGACGACCGTGGGAGGAATATCTATCCTACTGAAACCCTGGATGACGCCTACCAAAAAAATCATAAAACAAGAAAATAGTATGCTAGTAGAAGCAGCAAACATAAATATAATTGCAGCCTATTTTAAACTGCACACAAATGCTGTAGAAATAATTGACGAAATAGTCACACTCATCAAACAATGCGACAGCAAACCCACCATTATTGCAGGCGATCTCAACTGCAGAATAGACACAGAAAACTATAAAACAAAACTAGTTGTTGAAAGCCTAGAAGAAGATGGTTTCACCCTACTTAACGATAGACAGATACCTACATACATATTCCACAATGGGAAAAGCACCATTGATATCGCACTAACAAGAGGAGAAATAGAAGGAAGTATTCAAACAATATGGCATGACTCCATTACTCCTATACGAAAGCACATTCCAATGAAGATAAAAATGACGAGGAAACATACAAACTGTACGCAGAAGAGAGGAGAATCTACAAAAAACTAATAGAAGAGAAGAAAAAACAATCCATAGAAAGAGAAGCAAAAAGAGAAGTGGATGAAGCAGAGAAAGGCCCGTACATAGCAGCAAGACCAAGAAAAATGGCTCATACACCAAACATAGACCTGAAGGAATGGGAAGACCACTTCAGTAAGATACTGAACAAACGAGGAATCAAAACACCCCCAAAGAAAGAGAAAAAACATCAAACTAAGGAAAAAGATAATACATGGGAACCTCTAAATGAGGAAGACGTGAAAGAAGTAATAAAAGCACTGAAGAACAAGAAAGCAGCAGGACCCAATAATATATATAATGAACATAGAAAAGATGCAAAAGAGGCCCTCCAACACATATGGATCAAACTATTTTACAAATGCCTGGAACGTGGAAGAATTCCGACACAATAGAGACACTCAACAATAAAAGTTCTCTACAAAGGTAGAGGAGACCCAATGGACCCAAACAAGTACAGAGGCATAGCCCTGGAAAATACTCAATTCAAGATGTTTTCAAAGATAATAACACAAAAAATCCAAGCCTCTGTGGACAGTCATCTTCCAGAACGACAAATGGGTTTCAGATCTGGAAGATCAACACTTACGGCAGTCAGGCTTCTTCTAAACAACATCGACGAAGCGCTACAAAAGAAACAAATGTTCTACACAGTGTTCATAGACTTTACCAAAGCCTTTGACCTATTGGAAAGAGATCTTATAGTCCGAAAACTGGAAAACACAATGGGAGAAGATAGCGTATGGGCAAGAATAATCAAGTCAATCCTCGAATACAACTTAATCACAATATCAGACAACCTCTCTTTTTCGAACTCCATTGTGCAATCAAACGGAGTCTTACAGGGTGACCCAATGAGCCCTTTGCCGTACAGTCTTGCCACAGAAGTACTCTGAATTGGAGAAAATAAAGAAGATGTGTATGTATATGCATACGTTGACGACATAGCCATAGGTTCAACAGGTATACAGAAGCTGCATACAATCACTGAGAAAATAGACAGATGGTGCAGTGAACACAAACTACACATAAACATAACAAAGACAGAAATGGTAATTTTCAGAAAAGGAGGCAAACCACCCAAGAATGCGGAAATCAGCATCAGACGACTAAAAATAAAAATCTCATCAGACTTTAAATACCTAGGAGTGACATTGTAAGCAACAGCCAAATGCTTCACAAAACATACAACAGAACGTGCAGCCCAAGCAATAATAGCAATATGGGACATCAAAAACATCCGCCTACTCTGTCTAGAAACAGCCATGAAATTATTCAACACAAAAATCTTGCCAATCGTGGCCTATGGAATGGAGGCTATATGGGACCACCTGACAGAAAAAAAATCTAGAAACACTAGAAAAGGTAAAATCGACCTATCTAAAAAGAGCACTAGGTCTCTCAAAGACAACAAGATCTAGGCTAGTGTACATGCTAGCGAGAGAGACATTCCTAGTTGAAGACATCAGACTTCAATATATGATGCCACATACCGGGGCTTCCAGAAAGCAACTGAAGATCATGGAGGACAAACGAGAAAAAATATGGCCGGAGTTCTATGGCACCGAAGCAATGGCGAACCACTCATGGACAGCACCAAACTTCGAACAGCGACATCTCATTCTATTCACGGCTTTCATCATCTAATCTGCAAAAACAAAACTTATCACAACCCAGCCACAACATGTGTATGTGAACTGTGTAACAAAGCCTGTGAACGATATCACATAGAATTGTGCAGTAAAAGAGTGAAATCGATAAATGAATATGCAAAAAAGGAAAAATGTAAATGTAAAATGTTAAGCAAAGTAACTGTATATGGCTATTTGGCTGCAATTTTATTAAATAAAATAATAATAATAGTAATGACTATGTATATGAAACTAAACACATTTTTCTTTTATAAATGTCAGTCCTATTGCTAGATGGGAATTTTCTCGTTATGTTCTTGCAGCTTGTGAGTTATTCATATCGAGCAGGGACATAAGACGATAGAATGAGGTGAAATAGATATAGAAGACGAAGCTAGGTTAGAGAAAGAGAAATAGAAAGGTAAAATTCGAAGCTATGATGGAGAGGAGAAAGAAAGAGATGAGAGGAGCACAACAATGGTGGCTATACCGTCCCTAATATGTAAGTTCTGAGATGCGTCTTGTATGTTGAGTGGTTCTGGATAAGAGGCAGATCACAGGGGAGCGCATTCCATAGTCGTATGGCTGAGATGGAGAATGACACGAAGAAAGATTTTGTGTTATGTAAAGGTACGGCCAGGATGCTAGACGTATCCGATCTGGTATTACGGTTGTGGAATGATGATAGGTGTTTAATGTGAGAAGATAAGTACTTGGGGCACCAGTGACTAAGAAATTGATGAAGTAAGCACATCATGTGGAGATCGCATTCCTTATGTGGGCGTATCCAACCTAGCTAGGAGTATGAAGGACTGATATGATCATACAACCGTATATTGCACACGTATCTAACGCAAGCATTCATCACTAGCTCGAGGCATCTCGAATTTTCACTATTTGTGCCATGTTGAACTACATCACAGTAGTAAAGATTGGGCAAGACTAGTGTTGTGGCTAATTTGTGATTAACATGGATTGGAAATATTTTTCTGAATTTTTGGATCGCATGTAGGGAGGAGAGCGATTTCTGGCAAGCTGTGGCTGTTTGTTCTTCCCAGTTTAGGTCCTCATCCAAGACTATTCCAAGGTATTTTACTGTTTTTTGGTATGGTAGTTGGGTACCATTGCGGATTATTTGAGGGACTGTTTCGCGAAAGTACCGGCTGATTAACTTTGGATGAGATATAAGAATGACCTGGGATTTCTTGGGGTTTAGTTTCAGACCTAGGTTCTGTGCCCATCGAGAAACAGAGCAAAGATCTGCGTTCATACTCGCTACTGCATCAGTAATGTTCTTGGGGCTTGCACTTATATACAGTTGGATGTCGTCGGCATATAGATGGTAGTTGCAGGAGTGAATCACTGAAGAAATATCATTAATGTACAGTGAGAAGAGTAATGGACCAAGGACGGAGCCTTGGGGAATTCCAGAGCGCACGTTTTTCCATGATGACTTCTCCGACCCATAATGACTTGTTGACATCTGTTTTTGAGGTAGCTGTCGAACCAGTGTATTGCGCTGTTTGAGAAATTCAGCTGTTTCATTTTAATTAGTATTATATCAAAGTGAACTGTATCAAAAGCCTTGCTAAAGTCAAGCAGTGTTAGGATGGTAGCTTCACGTCTGTCCATAGCGTGTTTAATGTCATCAGTTACTTTGATTAACGCAGTTGCTGTGCTATGGTGCTTTCGGAAGCCTGACTGATATTTATCATGGATGTTATGAGTTTTGAGGTAATCTGCCAGCTGTTCATAGAAGATGTATTCTAGGGCTTTAGATATTGCAGATAGTATGCTGATCGGCCTGTAGTCACCTGGCGTCTTTGGGTTGTCAGTCTTGGGTATAGGTCCAATTAAACTTTGCTTCCACTCAGTAGGATATGTACTACTGACAAGGGACAGGTTGAAGATGTCTGTGACAACGAGTTGGGTTACGCGTGAAGGCCCTATGTGCAGCATCACGTTTATTCATTAACTGGCGTAATTCAGTGGTGAGCCACGGAGCGGGAGCTCTCTTTACCTTGACAGTGCGTTGAGGAGCATGTTTGTCGTACAGTGCAATAATTTTGCGACATAATTCCCGAATTTTTCCATTTAAAGTCGGTTCATTGCTTATATCATGCCAAGGGATGTCTGAGCAATCCGTTTGAAGAGCGTCATGGTTAACATTTTTTAGGTTTCCGTAGGTTACTAGGTGAGATTTTTCTTTGGTAGTAGGCATTGAGCAATTTAAGAATATCACGCCATGAGCAGAGAGTCCCAGAGCGGATGTCTGATTGATGCGAATTATTTTATCTGGACGCTTTGTTGCTATTATATATATGAGTGTATGGCTGTGTGGCGTGTAATGGGTTGGGTCCAGTGGTGTAATACTCATATCATTGGAGTGGAACAGTCTCCTTAGTTTTTCTGCAGAGGGCGATTTTAACTGTAAGTCGACAAATTAAAGGACATTTAATTAATTCTTTAACAAAGTATGGGCTTGAATATTAGGAAATCAAACATGATAGTCCATTGGCTTTAGAATATGAATATATTCAAATTTAATAAAAACTTAAACATCAAATAATTTAATTCATAAAACATGGATTTTGCTACCTGTTAAAAACTTTAAGAATCTTGTAATGAGTTTGAGAATTAAAATAGCTAAAGAAATTAGAGATTATTGCATCACCTTTAAAGAAATATTATGTGATTATATCGACTATGTAAAAGAATAGAAAGCCATTCAATCTCAAAAAATTATTTAACAACAGACTAAAGACTTAAAAGGAAAGGAAAAAGAATGCCCTCACTTTAAAGATGTTATATCTGATGTAGTAGAGATGAAGAAAGGACAAATTATTTAGATTGCCACTTGTAACCAATATGCTAAGAAAAACTATTTCAAAGTTGATGGTGTATTAGCTGAAAATCATCTTTTAGGAAGACTATCCAGTTATAATAGTGGAAGACCTAAAAACAATAAAATATTTCATGTTAGGTAATACAAATGTACAGATTACAAATTAGTAGAGAATACGGTTAGCACTTATTTTGGGATACACGGAGCAGACAAAAGAAAAGAAGTATTAAATATGCACTTTAACAGTTTGTCTTACTTTGTTGAGAAATTATGTGACCAATCCAACAGTATTGTTGATGAAATAAATGAGAAAAGGAAAAATATTTATGACAAAATTTTGAATGTGCCAGCTATAGAATTTTAATTTATGTACTATATTTTTATTCTATATAAATGGAGTAGATTGTTGACCCTATCAACAACAAGCTTACATATAATAATAAGCAAGTTCGTATGATTATTGATGAAAATAATAATCTGTGATTTAAAGCATAAGACATTGCTGAAATTATTGAGTAAGAAAATACTGATCAAGCCATCATAGTAAATGTAAAAGCGGATCATAAAGCCAAATTTGAAGATAATTCTAGATCCCCAACCAATAGTGGTATTCATTATAACAAAAAAAGAACACTATTAATGAAGAAGGACTTTAGTCACTAATTTTATCTTCCAAGGAAGAAGAAGCAAAATAGTTCAAAAATGGGGTTCTCATTATGTTTTATCACCAATTCGACAAATAGATGAATATAAACTACAAAATAATATTAATTATTTAGAAAATAAAATTTAATGTATAGCAAATATGCTAAATGTTGCCAGAGATATAACTAAATAGAAAAATGAATTTATTGGCAATCATGCCACTCCTCCAACCATTAATAGCGATAAACATAGTGAATTTATTTTAATCAAGTAAAATCATATTTGCAAATATCCATATTATGTTATAAGAACTCTAAAGTTTTCTTTAAATTCTATTTGGAGTGAATTATAAGCAGATTATCCAGAAATGGAAATAATTTTGATAATTAGGAATACAAACTTAATAAATCGATATAATTTAATGAAAAAAAGATCACCAAAAAATTCTCAAGGAAATTAATTTGAAACAAGATTAAATGAAGATATTTCTATAAGAGAAATAATGAATATTAAAATTCACTATTAAATAATTACTTTCTTTTTATTTGCTTAACTATCATGTGAATTACCAAATCCAAACACTTAACTATATCTCTTTCTTTCTCAAAACTTTCTCAATGAGATAAACATCTGGTGAATTCGTTTTCATGTGTTCTTGACATAAAAATTTCCATCAATATCTTTCAATTTACATGTGACTGGATTGGGACGAATAATTGATTCAATTTCAAAAATTTCTGCTGACCAATTGGCCGTGTATCCCTTTTCAAAAAGTCCTTTAAGTTTACTGATCCTTACTTTATCTCCTTTTTTAAATTTTAGAGATCCTGCCTCCCAGACAGGTGTCACATTTTTCTCATTAACTTCGATTGGTTTCATTTTTATAGTTGAATGTTTTGTGTTATTGTATTTTTGAACGAAATTTTTAACCAAATTCCACCAACTTATAATTTCCTTGAAGTGCAAATCTTTTCTTTAACTGTTCTTTTATGTCTTACAACAACAGCTTTTAATTCACTACACACTGAATAATGATTAATGTTATATTTCTTCATCAATTCTTGTAAATCTTTGTTACAGAATTCTTTACCATTACCTGTAGGTAAATTTTTTGGCTTTCTAGCAATGGATACATTTTCAAAAGCCTCAACTACATGATTATCTGTTTTTTCTTTAACTGCAATATCCCAAGAAAATTTAGAAAACATGTCGATAATAGTCAATAAATGTTTATATTCTCGATTTATCTTCGAAATTCCCTTCAATTTATGGAATTGATTTCAACTAGATCAGTTTGCCATAGATCATGAATACTGAGAGAGATTACATTTCTTCTTTTAAAATTCTTTCCTATCAGTTTATGTAATTCATTATTGACTTCTTCATGAATATTAAATGCATCTGGTTGGTTCAAATGGCTCTGAGCAGTATGGGACTCAACTGCTGAGGTCATTAGTCCCCTAGAACTTAGAACTAGTTAAACCTAACTAACCTAAGTACATCACAAACATCCATGCCCGAGGCAGGATTCGAACCTGCGACCGTAGTGGTCTTGCGGTTCCAGACTGAAGCGCCTTTAACCGCACGGCCACTTCGGCCGGCAAATGCATCTGGTGTGGGCCCTTCACTAGCAATTTTTTTTGTCGAATTTACTCTTTTTGATTTTACACACTGTACAGAGACTTTCAATTCGTTGTCTTCCATTTTTAGTTGTCAATCTGTGAGCACCAAGAGTCAGTACATTTTTTACTCTTCAAACAGTAGATTTGATTATGATTATCTATTTATATAGAATAAAAATTTAATATGATTTAAATTATTTCACCAAATATAATTACTTTACACCACCTGGAACAGTTTTAAGAGAATTTTTTAATCTTATGGTGAGAAAATTTGATTTGTTTACCATTATTGATTGATTACTGTTATTTATTTGGTATAGTTTACTAGTTATGATTACAGTATGTGAAAGTCATCAGATTTTAAATCTCTGCTTATATTCTTACCCACGACAATAATTCTTTTAAGCCTGAAATCATATTCAAAATTGTACATTTTTGTTCCCCTCCAGTCATAGATGTAAATTCAATTATTTGTTTATCATATATCTTATCTTAAAGATCACTTAACTCACCTAAGTATGGAGTTAAATCTGTTTTTGAGAAATAATGTGATAAACGTTTTTCTACTTCCTTTTGGTAAAGTAATTTGATAGACCAGTTTTACTGACTTAATTATTCAACTGTGTTAGAATACTTGTATATTGATGTTTTGGAACAACATTTGATAACTCATTCTGTAAATAATGTTTGTTCACTACATCCTTTTATCAATTGGGTCATTTACATTCGCAATTCTTCTACCTTCAAAGCCACTATAACCTGCAGTAACTTTAAAAATAGCATTAAATTCTTTATGAAATTGTTTAATTAGATTATTTATTTTTGGATGTATTAATGATTTAAAATCTTAGACTTTTTATTCAAATATTGACATTAATTAATTATCAATTTTTGGCTCCTTAATGTATTCATTTCCTATAATGTTTATTTATTAAAGTCAAAATATCAATTAACATGTAATTATCTGAAAGAAATTTTAATGCAAAGAAACATAAGTGACCACAAAATACTTCCTCAAAATTTTGTGTTCTCTCAGCTTTGGAGTACAGATCTTTTTTCCCAAATAATTAACTGGTTTAATTGGTATATTACCACCAAATGGATCAAAAAAATTATATATTTATTCTTATAATTACAAATCCAATGAGAACCAACATGATTAGATGTATCTAAATTAACTATTCCAGAATCACATTCTCTAGGATGACTTGGTAATTCATCAATCATAAAAACATTACAAAAGTGTTTGATTTTAATTGTTTAACTAATTCTTTTATTTCGAAATTACTTAATGGATTAGGGTAGAAATCGATTATTTTTTGAATTTTCTAGGTCCTGTGCCTTTCTTTTCCATTGCTTGATTATGCTGTTTCTGTTCTTCTGATTCTGCATCAGCTTTTTACTTGTTTGTTACTGCATTTACAACTGCTGCAGATTCCCCAGCCAGTGAACCAATAGTTGCTAGATATTCTAATGCCGACAAAATGTAATGGCAAAAAGCCACCTTCATGTTGTGTTAATCCAGCACCTTCCTCCTTTTTTTGTTAGATGTTGAATAATTTTTTTCACAACAGGAATACCTAGTCTAATGAGTACATTACCACTGGTTTTTTAATCTTTCTTTCTTTTTTGTGCATCATTTAAAAATGGTTCAATACTATTTAATTGATCATTATTCAGTTTAAATTTAATTGATTTTCGTTTTGTCTTGCCACTTGGTAGCAAAGTATCATCGATTGAAAAGTTATTTATTTATATAGATTACAAAATTTGTAAGGATTAATATCTTTTACATTCTCCAAGCATTGTCATCCACACCTGAGCCCAAACCTCATTTTCTCTATCTAAATATAATGCCTCTAACTAGAGTGGCTGCAACTTTTTCTCCTGAGTTGCATCACTTACATGCAGTATTTCTTTTCTAGCTAATTTATGTTCTTTATCAGCTTCATGTCTTTTTTCTAAATCCTTACGAACACAATAGGCAGAACCATACTTTTTGCAAGCTTCATCAAATGGATTAATCCTTGATCTTCACATGCTAATCTTTCTTCTAGCTTAGAGAAAAGCCCACAGTAATGAAAAACAGTAGATGCATCTCAGGCATTATTTAAAACCCAATAGACTAATCCTTTTCCATGTTTTTCACTTTTCCAACATGTCTAAGGAAGATTATTCATAATTTTGATCAAATATGGATCAAATATGAAATCACTAAATATATTTGTCAACATTTGCACTATACCCATTTTTCATGGTGATAATTTCCATTTCCAGCTAATTCTTCCCCATGTATCACAGCTAATCTATCAATTAATTTATGGACATAATTCATCCAGACATATTTGATTGATTTTTCTGAATATTTTTTTACTAAGCCATCACCAACTTCCTGTCATTCAATTTGCAATGAATCATATAATTTTTTTGTCTCAGTGCTGGAAAAAGTCATCAACAATTTCCTTTATCAAATAATTGTATTTCTTTCCTGTACTCGATTTTATTTTATTTGGATTAGTGTCAGAATATAATGCTTCTGAATTGTATAACATATCTGCATAATTTCATAAATCAGAACCTGTAAATAATATATTTATGTCTTCCATAAGTATCTGTTTTTTTGGTTAAAAGATTCTTCGATCCATTTCTACTTTCATATGTCCTTTCACCAATAGTTAATTTGTCTCCATTAAATTTTACTTGTAATTTACCAACGAATTTAAATGAACCAACAGGTCTAAATCCAAAAACTTTATCTTCACTGTGATTAATATATTCTAAAATTCCTTAACTTACATGTATTTTTAATATTTTATCCTTTCTATTCTCTCTCTTCTCCATATTACATTAGTATATCAGTATTTCTGATTTACTTAAAGTATAGTCATGCAGCGGACTTTCAAATTGTTTAATTGGTGTTATATCATTGAATTCTTCTAACTGATAATTGCTTTTCAACTTCTCTATTATCCTCAATACCTTTCAAAATAATATCACCTAATCCTTTAATACCTTGTTTAACTTTTTCAATTGCAGCAACAACTGGTTGATCTTCTTCTCTATATTTTTCATACTTTGTTCTTGGTTGTTTCTCCTATTTTTAACTCTTCTTTTAAGTGTTCTCTTACTCTTCTATTTCACCTAGCTTTTTTAACAACTTCTGGATATATTTTGCAAACATTTATTAGAGGTGAAAAACATTAATTAAAACATTTTACACTGGACATTTATGTTTAATATTTACATTTATTTTTAATGTTTGTGTTTGAAGTTTATGCTTAACATTTACATTTATAAAAATTAGTAAGTAAATGCATTCTTAGTTCACACTTATAGAAATAATAGCAACCACATGTATCTGGATCCCTGGTGGCAATCAGTATAAAGCTTACTACTTTTTAATTTTTCTTATTCTATTATATAATAAAACCCTTTTTTAAATTCATTTATATGTTATGCTAAAATGGCAGTATCATGGTCTAATAGATATGGAATATTATTTTTTAAAGTGTCCTTTTATTAGAGATAAAAATTATTGAACATTTATAAAATGTTGTAATTTATCTCTGAACTTACTTTCATCTGGTTTTCTAGTCATGTCTATCATAAAAAATCAAAACTGATCACTCCAACATTTACTACACATTTCTTTAAAATCATCAAACTTTAAATTACCTCCAATGAACTCATTACAAATATGATTAGTGTCATCTTGTCTAACGATATTTAAAAAATGAAGATTATCTCTGACTAACTGTTTCAGCATTTTGGAAAATGTCTGAGCCAAATAAAAGTAATGTAGTCCTTTGTCTTCATCTACACTCCTGGAAATTGAAATAAGAACACCGTGAATTCATTGTCCCAGGAAGGGGAAACTTTATTGACACATTCCTGGGGTCAGATACATCACATGATCACACTGACAGAACCACAGGCACATAGACAAAGGCAACAGAGCATGCACAATGTCGGCACTAGTACAGTGTATATCCACCTTTCGCAGCAATGCAGGCTGCTATTCTCCCATGGAGACGATCGTAGAGATGCTGGATGTAGTCCTGTGGAACGGCTTGCCATGCCATTTCCACCTGGCGCTTCAGTTGGACCAGCGTTCGTGCTGGACGTGCAGACCGCGTGAGACGACGCTTCATCCAGTCCCAAACATGCTCAATGGGGGACAGATCCGGAGATCTTGCTGGCCAGGGTAGTTGACTTACACCTTCTAGAGCACGTTGGGTGGCACGGGATACATGCGGACGTGCATTGTCCTGTTGGAACAGCAAGTTCCCTTGCCGGTCTAGGAATGGTAGAACGATGGGTTCGATGATGGTTTGGATGTACCGTGCACTATTCAGTGTCCCCTCGACGATCACCAGTGGTGTACGGCCAGTGTAGGAGATCGCTCCCCACACCATGATGCCGGGTGTTGGCCCTGTGTGCCTCGGTCATATGCAGTCCTGATTGTGGCGCTCACCTGTACGGCGCCAGACACGCATACGACCATCATTGGCACCAAGGCAGAAGCGACTGTCATCGCTGAAGACGACACGTCTCCATTCGTCCCTCCATTCACGCCTGTCGCGACACCACTGGAGGCGGGCTGCACGATGTTGGGGCGTGAGCGGAAGACGGCCTAACGGTGCGCGGGACCGTAGCCCAGCTTCATGGAGACGGTTGCGAATGGTCCTCGCCGATACCCCAGGAGCAACAGTGTCCCTAATTTGCTGGGAAGTGGCGGTGCGGTCCCCTACGGCACTGCGTAGGATCCTACGGTCTTGGCGTGCATCCGTGCGTCGCTGCGGTCCGGTCCCAGGTCGACGGGCACGTGCACCTTCCGCCGACCACTGGCGACAACATCGATGTACTGTGGAGACCTTACGCCCCACGTGTTGAGCAATTCGGCGGTACGTCCACCCGGCCTCCCGCATGCCCACTATACGCCCTCGCTCAAAGTCCGTCAACTGCACATACGGTTCACGTCCACGCTGTCGCGGCATGCTACCAGTGTTAAAGACTGCGATGGAGCTCCATATGCCACGGCAAACTGGCTGACACAGACGGCGGCGGTGCACAAATGCTGCGCAGCTAGCACCATTCGACGGCCAACACCGCGGGTCCTGGTGTGTCCGCTGTGCCGTGCGTGTGATCATTGCTTGTACAGCCCTCTCGCAGTGTCCGGAGCAAGTATGGTGGGTCTGACACACCGGTGTCAATGTGTTCTTTTTTCCATTTCCAGGAGTGTAGTAAGATATTCTCTAACTATATACTTATTTTCAAGAATGAAGTCATCAAATACTTCTACTGAATTTTCTTGACACTGATTTAATGGAATAATTTCTTCATTATTTTCAATAAAAGTAGTAATTTTTCGTTACATTTAACTTCAATTTTTTCACATCTTCTTATAAATTTTCGATATTTCAGTTGATCTAAACTTTTATAATAAATGTACAAATGATTAATTTTATTCCAATTCAATCATCCTGCAGCTAGAATATAATTGTCAATCATTAATGTATTTTTTCTACAACCACTCGGTCATATTAAGGCACATTTGGTATATATTTAACATGTTTATTTTTTATTTCTTTTCTGAAATTGTTTTTTGTTCCCAATCAGTATCCATTTGATTAAATAAACTTAATAGTAAATGAGCAGATTATTTTAATTGAGTGATGATATCGTCCGTTCTGAAAAAAAGATTAACTGTACCCATACAAGACAGCTTTAGTAATTTTGCACTTGTTCGATTTTAATCAAGTTTTGTAACTCCAAATATTACATCAAGAAACAATAAGTTATATTTTGATGGCGAAACGATAGAAATTCCTGTTGGTCAATATAGTTTAAAAAACTTGGAAAAATTTATTCGTTCGAAAAAGCCAAATATTCACATTAAAGCAGATGAAATTTTAAACAGAGTTGTCATTGAGAGTGATGTTAAGTTATATATGGATAAAAACCAAGTATTGGAAGTATGCTTGGATTTAGTAACCAAATTGTTGAAGCTAATGAAAAGGCTGTTGCTAACAATGTTCCAAAAATTATTCCATTTGAGTGAATAAAAATAAATTTTAATTTGGCTGAGGGGATGTTTGTAAATCATACTGATCAGTGTCATTGATAAACTAATATTAATGTCTCATTCAAGCCTGATGCGGAATTTGGTGGACCAATAATTCATGAACCACATAATCCTATAAATATTCCTATTTTTGATAAAAATCAAAATTTAGAAATAACTAACTAATGAAAATGATAATTTGATTGACTTTAATGGTGCTTATGTAACAGTTGTTTTAGAAATATCTTAATACATTTTATTTTTATTAAATCATGAACAAAACTGATAGTTATCAGTTTTACTCATTCCCTGTGAATGAGAAGACCAAAAATAATCTAAATGTCCCCAATAACAACACAGAGATTAATATAAATATAGGAGATGGATGGGTAGGAGATGGATGGGTTCATCCAAATCATGCATAATTATGAGTTTTAGTATTATCAGAGCTGATGGTACAGATTATCCATCATATGATGGAAAATCCAATAAAAAATAAATTGATAACTATGTGCCAAAGTTGTTCGATGTCATCACTGTAAAGAAAGGAAACAATATTTTGCCTAGAATGGAACATCCATTCACTGCATCATCTTTCCTTATGAGATTAACTTCGACTATAACCTGTGAGTTAACTATGGAAGGTCATATCGTTAATAATGGTAACATAAAAAGTAATATAATGAAGTACTTTTCCAACTAGATTTGGTAGGTGGGTTTTTCAAAGATTATAAAGAAGTGATGTGGGAGGAGACATAATAGTAATTTTTACTTGGAGTTCAAATGCTGGAGATGCTATTCTCAGAGGGGTTGATAAAAAAGGTGCTGGAATTGAAATAAAAGAAACTCCACCAAAAGGAGGTAAAATTGTAGAACCTATGGTAATTCCTGTTTCTGTCATAATGTAGAGCTAGAAGAAGAAAGATTAAAAAATCCAAAAATTGCAATTTCTGTCTTTGAATCACAAACAGCTGAAACGGCCAGATAGAAGGAAAAAGAAATTCTATACTAGATATTACTCATTATAAAATTCTTCAGCATTTAATATGTCTTACTTTATTTTCGTTGTTTTCTAAACTACTCGAAAAAATAATCAACTAATTCATTCTTCTTTGTTCGATCATGTTAACTTACAAAATATCTATGTGAAAAAGGAAGAAATGACGTTTTTCCTCAAGAATTTTGGAATCTAGATCGGCCAAATAATTATCTGAAAGCATATGATGCTTTCGTCGATTGAGTGACTATGTTAATGTAAATCCCTTCAGTTTTATTGAGAATCATCCTAATTTTGTTACAAATGTGTCTAGAAGAATGAATGTGTTAGCGACACAGAAAACTACAATGAAATTAGTTGCCACTTTTAGTGATAAAATTTCGAAAGATACAGTTGCCTACATAGTCACGCATGGTAAGAAATATTTAACATGTGATGCTCAGCATAGAATTTTATGTGAAAATTTGTAATATTGTTAATATTATTTTTTATTCTATATAAATCGATTCTCTACTGAAGGGGGTACATAAGTTTATAAAGATTGGTGAGTTAGTGCAAAATTAATTATATTACATTACGGGATGTGAATATTTAAATATTATGGAAGGAAAATTTATACGGAGTTTGATAATAAATTTAAAATTATTTTACCAGATAGGTTTAATAAAGCAATAAAAGAATCCGACTTTGAATGTTTTGAAGATGGTGATATTAAACTAAAGTATAACCGATTGAAGAGAGCTAAAAACAATTATTACATTGTTGAAAGGCCTTTCAGAACTCTTTTTTCCTAAATTAAATAAAATTAATATGAGGGTTGGAAATTTAAGAGCGGCAATTATTTATTTACAGCCCTTACAAAATATATACGTTTTTCAAAGTTTTACTGACCTTCAAAGTAGTCACCAGCATTGTGTATAACCCGTTGCCAGCAATGTGGAAGTTGCAGGCTACTCTTAGCAGTGCCAGTCGTGTTGACAGTTCGAGTGGCGCAGTCTATTGCCCGACGAATTTGTAACCGTTCTGAAGCGAAAGCCATGAAGTGTTTCCTTCAGTTTCGAAATCGAGTTGCAGTCAAGATGGCTTGAGTCAGGGGACTGCAGTAGGTGGTATAGCACTTAGCAGCCTCATCAATCAAACAAATCAGTATCAGTTTGCACTGTACATGCTTGAGCATTGTCCTGCAAAATGATGGCCAGGGCCTGCAGAAAGTGTCATCACTTCTGTCTCTAAGCTAGTCATAGGTAGTGTTCCAAAAATGTATAGCATAGAGACAGAAGTGATGACACCTTCTGCAGGACCTGACCATCTTTTTGCAAGACAGTGCTCAAGTACATACAGTGCAAGCTGTTACTGATTTGTTTGACTGATAGGACTGGTAAGTGCTGTACCAGCTACTGCACTCCCCTGACTTGAGCCCTCGTAAGTTCAACTCGATTTCTAAACTGAAGGAAACACTTCACGGCGTTCGCTTCAGAACTGCTACAAATTCGTCAGAGAATAGACCGCGCCGCTCGAACTGTCAAGACAACTGGCACTGCTAAGAGTATTCTGCAACTTCCACATCGCTGGCAACGGATTATACACAATACTTGTGACTAGTTTGAAGGTCAGTAAAACTTTGGAACATGTATCTGTTTTGTACGAGCTGTAAATAAGTAGTTGCCACTATTAAAGTTGCAACCCTCGTAGTACAGGTACGTTTTGCATTTGAAGGTTACTCTCTTTCATAGAATCTTCATTGCCTCGGAGAGTTGTATACATCTCTAGTCGACAGTTTTATGGAATGGTACTCACAATCTTTTTTGGCCGAAGATCAAGAAGAGGAAATCGAGGAAGTAGGCCGGCAGGTAGTGCTGGAAGATGACGCATATCTTGTGCACGATCTTGGAGCTGCGTATGTTGCCGTCCGGGTACCAGACTGTCCACTCGAACGGGTACTCGTACACGATCTGCCGGCCGTAGTCCAGCACCTCCTTCCACGTCATGCGCTTCACGTTCGACGACGTCATGTTGTACACGGGCACCTCGCTGGGGCTGTCGAACCGACAACAGCCGGCGTTAGCGCACACGTTCACAGACAACACAGTCATTTTACATACGAGAATTTATTTTTCTTAAGATAGCTGCTACTGCTATCATATTGTAATTGAAACATGCAACCTATGAAATCTATACGCTGTACACAACTCATTGTAACATTGTACAAGGGTTTAGAAAACTGAATGGCAGCATCTGTTATTGGTACTGTGGGGTGTGAGTTTGTAAGCGTATTGTCATATCACTGGTTTAGTTGTGGAGTATCTTTGCGGGCAGCCGCGTCTGTAGCGAGTCGAGCGCGGGACACGGTACTGTTAGGTTGGGTAGTGTGTAGCTCTGCATGTGAGAGGCTATTTTAGTATTCGGGTTGAAGTGTTGCTACAAGTGTCGTTACAGTAAAGTGATGAAATATGGAAGTCATTTAGAGGAAAGTGCGTCAAGAAGTAATGAAAAAATGAGCAGTGCTGTCGATAACGTATTTGTGTATCCTCTCGTTGCGTGTCGCACAGCATCGATCATCCGCGCCGTGTTCGGTCTCCCAGAATGAACTGATGTGAATCAGCATAAATTAGTTACCGCAAAAGAGTGCGGTCAAGTGCCAGTGTCTTGTGGCGAGCGTGAGGACGTGCGTTCGGTCATCGCGTTTCCGCATTATCAACAATCAGCCGCGCCGCGACGGTTACGCACACGCTCGTACAAGTGAGAACTGAGAAACTGAAAAATTAGCTTTACGAACAGTGTTATATCATTACTAGTGACAAGGAGGACGATTACCAGATATCTGTATGTGTGACGAGCGTAAGAACTTTCGTTCGACCATTCGGCTTCCGCATCATCAACAATCACCCACGTCGTGTCGGTTACGCGTACGCTCGTCCGAATGATATTTTGGACTCTTAATCATCAATATTGTTAATTAGGACAAACATTTACGATTTAGAGTGTAAACAGTGCAACCTGTGGTTTCCATATCGTCTCAGAATATAGATGCTCATACCAGACATAGGACAGTGTTGTATTTTAACGTTGAGTGTCTCCCCTAAACCCGCTTGCATGTTTCGATAGATAATTTCAGGCATGCCAGCAGCAGTGTGGAGCAGAACAGTACGACCGCCGCGGGATTATCAGGTACGTGGTGTGAACGGGGCGCACGGTCACGAAACGACAAACAGTTTAGAAGTACCCCACCCATTCGTACTCCCCGGCGTGTTACAAGTTGACACTTAGGAAAGTGTAAAAGCAGCTGACGAGCTACATCCAAAATCTGTATTCTAGTTATTAATAATTATTGGATATTTCATCTTTCCTTCTGAAAAAATCTAAAAGATAAACAGTTGTCAAGTAATGACGAAAGTAGTTGAACGTTTTGTCAGATTGAAAACAAAGACAAAAACCAATCTCAAATTCATGTCTCAGCAGTTCTGAATGATGGCAAAACAAACAAAAGTTAAGAACTTAATACCGAGTGCAAAAATAAAGTTCCATGACCATCTCAGAGCTGAACGTTTGAAATCATCATATTAGAGGAATACTGACACTTCAGGTTTCATCGCCTGTTTTACATATGAGGTGTGGCTAGAAAAAAACCGGACTACTACTGGTGAAACAATAAAACGAATGCAATAAGGCTGAAAGTCGCGTGGCCTGTCACGTGACTCTCGCTCCGCCTACTGCTCGAGTTTCATCTGCCTCCTGCACTCAGTCTGCCCGTGGCGTCTGTTTTAAGTAGTTGACGTTTTGTCTGTGCGTCGGAAAATGTTGAGTGTACAGAAAGAACAGCGTGTTAACATCAAATTTTGTTTCAAACTAGGAAAATCTGCAAGTGAAACGTTTGTAATGTTACAACAAGTGTATGGCGATGATTGTTTATCGCGAACACAAGTGTTTGAGTGGTTTAAACGATTTAAAGATGGCCGCGAAGACACCAGTGATAACACTCGCACTGGCAAACCATTGTCTGCAAAAACTGATGCAAACATTGAAAAAATCGGTAAACTTGTTCGACAAGATCGCCGTTTAATAATCAGAGCAGTGTCTGAGTTAACAGGAGTTGACAAGGAAGGTGTCGAACAAGTTTATCGATTTTTTCAATGTTTGCATCAGTTTTTGCTGACAATGGTCTGCCAGTGCGAGTGTCATCACTGGTGTCTTCGCGGCCATCTTTAAATCGTTTAAACCACTCAAACACTTGTGTTCGCGATAAACAATCATCGCCGTACACTTGTTGTAACATTACAAACGTTTCACTTGCAGATTTTTCTAGTTTGAAACAAAATTTGATGTTAACACGCTGTTCCTTCTGTACACTCAACATTTTCCGACGCACAGACAAAACGTCAACTACTTAAAACAGACGCCACGGGCAGACTGAGTACAGGAGGCAGATGAAACTCGAGCAGTAGGCGGAGCGAGAGTCACGTGACAGGCCACGCGACTTTCAGCCTTATTGCATTCGTTTTATTGTTTCACCAGTACTAGTCCGGTTTTTTTCTAGCCACACCTCGTATACATCTACATCTACGTGATTAATCTGCTATTCACAATAAAGTGTCTGGCAGAGGGTTTAATGAACCACCTTCAAGCTGTCTCTCTACCATTCCACACTCGAACGACGCGCGGGAAAAACTAGCACTTAACTTTTTCTGTACGAGCCCTGATTTCTCTTATATTATCGTGATGATTATTTCTCCCTATGTAGATGGGTGCCAACAATGCTTCCGCAATTGGAGTAGAAAACTGGTGATTGAAATTTCGTGATAAGATCCCGTAGCAACGAAAAACGCCTTTGTTTTAATGATCGCCACTGAAATTCACGTGTCATATCTGTGGATCTATCTCCCCTATTTCGCGATAGTACAAAACGAGCCGCCCTTCATTGAACTTTTTGGAGGTCATCCGTCAGTCCCACCTGATGCGGATCCCACACTGCACAGCAATATTCCACAATAGGGCGGAAAAGCGTGGTGTAATCAGTCTCTTTAGTAGACCTGTTGCACCTTCCAAGTGTTCTGCCAATGAATTGCACTCTTGGATTTGCTCTACTCACAACATTATATATGCGATCGTTCCAGTTTGAGTTATTTATAATTGTAATCCCTAAGTATTTAATTGAATTTACAGCCTTAAGATTTGTGTGACTTACCACGTAATCGAAAATTAGCGGATTTCTTTTAGTACTCATGTGAATAACTGCACACTTTTCTTTATTCAGGGTCAATTGCCACTTTTCGCACCATACAGATATTGTATCTAAATCATTTTGCAATTCGTTTTGGTCATCTGAAGACTTTACAAGACGGTAAATGACAGCATCATCTGCAAGTAATCTAAGAGGGCTACTCAGATTGTCTCCTATGCCGTTAATATAGATCAGGAACAATACAGGGCCTATAACACAACCTTGGGGAACGCCAGATATTACTTCTGTTTTGCTCGATAACTTTCCGTCTACGAACTGTGACCTTTCTGACAGGAAATCGCGAATCCAGTCGCACAGCTGAAGCGATATTCCATAGGCACACAGTTTGATCAGAAGACGGTTGTGAAGAACGGTGTCGAAAGCCTTCTGGAAATCTAAAAACATGGAGTCAATTTGACGCCCCCTGTCGACAGCACTCATTACTTCATGTGTATAAAGAGCGAGGCGTGTTCCGCAAGAACGATATTTTCTGAACTCGTGCTGACTATGCGTGAGTAAATTATTTTCTTCGAGGTACGTGATAATGTTCGAATACAGTATATGTTCCAAAACCATACTCCAAACCGACGTTAGTGACATGGGCCTGTAATTCAACGGATTACTCCTACTTCCCTTTTTGGGTATTGGTGTGGCTTTAGCAATTTTCTAGTCTGTAGCTACGGGTCTTTCTGTGAGGGAGCGGTTGTACGAGGGCGGTTCAGAAAGTAACCTCCAATTGGTCACAGTGCGGGTTGTGGGGGGAGTAGCGACGCCATCTGTGCGTTCACGCACTCAACAGGTCAGTCAGCATCAAGCCGTGCTCGAGTGAACGTCGTACCTGCGCTAGTTTAGTTTTTGTGGCAGTTTGAAATGTGTGCTGCAAAAGAAAACCCCGCCAAATGTGAAGTGCGTGCTGTCATAAGGTTTTTTACAGCCAAAGGATATTCTGCAGCAGCTATTCATCGTGAGCTTTGTGCCGTGTACGGACCAAGAGTTATGAGTGAAGGAGTTGTCCGTGAATGGGTACGTTTATTTAAAAGTGGACGAGAAAACGTTCATGATGAAGAGAGGAGTGGTAGACCATCATTGGTGACTGACGAACTCGTTCAGACAGTTGATGCAAAAGTTCGTGAAAATCGACCTTTCTCAATGTCGGAGTTGTCTACTGGTTTTCCACAGATTTCTAACACTCTCTTGTACGAGATAGTGACAGCAAGATTGGGTTACCGTAAGTTCTGTGCACGATGGGTGCCCAAAATTCTTACCGACCACCACAAAACTCAAAGAATGGCCTCTGTATTAGACTTTCTGTCACGTTATGAGGACGAAGGAGAACCATTGTTAAACAGAATCGTGACCAGTGACGAAACCTGGATTAAGTACGTGAATCCTGAGACAAAAGAACAATCAAAGATGTGGGCACATTCAAATTCGCCTACCAAACCAAGAAAAGCCTCGCAAGATTTTTCTGCCAGAAAACTGATGGCAACGGTGTTTTGGGATGCCAAAGGGGTGTTGTTGGTTGAATTCATGGAACGTGGTACGACCATTAATCAAGACGTGTACTGTGAAACAATAAAAAAGTTACGACGGGCTATACAGAACAAACGCCGTGGTATGCTGACTTCCGGTATCGTTTTTTTGCACGATAACGCCCGTCCTCACTCTGCTCGCAGAACAACGGCCCTTCTTGAGTCCTTCAAGTGGGACGTTATCAACCATCCACCTTACAGCCCAGACCTGGCGCCAAGTGATTATCACCTCTTCATGCATTTGAAGAAATGGCTCGGGTCACAGCGGTTTGATGACGACGAAGAGCTCAAAGATGCGGTCACAGGCTGGCTCCAGGCACAAGTGGGTGATTTTTATGTAGAAGGAATTTCAAAGCTTGTGAAGAGATACGATAAGTGCCTCAATCGCTATGGAGACAATGTAGAAAAATAGTGCAAAGATGTAGTTGTAAGATGCATATATTAAAATATTTTTATTTAACTTGGTGTATTTTTTTTAAATCAACCGGAGGTTACTTTCTGAACGGCCCTCGTATGTAACTGCTAAATATAGAGATATTGTTTCAGCATACTCTGAGAGGAACCTGACTGGTATACAATCTGGACATGAAGCCTTGCGTTTATTAAGTGATTTAAGCTGCTTTGCGATACTGAGGATATCTACTTCCATGTTTCTCATCTTGGCAGTTGTTCTTCATTGGAATTCAGGAATATTTACTTCGTCTTCTTTGCTGAAGGAGTTTCGGAAAACCGTGCTTTGCTGGCACTGTCATCAGTGACTTCACCGTTGTTATCGTTCAGTGAAGGTATTGATTGCGTTTGCTACAGGTGTGCTTTGTGTATGACCAGAATCTCTCTGTGTTTTCTGCCAGATTTCGAGACAGAGTGTTGTTATGGAAATTATTAAAAGCATCTCGCACTAGAGTATGTGCTATATTTCGAACTTCTGTAAAACTTTGCCAGTCTTGGGGATTTTGCGTTCTTTTAAATTTGGCATGGTTTTTTCGCTGCTTTGCAACAGCGATCTGACCCGTTTTGTGTACCATGGGCGAATCAGTACCATCACTTATTAATTTATGTGGTATATATCTCTCAATTGCTGTCGATACTATCTCTTTGAAATCATTCCACAACTTTTCTTCGCTTACATGATCGGAAGGAGTGAAGACTGTTTCTTGAAAAGGCGATAAGAGCGTTTTTATCAGCTTTTATAAATAGATATACTTTGCGTTTATTTTTGATGGTTGTAGGTGCAACGGCATTCAGCCTAGCAGCAACTGCCTTGTGGTCGCTAATCCCTGTATTCGTCATTCCCTACTTGTCCAGGATTATTTGTTGCTAGGAGATCAAGTAGGCTTTCGCAACCATTTTCGCTTCCAGTGGGCTCATGAACTAATTGTTGAAAATAATTTTCTGAGAAAGTATTCAGTACAATTTCGGATGACGTTTTATGTCCGCCACCGGTTTTAAATGCATAATTTTTCCAGCATATCGAGGGTAGATTGAAGTCACCACCGACTATAACTGTATGAGTTGGGAACCTATTTGAAATAAAATTCAAGTTTTCTTTGAACTTTTCAGCAACTATATCTTATGAGTCGGGGGATAGGTAAAACGATCCAATTAATAGTTTAGTCCGATTGTCAAGTATAACCTCTACCCATAGCCAGCCTGTTAGACTGATACGGTTCCTACTTTGACAGTGCTGACTTCTCCAACATCCCTTGATCATACGCTAGTGATGTTTACAGCCGACTCTGAAACAGTCGTGTGATGAGTATTATTTTACAGACATTTCTGAAAATATCTTCCGTTTGCATTAACGCACAACCAGGATCTGAATGTTAATTTTGTTTAAGACGCTCTAAAGAAGCAGGTGTTTCACAAACAATGGCTGTAGGTTCAGCCAAACTGACAACCAGCTCTTCTGGAGTGTCTGTGGGGGTCTCGTACACCAAAAGGTTAATCTCCCTTCTTCATAGGAGTAAGGTCGGGAGAGCTGTCACGTGAAAACAGCATAACATAAACAAGAGTAATGTAGCGAGCGCAGGGGGAACAGGAAACGTACAAATTAAAATCTCAGAGCAGCCTCAACTTTCCTTTATTGAGCATGTTTCTGTCGACAGACGTGAGCATCTCCAGAAATTATGTAGACAAGGGGCACACGTTAAATACATCTGCGTATCGCGGTGTCTACGTACACCATTCCACATTGAAGACCAAACGAACTGGTGCACGTGCCTAACATCGAGTAGGACCCCCGCGAGCACGCAGAAGTGCCGCAGCACGACGTGGCATCAACTCGACTAATGTCTGAAGTGGTGCTGACCACTTCGTCCATGGGGTCTGCAGTGTGCACAGTTTACGATAGCTACTTTTACAGATTATGTGTACTTAAACGTTTGAACAATAAAGTACTGCAAAAGTGAGAAACTTTATGATTGAGGTTTTTTTCTGACAACAGCGCAGTGTAGATGTTTATTCTTAAATACTGTAAGCCGGGTTAACATGCAACAGATAGCTCTGCATCTGTCTGTTCGTGCATAGTGGCATAGTGCTGTCATTAGTGGTGTGAGTTACAAGTACAAGCGTTACAGATAATTTACAGCTATGGAATTCTTTGATTCTATCACTGTTTACAAAGGGTTACGAGAAGACCTTATATGAAAGGATGTTATGACATCTCTGTGCAGACAATCAGTTGTCACTAGCTATCTATCAATAACATAAAATTCAAGTTAGTCTTATGTGTGTGTGGAGTACTTGCGTAAACGGATGGGAAGCTGAGGACATTATGCACCTCTCTTGATGAAATAAAAGCTTTTAATTGCATGAATCGAGATAGTATAGGCTGAATCTCATGGAATTAGAAGAAAAGTTCATTAACGATTTCTGTCACATATTTATATCGCATTTCTGTCGCATATCATTCTCAGATGTCAACAAGATGAAAAATATTTGAGTCTGGAGTTTGTCAGTAAACAAGACACATGATATATAAATTCAGATTATTTCTTTAAAATTGTAAAACATGTGGAACATTAAAATAAACGACGTAAAAACGCGTTTAGGGACAATATCCGACGGTTGAGTTACAAAAATATCTTGTCACAAACTGCAATAAAACAAACTCAAGGCAGTTTATACGACATAGCTCTAATATGGTGTTTTTTTAACACAAAATCATTAAATGTTGAGTAAAGTAGATCTTTATAAATTCCTGAAGTGAACATAGATACAGAATTCTAACGGCCGTTCGATATTTATGATTTTATGCACAACTAGGGTTCTCCTGCCCTCGGCATCAGCGTCCAATGAGGCTGCAAAATGACGGGGCATTTACACTGACGAATTTCAATATATTATGCCTTTTAATGTTGTATTCTGAAGTAAGTCTGTGTTTTCGAAGGATATTTTTAGGGTTGAAGAAGGCTATCGTATTCATTTGAGACATCAGTTTGTAAATTTCGTGTTTTGTCTGCTGTTGAATCGAAATTACACTTCGATAGGTTTTCCCTACTTCCGTGTTTTCTGTACGCTTGAGTCCACAGCAAAATTGATTTCTTACAGGTGGACTATTTTCCCCGCGTATGTTGCATTTTATTTGTAATTTCACTCGGTAATTCTGAGCACCTTGGTGCAAAGATTGACTGCTAACAACTGTAACGAAGAGATAGTTGAGGTCGTAATTCCACTCATTAACATTTTCGCTGTATTATCGTGCGACAGCTCATCATTAGACATAACCGAGTAGTCAGAATCATGCGTGAAATTGTGGCTGCAGATTGAAGAAGCGAAATATTGTAACAAAACAAACGTGTCACATTAACGGAGGACATTTAAAAAGAATAGCAGTGTCTATAGCAACAAAATTAGAAGAAACAGACACGTTTATTTTATATCACTTAAGTCTCTGAAGTTCGAAATTGGGTAGTACGTGACAACAAAAACATTAGCTCAGTTATCCAATAGTGTAAAATGTCTGGCAGGTGACAAAGGAAATCTTATGTACAAACTATAATTATTTTTTCTGGAATACTTACTGAATTCTACAGACGAGTTTTTAGGTAAAAATTAGGAGAATGTGTAGTATTCCAGGCAATCACGTTTGCTTATGTGTCACCAGTAAAATGAACGAAGTAAATGAATAAATTATTTAGTTTTCTTGGTTAATAAAAGTTTTAATTAATAGAAATATTAGTAACAAGTACTAATAAGTGATCGTTATACACACTAACGAATCAAGAATATGTAACCTGTAAACTGAGTAGTTTCAGGTTATTACAACAGAAATCATCTAAACAGTCTGTGGTATTACAACTGGTGGTAAAGTAAGCAGTCAGGCCTCGTTCAGCGGAAGAAGACAGAGGAATAACGGTTTCCCTACGATAGAGAGAGCTTATGAAAAAACCGTACGATTCATAATGAAATACTGCTTTTGGGTGGGGTCCTCGTCTCGTTGGACAGCAGGCCACATCAGACAGATCTAAAGAACCGCTGCGTAATCGGTCCTTGCAATCTGTTCCAAAAACAGGGGGCGAAAATGCGATTTTTGAGGGTGGCCGTATCTGCGGCTCTGTTGATCTCAGAGATAAGTGGTCAAGTGTTTTGGGTAGCCGCTGGCCTAGCGACAATTTGAGTATATATCGGAAGAACGCGGTTGCTATAGCTATCTTAGAGTAGAGGGTCAAAATTTAAACACTACGTACTTCCTCCAGCCCAGGCAAGTTGAGAAAATACACTCCTGGAAATGGAAAAAAGAACACATTGACACCGGTGTGTCAGACCCACCATACTTGCTCCGGACACTGCGAGAGGGCTGTACAAGCAATGATCACACGCACGGCACAGCGGACACACCAGGAACCGCGGTGTTGGCCGTCGAATGGCGCTAGCTGCGCAGCATTTGTGCACCGCCGCCATCAGTGTCAGCCAGTTTGCCGTGGCATACGGAGCTCCATCGCAGTCTTTAACACTGGTAGCATGCCGCGACAGCGTGGACGTGAACCGTATGTGCAGTTGACGGACTTTGAGCGAGGGCGTATAGTGGGCATGCGGGAGGCCGGGTGGACGTACCGCCGAATTGCTCAACACGTGGGGCGTGAGGTCTCCACAGTACATCGATGTTGTCGCCAGTGGTCGGCGGAAGGTGCACGTGCCCGTCGACCTGGGACCGGACCGCAGCGACGCACGGATGCACGCCAAGACCGTAGGATCCTACGCAGTGCCGTAGGGGACCGCACCGCCACTTCCCAGCAAATTAGGGACACTGTTGCTCCTGGGGTATCGGCGAGGACCATTCGCAACCATCTCCATGAAGCTGGGCTACGGTCCCGCACACCGTTAGGCCGTCTTCCGCTCACGCCCCAACATCGTGCAGCCCGCCTCCAGTGGTGTCGCGACAGGCGTGAATGGAGGGACGAATGGAGACGTGTCGTCTTCAGCGATGAGAGTCGCTTCTGCCTTGGTGCCAATGATGGTCGTATGCGTGTTTGGCGCCGTGCAGGTGAGCGCCACAATCAGGACTGCATACGACCGAGGCACACAGGGCCAACACCCGGCATCATGGTGTGGGGAGCGATCTCCTACACTGGCCGTACACCACTGGTGATCGTCGAGGGGACACTGAATAGTGCACGGTACATCCAAACCATCATTGAACCCATCGTTCTACCATTCCTAGACCGGCAAGGGAACTTGCTGTTCCAACAGGACAATGCACGTCCGCATGTATCCCGTGCCACCCAACGTGCTCTAGAAGGTGTAAGTCAACTACCCTGGCCAGCAAGATCTCCGGATCTGTCCCCCATTGAGCATGTTTGGGACTGGATGAAGCGTCGTCTCACGCGGTCTGCACGTCCAGCACGAACGCTGGTCCAACTGAGGCGCCAGGTGGAAATGGCATGGCAAGCCGTTCCACAGGACTACATCCAGCATCTCTACGATCGTCTCCATGGGAGAATAGCAGCCTGCATTGCTGCGAAAGGTGGATATACACTGTACTAGTGCCGACATTGTGCATGCTCTGTTGCCTGTGTCTATGTGCCTGTGGTTCTGTCAGTGTGATCATGTGATGTATCTGACCCCAGTAATGTGTCAATAAAGTTTCCCCTTCCTGGGACAATGAATTCACGGTGTTCTTATTTCAATTTCCAGGAGTGTAGGTTGGCTCTTTCGCATTAGTTGTGGTCTAGGGTGGAGCTCACGCGGCCTATAAAACCACCAAAAATATTGATTTTTGGGTACAAAAAGTACCAATTGTGGGGATGGTCACATCAATAATTTCCTTTCATGGCAACCTATAGAAATTCTTACCATAAGTTCTTAACATGATCTTCTTGGGGAACCTTGAAACTTTTTTTCGATATCGTTATCCGTTACGGAGATTCGGAATTTCAGAGTTACCGTACTTATGCAAGTAATATCCGGCATGAAGCGTAAATGTAGTTTTAAATGACGTAGTGAACACATGAGAAGGTTCTACGGTCATCGCATCAATACTGATGACACCAAACTACGCTCGTAGTTAGCAATTTTTCACCAATCAAACATTTATGACGCTCTGTCTCTGCATAATGGGCATTTCACGCCTGTGCGGATATGCCACAAGTGGTTCCGCAGTGACAAGAAATGGGCTAAAAAATGGTCTTCACGTGCATGCAAAATAGTTAAAATAACTACCAAAAATAATGTAAAACTGGAAAAAATTGCAAATTCTGTAAAATATTTCTAATAACATTTTTAGTCTTTTAAGGTAAATACTAGAAGGTAACAGATAGATTATATAATGGTAAGACAGAGATTTAGGAAACAGGTTTTAAATTGTAAGACATTTCCTGGGGCAGATGTGGACTCTGACCACAATCTATTGGTTATGAGCTGTAGATTAAAACTGAAGAAACTGCAAAACGGTGGGAATTTTAGGAGATGGGACCTGGATAAACTGACTAAACCAGAGGTTGTACAGAGGTCCAGGGAGAGCATAAGGGAACAATTGACAGGAATGGGGGAAAGGAATACAGTAGAAGAAGAATGGGTAGCTATGAGGGATGAAATAGTGAGGGCAGCAGAGGACCAAGTAGGTAAAAAGAGACGAGGGCTAGTAGAAATCTTTGGGTAACAGAAGAAATATCGAATTTAATTGATGAAAGGAAAAACTATAAAAATGCAGTAAATGAAGCAGGCAAAAAGGAATACAAACGTCTCCAAAATGAGATCGACAGGAAGTGCAAAATGGCTAAGCATGGATGGCTAGAGGACAAATGTAAGGATGTAGAGGCTCATCTCACTAGGGGCAAGACAGATACTGCCTACAGGAAAATTAAAGAGACCTTTGGAGGGAAAAGAATCACTTGTATGAATATCAAGAGCTCAGATGGAAACCCAGTTCTAACCAAAGAAGGGAAAGCAGAAAGGTGGAAGGAATGTATAGAGGGTCTATACAAGGGTGATGTACTTGAGGACAATATTATGGAAATGGAAGAGGACGTAGATGAAGATGAAATGGGAGATACGATACTGCGTGAAGAGTTTGACAGAGCACTGAAAGACCTGAGTCGAAACAAGGCCCCGGGAGTAGACAACATTCCATTAGAACTACTGACGGCCTTGGGAGAGTCAGTCTTGACAAAGCTCTACCATCTCGTAAGCAAGATGTATAAGACAGGCGAAATACCCTCAGACTTCAAGAAGAATACAATAATTCCAATCCCAAAGAAAGCAGGTGTTGACAGATGTGAAAATATCAGTAATAAGACACAGCTGCAAAATACTAACGCGAATTCTTTACAGACGAATGGAAAAACTGGTAGAAGCCGACCTCGGGGAAGATCAGTTTGGATTCCGTAGAAATGTTGGAACACGTGAGGCAATACTGACATTATGGCTTATCTTAAAAGAAAGATTAAGGAATGGCAAACCTACGTTTCTAGCATTTGTAGGCTTAGAGAAAGCTTTGACAATGGTGACTGGAAAACTCTCTTTCAAATTCTAAAGGTGGCATGGTTAAAATACATGGAGCGAAAGGCTATTTACAATTCGTGCAGAAACCAGATGGCAATTATATGAGTAGAGGGGCATGAAAGGGAAGCAGTGATTGGGAAGGGAGTGAGACAGGGTTGTAGCCTCTCCCCGATGTTATTCAATCTGAATATTGAGAAAGCAGAGAAGGAAACAAAAGAGAAATTCGGAGTAGGTATTAAAATCCATGGAGAAGAAATTAAAACTTTGAGGTTCGCCGATGACATTGTAATTTTGTCAGAGACAGCAAAGGACTTCGAAGAGCAGTTGAACGGAATGGACAGTGTCTTGAAAGGAGGATACAAGATGAACATCAACAAAAGCAAAACGAGGATAATGGAATGTAGTCGAATTAAGTAGGGTGATGCTGAGGGAATTAGATTAGGAAATGAGACACTTAAAGTAGTAAAGGAGTTTTGCTATTTGGGGAGAAAAATAACTGATGATGGTCGAAGTTCAAATGGCTCTGAGCACTATGAGACTTAACAGCTGTGGTCATCAGTCCCCTAGAACTTAGAACTACTTAAACCTAACTACCCTAAGGACATCACACACATCCATGCCCGAGGCAGGATTCGAACCTGCGACCGTAGCAGTCGCGCGGTCCCGGACTGAGCGCCTAGAACCGGATGGTCGAAGTAGAGAGGATATAAAATGTAGACTGTAGGAAAGTATTTCTGAGGAAGAGAAGTTTGTTAACATCGGGTATTGATTTAAGTGTCAGGAAGTCTTTTCTGAAAGTATTTGTATGAAGTGCAGCCATGTATGGAAGTGAAACATGGACGATAAATAGTTCGGACAACAAGAGAATAGAAGCTTTCGAAATGTGGTGCTACAGAAGAATGCTGAAGATTAGATGGGTAGATCACATAACTGATGATGAAGTATTGAATAGAATTGGGGAGAAGAGGAGTTTGTGGCCCAACTTGACAAGAAGAAGAGACCGGTTGGTATGGCATGTTCTGAGGCATCAGGGGATCACAAATTTAGCATTGGAGGGCAGCGTGGAGGGTACAAATTGTAGAGGGAGACCAAGAGATCAATACACTAAGCAGATTCAGAAGGATGTAGGTTGGAGTAGGTACTGTGAGATGAAGAAGCTTGCACAGGATAGAGTAGCATGGAGAGCTGCAGCAAACCAGTCTCAGGACTGAAGACCACAACAGCAACAAGATAAATTGCTATCAATGAGCAAAGTATTCAGAAAAAAATGTAAAGGAAACAGTTTTTCGTTAATGTCATTTTTGTTAAACTTATTTGTTGTTTACATTTTTTGTCAAAGCAAATAAATTGATGACGAAACTATATTGAACTTCAGAATTAGTTTAATATAGTCCACCACCGGTAGCTGAGTGTTCAGCGCTACAGAAAGTCAGTCCTAAGGGCCTGGGTTCGATTCCCGGCTGGGTCGGAGATTTTCTCCACTCAGGAACTGGGTGTTGTGTTGTCCCAGTCATCATCATTTCATCCCCATCGTCGCGCAAGTCGCCGAAGCGGCATCAAATCGAAAGACTTGCACCCGGCGAACGGTCTACCCGATGGGAGGCCCTAGTCACACGACATTTCCCTTTTTTTTAGTTTTATATAAACAGCACACCATGCTGTAATAGGGAGAAGAAGGGAACCAGGGGGAAAAGTGCTCCTGTCTGAGCATAGAAAACGCGAATACGCTCTTCTTTAGAAGACTCAGAGCGAAAAGTGGGGAACCATCTGCCTAAGCCCTCATTGCACCTTCCTCGGCATAAATTTAGACATGCGAATATATTTGCACTTTTCTATACTGAAAGAGAGTAGCAGAGAGATTGTGGTGGTGGAAGAGAGAGGATAAGGCCAATGGGAGGGAAAGAGAGAGAAGACAATGAGGGTGCGAGAGACAATGTGGCAATGAAAGAGATAGAGATGGGTGACACAATAGCAGTGGGAGCCAAAGAGAGAGAGGGAGTATTGATGGTGAATGAGAGACAGTGGCAGTAAAACAGAAAGAGAGATGGTTGGAGACAGAAGCAGTGGGAGCAAATGAGAGAGGATAGAGTGGAAATGAAAAACAATGATGAGACCATTCTCAGGCTTGGGAGTTTGGAACCTCCCAGACTAGCAACTCTTAACACGTGGGTATAGGGGAAGGCGCATTTTGCACCGAAGTTTTCAACTCTTACGTAAAAGGAAAAAATTAAGTTAGCCATCCCCAGAATTTTTTGAGCTGTCGAGTTATGATAAAGACAGTCGCAGTAGGAAAGAAAGCAAAAGTAAACGGTGTAAGTGAGAGAGGAGACAGTGGATGTAGGATATATGTAAGTCAATGGGAGAAAAAGAAAACAGTGGGAGAGAGACGGTATATAGAAGGTAGCAGTAAGAGGGAGATGCTGAATATGAATGCTTTTTAACTGCAAATAGAGACTGGGTAAATTGATTTAGATTATTGTGTGTTAAAAGATCACGAATATGTTCGCATGCCAAAAGTTCTGGTGAAAAAGGCGGATGAGGATCGAAACAGCCAGTTCGCCACTTTTCTGTCAGTCTTGTAAAGAGGAACATATTCGCCTTTTTGAGCTCTGACGTGTGCATTGTTTCGCTGATTCTTCTTAGGTTTGTTTGACTGAGGACTGAATTGATTGCGAAGATGAGATTAGACTAATTACAGCCGCAAAGAGACGTATGAGTAATCTTCTTCCTATACGTTATCCGCAAATGTAACCGATTAAAAATGAAACACGAACGGTGAGTCCCATAGTGCTCAGAGCCAGAAACACGAACACATTTTTCACTAAAAAGGTCGCAGTACTTTGAAGTTTAGAGTCAACAACGGAAAGAAAAATATTTGACGACAAAACTTATGCCAACAGGTGTGTAAACAAAACTACTGCAATAATTGCGTTTTACAAAATTGAAAGATGTTTACAGCATACATACTGAATCCCCGAGTAAAGCTTGTTTCGTAGCAGGCGTTGTTTATATCTCAACACATTATAGAAACTTAATATTTCCGAATATCGGAATTGCAATGTCTTTACTATTTCTGGAACAATACAAGACAGGTACATTTTCCGAATACTGTAACGATCCTAGGAGACTAGCAGATATTTCTTGCGACTAAGTGCACTGCAGAATTTCTCGCTGTGGGCGGGCCACAAGACCTTGCATAAGAGAGGAATACGATGCTGCTCAGCCGTTGCCTCCTGTCCTGCCATCTACCGGCACTTTTCTTCACTTGTTCTAGCGTGGGCACCACAGCCAGCGCGCTCTCTACAACATCAAGGTGGCGTCAGATGGCAGCACTTTCCACGTTGCGCTCATAGCCAATTTTACTAGGCTTTCCGTTAAGGTTCAAATGGCTCTGAGCACTATGGGACGTAACTTCTGAGGTCATCAGTCCCCTAGAACTTAGAACTACTTAAACCTCACTAACCTAAGGACATCACACACATCCATGCCCGAGGCAGGCTTCGAACCTGCGACCGTAGCGGTCGCGCGGTTCCAGACTGTAGCGCCTAGAATCGCTCGGTCACACAGGCCTGCAGATTACAAATTCCTTTATTTTTCTCATCCTTGTCACGGTGAGTACCGCACTGTAGGTACACTGTACATTTGGAGCATGTCATCGACTTTACACACACTGAGCGTTTATATTTATCGCTGGATGAATTGTGTCAAATAAATTCAAATCAGCCCCAGTCCCCTACCTGCAATGTTTCCTGGAAGTTTCTCTTTATTTAAGGGAAAGACAGCCAAGAATATTCTCCAAAATATTCCCAGTTGGGACGGCCTCTACCGCACTACCACATCAGCTGCTATGGCCAAAAAGAACTGCACTCTTCAATGGATCAGAACTCGAACAACCGACTTACTCCACTCTTCAAGCAAGACAGCGGAATATACAGGGTGTTTCAAAATTAATATACTGGTTTTAAGGCTTGGTAGCACGTATTACATTCACCCTACAATTATAAATAATACACCAAATGAAACAGAAACACAAACAGTTTTTCTTACAATTATTCAGTGTGAACACCGATCACACGTCGAGTCGATAGGCGAGTTGTTCCGAAACCTTGATCAATGTGTCAGGAGTAACTGTTACAATAACACTGTTTCTAAAGTCGGATAGATCAGCTGGCGTCGGAGGCGCATACACATGATCGCGTCAGATCGTGTGTGAACGTGGAGGTGATGCATAGAACGCTGTGTAACCGGCCCCTTGCGCCCAATCCACCGGCTGGATACAGCGTCGATTAACCAGTCGCGTACTGAGTTACGCCAGTGAGGATAAAGCTGTGCTGTTCAACTTCTTCCCATTGAGGCACGGACTATAGCTGTAGTACATCAAGATAAGAAACAACAGTTACAGTTGATTCACCGAAAAAGAAATGCCCGTAAACTTTTCTCAGGGATAGTTCTTGGAGCTAAGTGTGAAAGACTCGCACTCGCTCAACACTTTTTCCCTTCACTCTTTGTCATTCCATGTCCTTCCCATTGCGGACAGGTATACAAACAAAAATGTTTGAGATGCTCTTTCATTTGGTGTATTATTTACAACTGTAAGTTGAACGTAATAAATGCTACAACGCCTTGAAACTGGTATGTTCATTTTGAAACACCCTGTATTTTTAAAACAGCTTGTCGCCTTCGATCACTTCTCTCAAATACTCTGAAGCATACACCACCAAGTAAGTAGGGCTACGTCTACGATAGCTCCTTCCAAAATGTTTTTCACACCTAGCTCTCTTCTAAAAATTGGAGACAGCAGTTCTGTAGTGTTTTTACGGTATTCTTACTCTGGCTGTGATTATCACCATCAATAATTGGTTCAAAAGCTAGCGAACTGTCATGCAGTTACTTCTATGTTTATCAGCATCCCCACCTTGGGTTTCTTTGTATCAGTGACCTCCGCCTTTTGGTCATAAAAGCTTTTTCCGATACTGTTATGTACTGGAAGAAATGCTTTTTTATTTTCCTGCTTTTACCCTGTTTGTACTGGTATTTGAGAAATTAAACTTCCATCTCAGTAGAGAAATCAGTAGCATCCTCAAGCAACGCTCGTGGGCCCCTTGAATGATATCATTTCCCTGTTGTTCAAAATTTTCCTTGCAACTTCCATGACTTCTTTGCAAGAATGCTATTTTTAATGTGGCTAAATAGATAGTGACGAATTCTAATCATTCACTGAACCTTTCTTCAAGTTCCTTGTTTACTCCCACTAAAACTGCAGTCATACACAGTTGAGAAGTGCTCTAAGAGAAACTTTAGGCTGCCAGCTCAACTTTATCATGACCAGTACCTTCTGTTACCTCGTCAAGATAATTCTCCCTGGTGCATCACTAAAAATCAAACCTAACAATTCATATTGGCTTGTAACATTGTTTTAACTTTTACAGAAGTCAGTTATACCACATTAAGCTGTTTATTAGTCACCGCACACCATTTTTTTCCTATGTCACAACTTATTCTTGGCGTATTCAATTCACCATCGATCAATGTAATTCTTTTAGTGCGGTTTCTCACAGCCGCGAATTATGAACTTTCCGAGAAAGATGTCTTCTTTCCTCTTGTTACCTCTTACATGCTAACATCTTTTCGTGGTGTCCTCCGTGCTGCTCACAACAAGAAATCTGCTTTGGCACAGCTGAACTATGAATATAAATACTTTGTGTTAAAGAATTTCTTGCTAAAGCAATTTCGTTTTAACACTGAAGACCAAAAATAGTTTTTTAGAACGAGAACCAGCTGAAAGTTGATTAAATTTACGAGGGTGTGCTGAAAACTAATGCTTCCGAACTTTTTATGTGAAAACTCTTAAAACTTTGTAAATAAAACGAACCCCATTAACATTCTACATCTTTAGTATTCATTTATACATATTTATTTCTCAACTTAGTCATCGTGCCGATGAACGCATTTCTCCAGCGGAGACCAGTTTGTTGATACCGTCATTGTAGAATGTTTGACTTTGTTGGCGGAGCCATAACCTCACCTCTGCTTGCATCGTTTCATCACTATCGGAGTTAAGCCCTCGAAGGTGTTCTTTAAGTTTTCGAAACAGATGAAAATCGTATGAGGCCAAATCTGGATTGCAGTGGGGATTATCGATGACACTAAACCCAAGGCGTAAGATTGTTGCGGGTGTCGCAACGCTCCTGTGTAGTCTAGCAACGTCAAGCAGAAGGAAAGAGTGCTCTATGTGTGAAAGAAATCTTCGAATTCGAAACTCAGTTACAGAACGCTGTTTCTGCCGCAGTAACGTAGTTACATCTACATCTACATCTACATTTATACTCCGCAAGCCACCCAACGGTGTGTGGCGGAGGGCACTTTACGTGCCACTGTCATTACCTCCTTTACCTGTTCCAGTCGCGTATGGTTCGCGGGAAGAACGACTGTCTGAAAGCCTCCGTGCGCGCTCGAATCTCTCTAATTTTACATTCGTGATCTCCTCGGGAGGTATAAGTAGGGGGAAGCAATATATTCGATACCTCATCCAGAAACGCACCCTCTGGAAACCTGGCGAGCAAGCTACACCGCGATGCAGAGCGCCTCTCTTGCAGAGTCTGCCACATGAGTTTATTAAACATCTCCGTAACGCTATCACGGTTACCAAATAACCCTGTGACGAAACGCGCCGCTCTTCTTTGGATCTTCTCTATCTCCTCCGTCAACCCGATCTGGTACGGATCCCACACTGATGAGCAATACTCAAGTATAGGTTGAACGAGTGTTTTGTAAGCCACCTCCTTTGTTGATGGACTACATTTTCTAAGCACTCTCCCAATGAATCTCAACCTGGTACCCGCCTTACCAACAATTAATTTTATATGATCATTCCACTTCAAATCGTTCCGCACGCATACTCCCAGATATTTTACAGAAGTAACTGCTACCAGTGTTTGTTCCGCTATCATATAATCATACAATAACGGATCCTTCTTTCTATGTAATCGCAATACATTACATTTGTCTATGTTAAGGGACAGTTGCCACTCCCTGCACCAAGTGCCTATCCGCTGCAGATCTTCCTGCATTTCGCTACAATTTTCTAATGCTGCAACTTCTCTGTATACTACAGCATCATCCGCGAAAAGCCGCATGGAACTTCCGACACTATCTACCAGGTCATTTATATATATTGTGAAAAGCAATGGTCCCATAACACTCCCCTGTGGCACGCCAGAGGTTACTTAAACGTCTGTAGACGTTTCTCCATTGATAACAACATGCTGTGTTCTGTTTGCTAAAAACTCTTCAATCCAGCCACACAGCTGGTCTGATATTCCGTAGGCTCTTACTTTGTTTATCAGGCGACAGTGCGGAACTGTATCGAACGCCTTCCGGAAGTCAAGAAAAATCGCATCTACCTGGGAGCCTGTATCTAATATTTTCTGGGTCTCATGAACAAATAACGCGAGTTGGGTCTCACACGATCGCTGTTTCCGAAATCCATGTTGATTCCTACATAGTCGATTCTGGGTTTCCAAAAACGACATGATACTCGAGCAAAAAACATGTTCTAAAATTCTACAACAGATCGACGTCAGAGATATAGGTCTATAGTTTTGCGCATCTGCTCGACGACCCTTCTTGAAGACTGGGACTACCTGTGCTCTTTTCCAATCATTTGGAACCCTCCGTTCCTCTAGAGACTTGCGGTACACGGCTGTTAGAAGGGGGGCAAGTTCTTTCGCGTACTCTGTTTAGAATCGAATTGGTATCCCGTCCGGTTCAGTGGACTTTCCTCTGTTGAGTGATTCCAGTTGCTTTTCTATTCCTTGGACGCTTATTTCGATGTCAGCCATTTTTTCGTTTGTGCGAGGATTTAGAGAAGGAACTGCAGTGCGGTCTTCCTCTGTGAAACAGCTTTGGAAAAAGGTGTTTAGTATTTCAGCTTTACGCGTGTCATCCTCTGTTTCAATGCCATCATCATCCCGGAGTGTCTGGATATGCTGTTTCGAGCCACTTACTGATTTAACGTAAGACCAGAACTTCCTAGGATTTTCTGTCAAGTCGGTACATAGAATTTTACTTTCGAATTCACTGAATGCTTCACGCATAGCCCTCCTTACGCTAACTTTGACATCGTTTAGCTTCTGTTTGTCTGAGAGGTTTTGGCTGCGTTTAAACTTGGAGTGAAGCTCTCTTTGCTTTCGCAGTAGTTTCCTAACTTTGTTGTTGTACCACGGTGGGTTTTTCCCGTCCCTCACAGTTTTACTCGGCACGTACCTGTCTAAAACGCATTTTACGATTGCCTTGAACTTTCTCCATAAACACTCAACATTGTCAGTGTCGGAACAGAAATTTTCGTTTTGATCTGTTAGGTAGTCTGAAATCTGCCTTCTATTACTCTTGCTAAACAGATAAACCTTCCTCCCTTTTTTATATTCCTATTAACTTCCATATTCAGGGATGCTGCAACGGCCTTATGATCACTGATTCCCTGTTCTGCACTTACAGAGTCGAAAAGTTCGGGTCTGTTTGTTATCAGTAGGTCCAAGATGCTATCTCCACGAGTCGTTTCTCTGTTTAACTGCTCGAGGTAATTTTCAGATAGTGCACTCAGTATAGTGTCACTCGATGCTCTGTCCCTACCACCCGTCCTAAACATCTGAGTGTCCCAGTCTATACCTGGCAAATTGAAATCTCCACCTAAGACTATAACATGCTGAGGAAATTTATGTGAAATGTATTCCAAATTTTCTCTCAGTAGTTCTGCCACTAACGCTGCTGAGTCGGGAGGTCGGTAAAAGGAGCCAATTATTAACCCAGCTCGGTTGTTGAGTGTAACCTCCACCCATAATAATTCACAGGAACTATCCACTTCTACTTCACTACAGGATAAACTACTACTAACAGCGACGAACACTCCACCACCGGTTGCATGCAATCTACCCTTTCTAAACACCGTCTGTACATTTGTAAAAATTTCGGCAGAATTTATCTCTGGCTTCAGCCAGCTTTCTGTACCTATAACGATTTCAGCTTCGGTGCTTTCTATCAGCGCTTGAAGTTCCGGTACTTTACCAACGCAGCTTCGACCGTTGACAATTACAATACCGATTGCTGCTTGGTCCCCGCATGTCCTGACTTTGCCCCGCACCCATTGAGGCTGTTGCCCTTTCCGTACTTGCCCAAGGCCATCTAACCTAAAAAACCGCCCAGCCCACGCCACACAACCCCTGCTACCCGTGTAGCCGCTTGCTGCGTGTAGTGGACTCCTGACCTATCCAGCGGAACCCGAAACCCCACCACCCTATGGCGCAAGTCGAGGAATCTGCAGCCCACACGGTCGCAGAACCGTCTCAGCCTCTGATTCAGACCCTCCACTCGGCTCTGTACCAAAGGTCCGCAGTCAGTCCTGTGGACGATGCTGGAGATGGTGAGCTCTGCTTTCATCCCGCTAGTGAGACTGGCAGTCTTCACCAAATCAGATAGCCGCCGGATGCCAGAGAGGATTTCCTCCGATCCCTAGCGACACACATCATTGGTGCAGACATGAGCGACCACCTGCAGATGGGTGCACCCTGTACCCTTCATGGCATCCGGAAGGACCCTTTCCACATCTGGAATGACTCCCCCCTGTATGCACACGGAGTGCACATTGGTTTTCTTCCCCTCTCTTGCTGCCATTTCCCTAAGGGGCCCCATTACGCGCCTGACGTTGGAGCTCCCAACTACCAGTAAGCCCACCTTCTGCAACCGCCCGGATCTTGCAGACTGAGGGGCAACCTCTGGAACAGGACAAGCAGCCATGTCAGGCCGAAGATCAGTATCAGCCTGAGACAGAGCCTGAAACCGGTTCGTCAGACAAACTGGAGAGGCCTTCCGTTCAGCCCTCCGGAATGTCTTTCGCCCCCTGCCACACCTTGAGACGACCTCCCACTCTACCACAGGTGAGGGATCAGCCTCAATGCGGGCAGTATCCCGGGCAACCACAGTCTTAGTCCGATCGGGGGTTGCGTGGGACGAGCTGGCCGTCCCCGACAAACCCCCATCCGGACCCCCACAGTGATGCCCATTGGCAACAGCCTCAAGCTGTGTGACCGAAGCCAACACTGCCTGAAGCTGGGAGCGAAGGGATGCCAACTCAGCCTGCATCCGAACACAGCAGTTGCAGTCCCTATCCATGCTAAAAAACTGTTGTGCAAAGAACGTCTGAACTAATCTACAGAGAGCGCAAACAAATCGACAAAATTTAAACGGTTATTAAAATACGAGATTGCCTAGTAAATGCAGTAATGCTGCTACTTGCGCACTGCTGACACACTGCTCGGCGGCGGAAGGAGACTACGCGATTTTACACTGTTCAGGTACTAAAACGCGATGCTACAACTCTCAAATACTATAATACGCCCGAAATTTATGAATTAAACAATGCAAGTACCAAAAACACGCAAAGAAATTAAGAATTAAACTATGTAACAAATGAGTGAGCTAGGAGTATACGACTTGCTGCTGCAGCTGCTTATCCAACGGCGGCAGGGAGCACACTGCCATGTTATAAACTACAATTCGTAGCTCTCTAGTGGCAGACGATTGCAAGTATGTAGACATGAAGAATAAAGATGTAGAATGTTAAGAACTTTGTTTTATTTAAAAAGCTTTAAGAGTTTTCACATTAAAAATTCTAAGGCATCACTTTTCAGCACGCCCTCATAATTACGTATTCACTGAATTTCACAATCGCTGTAAGAACAACTTGTTGGGAGTACCCATCGTATGAATACTGTAACTTCAGTCATAAACCTACAGTTTCTGCAGCACTGATTCTCACAAATGCATTATTATTATTCAAATTTTACCAACTCAATATTAATTGTTACATAGCTCTCCCTGTTTTGCATTCTATTGGAGGTTAAGATATACCTATTAATTATTACATAGCTGTCCCTGTTTTACATTCTATTGGAGGTTAAGATTAACCTCTCACACTCATTTTTCCATGTTTTCAATATTTCCTTGCATACTGTTTTTGGGTATTCGCTGTTCCCATCTACAGTATCATTGCTAAAGATCTACTACATTGGATGTCATCTGGACACTGTAAGCTTCTTCCCCCACCACTATCTCACATATACACATAAAGCTATATGAGGCACATCTCTAACTGAATTGGACACTGGCAATTTGTGAACATATATTTTCGACACTTGGCTAATGGTTTTATTATCTATGATCCTAACTGATCTTCCTTTAACAGTCATCTATCATTGAATAACATGTCTTAGGAAGCGTGTAATGTTTCGGGTTTTTTAATTCAACATGAACATCTATAAAACCTGGATTAGTTTTTTCTGGCTTTCTTTAATGGTCAATTAGTTCCCCCTCCCCTGTGAACTAAGGACCTTGCCGTTGGAGGGGTGGCTTGCACACCTCAGCGATACAGGTAGCTGTACCATAGGTGCAACCACAACAGAGGTGTGCCTGCTGAGAGGTCAGAAAAAATGTATGGCTCCAGAAGAGTCATTCTGTGATTTGTGCAACGATATGTTACAATACTACTCATGAATCTATATACACCTTAGCAATTAAGCAGCAAAAAAATATGAAAGCACGACTGTATTTGTAGTTATTAAGTAGTAAAGTTAGTTTTTAGAGTTATTTAGGTAATAAATATATCATCTACATCTACATATTTACTCTGCAATTCACAGTTAAGTGCCTGGCAGAGGGTTCATCGAACCATTTTCATACTACTTCTCTACCATTCCACTCTCGAATGGCGCGTAGGAAAAAGGAACACCTAAATCTTTCCATTCGAGCTCTGATTTCTCTTATTTTATTATGATGATCATTTATCCCTACGTAGGAAGGTGTCAGCAAAATATTTTCGCATTCGGAAGGAAAAGTTGGTGATTGAAATTTCGTAAACAGATCTCGCCGCAAATAAAACCGCCTTTGTTTCAGTGACTGCCACCCCAACTCGCGTATCAATCAGTGACACTCTCACCCCTATTGCGCGATAACACGAAACGAGCTGCCCTTCTTTGCACTTTATCGATGTCCTACGTCAATCCTACCTGGTAAGGATCCCATACCGCGCAGCAGTATTCCAGCAGAGGACGCACAAGTGTAATGTAGGCTGTCCCTTTAGTGGGTTTGTCGCATCTTCTAAGTGTTCTGCCAACAAAGCGCAGTCTTTGTTTCGCCTTCCCCATAATATTAACTGTGTGGTCTTTCCAATTTAAGTTGCTCGTAATTGTAATTCCTAGATATTTAGTCGAATTGACAGCCCTTAAATTTGTGCGACTTATCGTATACCCAAAATTTATCAGATTTATTTTAGTACCCATGTGGACGATCTCGCACTTTTCTTAGTTTAGTGCCAATTGCCACTTTTCGCACCATACAGAAATTCTCTCTAGATCATTTTGTAATTGGAATCGATCGTCTGATGATTTTACTAGACGGTAAATTACAGCGTCATCTGCAAACAATGTAAGGGGGCTGCTCAGATTATCACCTAGATCATTTATGAAAATGAGGAACAATATAGGGCCTATGACTCTACCTTGAGGAACGCCAGATATCACTTCTGTTCTACTCGATGATTGACCGTCTATCACTACGGACTGTGACCTCTCTGAGAGGAAATCACGAATCCAGTCACACAACTGAGACGATACTCCATATGCACGCAATTTGATTAATAGTTGCTTGTGAGGAACGGTATCAAAAGCCTTCTGAAAATCTAGGAATATGGAATAGATCTGAGATCCCTTGTCGATAGCAATCATTACTTCATGGGAATAAAGAGCTAGCTGTGTTGCACAAGAACGATATTTTCTGAATCCGTGTTGGTTATATATCAATAAGTCATTTTCTTCAATGTGATTCATAATGTTCGTGTACAGTATATGCTCCAAAATCCTACTGCAAATTGAGGTCAGTGATCTGGGTCTGTAATGAAATGGGTTATTTCAATTCCCTTCTTGAATATTGGTGTGACCTGTGCTACTTTCCAGTCTTTAGGAACAGACCTTTCGTCAAGTGAGCTGTCGTATATGATTGCTAAGAAGTGTGCTATTGTGTCTGCATACTCTGAAAGGAAGCTGATTGGTATACCATCTGGACCGGAAGACTTGCCTTTCTTAAGTGATTACAGTTGTTTCGCAACACCTAAGATATCTACTTTTATGTCACTCATGCTAACAGTCATTTCTGAAAGTATTTGTATGGAGTGTAGCCATGTATAGAAGTGAAACATGGACGATAAATACTTTAGACAAGAAGAGAATAGAAGCTTTCGAAATGTGGTGCTACAGAAGAATGCTGAAGATTAGATGGATAGACGACGTAGCTAATGAGGAGGTACTGAATTGGGGAGAAGAGAAATTTGTGGCACAACTTGACTAGAAGAAGGGATCGGTTGGTAGGACCCGTTCTGAGGCATCAAGGGATCACCAATTTAGTATTGGAGGGCAGCGTGGAGTGTGAAAATTGTAGAGGGAGACCAAGAAATGGATACACTAAGCAGATTCAGAAGGATGTAGGCTGCACTAGGTACTGGGAGATGAAGAAACTTGCACAGGATAGAGTAGCATGGAGAGCTGCATCAAACCAGTCTGCGGACTGAAGACCACAACAACAACAGGCGTTGAAACGTGTACTTGTAAATATCTTTAAGAGAAATGTTTAGAAATTCGTTAGTTTTATTTTATCGTACATGAAACACAATCAAGAGTCATAACTTGGAGCGAAGGCTCCATGTGTCCTAGACTAAGCAGACTTTGAATGCGGTACGCTAGTTGGACCTAGATGCACTGGACATTCGATCTCAGAAATCGCTAGGGAATTGATTACTCCCACATTTGCAAAGTCAAGAATGTGCCGAGACACGAAATTTCAGGCATTTCCACTCACCATGTATAACGCAGTGACCGACGGCACTCACGTAACAACTGAGGGCAGCGGCGTTTGCATAGAGTTGTCGGTGCTAACAGACAAGCCACAGTCCGTGAAATAACCGCAGAAATAAATGTGGGATGTACGACAACATATTGGTTAGGACAGTGCGGCGAAATTTTTAATGGGCTACGGCAGCACACAACCGACTCGAGTGGCTTTGCTAACGGCACGACATTGATTGCAGCTGCTCTCCTGGGATCATGAGCGTATCAATTGGATCCTAGAAGACTGGAAAACCGTGGCGTGGTCAGATGAGTCCCGATTTCAGTTCATGGCAGGGTTCGAGTGTGGGGCCTACCCCTCGAAGCCGTGGTCCCAAGTTGTCAACAAGGCACTGTGCGAGCTCCTGCTGCCTTCATAACGGTGTGCGCTGCACTCGTCTGGTCCAACTGAACACATCACTGACTGGAACTGGATGTGTACGGCTAGTGGGAGACCATCTGCAGCCATTTATGGACTTCATGTTCCTAAACAAGAATGGAATTTTTGTGGACGAGGGATTCCAGTTGCTCACGATTGGTTTGAAGAGCATTCTGGACAGTTCAAGCGAATGACTTGGCCACCCACATGACACAACATGAATTGCATCGAACATTAATACTCGGCAGAAATCAAACCCGCATTTGGATCGGAATTCCTTAACTCTTGTGCAAAAAGGTGAGCAGTATACTGCTGCATCCATTTTCAATAAGCTGCCACTCGAATTCAAAAATCTTAGCAGTAATCCACGCGGTTTCAAATCGAAACTGAAGAGTTTCCTCATGAGTCACTCCTTCTATTCTGTCGTGGAGTTCCTTGAAAAATTAAGCTGATTTTTATTGTATTGCTGATAGCGTTTATTTAAACCTATGGACTGATTTTTTTAATGTTCATGAACATTTATTTTTATCTGTTATTATGTTTATCTTGTAATTTCATGTACTAACACGTTCCATGACCTCGGAGATTTGCTCTTCAATTTGGTCCTACAGAACTTGACGAGTAAATAAATAAATAAATGAAATGTGTGGGACATGGTCGAGAGGTCAGTTCGTGCACAAAATCCTGCACTGGCAATTCTTTCGCAATTATGGACGGCTATAGAGTCATCATGGCTCAATATTTCTGCAAGGCACTTCCAACGACTTCCTGTTCCCGTGCCACATCGAGTTTCTGCACTACGCTGGACAAAAGGAGGTCCCCCATGCAGTTTATAAGATGTCCCGGGCACTGAGGATTTCAACAAATATAGCGGCCCTCTGTCGCAAATGGATGATAATGTTGTTGTTGTTGTTGTGGTCTTCAGCCCTGAGACTGGTTTGATGCAGCCCTCCATGCTACTCTATCCTGCGCAAGCTTCTTCATCTCCCAGTACCTACTGCAACCTATATCCTTCTGAATCTGCTTGGTGTATTCATCTCTTGGTCTCCCTCTACGATTTTTACGCTCCACGCTGCCCTCCAATACAAAATTGGTGATCATGATCCCTTGATGCCTCAGAAAATGTCCTACGAACCGATTCCTTCTTCTAGTCAAGTTGTGCCACAAACGTATCTTGTCCCCAATCCTATTCAACACCTCCTCAGTAGTTATGTGATCTACCCATCTAATCTTCAGCATTCTTCTGTAGCACCACATTTCGAAAGCTTCTATTCTCTTCTTGTCTAAACTATTTATCGTCCACGTTTCACTTCCATACATGGCTACACTCCATACAAATACTTTCTGAAACGACTTCCTGACACTTCAATCTATACTCGATGTTAACAAATTTCTCTTCTTCAGAAACGCTTTCCTTCCAATTGTCAGTCTACATTTTATAATGAATACAATAGACGGTAATCATTAATATCGTTTTAAGTCACTATTATTATGGATAATAATAGTGACTTAAAACGATAGTAATGATTACCGTCTATTGTACGAGTAATCCAGTGGTAATACTGACAAACGCCTTAAGCCACCAAGCGGATATTCGCAGTTGTGCCCGTGTACGAGGTGCATTCAAGTTCTAAAGCCTCCGATTTTTTTTCTAATCAACTACTCACCCGAAATCGATGAAACTGGCGTTACTTCTCGATGTAATCGCCCTGCAGACGTACACATTTTTCACAACGCTGACGCCATGATTCCATGGCAGCGGCGAAGGCTTCTTTAGGAGTCTGTTTTGACCACTGGAAAATTGCTGAGGCAATAGCAGCACGGCTGGTGAATGTGCAGCCACGGAGAGTGTCTTTCATTGTTGGAAAAAGCCAAAAGTCACTAGGAGCCAGGTCAGGTGAGTAGGGAGAATGAGGAATCTTCAAAGTTGTTATCACGAAGAAACTGTTGCGTAACGTTAGCTCGATGTGCGGGTGCGTTGTCTTGGGGAAACAGCACACACGCAGCCCTTCCCGGACGTTTTTGTTGCAGTGCAGGAAGGAATTTGTTCTTCAAAACATTTTCGTGGGATGCACCTGTTACCGTAGTGCCCTTTGGAACGCAATGGGTAAGGATTACGCCCTCGCTGTCCCAGAACATGGACACCAGCATTTTTTCAGCACCGGCGGTTACCCGAAATTTTTTTGGTAGCGGTGAATCTGTGTGCTTCCATTGAGCTGACTGGCTCTTTGTTTCTGGATTGAAAAATGGCATCCACGTCTCATCCATTGTCACAACCGACGAAAAGAAAGTCCCATTCATGCTGTCGTTGCACGTCAACATTGCTTGGCAACATGCCACACGGGCATCCGTGTGGTCGTCCGTCAGCATTCGTGGCACCCACCTGGATGACACTTTTCGCATTTTCAGGTCGTCATGCAGGATTGTGTGCACAGAACCCACAGAAATGCCAACTCTGGGGGCGATCTGTTCAACAGTCATTCGGCGATCCCCCAAAATAATTCTCTCCACTTTCTCGATCGTGTCGTCAGACCGGCTTGTGCGAGCCCGAGGTTGTTTCGGTTTGTTGTCACACGATGTTCTGCCTTCATTAAACTATCGCACCCAAGAACGCACTTTCGACACATCCATAACTCCATCACCACATGTCTCCTTCAACTGTCGATGAATTTCAATTGGTTTCACACCACGCAAATTCAGAAAACGAATGATTGCACGCTGTTCACGTAAGGAAAACGTCGCCATTTTAAGTATTTAAAACAGTTCTCATTCTCGCCGCTGGCAGGTAAAATTCCATCTGCCGTACGGTGCTGCCATCTCTGGGACGTATTGACAATGAACGCGGCCTCATTTTAAAACAATGTGCATGTTTCTATCTCTTTCCAGTCCGGAGAAAAAAAATCGGAGGCCTTAGAACCTGAATGCACCTCGTATATCCATCTCGGCGTGGGCTTCTTTGTCGCCTCTAGATACACCCTCCAGGTTTTGGGAGGACCGTCACACCGCTTCGCCGCAGTGCCGGCAGGCGTGAGCCCCCGGTGCCGGGTGTCCCCGCGCCGCCGCCGGCTGCCTTGCCTCGGCTCTGCTCACCTGCCCTCTTTGGCCCTGCGCGCGGCCTCGCGCGCCGCCAGCGTGATGAGCCCGTTGATGGCGAAGTCGACGCTCATGACCTCGGCGTGCAGCTCGCCGCGGCAGTACATGCTGCGCAGCACGCCCTTGCCCGCCGCCGCCAGCAGCCCCACCGGCCCGTTCAGGCTGTCCACCCAGCCAGGCACCGGCTCCTTCCACGACGGCGTCACTGCGGCAACCAACAACAGCAAATTGGTTCAAATGGCTCTCAGCACTATGGGACTTCTGAGGTCATCAGTCCGCTAGAACTTAGAACTACTTAAACCTAACTAAGCTAAGGACATCACACACATCCACACCCGAGGCAGCAGCAGCGCTGTCCCGGACTGAAGCGCCTAGAACCGTCGGCCACTGCACAACCACCACCACCACTTTCACCCTGTACAACGAGCACACCTAACTCACGAGGACAACACTTGTCACACTGCAAATTGTATACGAGCTGGGTGCACATGGAAATCAACACTTAATGGAATCACTGACTTCTGGAAGACATCCACAGTCCAGTCTCAGAGTACCGGAGTAGTGGGGCAACAAGGACATCGCCCCACATTACAGGTTGCCTACATTCTGGGCCAAGTATACATTCAGGGGCAAACCTACACTACTGGCCATTATAATTACTACACCACGAAGATGACGTGCTACAGACGCGAAATTTAACCGACAGGAAGAAGACGCTGTGATATGCAAATGATTAGCTTTTCAGAGCATTCTCACAAGGTTGGTGCCGGTGCCGACATCTACAACGTGCTGACATGGGGGAAGTTTCCAACCGATTTCTCTTACACAAACAGCAGTTGACTGTCGTTCCCTGGTGAAACGTTATTGTGATGCCTTGTGTAAGGAGGAGAAATCAGGACCATCACAATACCGACTTTGATAAATGTTGGATTGTAGCCTATCGCTATTGCGATTTATCGTATCGCGACATTGCCGCTCACGTTGGTCGAGATCCAATGACTGTTAGCAGAATATGGAATCGGTGGGTTCAGCAGGGTAATACGGAACGCCGTGGTGGATCCCAACGGCATCGTATCACTAGCAGTTGAGATGACAGGCATCTTATCCGCATGGCTGTAACGGATCGTGCAGCCACACCTCGATCCCTGAGTCAACAGATGAGGACGTTTCGAAGACAAGAACCATCTGCACGAACAGTTCGACGACGTTTGCAACAGCATGGACTATCAGCTCGGAGACCGTGGCTGCGGTTACCCTTGACACTGCATCACAGACAGGAGCGCCTGCGATCGTGTACTCGACGACGAACCTGGGTGCACGAACGGCAAAACCTCATTTTTTCGGTTGAATCCAGGTTCCGTTTACAGCATCATGATGGTCGCATCCGTGTTTGGCGACATCGCGATGAACGCACAGCGTGTATTCGTCATCGCCATACTGGCGTATCACCCGACGTGATGGTATGGGGTGCCATTGGTTACACGTCTCGGTCACCTCTTGTTCGCATTGACGGCACTTTGAACAGTGGACGTTACATTTCAGATGTGTTACGACCCGTGGCTCTACCCTTCATTCGATCCCTGCGAAACCCTACATTTCAGCAGGATAATGCACGACCGCATGTTGCATGTCCTGTACGGGCCTTTCTGGATACAGAAAATGTTCGACTGCTGCCCTGGCCAGCACATTCTCCAGATCTCTCACCAATTGAAAACGTCTGGTCAATGGTGACCGAGCAACTGGCTTGTCACAATACGCCAGTCACTACTCTTGATGAACTGTGGTATCGTGTTGAAGCTGCATGGGCAGCTGTACCTGTACACACCATGCAAGCTCCGTTTCACTCAATGTCCAGGCGTATCAAGGCCGTTATTACGGCCAGAGGTGGTTGTTCGGGGTACTGATTTCTCAGGGTCTGTGCACCCAAATTGCGTGAAAATGTAATCACATGTCAGTTCTAGTATAATATATTTGTCCAATGAATACCCGTTTATCATCTTCATTTCTTCTTGGTGTAGTATTTTTAATGGCCAGTAGTGTATTATTCTCTTTTGATTGATAGGTCGTTAAACAACTGTTCTGCTAAGAGGATTATGACCCTCTGGGGACAATCCGTAGTTTTTACTGACACATCCTTAACCTGTTGTTCCCCCACCCATCTGCCTCCTCCTCCTCCTCACCCAGCCATTATCCTCCATTCTTTTGTGAACTACCCTCGCTGACATAAGCACACTTTTGATATTAGTTTGATTGACTGATTAGTTAAATCAATCAATTAATTAAATCCCCCCTCTGAAAACTCCCAGCCATCCCCCTCCCCTGCCTCACCTGAAAATTGGCGGGAAAAAGGCCCAATTGATCAGCCCTTTGGAGGGAATCGATTGCAGTGTATGGAATATTGTTTAAACAATTTAGGAAATATATTTTATTTATAAATTTAAAGAATTTGGTGGAAATTCGATTGCCGTGTATGGAATATTTAAACAAATGCGGCACTTTTTTCCAATCACATAGGGAAACATGTAATTACAACATCACAAATTGCTTAAACATGTATGAAAAACTTGCTCGTGCCACACAACAGTCCCCAAACAAAAACACACTCCTGTCGGCATCCACTATCATCTCAAGTGCTCTGTATGGATGAACCAATCTGTTGGATACCGGCACACGTGAGAGACGCCTTCTTTTCAAAGTAAATGTCTGCCTGGGAATAGACCGAGAAATACTGCTGGTATTAATTCTCGGTCACATGGTCATGATGTAGGGGGCAGGAAAGCTATTTCACACACACAAATTGACGTTGTCACAAAGCTAGTAGCAGGCTGACTCAAGAGAGAGAGAGAGAGAGAGATGTATCTGCTTTGCAGATGACATAGGAACTAGCATGGGATATTTCATTGCTCGATGGGCTCTAAGCTGCACATTCTTCCTTATGCACTTTCTTGTGCTGCATCTCACGAAGTGCTTCAGGAGTTACTAAAGCTGAAGCGGAGTATCAGATCTTGAAGATGTCAGAAATGTTTGCCGGAGAAGACATGCCACGGGAAATGTTAATTAAATCGTTAAGATAGCGGTTAAACAATCTGCTTCACACAGTTTAAAACCACTCGTAATATAAAAAAAAGATCGACAGTGCAGAGTAGTTTTCGTGGATACACAACAGTGTTATGTTCTTGACGGGAAATTTCATTAAATAATTCAAACGTATTATTATTTGACGTCACAATTGGAAGCGGTGATGTATGATACGATCGGTAGAATTTCAAATTTCGACGTAAATTTATACTGTCACACTCACAGAGTTCCCAACCACTGCAGGTGCGCTAGTGTAATTCTTTATTAAAGCGCTATAGAATTCCTAAGTTGCCTGGTTTTCTCCACTACACCAGGATGAAGAAAGACGGAGAAAAGGGTCTACCACATGAGGGGATAGTAGCAACAGAAACAAAAAATACCTACACAAGACAGAGTTCAGTGTGGTGTATTAAGAAGCACTAAACACGACATGCACTTAAACCGCAATTCAGTCTGTACCAATAAGTTGCCATGGCTAGATGTCAGAGATCGCTATCAGTCAGGAATTCAGCGTAGTAGTTGGGGTTTTAAAGCACTATAGAATTCCTAAATTGGTTCTTTCCGCTACATTCCGAAGCAGGAAGGCCTACTGCATGACAGAATAGAAACAAAAGCAAATATCACTGTAAAGACAGAGTCCACTGCGGTGTATTGAGAAGCACTAAATGCAAGACACTTAAACCACAACTCAGTCGGCAGCAGCAGGTGGCCGCTGGGTGGATGGCGAAGACCACTGAAACGCCCGCCCATGCCGTGCACTCGTGTCCCAGACGCCCACACACGGCGCGGTCGTCTCCTCGTACACGGCCAGTGCTGGCGTTCAGAGGTCTGTGAAAACGTCCGCCAGCCGCAGCCGGAGTCGTGGGCGCGCGTGTACGGCAGCGTGCACCACGCCCCGGCCGTGGAGGGCGTCCAGGGATGACTGGAGTGGTAGGAATTCGGATGTCATTAGTACGTCCGGTGCCGACACTCATCATTTTGAATCTTCATCTCTCGTGCAGCGCAGAGGCGTCCGTTCTGTCGCGCTCACCCAGCACACCGGTCACTTTACGAGTCCTCGCTGCCGTGGGCGAGATCAGACATGTCGGCGCATTCTTTGTACCTGTCGCAGGCTGACAAAGGGGAGGCCACGACGCTTGGAACGCGGATTTACTGTAACCTTCGTACACTCATAGCACTCCACGAGGACAACTAAATGTGTAAGCAATAGCGCGTACTTCTCAAGCGTTACTGAGAAAATCGCAAGATAATTTCGGTTGTCAAATATATATCTGTGCGTAGCCATATTTACCATGAAGCGGCTGCAGCCGAGAGGTGCCGGCACGGTAGCTCAGCGTGTTCGGTCAGAGGGCTGCGTGCTCTCTGTAATATAAAAAAAAAAACTGAGTAAAGGATTCAACGATCAACTTGAACGGATGCCTTGTGACGTCCGGCCAGACCAAACGCAACGCGCTATATCGAACAAAATGAAAAAAAGAGAAAAAAAGCGTGTTCGGACAGAGCGTTAGCTACTCTTTGTAATAATAATACTGGACAAACGGATCAACGAACAAACTGAACAAATTCAACGAAAAATATAAAAGAAAATTAAGAAAAAAAAATGTGGTTGGCGTTCAAGCCGCAGGATCGCTGGATCGAGATCCGTTCGTCAGATTTCTTTTTATTTTTTTATTTTCAACACAGTCATTTTCTTTAGTATTTATATTACAATTGATATAATGGGAAAAATACGTCTAATCGGATGGACTTTTATTAAATTTACAATGTTATTTGCAGTCTACTAATTTTTATTATCACAAATAATATAATATTCATAACTATCGACTAGTAAACGACCAAACGCATAAAGAGATACCGGAAATGTATGCTTGTCCGTGTCTTCAAAACTGTTCGTATTTAATCGAAGAGAACGAGAAACTGCTTCTCGGAATACGCTATTAAAATACACTCGATGCTGCATAACCAATTATCAGCGCCGAATTTTAAGGAAATATTGCGTTGTGCATCGTTTGCTTCCAAATTATCGTCTGAAAGAGAGGTTTTAGAAAATGTTAACGAGGTTTGTTGTTGCATAGAAAACGTCAAAAGACCTTCCGTATGCGCAAACGTAGCATTCATTGAATGCAGCTGGTGCCGTTTAACTTTATGTTTTCCATGTTTTTACGAAAAATACCATCCAGCAAGTTGTAGTCGTAATGTCGAAAGCGACGATTAATTGTACATCTTTCGAAAGCCGTCTGTGCCGGTGAAAACTTGGAGGTAACAAGTCGTTTCGGGCTCCTTTCAGGTATAAGGGATTTCTCAAATCACGGACAAGCATACATTTTCAGTATCTTTTTATGCATTTGGTCGTTTACTAGTCGATAGTTATGAATATTATATTATTTGTGATAATAAAAATTAGTAGACTGCAAATAACATTGTAAATTTAATAAAAGTCCATCCGATTAGACGTATTTTTCCCATTATATCAATTGTAATATAAATACTAAAGAAAATGACTGTGTTGAAAATAAAAAAATAAAAAGAAATCTGACGAACGGATCTCGATCCAGCGATCCTGCGGCTTGAACGCCAACCACATTTTTTTTTTTCTTAATTTTCTTTTATATTTTTCGTTGAATTTGTTCAGTTTGTTCGTTGATCCGTTTGTCCAGTATTATTATTACAAAGAGTAGCTAACGCTCTGTCCGAACACGCTTTTTTTCTCTTTTTTTCATTTTGTTCGATATAGCGCGTTGCGTTTGGTCTGGCCGGACGTCACAAGGCATCCGTTCAAGTTGATCGTTGAATCCTTTACTCAGTTTTTTTTTTTTATATTACAGAGAGCACGCAGCCCTCTGACCGAACACGCTGAGCTACCGTGCCGGCACCACTCGGCTGCAGCCGCTTCATGGTAAATATGGCTACGCACAGATATATATTTGACAACCGAAATTATCTTGCGATTTTCTCAGTAACGCTTGAGAAGTACGCGCTATTGCTTACACATTTTGTTGTCCTCATGGAGTACTACGAGCGTACGAAGTTTACAGTAAATCCGCGTTCCAAACGTCGTGGCCTCCCCTTGTGAGATAATCCGTTGCTTCTGGTTGCCGACTCCTCGTGACCTCCGCTGCAGCCAGCTGCGGTGCAGTGCGAAACAATCAGCGGCAGCTTGGACGTACGAGGTGTGGCTAGAAAAAAACCGGACTAGTACTGGTGAAACAATAAAACGAATGCAATAAGGCTGAAAGTCGCGTGGCCTGTCACGTGACTCTCGCTCCGCCTACTGCTCGAGTTTCATCTGCCCCCTGCGCTCAGTCTGCCCGTGGCGTCTGTTTTAAGTAGTTGACGTTTTGTCTGTGCGTCGGAAAATGTTGAGTGTACAGAAAGAACAGCGTGTTAACATCAAATTTTGTTTCAAACTAGGAAAATCTGCAAGTGAAACGTTTGTAATGTTACAACAAGTGTACGGCGATGATTGTTTATCGCGAACACAAGTGTTTGAGTGGTTTAAACGATTTAAAGATGGCCGCGAAGACACCAGTGATGACACTCGCACTGGCAGACCATTGTCAGCAAAAACTGATGCAAACATTGAAAAAATCGGTAAACTTGTTCGACAAGATCGCCGTTTAACAATCAGAGCAGTGTCTGAGTTAACAGGAGTTGACAAGGAAAGTGTTAGGCAGATTCTTCATGAAAGTTTCAACATGAACAAAGTGTGTTCAAAAATGGTTCCAAAGTGTCTCACAATTGAACAGAAGGAACGCCGAAGAATGATTTGTTCTGACATCCTGGAAAACATTGAAAGTGATCCCACCTTCTTACAAAATGTTATTACTTGCGATGAATCGTGGTTTTTTACTTACGATCCCGAAACTAAACGCCAATCGATGCATTGGAAAACTCCTGGTTCTCCACGACAAAAAAAGCACGAATGTCAAAATCGAAATTCAAGGCAATGATGATTGTTTTTTTTTACATCGAAGGGATTGTGCACATTGATTGGGTACCAGAGGGACAAACAGTGAATCAGCATTACTACATTAGCGTCCTGGCTACCCTACGTGAGCGAGTACGGAGAAAACGGAACGATTTGTGGAGAAAAAAGTCATGGATCCTTCACCAAGACAATGCCCCAGCTCACAGTGCGTTGTCAGTGAAGACGTTTTTGGCAAAACACAACATTCCCATCTTAGATCATCCACCCTACTCACCTGATTTGGCCCCCTGTGACTTTTTTCTTTTCCCTAAAGTCAAGTCAGCTTTGAAAGGAACTAGACTTGAGACTGTTGAAGCAGTAAAAGAAAAAGTGACGGAAGTAATGTATGGACTTACCGAAAATGATCTGCAGCATTGCTATGAACAGTGGAAAATTCGTATGGAGCGGTGTAGAGACCGAGGAGGGGAGTACATTGAAGGAGATAACATGAAATTGTAAATAATTGTAAATAAATGTTTTTTCCAGCATCAGTCCGGTTTTTTTCTAGCCGCACCTCGTATACAGTAGTTCTATAGAATCCCACCCTGGCATAGACCCACTAGTTTGAAAAATTCTCTTTACCCAATCCAAAGCAGCGACGTTGTTGACCATACACCTCGAATTTCTCAGGCAAAATGTAGATTCTTCCCGTTTATACGAACCATTTTCGAACATAGAAGAAATTGGACAATACACGCGTTTTCACATCGCTTAAGTATCGTTACTTGTTGTGATAATCCTGTATAGGACTACGGCATAGGCTATATTCCCTCTAAGTATTCGTACATCACGTAGAAACATGTATTTTCTTATCTGCCACATGCTGCATCGCAGGACTAGAATATTAAACTCATTTTTTGCTCATGACAGTCACAGGACGCCTGCTCGCTTGCGGACGTCACGTCAAGGTAACAGCACAGAGAAGTTGTAAATATAATGTTTATATTACATGTCATTTTATAAATTCGATAATACATCTGATTTTATTACGATGGTTGTTTCTCCCCATTTAGGTGAGAGATTCAAGTATCGTTAACCAGCACAACAACAACAACAACAACAACAAAAAAGCCAAGAATCATAAAGTGGTGCCATAGCCATCGCTTCCAGGCACCTCGCGGCATGTTACTAATCTCAAATTGGTAGACTAATTAATTAAATTGTTTGCGAGAGTCACTTTTGATGGCGAGTAATTTTTCTTTTTCAGTAGTCGGATTACACTCACCAGGTAGTTCAAACAGGATCCCTGGAAGGAAGACGATGTTGTTTTCGAGCATCACTATTGAAAACTGACATTTGAAGCTGCCCGCAGAAGGACTCTACCGCAGGCAACATACATTTTGCGCAAGAACTGCACTATTAAGAACACGAGCACAACGACTATGTTACCTGCATAAGAAGCTGTCTTGGTTCTGCGGTCACACACAAGAGTCGCAGATAGCATTACACTTTTTGGCAGAATTGCTGTCTGCAATTTGGAATCAAGTCTGTCCAGTCAACCACATACTTGCGTTGGATCCGATGGAGGTGTGTTTTAATGATTACAGACACTAGTGAATAATACTCATTCCTCTCTCATATCTCGAAACGAGCCACCTTTATCGAACGTATCTGCTAGAGAAAAACTCCAACGTTGTGTCAGACAGTCCCACTGCATCTCGTAACTGTTCCTCAGTCTCTTCCACGTCCTCCCTTCAGCTTTGTCCATGTGATCGCCCCAGTTTAAGTTGCAACTCAGCAGAAGATGGAGAGTGCTACATTTACCATACATATCTACCATCTTCTGCAACCTGTGTAGCCAGGGTGAGCCGAGTTAATGCTACAGGACCATGTCTTCACCACTCGGTAGAAAAGGGGAACATGTCGTTATTTTGTGCCATCCAACAGAGAAAACAAACAGAGAACTCGATACATAATCGAAAACAAATACGATCCTTGTGCTGAAATAGAGCATATGTAGCGGTCCTGTTAAATATACAGGAGCAGGTGCCCAGCGATCGAAGTCGCTTGCACAAATCAGTGTAAAGTTTCACCGCCTATACTGTAGGAGCGCCATATCCCACAGACTATCAGCCACAAGACAGGATCCCCGTTTTGTTGTCTGATACACTGTTTATGTCCAAGCAGCATAGTGCCACAGCTTTATACACCACCTTACAATTTTTTTTTTCCACCGCTACTTTGTCGTCTGTGTCATTGACTCTCACAGAAAACTGGACATTGCACAGTGAAATCATGTTGCTGCTGCTCCCAGAACACACATACTGGATGACTGAAATAAAAGGCAGTCACAATATAAAGAAACTGGAAGAATTTGGCGGCATTGTGGAGCGTTTCCAAACAGCTGTTCGAAGATGATTGATGACCTCTACATTTAAACCCATCTTTCATGGTGACGCGGTAGCGGATGGCTGAGTGTTCCATTTCGACTGATTCATCAAATTGCGATCATGTAAGCGATCACTATTTCGGTGCTGGTCATGCCCAGAAGGTACTGCCCCTTCACCAAGACTCTCTTCATTTCAAACAACTGATGTCAGTCAATCATAATGTGGTAATCAACAGCGTACCAGTCGACAGATGGGTTGGAGAATACACTGTCGATGTACTGCAACAAGCGTCAAAGTTGATGGTTGATATTGTTTTGATGGCTCAGAGAGGGGACTGAATGCTAAAGAAGACTAGCTGGCCGGTTGTTCACGCGGTGTTGTCAGAATCTATAAAGCAATTGGAAATAAATTACTGTAATTGAGTCGCTCATTTCCAAAACGTCCTTTATCCAATTTTTGTGGAAATTCATCAATTTTTTACATCATATTAAACAACGGTTTTCGTACAAAACGTCCTTTAAACCATTGCAATAAAATAATAAAATCCTGAAACACCCCTATTTAGTTTCAGAATGTCCCTTATCCAGTCAAACATGACCGACTCATCTACCGTTAATTTTTGTACCAAAATCGACCTATATCCTTTGCCTTTTATAAGCAGAGTGTCTTTTTTTTTTCAAAAATGACTCTTACACACAGTGCAACTACCAACCATTTTAAGTAATAGGGTAATTTAAAATCATTATGTAGGGTACTTTTCCAGTGTTGTGGTAGAACTGGCAATCAGCTGAAGCTAAATTTTGTTTACTATTGACGATAAGTCATGTTTTTTGTTCGTTGTGAAGTTGGTGCTTGTTTTGTGTGTTCACCATGGCGTTTTTATTGTCAAAATTCTTACCAATAATTGAAATTAGGCTGTTTTTAAGTGTTCTTCTGCGTTTAAAGTGAGTGAAACTCCCTAAAGGGAGGAGAACTAATGAAGATGGACGGAAACAAATCACTGAAAATTGGAATCGCTATCTAATCCCACATACGAAATGGAAACACTTCTTTGGTTCGGATATGTAGCCGGCCGAAGTGGCCGTGCGGTTCTAGGCGCTGCAGTCTGGAACCGCGAGGCCGCTACGGTCGCAGGTTCGAATCCTGCCTCGGGCATGGATGTGTGTGATGTCCTTAGGTTAGTTAGGTTTAACTCGTTCTAAGTTCTAGGGGACTAATGACCTGAGAAGTTGAGTCCCATAGTGCTCAGAGCCATTTTTTTCGGATATGTAAGAAATCCTTTTGTGGCATACTTGGTGTTAGTGAGAAAAGAGGTCAACGAGTTTGTAAGAGACATTTCCACTCCAGAAATCTAGCTGTAGAGAATAGAGGAGGAGACCGTAAGTTTGAGGCTAAAAGGCATTCTGTAAAGTCATTCATAGAGAACCTCTGCCCACTTGAAAAAAATTACCACAGAAACACTAGAATTACAAGACAATATTTTTCGAGCCACCTTTCAATAAGTAAGTTTCACAAGGCTTACAATTCAGGAGTAGAAAGTGATCTTCAAGTTCCATATTCATATTTTTATGAAATATTTGTCAAAGATTATAACTTAAGCTTTGGCTCTCCTGCTGTGGACAAGTGCTCCAAATGCTTCCAGTTTCAGTTGAAATTAGACAACGGGAACAAATCGGTTGAAATTGAGCTCAGTCTCCACAAAAAAGGGCAGAAGCATTCTTTAATTTACTGAAAACTGAAAATGAAATCACCTATCTTTTGACTGCCAAAAGAATTTGGTTTTACCCAAAATCCCTGACCAGGCAGCTTACTACATTCGACAGTTCTATTTATTTAACTTTACTATCTGTCAAGGCACGTCTAAAGATAAACGGACAAAAGACCGTGTTTTCTTTTTGTATCACTCGACAGAATCGGACTTCAAAAAAGGTTCGAATGAAATTGCATCAGCAGTTTTTCATAGACTAAAAAATACTTGCTTGGAAGGAGTGACCACTGTAAGGGTTTTTGTGGATGGTTGTGGGGGGCAGAACCGGAACAGTTCAATGAAGATTATGCTTCAATACTGGTTGGTAAGTGATGCGCCGCCAAATATTAAAGACATTGTTTTAGTATTCCCTGTACCAGGTCATTCGTATACTTCGCCTGATCGTGTATTTGGCAGAATTGAGAAGGAAATTCAAAATTATGGCACTATTATTAAGCCTAAGAAATACATTGAAATCTTTAAAGAATGTGGAACTGTTTTCAGTATGACTGAGAGCTGTAATATTTTTGTCTGGGATAAGGTATGAAAATTACCAAAAGAAGCCTGGAAATTGGCACTTTAAAGTTTTAACTGTTAAAAGATATAACACTAGGCAACGTGCCGACCTGTGAAGTACTTGCAGCATGTGAACCTTGATATAACACCAACCTCGGAAAGGCGAAAAAAGTACTCAGACCTGGATTTAAAGTTCAAAACTTTGAACTACCGTTAATACTACCTGGAGTAACAGTAAAAGAGCTGAAAGTGAAAGATGTCAACAAGCTTCTGACTCTTCACTTTGAGGAAAACTGGGCTCAAAATGAAGACCTGGCCTTATACAAAAATATTATATTCAGTCCAGAACAGTATAGACCTGAAGAACAATGTTATGATGAAAACGCTGGTGGACACATGAACGATGAAAATGGCTTTTAATTACTTCACAGCAATTAATAGGACAAATCCAGATTTAAATAAGTAAATGACTACCCTCAAAGCACTTTTAAAATTATGTTTTCTGTAATGTGTGTGTTATTTTTTAATAATTTTCTGGTAAATGTATGTTTCTATCTGTTTCCCTAACTTAAACAAAAATTACTTCAGTTGTTTTAAAAATACCTACAGACAACGTTTCCACAAAAATTAAATTATATACATTTATTAAACCAACACTGTTTATAATTGTTCCCGTATTTTCTTTTTCAAACTGTCTCTTATCCAAAGTTTTTATTTTCAAAATGTCTGTTCTCCATATCTGGGTCCAAAACGTCCTTATCCAAGAGGTTTTTATTTATAACAAAATTTTGAAGTAAGTTATTTTTATGATTTTTTTAATAACAAAAATAGACAACTAAGAAACATGCAGAAAAAATTTCAAGTTTATACATACAGCAGAAACTGTTAAATACGTTTTTTACTACTTAAGGACATTTATCCCGATTGGATAAAGGACATTTTGCAACTAAGCGAATGAATTATTCTCTCACTTCAACACATTTGATGCTGCTGCCTCATCTACCTAAGGTGTCCGAAATAATATGAAGTACACTTTCAAAAGAGCCTACTGTTCGCTTTGAAGTTGCCAGGCGGTCATGTGAACCTGCACCACGGCTGTGAAGCGTTGCCCAAATGTCAACCTGTTGTATGCAATCAGAGAAGTAAAATGGGACGGCATGGAGGCGTGTGAGGATGGCAGAGTGGACTGGTCCACATGTCTAGCGTGACATGCTATAACTCTACTAGCCACAGGGAGATCCTCATGAAGGGAGACAGATGTCACTCCACATCCATGACAATCGGTTACAAACCCGAACGGAACTACACCTGTCAGTGAAGACAGGTACCTCTCAACCACTTTCCTAGAGAGCGTTGCGAAGTTGGGCCTCGTAGAACACCAGTGATGATGAGTGAAACTACAACATTTCAGTCTTTTCCGAGTTATTGGTGGTTTACAGTTGCATTCATGGACGTAGATAGTGTTTATGTTCGAAGTGGTATGTAGGTGGTCACTAGTTACAGAACCCCGAGGTGATCATCGTACGTCGGTTCTTCTCCCAGTTTGTTACCAAGAGCAACTACAATGACATCTCGTCATTTGAGACCAGTAATCCTCACTGTCGCAGTCATGAAATGATCCATCTCTCACATAATAAGTGAAAAACGTGCCTGTGTCTAAACAAAATAGAACCGCACCAACACTTGTTGAGGATGCCTTAGGAAGACTGCAGCGCTCAAACTTTGATAAAGCTGAAAAAGCGCCTGAAGGTGACTTTCAAGTAGCGGTATCGCAGTTTGTGGAACTCGTGTATGAACCAGGAGAAGAGAAAGTAGAAACTAGAGGCATGTGTGATGCAGGGCTCGAAAATACTTTACGGTGAAGTACGAAACCAAGAGATACTGGAAGGAACAGAGCCATGAAGTTGTTGCTAGGAAAGAAAGACTTGGTAAGAAATTCAGGAATAGTAATTTGGTATTGGCAGGATGAGAAGAACCAACGGGAAAAACTGCTGAGACGAAGAAAAAAACCCTCAGAACTTCAGCTCCACTCTTGTTTCCTCTAGCTGTAGTTGTTGAATTTGATTCATGTAAAGGTTCTTCTTACCAGTTTTGTAAAGTTTAAGTTGATCATTTCATTCTGGTCTAGCACTGACACACCTGATACATACGCGTATAGGTTCACAGTTAAGAATAAGCACTATTTCAAGCTTAATGTAGGAAATAGAAAGATGTTATGTATGATAAATTATTTTATATAATTTTTATACAATCTGTCAGAGTAGTTTGACTGGTTTTTTTTTAACTTTTAAGTCCCAAAAACCACCTCAAACACGATTTCATAGTAATTTCTTACCAGCTGGATATCACATTAGGGACTAGAGAGAGTAGTACACAAAGGGACTGATGACCCTGTAGTTCGGTCCCTTTCGACTCCAAACCAACCAACCAACCAACCAACCATAGTACACAGTCAGCCATTAGAATTGCAACAACTATAGTGAATAAAGAAATTTTATTCATTGTGCTTATACTGTACAGTAGTAAAGTTTTTTAGCGGTTTGGGGGAGTACAGGGTGCGAAATATGGTAGGCAGTGCTGCCACCTTTGGCAGAAATTATCAAGCTAACCCAGCTGGGTAGAGAGTCTAACAGAGCTTGGAAGGGCTATGGAAATACGTCATTCCATACTGCTTCAGCTATATGCCACAGTTCATCTATCTTAATGGATGATAATTATTCTCGTACCAGTATCACGGCAAACCAGTGACCAGCTGTGTACACTGCGTGGTAGATCTAGAGGACGTGCTTGCCAGAGCAGCAGGCGAACCCGCTGTGTGTTGAGCTAGGTCATTACAGCACAAGCGATGTTCAGCATTCCGTTGTATTGTCATGGGCACCAAGAAAACAGCGCACACCCAGCAACCTCAACACCTCAGAAATATTATGACTGACGTTCATTTCTTACCGGCTACGTGAACCAGAGGTGATGGTGTTGCGTACACAGTGGCACCACGTACCACCACGTGCCGGACCCACATGACAATGACGAATGCAATCTGACAGCGTTCATTCTCGTAGGAGTCTCTGCACATGGGTGTGTCCAAGGCGATGGTTTACGCTGGTGGGGAAAGACGGCGTGCTGCCTCTCCGTGTTGGTGGTTGTCACTGGGAGCGCCACTGTCGGCGCGCCTTTGTTTGCTGGCACGCCAGGGAAGCCGCAACAATGGAGGCCCAGCTGACAGTCTTTGGAACTCCAGACGTCGTCGCAGCGTCCGTGTGTACTTAACTGGAAACAAGGCCATTTCCTGAGCCAGAGTACGAGACGAGGCTGTACGATCCCGCAAGGGTGACTGTACTCTCGGGCGCTAGTCACGTGGGGCCGCTCAGAGCCTACATGGTGTCAAGTATAACACTCCTGAAGGTATTGAATGCATTTTCACATGAGAGTCATGGGAGTGTGAGCAACGCGAGGAACAATATCCATAGGTCACGGTCCAGCCAGTATCAAATTCCGACACTTGCTGGTAGCCGTTCTCCTCCATACTCAAGGTGTAACTCTACCTTCTCACAAACAGCCAACATTCAAATCAGATTTCTCAATGGGGAATCCGCTGTAAAATCTTTTCTTATATACATAATGTATATGGCATCGCTCCTAGCTACTTTGTGTAGTTGCACAGGAAAGCGAATCATTTGTACATCCAAGCAAGTAGTAAGTACCCTCCACGCCAGTGTGAATGTTGTACAGTGTCTTCAGTGGTGTTCCAATGTTAATGACCAGCAGTGCACACATTCACGCATAATGTGCTCAGGTGGAAGCAGTCAAGGAAAGTGCTATTATTATGAGGGTCGTTCAATAAGTAATGCCCCATATTTTTTTCTCAGAACATATTTATTGTTAAGAGTCAGTATTTGATGAAAATATACATCAACATGTCTTGTCCATGTCCTGTTTTTCTACATAGTCTCCATCACGTTCTATGGCCGTACGCCAACGTTGTGGAGGAGCTTGTATCCCCTGCTGGTAAAAGCTCTTGTCCTGTAGGCGTAGCCATGTTTTCACTGCATGACTGACACTCTTGTCATCTTCAAAATGTGTTCCCCGTAGAGAATCTTTAAGCGGCCCGAAGAGATGGAAGTCCGAGGGTGCCAGGTGTGGACTGTAGGGAGGATGTGGGAATGATGTCCAACCTAATTTGGCGATGTGTTCCCGCGTTCTCAGACTTGTCTGTGGGCGTGCGTTATCGTTTTGGAGCAAGATTTCTGCCGGATTCTTGTCAGATCGAACACGTCTGAAACTGTTCTTGAGTTTATTCAGAGTCTTCACGTATGCCTCTTCATTGATGGTTGTCCCTCTTGGCAGCCCGCATCTCGTGGTCGTGCTGTAGCGTTCTCGCTTCCCACGCCCGGGTTCCCGAGTTCGATTCCCGGCGGGGTCAGGGATTTTCTCTGCCTCGTGATGGCTGGGTGTTGTGTGATGTCCTTAGGTTAGTTAGGTTTAAGTAGTTCTAAGTTCTAGGGGACTTATGACCATCGATGTTAAGTCCCATAGTGCTCAGAGCCATTGAACCATTGAACTCTTGGCATCCCATCCACGAGAATGACGCCATCACAGAAGACTGTCACCATGACTTCTGGCAGAGGGGGTTGTCTTGAATTTCTTCTTTTGTTGTGAATGAGGATTATGCCACTCCACGAACTGCCTTTTTGTTTCCGGCGCAAAATGGTGGACCCAGCTTTCGTTCCCCGTAACGATCCGTGACAGAAAGGCCTCTCCGTCGGTCTCAAAACGCTCCAACAATTCACATGAAATGGCGTTTCTTTGAGTCTTGTGGTCCGCTGTGAGCATTCGTGGATCCCATCGTGAGCACCCCTTCGAATATCCGAGAGTCTCGGTTATTGCAGACGCACTTCCAATGTTGACCGACAACTGCAGAGCCAATTGTCTAGTTGTGATGAGTCGGTCGCCACGAATAATGGCGTCCGCACCATTCAGCATGCCTGGAGCGGTGGCTGTGACAGGACGTCCCGAGCGTGGCTGAACATGGAGCTCTGCTTCTGCATTTTCTGAGGCTGTAACTTTCTTTACCCATCGCCCAACTGTAATATCAACTGCAGCATCGCCATACACTGCACACAAACGTTTATGGATGTTCGCCACGGTTTCTTTTTCTGCACACAAGATTTCTATAACAGCACACTGCTTGTAACGTGAGCCGTATGTAGACGCCACTCTGACGCTGTACTACGGATCTGCCATCTGCCAGAACGGTTCGAAACAATCAAATGTGAAGCACCAACAAGGACCTTTATCTACGTATATTAACACCGTTTTAAAAAAAATATGGGGCATTACTTATTGAACGACCCTCGTACATCTCAAATACGGTTTCTGTAGTTTCCTTTAAGGTTACGAATTTTCTCTTGAAGTGAGTCTTAAAGAAAACAAGTGGCAAGCTCATAGAAAGGGTAAGGTGCCGTCCAGTGTTTGGAGCGGGCTCGATTCGGACAGATTACGAGCTACCGCGCTGTGTGCTGTGGTCTTTATACTTAGGCTAATCCGCTCCCGCGTGAGGCGGCGTGGCGGTCGCGCTCACCAATGGAGGGCCTGGCGATGACGACGGGCAGTTCCTGCAGGTGCTGCTCCACCAGCACCTCGGCCAGCCGCTTGGTGAACGTGTACGTGTTGGGATGCGGGTGGATCAGCCTGCAACAGGGCGTGCGCCAGCTCACAAGCGGTGCAACTCGGGCGAGCTCTTCTGCAACTTAACTGCTGCAGAAGAATTTCTATTGCTCTAATGTGTAACGTGTGGTGGACATTTAGTAATAATAGTAATAATACACTCCTGGAAATGGAAAAAAGAACACATTGCCACCGGTGTGTCAGACCCACCATACTTGCTCCGGACACTGCGAGAGGGCTGTACAAGCAATGATCACACGCACGGCACAGCGGACACACCAGGAACCGCGGTGTTGGCCGTCGAATGGCGCTAGCTGCGCAGCATTTGTGCACCGCCGCCGTCAGTGTCAGCCAGTTTGCCGTGGCATACGGAGCTCCATCGCAGTCTTTAACACTGGTAGCATGCCGCGACAGCGTGGACGTGAACCGTATGTGCAGTTGACGGACTTTGAGCGAGGGCGTATAGTGGGCATGCGGGAGGCCGGGTGGACGTACCGCCGAATTGCTCAACACGTGGGGCGTGAGGTCTCCACAGTACATCGATGTTGTCGCCAGTGGTCGGCGGAAGGTGCACGTGCCCGTCGACCTGGGACCGGACCGCAGCGACGCACGGATGCACGCCAAGACCGTAGGATCCTACGCAGTGCCGTAGGGGACCGCACCGCCACTTCCCAGCAAATTAGGGACACTGTTGCTCCTGGGGTATCGGCGAGGACCATTCGCAACCGTCTCCATGAAGCTGGGCTACGGTCCCGCACACCGTTAGGCCGTCTTCCGCTCACGCCCCAACATCGTGCAGCCCGCCTCCAGTGGTGTCGCGACAGGCGTGAATGGAGGGACGAATGGAGACGTGTCGTCTTCAGCGATGAGAGTCGCTTCTGCCTTGGTGCCAATGATGGGCGTATGCGTGTTTGGCGCCGTGCAGGTGAGCGCCACAATCAGGACTGCATACGACCGAGGCACACAGGGCCAACACCCGGCATCATGGTGTGGGGAGCGATCTCCTACACTGGCCGTACACCACTGGTGATCGTCGAGGGGACACTGAATAGTGCACGGTACATCCAAACCGTCATCGAACCCATCGTTCTACCATTCCTAGACCGGCAAGGGAACTTGCTGTTCCAACAGGACAATGCACGTCCGCATGTATCCCGTGCCACCCAACGTGCTCTAGAAGGTGTAAGTCAACTACCCTGGCCAGCAAGATCTCCGGATCTGTCCCCCAGTGAGCATGTTTGGGACTGGATGCGGCGTCGTCTCACGCGGTCTGCACGTCCAGCACGAACGCTGGTCCAACTGAGGCGCCAGGTGGAAATGGCATGGCAAGCCGTTCCACAGGACTACATCCAGCATCTCTACGATCGTCTCCATGGGAGAATAGCAGCCTGCATTGCTGCGAAAGGTGGATATACACTGTACTAGTGCCGACATTGTGCATGCTCTGTTGCCTGTGTCTATGTGCCTGTGGTTCTGTCAGTGTGATCATGTGATGTATCTGACCCCAGGAATGTGTCAATAAAGTTTCCCCTTCCTGGGACAATGAATTCACGGTGTTCTTATTTCAATTTCCAGGAGTGTACAACAAAAAACATAAATGTTCAGCATGTACCCCTACTTACAAATAATTTTGCCATGTGAATGTAAAATGACTCGAATGTGAATGTAAAATGACTCGTTCCACATCATTATGATTTATCGTGCAAACGAAACAGTCTGCTGTTTCTTAACACTTTACCGGCCGCTGTGACCGAGCTGTTCTAGGCGCTTCAGTCCGGAACCGCGCTGCTGCTACTGTCGCAGGTTCCAATCCTGCCACGGGCATGGATGTGTGTGATGCTCTTAGGTTAGTTAGGTTTAAGAAGTTTTAAGTTCTAGGGGACTGATGATCTCAAAATGTTACGTCCCATAGTGCTCAGAGCCATTCCAACCATTCTTAACACTTTCTCTGCCGTTTCAATCGTTACTGTCAAAATGGTCCAAATGGCTCTAAGCACTATGGGACTTAAACATCTGAGGTCATCAGTCCCCTAGACTTAGAACTACTTAAACCTAACCAACCGAAGGACATCACACACATCCATGCCCGTGGCAGGATTCGAACCTGCGACAGTAGCAGCAGCGCGGTTCCGGACTGAAGCGCCTAGAACCGCTCGGCCACCGCGGCCGGCCTTTACTGTCATTATACCTTCTGTTTGTGGTGTTGTGAAACATGGCTCCGAAAGTGCTAAACTAATTCGATTACTGTCGTTGTTAATGGCTGCCATTACTACTATTATTAGTATTCACTATTATTATTATTATTTACATAATGTCGGAAGGTGAGGAAAGGAATTAAAATTTGTGCTACGGCCAGGACTCGAACCCGGGTCTTCTGGCTAACTAGGCATAAGTGCTAACCATTACATCAGCGCAGCACTATAGTCAACAATGCTGCACGGACTACTCATGTGGAATGCCCTTCCCAGCACAAACTTCAATCCGTATCACCAGCTTAATTTCCCCCTACATTGTCACTATTGCGAGGGCTCTCAGCCATGGAATAGCACCTCAGCATTGGACGTAATGGTACAGGACTTCCGCATTACGTCCAACGCTGCGGTGCTATTCCAATGCCTGAGAGCCCTCGCAATAGTGACAATGTAGAGGGAAAATAAGCTGTAGATACGGACTGAGGTTGTTTTGGTGGAGGGCTTTCGACTCGGATAGTTCGTGCAGCATTGTTGACCATGGTGCTCAACCGGCGCGGTAGCTCAGCGTGTTCGGTCAGACGGCTGCTTGCTCTCTATAATACTAATAATAATAATAATAAACAGAGTTAAGGAATCAACGTTCAACTTGAACGCATGTCTTATGACGTCCGCCCAGATCAAACGCAATGAACAATACCGAAAAAAGTTTAAAAATAGAGCTGTGGTGATGTAATTGTTAGCATTTTTGCCTGGTAAGCAAGACGACCTGGGTTCGAGTCCCGGCCGTGCCACAAATTTTAATTCCTTTCCTCAGCTTCCGTCGTAATCGTAGATAAAGATGAGTCTTAAATGCCTCAGGGGAAATTTATTTATAAGATTATTATTATTATTATTGGTAATTATAACTAACTTCATGGCACTATCTCAAACATACATAAGCAAGTACGCACAGAAATTGCGGATGTTTTGCAATACTTTTTGGTGTGTTTAGTTCCTGGTTCGGTATGGAATAGGTCCTGAAGGAATATGCTCAGAGTTAATAAAACAATAAAAATTACTATAAAAGAATGACGTAAAACTCTTTTCACTAAATAACCACAAACACTTTGAATCAGCTGCAGCCTGAATTTACTCCAAATTGCATGCTGCGACATATTATTTTACACATCAATTGCATCACCATCTTTTTTAAAATATTTACAGAATTCTACAAATACTTACTTTCTTTCTCAAATACACATGTTTTTTATCCAACAAACGCACAGACTTCGAAAATGACATTCTGAAATTGGAATATTAAACTAAGAACAACTCTAGCTTTACGACAACAATGCAGTCTACTTCCGACATTTCCATATTGATACGCTGAGCAATGGCTGAAGGAGATAGAATCATACATCTGTAAATATAGCTTTAACAAACTAAATAAGCTAATGAGACATTCACTACTGATGATCAACTTCTCACTGCTGAGAGATAATTTCCTTTTTCTATTTATTGCATTTTCATGCCTACAAAGAAGGCCAGTACGCATAAGTAAGATATCTTCGGTCTCACAGATATTGATTACAAGTATCTTGAATGGAAATACACAAAAAGATGATGAAATGCCCGAATTTCATCAAACTGAATCCAGCGATCTTATTGTGGCGATGGGTGTTAGCGATAGGGCTTCGAGTTGGCGTTGCAGTGCTGCTGATGGTGTTGGTGTTGTGGCTCAACTGAAAATCAGCTTCAGTAGCGTGATTACCAGCTCCAGCTATACAACATGGACGAAATGGCTTGGAATCGTGTGACGGAAAAAGGAGGCGGGATATGGATAGAGTGCTGGGCAGTTTGTTTGGGTTCGAGAAGTGAATTTGTCAAGTATGTATTTCGAGTGCTGGATTAGTGGAATGGGATTTGTCTCTTCTTATCGTTCGGGAGTAAGGGAAGGAACCAGTGCTGTCCAGGGTGAGATCTTGGTGGGGGTGGCTGGCATTATACGAGGTGCATTCAAGTTCTAAGGCCTCCGATTTTTTTTCTAATTAACTACTCACCCGAAATCGATGAAACTGGCGTTACTTCTCGACGTAATCGCCCTGCAGACGTACACATTTTTCACAACGCTGACGCCATGACTCCATGGCAGCGGCGAAGGCTTCTTTAGGAGTCTGTTTTGACCACTGGAAAATTGCTGAGGCAATAGCAGCACGGTTGGTCAATGTGCGCCCACGGAGAGTGTCTTTCATTGTTGGAAAAAGCCAAAAGTCACTAGGAGACAGGTCAGGTGAGTAGGGAGCATGAGGAATCACTTCAAAGTTGTTATCAGGAAGAAACTGTTGCGTAACGTTAGCTCGATGTGCGGGTGCGTTGTCTCGGTGAAACAGCACACGCGCAGCCCTTCCCGGACGTTTCTGTTGCAGTGCAGGAAGGAACTTGTTCTTCAAAACATTTTCGTAGGATTCACCTGTTACCGTAGTGCCCTTTGGAACACAATGGGTAAGTATTACGCCCTCGCTGTCCCAGAACGTGGACACCAGCATTTTTTCAGCACCGGCGGTTACCCGAAATTTTTTTGGTGGCGGTGAATCTGTGTGCTTCCATTGGGCTGACTGGCGCTTTGTTTCTGGATTGAAAAATGGCATCCACGTCTCATCCATTGTCAGAAACAACGAAAAGAAAGTCCCATTCGTGCTGTCGTTGCGCGTCAACATTGCTTGGCAACATGCCACACGGGCAGCTGTGTGGTGGTCCGTCAGCATTCGTGGCGCCCACCTGGATGACACTTTTCGCATTTTCAGGTCGTCATGCAGATTTGTGTGCACAGAACCCACAGAAATGCCAACTCTGGAGGCGATCTGTTCAACAGTCATTCGGCAATCCCCCAAAACAATTCTCTCCACTTCCTCGATTGTGTCGTCAGACCTGCTTGTGCGAGCCCGAGGTTGTTTCGGTTTGTTGTCACACGATGTTCTGCCTTCATTAAACTGTCGCGCCCAAGAACGCACTTTCGACACATCCATAACTCCATCACCACATGTCTCCTTCAACTGTCGATGAATTTCAATTGGTTTCACACCACGCAAATTCAGAAAACGAATGGTTGCACGCTGTTCAAGTAAGGAAAACGTCGCCATTTTAAGTATTTAAAACAGTTCTCATTCTCGCCGCTGGCGGTAAAATTCCATCTGCCGTACGGTGCTGCCATCTCTGGGACGTATTGACAATGAACGCGGCCTCATTTTAAAACAATGCGCATGTTTCTATCTCTTTCCAGTCCGGAGAAAAAAAATCGGAGGCCTTAGAACTTGAATGCACCTCGGACAGCGGTATCCAGTCGGGAGAAAGCGAAATACCGCTAGTTTGGGCACCACTTTTGTTTGGTATCACGGTGAAATACAGGAACGGACTGGCAGCGTATTGTAATTTATTGGAGAGCATTGACTCGTACAAATGGAAGTATTCTTTGGAGAAGTGTGGTGATGGATGTGGAACATAGTGAATCGTCTGGGAATTGTTATGTATCAATAGGGCAAACAAGGACTGTCAATGCATGTTTGATGTGGGGACGTTTAGTTTTGTATTTATAGGAGTAGGCTAAGAATATAGGCTGCAGGGGTTACGCAGGTGTGGGGACTGTTCAATCCGACTTTGGCTCAGGAGATGATTGACTTCGTAGTGAGGATGTGTGAGGGTTTTACGGTCTCGGGTCAGGCGTTTGAAGCATCGGTATTATTGGGATTGTTAGTTAAATTACCCTTCAAAAATCCGTTTACATAGTATGTACACTGAAGCGCCAAATAAACTGGTGTAGCGATGCGTATTCAAATACAGAGATATGTAAACGTGCAGGATACGGCGGTGCGTTCGGCAACGCCTGTATAAGACAACAAGTGTCTGGCGCAGTGGTCAGATCGGTTACTGATGCTACAATGGCAGGTTATCAAGATTTAAGTCAGTTTGAACGTGGTGTTACAGTCGGCGCACGAGCGATGGGACACAGCATCTCCGAGGTAGCGATGAAGTGGGGAATTTCCCGTACGACCATTTCACGAGTGTACCGTGAATATCAGGAATTCAGTAAAACGTCAAATCTCCGACATCGCTGTGGCCGGAAAAAGATTCTGCAAGAATAGGACCAACGACGACAGTCGTTCCATGTGACAGAAGGGCAGCCCTTCCGCAAATTGCTGCAGATTTCAATGCTGGACAATCAGAAGTGTCGGCGCACGATCCATTCAATGAAACATCATCGACATGGCCTTTCGGAGCCGAAGGCCCACTCGTGTACTCTTGACGACTCACGACGCGAAGCTTTACGGCTCGCCTGGGCCCGTCAGCACCAACATCGGGCTGTTGATGACTGGAAACATGTTGCCTGGTCGGACGAGTCTCGTTTGAAATTGTATCGAGCGGATGGACGTGTACGGATTTGGAGACAACCTCTTGAATCCTTGGACCTGCATGTCAGCAGTGGACTTTTCAAGCTGGTAGAGGTTCTGTAATGATGTGGAGCGTGTGCAGTTGGAGTGATATGGGACACCTAATACGTCTAGTCACGACTCTGACAGGTGACACGTACGTAAGGATCCTGTCTGATGACCTGCATCCATTCTTGTCCATTGTGCATTCCGACGGACTTGGGCAATTCCAGCAGCACAATGCGACACCCCACGCGTCCAGAATTGCTACAGAGTGGCTCCAGAACACTCTTCTGAGTCTGAACACTTCCGCTGGCCACCAAACTTCCAAGGCATGAACATTATTGAGCATATCTGGGATGCCTTGCAACGTGTTGTTCAGAAGAGATCTCCACCCTCTCGTAGTCTTACGCATTTATGGACAGCCCTGCAGGATTCGTGGTGTCAATTCCCTCCAGCAGTACTTCAAACATTAGTCGAGTCCATGCCATGTCGTGTTGCGGCACTTCTGCGTGCTCGCGGGGGTCCTACAAGATATTAGGCAGATGTACTAGTTTCTTTGGCTCTTCAGTGTAATAGAGATTATTTCTTTGCTGTTACAGCGATTGTCTTCGTTGGAGTCTCGGATAGTATGCCTCCAGCTTGTATATCCTCAACTCTAAAATAACAAAATCTTTTGTTCAAAAATGGCTCTGAGCACTATGGGACTCAACTGCTGTGGTCATTAGTCCCCTAGAACTTAGAACTACTTAAACCTAACTAACCTAAGGACATCACACACATCCATGCCCGAGGCAGGATTCGAACCTGCGACCGTAGCAGTCGCACGGTTCCGGACTGCGCGCCTAGAACCGCGAGACCACCGCGGCCGGCGAATCTTTTGTATGCGTTCGGATCCTTGACGATGGATATCTGTGCGTATCGGAAAGCATCGTTAATAAACATCTGCAAATAACAAAACATACAACGTCCGCATCCCCATTTTAGGCCACTAGGTCGCAGACGACGTAAAAGGTACACAACAGCACGTTCTTCGTCTGTTCACCGAAGGACAAAGAGGGAAAAATAGGGTCACTGGCTAGAGGAGAGAAACTGCATGGTCATCAGGTACAATGACTCAGCGAACTGGCGAAGAAAAGTCCGTCAAAGAACTGCGCCGCGCGTCTACAAAAAAGATGGCGTGACGGCGCGAGGGTCGGGAGAGAAGAGTAGGGATAGGGGCCAGTGCCGTGGACTTCATTTGTAGTCGCTGTCCCCAAGCCGAAGCTTCTAGCAGACGATGTACACATCCACACAATTAGCGCCCTACTGAAAAACCACATCCTTTGCAATCAAATTCACTGCTCTAGCAGTGATAGGTGTCATTTGAGTATCAATCTATTGTACAAGAATGTCATATCTTTGCTCTCGAGCTGTTAGATATGAGCGAGCAGCGATGTTGTAAGCTGTATTGCATGGTTAGGTTACTGTCTTTGGTGTGTGTGTTGGCTCAGTAGCAGAAAGTGGATAGCTGTGTTGAAATGAGGAAGCAGTTGTAATGTTATGTTTGAAATGTAAAGTCTCAATGTATCGATAAGTTTAATTATGATGATTATGTAATGGTAACTGGTCTGAGAAGGCGGAAGTGTAATGGAATCTTTACATACGTGAAGAGGAATTATAAGGTAATTTTTTTGAAGTCACTCTTTTATTATTGCAGCCTCATTTTTCACCTACCTTTCTCTTACAGTTGTTAATTGGTCATGGTTTTTTCAAGAGTAGAAAAGGAACCTAGTGTGTTCCGAAAATACTTCGATTTGCAAGTAACAGAGAACTCATTGCGCCTCACGAGTGTCTCTGCGTAGGTCAAGTAGTTTGGAGCTGTAAAATAGTGGCGCGCAAGACAGAGAAATACTGCAGCGCATTATCCAGGTTTGCGCAGATCAGAAGTATGGACTAAATATTTTGATGTTTTTTATTCAATCAGGGCCAACTTATGTCATTCAGAGACAGATTTTTCAGTTTTTTGTATCAGTTCTGGGATCAGTTTTGCAAAACTACGTCAAAGTTCATTATTCAGGCAGTTTATACTGTTCAAAATTCTTGCAGTCATATTATTGACTTTACCTGTATTAAAGGCTTGTCTTCTCATTACGACAGTTATTTTCTATTACTACTCATTGTTACTTCTGCGCAACTCTTATTCTTCGCAACAGGGTACAGCAGTCATATTTTAATTATTTAAAGAGAACTTTCAACATTACCTACGATAAAAGATCAGTAATTGCACATTAGAGTGCCTCTCATCAAAACCACCTGTACTATTGTCATAGATGCATTTGCGATGTTTGTTGTTGCACTGTCCGGCATTTAGTAACCATAGATCTTGAAGTTATTTATCAGTTCTCTGACGTAACTGATCACCCAGTGCCCCAGTAGGCTGGTAGAGGGGCAGAAGACGGAATCCCTATTGAAAATATCTATGAGGGAACTTGTCATTCCGGCATATGCCTGACAACCAAGGGAAGCCTCGCAATAACCTTTGTCATCAGTGGGGGATAGGACTACTTTAATTAACTTCTGGGTCGATGTTACCTGTCGCTACAGTTAACAATGAAAATCTGATGTTACACTCAAACACTTCTATATTTATTTACATTAGTGCAGTGTCTGTATTTGATAGTGTTTGTATAGTTCGATGCAATGTTCCTTCAGACATGCATGCATGACCGAAGGGACAGACACTGCTGAAAATCGACAGCCGTATTCGCAATTTACGAATGCATTTCGTGCTTTAATACGGCTGTCGGGTTTCAGCAGTACCTGTCCCTCGGGATATGCATGCTTGTCTGATGGAACGTTGCATCGAACAAACACTGTTAAATACAGACACTGCAGTAATGTATTTCAAGCCACAGCCAAGGCAATCTGACGAGAAAAATAAATGAGTCTCTCCCTGTGTGGGAATCTCATAACTGTAAGAGGGTTAAGGGAAGCAAACGCTGGGACATAAGGAGATTTGGGTCAGTCCTCGGATAGGCAAAGTTTTTACGGTGACCGCCGGCGACAAGCAGGACATCCGGAAGCACAATTTTTCATTTGTTTGCAGCAAAATGTTTGGCTGACGTGGTACCGTTTCCGGAGTTTGCGAATACATTTCATGACTTTTATATCTCTCGATCGCAGTACTTGTTTCCTTAAAATGCCTTAAGCGTTCTAGCACTCGCCATTTTCAAAGAGTACAAAAACACATACACATGTGTCAGTGAAGCAACATTATGGTGATAGCACAATATGTACATTTACACACTGAAACAGAGTACTCACCATAAATACCGGGTGATCAAAAAGTCAGTATAAATTTGAAAACTTAATAAGCCACTGAATAATGTAAATAGAGAGGTAAAAATTGACACACATGCTTGGAATGACATGGGGTTTTATTAGAACCACCCCATATTGCTAGACGCGTGAAAGATCTCTTGCGCGCGTCGTTTGGTGATGATCGTGTGCTCAGCCGCCACTTTCGTCATGCTTGGCCTCCCAGGTCCCCAGACCTCAGTCCGTGCGATTATTGGCTTTGGGGTTACCTGAAGTCGCAAGTGTATCGTGATCGACCGATATCTCTAGGGATGCTGAAAGACAACATCCTACGCCAATGCCTCACCATAACTCCGGACATGCTTTACAGTGCTGTTAACAACATTATTCCTCGAGTACAGCTATTGTTGAGGAATGATGGTGGACATATTGAGCATTTCCTGTAAAGAACATCATCTTTGCTTTCTCTTACTTTGTTATGCTAATTATTGCTATTCTTACCAGATGAAGCGCTATCGCTCAGACAGTTTTTGAACTTTTGTATTTTTTTGGTTCTAATAAAATCCCATGTCATTCCAAGCATGTGTGTCAATTTGTACCTCTCTTTCTACATTATTCACTGATTTATTCAGTTTTCAAACTTATACTGACTTTTTTATCACCCTGTACATAATATAATTCGTGCGTAATAAGCCAAATGGATATATCCAATACGGATGCAAAGTATCTGGTCAACGAGTTTGTTTGCATGGGCATCCACCGCAGCAAGCACAGATATGTTTGTTTTATAGAGCAAGGCCTTTTTTTATTTATGAAACAGGTATCTAGTCAACATTCAGTGATGACGAGCAAGTGCAAACTTATTTCATAATACGGTGATAATATCAAGGAAGAACATTTTCGATCAGCTGCAAGGAACATAAAAACGGATTCAGATTAAGTAATTATAAGAAATCAGCTGTTGCGAGTCGTATATACGAAACAGGCCGCTCCCTCAGGGAACAGAGGAAGACTTGAAAATCTTATGCATAGAAGCGAAAGGGAAAAAACTCGACTTGCTAGAATAATTGGAGATTGTCATCCATGAAAAGGAACTGGCAATACTCTGAATGCAGAAGTGAAAGACATCGAAATGGGATTTCGTAGCGGCTTTGTAGAATCATTTTTGTGGCAGATACGAATTAATTTGTAATATCTCTATAAGGAATAATTAGAGGCTGGCGATCATAGGCTTAGGAAACGAGTAGGCGTCCACTAGAGCAGTGTTATGGTTGAGGCAATATCTCCAGTCGTACGGTAATACAGCGGACATGTCAGTTCACAACAACCCGCGGAGCGCAACAGAAGTACCAACTTGACAGTCGCGGAGCCCAAGGCAGAGCAGTAGGACCCGGCGGGAACTGCCTTCGGTGTGACTTAGGACTGCCACCGACAGACGTCGACGAATTTTCTGTAAGACGAGGACCCACAGTCCAATGTGTCTCTATTCTGTTTTATCTTACGTGCGCAGCAATTAATATTGTTGGTAGATTTCTTTAGTGTAGTTTCATAAGAAAAGTTTAACTACCTGGTCATGACTTAGGACTGCCACCGACAGACGTCGACGAATTTTCTGTAAGACGAGGACCCACAGTCCAATGTGTCTCTATTCTGTTTTATCTTACGTGCGCAGCAATTAATATTGTTGGTAGATTTCTTTAGTGTAGTTTCATAAGAAAAGTTTAACTACCTGCCACCGACAGACGTCGACGAATTTTCTGTAAGACGAGGACCCACAGTCCAATGTGTCTCTATTCTGTTTTATCTTACGTGCGCAGCAATTAATATTGTTGGTAGATTTCTTTAGTGTAGTTTCATAAGAAAAGTTTAACTACCTGGTCATGACTTAGGACTGCCACCGACAGACGTCGACGAATTTTCTGTAAGACGAGGACCCACAGTCCAATGTGTCTCTATTCTGTTTTATCTTACGTGCGCAGCAATTAATATTGTTGGTAGATTTCTTTAGTGTAGTTTCATAAGAAAAGTTTAGCTACCTGCCACCGACAGACGTCGACGAATTTTCTGTAAGACGAGGACCCACAGTCCAATGTGTCTCTATTCTGTTTTATCTTACGTGCGCAGCAATTAATATTGTTGGTAGATTTCTTTAGTGTAGTTTCATAAGAAAAGTTTAACTACCTGCCACCGACAGACGTCGACGAATTTTCTGTAAGACGAGGACCCACAGTCCAATGTGTCTCTATTCTGTTTTATCTTACGTGCGCAGCAATTAATATTGTTGGTAGATTTCTTTAGTGTAGTTTCATAAGAAAAGTTTAACTACCTGCCACCGACAGACGTCGACGAATTTTCTGTAAGACGAGGACCCACAGTCCAATGTGTCTCTATTCTGTTTTATCTTACGTGCGCAGCAATTAATATTGTTGGTAGATTTCTTTAGTGTAGTTTCATAAGAAAAGTTTAACTACCTGCCACCGACAGACGTCGACGAATTTTCTGTAAGACGAGGACCCACAGTCCAATGTGTCTCTATTCTGTTTTATCTTACGTGCGCAGCAATTAATATTGTTGGTAGATTTCTTTAGTGTAGTTTCATAAGAAAAGTTTAACTACCTGGTCATGACTTAGGACTGCCACCGACAGACGTCGACGAATTTTCTGTAAGACGAGGACCCACAGTCCAATGTGTCTCTATTCTGTTTTATCTTACGTGCGCAGCAATTAATATTGTTGGTAGATTTCTTTAGTGTAGTTTCATAAGAAAAGTTTAACTACCTGCCACCGACAGACGTCGACGAATTTTCTGTAAGACGAGGACCCACAGTCCAATGTGTCTCTATTCTGTTTTATCTTACGTGCGCAGCAATTAATATTGTTGGTAGATTTCTTTAGTGTAGTTTCATAAGAAAAGTTTAACTACCTGCCACCGACAGACGTCGACGAATTTTCTGTAAGACGAGGACCCACAGTCCAATGTGTCTCTATTCTGTTTTATCTTACGTGCGCAGCAATTAATATTGTTGGTAGATTTCTTTAGTGTAGTTTCATAAGAAAAGTTTAACTACCTGCCACCGACAGACGTCGACGAATTTTCTGTAAGACGAGGACCCACAGTCCAATGTGTCTCTATTCTGTTTTATCTTACGTGCGCAGCAATTAATATTGTTGGTAGATTTCTTTAGTGTAGTTTCATAAGAAAAGTTTAACTACCTGCCACCGACAGACGTCGACGAATTTTCTGTAAGACGAGGACCCACAGTCCAATGTGTCTCTATTCTGTTTTATCTTACGTGCGCAGCAATTAATATTGTTGGTAGATTTCTTTAGTGTAGTTTCATAAGAAAAGTTTAACTACCTGCCACCGACAGACGTCGACGAATTTTCTGTAAGACGAGGACCCACAGTCCAATGTGTCTCTATTCTGTTTTATCTTACGTGCGCAGCAATTAATATTGTTGGTAGATTTCTTTAGTGTAGTTTCATAAGAAAAGTTTAACTACCTGGTCATGAGAGCACGGTATCTCGAAACGCGTTGTTGAGATGAGTGTAGGACAAAAACCGGTTGAATTACTACTGTAAAATCTGATATGCAAGAGAGTTTTTACGTATGTAATTCATTCCCTATTTTTTTCGTTTCGACTACGAGAGCGGATAGTTTAAGATCTGGCCTACTGCAGAGGCACGGTTCTATCCAGCCATTATGCCAAAAGGTTAATAGTGGAGCAGCAATAGTCCAAATGTGCCCGCTGTCTCAACTGTTTACTAATTCGTTTACTGATATGAGCATTTATTTCACCTACATTCATTTCAGGCCGACAAAAACGCCTGTGAAATCACTTACGCTGGTAAATAAAGCCGTGTAAAATCAGATCATTCTCTCCGTCGTACACAGACTGCAGTAGCAAAGTTACGGTGCTGATGAAGAGCGACGATAATTGATATGGTCAGTCGATGCGCTGGCGTCCCTTGTAATCTTCCAAGTTTGTGCACAGCTGAATGAGCAGGTGCTACTCACACACTAGTCTGAAGTGCTAAACTGCGCAACGGTTCCGACGGACGTCATTCCAGGGTCCCGCCTAGTTGATTCTCTGCGAAAAACCACGTGGCACACTTCCCAGCAACGTTGCGAAGCGTCATGCGCTGATCTGCGCCTGCGTACGGCGGTTCTCGATTCCGAAGCAAGGCCGCAGACATACCTCGCTTTATACGTGAACACCCTCCGTGTGGCGCACGTTACTTGTTCGATGACGTGACTTTATCTATTATACAGTATGAACATTAGATCCTAGCTAAGTACCTCGCGTTTATTGGTGGGCCTTCCGCGTGACACTGGTTAATTACGCCAAGAGAGACAACAGTTGATCTTCTGTACACTATTTACAGTTTCCCACGTTCGACCCTATACAGGGTGTTAAAAAAAGGTACGGCCAAACTTTCAGGAAACATTCCTCACACACAAAGAAAGAAAATATGTTATGTCTACATGTGACCGGAAACGCTTACTTTCCATATTAGAGCTCATTTTATTACTTCTCTTCAGATCACATTAATCATGGAATGGAAACACACAGCAACAGAACGTACCAGCGTGACTTCAAACACTTTGTTACAGGAAATGTTCAAAATGTCCTCCGTTAGCGAGGATACATGCATCCACCCTCCGTCGCATGGAACCCCTGATGCGCTGATACAGCCCTGGAGAATGGCGTATTGTATCACAGCCGTCCACAATACGAGCACGAAGAGTCTCTACATTTGGTACCGGGGTTGCGTAGACAAGAGCTTTCAAATGCCCCCATAAATAGAAGTCAAGAGGGTTGAGGTCAGGAGAGCGTGGAGGCCATGGTATTGGTCCGCCTCTACCAATCCATCGGTCACCGAATCTGTTGTTGAGAAGCGTACGAAAACTTCGACTGAAATGTGCAGGAGCTCCATCGTGCATGAACCACATGTAGTGTCGTAAAGGCACATGTTCTAGCAGCACAGGTAGAGTATCCCGTATGAAATCATGATAACGTGCTCCATTGGGCGTAGGTGGAAGAACATGGGGCCCAATCGAGACATCACCAACAATGCCTGCCCAAACGTTCACAGAAAGTCTGTGTTGATGACGTGATTGCACAATTGCGTGCGGATTCTCGTCAGCCCACACATGTTGATTGTGAAACTTTACAATTTGATCACGTTGGAATGAAGCCTCATCCGTAAAGAGAACATTTGTACTGAAATGAGTATTGACACATTGTTGGATGAACCATTCGCAGAAGTGTACCCGTGGGGGCCAATAAGCTGCTGATAGTGCCTGGGCACGCTGTACACGGTACGGAAACAACTGCTTCTCCCGTAGCACTCTCCATACAGTGACGTGGTCAACGTTACCTTGTACAGCAGCAACGTCTCTGACGCTGACATTAGGGTTAACTGCACGAAGAATTGCCTCGTCCATTGCAGGTGTCCTCGTCGTTCTAGGTCTTCCCCAGTAGTGAGTCATAGGCTGGAATGTTCCGTGCTCCCTAAGACGCCGATCAATTGCTTCGAACGTCTTCCCGTCGGGACACCTTCGTTCTGGAAATCTGTCTCGATACAAACGTACCGCTATTGCCCCGGCTATTGCCCCGTGCTAATCCATACATCAAATGGGCATCTGCCAACTCCGCATTTGTAAACATTGCACTGACTGCAAAACCACGTTCGTGATTAACACTAACCTGTTGATGCTACGTACTGATGTGCTTGATGCTAGTACTGTAGAGTCGCATGTCAACACAAGCACTGAAGTCAACATTACCTTCCTTCAATTGGGCCAACTGGCGGTGAATCGAGGAAGTACAGTACATACTGACGAAACTAAAATGAGCTCTAACATGGAAAGTAAGCGTTTCCGGACACATGTCCACATAACATCTTTTCTTTATTTGTGTGTGAGGAATGTTTCCTGAAAGTTTGGCCGTACCTTTTTGTAACACCCTGTATAACTACTCACATCTGGCGTATAACTTTCCTGGGTCTAGTTAAGAAAAAGAGAACCGCTGTTCCACCCTTCTTTTTATTCTAGTACTGTCTTTTGAAAGAAGATTCCTGAAATGTGATCTGATATTTTCCCAGAGGAATGTTTAATATCCTGACATGTGACGGGAACGACCATTCGAAACACAAAACTCTACGCATTCGGGAGGACGACGGTTCAATCCCGTCTCCGGCCATCCTGATTTAGGTTTTCGTGATTTCCCTAAATCGTTTCAGGCAAATGCCGGGATGGTTCCTTTGAAAGGGCACGGCCGATTTCCTTCCCAATCCTTCCCTAACCCGAGCTTGCGCTCCGTCTCTAATGACCTCGTTGTCGACGGGACGTTAAACACTAACCACCACCACCACCACAAAACTCTAGAAAACAAGTGCATACCTGAAGAGATGTGGGCACTTGTTCATCTTCGCTACTGTGAAACACATCTATGCTACTGATCAAGTGCTCATAGCCCTTAAGGTATGCTCTTTAGAGCCCATGTTTCCTACTTTTTTGCTTCGAATGATCGCTCCTGTCATATCCCTGAGTACTGACCATTTCCCCGGGGACAATCTGAACACGCCGGCTCTCAACCCGACCACCACTCCGCTCCTGTCACTATTCGTGCAGCGTGCTTGGTTGGTGCTGGCGGCACCGGGGAAGGCGATGCCTGGCTTTGAACTGTGGTCTCCGGTGTCCGTGACATCGCCATGTGGTGCAGACCTCACTATACGGAACGCTTTGCTTTCTCTCGGCGCAGTACACGGTTCCATGCCTGATGTAGGCTACTATATTTTACGAGTCCTGGCCCCTATTTCAACGATCTCTTTGATTACGCAGTCCCAGAATGGGTAGAATTGCCTAAGTATCTTGGTTTTGTTGTAATCTGTGGTATGGCCAGCTCTTACACTATGGTCGGGCGCCGCTGAGTTGGTTGTCTGGTTTCAATCAGTGTTGCATCCATATTCACGGCACCCCTCTTCTACAGTGTGTACACTTTCCCCATTGTATGATTTTCCACATTGGCAGGGAATTTGGTAGACCCCTGGTTTGCGAAGGCCTAGCTCATCCTTTACTGAGCCCAGTAATATCAAAGTCGTAGAGGATGAACGAAACACACATTGGAGATTGTGTCGTTCTGCTGACTTTTGTGGAGGTATTTAGGACAAAGGAGATACATGCCGGTGATTTCCGCTTTTTCTTCCTGCTGTTGTCTAGATACAACACACGCATTATCTGCTTGCTGCCATATCAATTCCTCCAGTATGTCTCCAGGTAATTCAGTTCAGTTTGAAGGCTGTCTTGGTCGCAGATGACTCGCGTCCTGTGAACAGATGTGCATAAAACGCCTTCTCGCTAGGAGTTGTGGCGACTACTGGAGGCGTGGAGAGCTTACGACCTGAGCCGATCAGATATCCGAAAATTCTACAAGGTTGCTGACCATATACGAGCATTTCTCCAAGTGTTGTCAAATGGCTCTGAGCACTATGGGACTTAACATCTATGGTCATCAGTCCCCTAGAACTTAGAACTACTTAAACCTAACTAACCTAAGGACAGCACACAACACCCAGCCATCACGAGGCAGAGAAAATCCCTGACCCCGCCGGCAATCGAACCCGGGAACCCGGGCGTGGGAAGCGAGAACGCTACCGCACGACCACGAGATGCGGGCCAAGTGTTGTCGCCACCGTACTAACGGGGCTGCGGCATTGATCACATGCAGTTTACTAACATATTATAACTATTTGGGAGGGTTCTTACATTCGACAACCTTTTCCATCATACAGTAGTACATAAAATAAAATCTCTAACGTGTGATCTACAGCTTAGGTATGACACACAACATCTCCCGCCAAAATGCTGCAACATAGCAGCGTGTTCTATCCATGAGTTATATGTTCTATGAGTAGTCCACAAAAACTTTATGACTTGTTATGTGCCGGCCGCGGTGGTCTCGCGGTTCTAAGCGCGCAGTCCGGAACCGTGGGACTGCTACGGTCGCAGGTTCGAATCCTGCCTCGGGCATGGATGTGTGTGATGTCCTTAGGTTAGTTAGGTTTAAGTAGTTCTAAGTTCTAGGGGACTGATAACCACAGCAGTTGAGTCCCATAGTGCTCAGAGCCATTTAAAATTTAAAAAAAAAAAATTAACTTGTTATGTCCTCTAACGGAATAACATAGACTCTTTGTTCAAAAGTACCCGGACACCTGTCAGTGCACATTAATATGCTGTGTGTTCCTTTGTGCCTTTATCACGGTGATCTCTGATGGGGACAGTTTGAATGAGGTGTCTCAATATCTGTGGAACAATGTCGCCCATTCTTCCTCAAGAGCCGAAACCAGAGAAGTTAGTGATGTTGGACACTGGGGTCGCCACAGGAATCGACTCATCCCAAAACTGTTCCGCTGGATTCAGACCTGGACTCTGGGCAGGCCACTTCACTTCAGGAGTGTTTTTTCCCACAACACACTGCCTCACAGAAGCTGCTTTGACATGCTGCGCTGTTACGCTGATACAATCATCCTCTTTGTACTGTTCCTCTACTGAATGCAGAACACGATGTTGTAAAATAAGTTCATATGCTTCCGAATTTAGAATTTCCTGAGGCGCTGTAAGGGGACCACACCTTGACAAGAAGAAACACCCCCATACCGTAACATCACCCCCTATGTACTTCAGTGTTGGCACTGCGTACGATAGCAGGTAACGTTCTCGAGGCATTTGCCGAACCGAAACCCTTCCACCGCATCGCCACATAGTACAGAGTGACCCGTCACTCCAGACCACTCGTTTCCAGTCGTCCAGTGTCCAGTGGCTACGCCCTTTACACCACCTCGAGCGCCCCTCAGCTCTGAGTACTGAAGTGCGTGGCTTGTGAGGAGCTGCCCGACCACTGTACGACAGTCCCACGTAATAAACACGACACAGACCACGGGAATAAGAGATGAAAAATCGATATACGAAGGAATACGTACTAAGTCCATAGCTACCTAAAACTTAAAATACAAATAAATTTAAGGAAACGTAGGAAATGACAAATCATAAACGTAAAATACACGGAACTTGGTAACAGAGCTCAAAGGGCGACAACAGTACACTTTATCAAAAATGCGTATGGAATCTTATGGGACTTGACTGCTAAGGCCATCAGTCCCTAAGCTTACGCACTATTTAACCTAAATTATCCGAAGGACAAACACACACACCCATGCCCGTACACTTTATCTTATGTACTCTTCATACTAGTATAATTGCAGGACATGCGTGCAGGTTAATTTGCGCTCTCGCAGCAACTTACTTGGCCGTAATCGTATCCAACATTGAGTCGTCCATCCAGCGAGCGGCGCGGAGTATATCTCGAGGGTCGTACGGGCAAGGATACATCTTCTCGCCCAGTTCCTCGAGGTCGCAGTAGCAGAAAGCAGTTGACAGGTGCACCAGCACCTGTAAAGCCCCAAAAAGAAAAGAAAAATAAGA